>NC_091795.1:44444375-45066250 GCF_041296235.1 Equus asinus | reverse complement strand
AATTAAAATACCTCTTTCCCAACATTGTGAGAATTAAATGAGAAAATGGAAAGCATTTGGAACATAAATTACTTTTCAAATATGAGGTATTACTAATGCTGGGCAACACTCATTGGGAATAACTTTTTCAGAATCATAAGATGCAACTTAAAATGGAATTAATAAATCCAAAAGTAACTGGAAAATTTCTCATCACTGACACCAATGTGCAAAGAATATGGAGTCTAATGGATCTGTGTTTGTATCCCAGTTCTGCTGAGTACAAGCTGGGTGACCTTGAACAAGCTAAGCTACTTAGCCCCTCAGAGACCCAGTGTTTTCATTTGTACAATGATGATGGTAACATATATGCTGCTCATGGAACCAAATGAGATTATATAAAGCACACAAGAGTATCAGTCACATATAGATAGTCAATAAATTGTAGCTATTTTTGTTTATTTGAAAATATATTTAGGGGCCAGCCCAGTGGCATAGTAGTTAAGTTCGTATGATGTGCTTTGGTGGCCTGGGGTTCGCTGGTTTGAATCCGGGCATGGGCCTATGCGTTGCTTATCAAGGCATGCTGTGGCAGGCGTCCCACATATAAAGTAGAGGAAGATGGGCACAGATGTTAGCTCAGGGCCAGTCTTCCTCAGCAAAAGAAGAGGAGAATTGGCAGCAGATGTTAGCTCAGGGCTAATCTTCCTCAAAAAAAAAAAAAAACCAAAAAATATATTTACTATATTTACTATATTTTTTAAGATGTCTAGCATTATTACCTCAAATTGATGACCTTAAACATTGTCTGTCAACAAGGCAACCATTATTACCATTCTTTTGGAATTGTTATATTAAGCTTGAAGGGTGGGTGTGGTAGAGGAATCAGGCTAACAACATTCTGTGTCCACTGTCCCAGTTTCTGTGCTGAATTCATATTATAGACTTCAAAAAGTAATCACTGTTATGACCTGGGACATAGTTGTGTGTGTGGGGGGGATTGTGGGTGTGTGGTGGGTGTGTGGGTGTGTGTATATGCATAAACATATATGTAAAATCCAATCCCAACACATTTTATTTTTCATTCAATCTATGTTCAGGTACAGTTTAACATCTGCAGGAGTTATTTCTTATTTTTATTTTTAAATCAGTGTCCATGGTTTATGATTTGCCATATGCCTTCCCTCCTCCTGCCTCTGGATGTCTTAGCATCAGACATCTCAACCAGTTCATTGTACATTTGTACTAGGACTTCCTCTCTTATGCTGATTTGCTCAACTTGAAGACAAAGCCATCCTTCTGGACCAGTTCTGAAGGATTCAGGCCCTACCTTAGGCCCAAAGGATTTTGCAGCCATGGTGATGAGCAACAGGCTTCCTGTTTGTCTGCTGGCCTCTAGGCGGAATCTGGTTACCTCCTCGCACAGTCAGTGGTGCAGATTCTGGCTCGGTGATGGTGATCCTTACATCCGTTCTTGCTTGCATTTGTTCTGGGCCAATGTAACATAGGAATTTACATTCCAGACAAAACTTTCACTGTTTCCTGCTATGGATGTTATCTGTGACCAACCAGGACAGTAGTATTCACTTTTTCTCCACAAATGTAAATAAATATTCAATTAAAACTAGGTTCTGTAGAGATGGCTTTCTACTCTTTCTGAAATTGATACAGACCTTTTAAAAAAATTGTGGTAAAATATGCCAATAAAATTGACCGTTTTAACCATTTTAAAATGTACAGTTCTGTGGCATTAAGTGCATTCCTTGTTGTGCAACAATCACCAACGTCCATCTCCAGAACATTTTCATCTTCCAACTCAAACTCTGTACCCATGAAGCACTAACTTCCCATTATCCCCTTGCCCAACCCCTGGAATGCTATCCCTCCGCATCTCTGAATTCCTTGTTCTTTCTTTCCATTCAGGTTCCTGATCAAATGTTAGTTCATTAGAGAGGCCTAATTTTAGCACCCTATGCCTTCACCCTTCTCTATTATTTTTTTTCAGAGCACTTATCTCCACCTGGAATTATAAAATATACATTTACTTGCCTGCTTATGCACTGTTCCCCTCACCAGCGTATAAATACCTTTAGGGCAGAGATTGTATTCTATTTACAATTGTATTCCCCCTGCCTAGTACTGAGCCCAGCAAATAGTGGGTGCTCAATATTTGTCACATGAATCAATGGATGAATTGATTCTTCAAAATTATTTGTAATTGTCCCATCCATCAAGGCCAAAGTCAGGTCTTGGCTTCTGCTTAAAGATGTTACTAACCAGCCTGGCCCTCACCAATACTCACTTCCTTTAAAGTCCTACAGCATTCATGGTCAACTTACAACTAGTCAACTGAGAACTAATTGGAATACTGCGGGCAATGGTAGACTGGAAGAGAAGATGAACAGGGATAACCCAAATTTGTAATATTAGAATAGAATTAGTAAAAATCTAGCACAAAATGAATAAAATAGAGTACACTTAATATTTTAGAACATATTTTTTCCACTCTGTAGAGTCCTTCCAAAAGGTAAAGGTGACACAACTACTTTTAGTGACACAGAATGTTACACACATTGCTGGACTAAAAATGGCCCAACGGATGTTAGCTCAGGGCCAGTCTTCCTCAGCAAAAAGAGGAGCATTGGCAGTAGTTAGCTCAGGGCTAATCTTCCTCAAAAAAAAAAAAAAAAGGCCCAAAGTTCTTCTTTGTTTTTAAACAATACAATGAAGCCCATGAACTAGAGTTTTTCATTGAACAAACTGTCTTTTTAGAGTTCTGTATTTCCACTTATAGTCTGAGACATTGATCACAATTTAATTTTTGCTCTCTGCTCCCCTCCCTCATCATTCTCCATCTCCACACTGAACAACCTCATAAAGTTGTCATTTCTCAGTGTTTACAAACAAGTTTTCCATGTATTACACTTAAGCCATCGGTCAATGCCACTTTCTTCAATACAGTCTCTGAAAAACTCCTGGTATCGTGTGCATGTGATTATCCAACAAAAAAACATGTTAAAGCTCTCTTCTGCTCTCAGGCTGCAAACATTTTTAGCTCAGTATGGATCAAAGAAGACAAAGGCATTCTTTTGATGGAACCAACCATCACCACCGTCTCCCTTCTCAGAGGGGCACTTTTTAAAAATGACCCTCTTTTTTTTACTCTCTTAAAGGCAAGTGACAAGTATGCACTTTGCTTAATATTTTCCCCCTTCCCATTTTTCTATTTGTTCAAAAATTGCAATATTTTCTTCAGTGTTAAGATGCTGATATTTGATTACTAAAGTCATTTTAATAATACTTAAACTTTTAGACGTTCAACACAGAGTATCACTTTTACAGAGCCGTGGCAGAATGGCTGGCTGTGGCACAATGTTACGGGTTGTATCTGGTTGGCGAGGGGTTTATTGCTGAGCATATGGTCATAACTAATAGATGTCTTTTAACATGCAGGTATTGTAGCAATTTTAATAATTTTTTCACAAATGCAATATTACTATTTAAATGCACTTTAGCTGAAAACTTATTACACCACCAGATAGTTGATACTATAGTAATTATATGTGTATACTCTTTTACCTAATTCTCTAATTTCTTTCTTTTTCATGTATCTTGTGTTTCAATCAGATCATAATTTCCTCTTCTTTTATTGACACCAAAACCCCTAGCACAGTTGAATCAATCAGGATTCATTTGCCAGTAGTCACAACTATAGGAACTCAGTTCTAACCAGCTTAGGGAAAGACTGTGCGTATCTTATGTAATAGAAGGGAGAGTCTATGGAGCGGTGCTTATGAGAGGGAAGGGAGCAGCTGGACCTTAGGAATAACTGAAACTAGAACCTTTAGAACCAAATGGTTGGAAAGAGAGAAGCACTTCCCCGAATGAGGAGATGCTGTTTCCAAAGAAGGACCAGTGAAGGTGCTGGGCAGGCGAAAGGAAAAATAAAAACTAAAATAAGTGACGGAAGAGGAATTTGAGCTGAGATCGTCCAAGTCCAGCGCCTGAACTCTGAGCACAGTGCCTGGCAAGCCTGTCATCACTGATAAGCCTTGTCAAGCTGGTCAAACTCAGCCCCCTAAGCATGGTAACCTTGACCCCCTGTCTTATTTTGGGGAAGACATAGCTATGGAGTTCAAAGGCCGGATGGGAATTTTTAATGATCTCTTGAAGTTTATTCTACATTTAGAGTTCTCTGATTAATTAAGAAACAAATTGGGGGCCTGCCCGGTGGCTCAGTGGTTAAGTGATCACGTTCTGCTTCGCTGGCCCAGGGTTCCCCAGTTTGGATCCCGGTGTGGACATGGCACCACTTGGCAAGCCATGCTGTGGCAGGTGTTCCACATATAAAGTAGAGGAAGATGGGCATGGATGTTAGCTCAGGGCCAGTCTTCCTCAGAAAAAAGAGGAGGATTGGCAAAAGATGTTAGCCCAAGGCTAATCTTCCTCAGAAAAAAAAAAAAGAAAGAAAAAAACTGAATAAGGAAGTTAGAGCATCTGGATATTTCCGACTTTCTGACCCCCACCTCTCTTCCCATCACTCACCCAAATGCCCACATGCTCAAGTGCCTGAAACCCCCTCACACTCACAGAATACACAATCCCAATACTTTTCTAAGTGTATAGAAGGTATCTGTGGACATGAAAAAATTTCAATGCTCTGAAATCACAAAATACAATGAGACAATTTCTTGCTAATAATGACTGGCCTGGCTTCAAGCTTCTGTCAGGATCATGTGATTGGCTTGGCAGAATGACCATGATTTTCTTGCTTCTCCTGCCTTATGCTTTACAAAATGTCATCTTGAATAATCACAGGACCTGTAATACTGATGAGTAAGGAGCAACAGACAGTGGAATAGATTGTGCATTGTAAAGGAAAATCAGGCGACTGGTTGAAAAACAAAGCACAGTTCTCAGAGATAAAATTGTCACTTAAAGCACAATATACTGTCGGAAAAGATACTGAAAAGTGTCAATGAGGAGAGATAGGGAGTTACATAAGTAGGTTAGGAAGCAGCAAATAAACTTTTATTTTTCTTCTTGAGAGGGAAAGATGCTATTAAACCACTAGATTCTGCATATCTGACCACCGTTTTATGTAAAATAACGTGCAGGGAATTTCACCCTCTTCTTTTACTAGTTCCATGTGTGACACACAGACGTTCCAATGGCTGGAATTAAGCCTCAGTTTGAGGGAGTGTCTGAGTACAGCAGGGTTCATGGACTGGGCACCCAGACAAAGGATTGGGTTTTGAATCAGAGCAGAGGGGTCTCGAGAGCAGCAATATGTGAGGGGTTAGTGTTAGGAACCCAGCAGATCTTGGTCTAACGGGGGTGCTGTGTTACTTATCTATGGATATGTAACAAATTACGCCAAAAGTTAGCAGCTGAAAACAATATGCATTTATTATCTGGGAGGTCAGGAGTCCAGGAGAGTTTAGCTAGGTGATTTTGGCACAGAGCATTCAAGCTGTTAGCCAAGGCTGGAGTCATCTGAAGACTCGTTTGGGGGTGGAGGATCTGCTTCCAAGCTGATTCCCAGGGGTGTTGTCAGGAGGACTGGGTTCTTCTCTGACTGTTGGCTGGAGGCTTCAGTTCTCTGCCATGTGGGCCTCACCACACAACATGGCAGAGAGCCAAGAGAGAGAGCATGCACCCAAGATAGAAATCTCAGTCTTTTTTGTTTTGAGGAAGATTAGCCCTAGGCTAACATCTGCTGCCAATCCTCCTCTGTTTGCTGAGGAAAACTGGCCCTGAGCTAACATCCATGCCCATCTTCCTCTACTTTCTACGTGGGATGCCTACCACAGCATGGCTTGAAAAGGGGTGCCATGTTGGAAGCTGGGATTCAAACGGCAAACCCCGGGCCACCAAAGTGGAATGTGTGCACTTAACTGCTGTGCCAGAGGGCCGGCCCCCGAAATCTCAGTCTTTATAACCTCATCTTGGAAGTGACATACCATCACTTCTACCACATGGCATTGTGATGTGAGAAGCAACTACACAAGGGGTGTCTACTAGGAGGTGGAGATCACTGGGGGCCAGCTTGGAGCTAGGTACCACAGGTAAAAAGCCTTTATTAAGATCGTTCTCCTTAGAAAATGTCAGGTCAAATCTGAAGTCTTCCTTATCAGAAAGCCCAAAAGCATAGGCATGTTTTTTTGAACAAATAACATTTGTGTGTGTGTGATCACTGCACTGCAAATAGTTAAAACGTAGGTCAGCAAACTATGGCCCTTAGGCCAAATTTGACTCTGCCTATTTTTGTACGGCCCATGGGCTAAGAATGACTTCAGATTTTTAAATGGTTGGGAAAAAATTAAAAAGAGCAATTATATTTAATGAGTGTGAAAACTATGAGATTCAAATTTTAGGGTTCATAAATAAAGTTTTACTGGCACACAGCCATTCTCTTTTGTTTAGGTGTTGGCCGTGGCAGCTCTCACACTGAAACAGCCGAGTTGAGTAGCAATTGTAACAGACACTGTATGGCCCACAAGTTCTAAAATGTTTACTATCTGGCTTTTTACATAAAAGGTTTGCCAATCCCTGACTTAAAAGAACGTTTGGAATAATGTCTTTGTTACTTAGTGAAAGAATATGAAGAATTTTTTCATTGATACTGGAGTATGTCTTAGGGATTAATGTTTGCATAATGAAATAGTGATATATTGAATCTCATAGGCATTCTGATATTGCTACATTCATCCAGCTTATATTCAATTCAGGTATTTAATGAACAATGTGCTGTACTTTAATAGATAATGAGAGACGTTATCAAACACTTTCAGTGTTCGATGAGAACAAATTCTCTTCCTTTGTTGTAGCTAACAGATATTTAAGCTTTAAACTGTCGTCCATTTTGTACAAATTGTTAACTTTCTTCTTTAGATATATAATACAGAAAAATCAGAGTATAATGACAAGCAAAACAAAGAAAAAATATCTACAGTTCCACTTACCCCATGAAGTATAATCACTACATATTTTAGTCTTTATCCTTACACTGTTAGTTTAGTATATGTATATATACGCAGAGAGAGAGAGAGAGAAATTGCAGAACTTCCTAGAGCCTTTAGTTTGAGACAGTGTATTTTGCATATCTAAAAATATAATACAGTATGCAATGTTTCCCAAGTGTATTTTGACTGCCAAAACTTTTTCCTCAAAACTAATGTTAATATCACTGAGTACACTAGTGTTCCATAAACGAGTGTTCCCATAAGCATTGAGAAATACTGCATTAGGTACACATCTGCGGGTACTGCCTGTTATGTCCCGTTAGTTGAGGGCATAGAACGGACTCATACCATCTACTGTTAATGTTTAGACTAAACAGAATTAACTTTTATTTTGCTCTAATTACTGTACTTAGGGGGATTATGGCCTCCTGCCCAGTGTGGACTCCCTCTTTTGTCTCCTCCAGATGACTCAGTCGTCTTTGTGGGAGAGGGGGCAGGAGGAGCGTGAAGGCAGCAGAAAGCCAAAATTCTCAACTGATGACTGCTCAGCAAATCCACCAGGAGAATGAGAGTCAGTCCAGGATTCTTTCTCACAGCGGTGGCAATCAGTGTGGAGCAAGATAAATTCATGAACACTTGGCTATGACCACACAGAAGGAAAAAAACAAGTGGCTCAGTGGTTTGAAACACCCCTTTTTCTTCACTCTTCTTTTACGGTAACAGAACCACCCCATACTCATCTGCACTGGCTATCTGGCCCTGCCCCAATCCATGCAGTCTTAGTGGGATTTCCAAATACAGGGCTCCACGCTGGCCAACGCTCAGGAAAAAAAGCAGTTTGGAGATGAGTCAGCTGATGGCTGAGTCCTAGGGAGTTTGTCTGTGATTTCTATTGCTGGGGGCTCCTGTGCATTCTGAGGCCTGGGCATTCTACTTGAATTATGGGAGCATTCCAGTATCCTTCTAACAAGTACTTTTTGTTGTTTAAGAAAGTGAAGAGTAGGGGACTGGCCCCATGGCCAAGTGGTTAAAGTTCTGAGAACTCCGCTTCAGTGGCCTAGGTTCAAAGGTTTGGATCCTGGGCATGGACCTACTCCAGACATCAGCCATGCTGTGGAGGCGTCCCGCATACAAAACAGAGGAACACTGGAATGGATGTTAGCTCGGGACGGATCTTCCTCACCAAAAGAAAAAGTGAAGGGTAGTAGAATTTGCCACCCCAAATATGCCACTTTAACATAATGAGTAATTTGAGCTGAAGGCAATGGAGAAGAGCAGATATAAAAAAGTTCTCTGCCCCTCCCCCCAACAATTTGCCTAAAAGCAAGACATACATTTGTAAAGATGTACCCACCCCCCCCTTCTACCAGGAGGTCAGAGGTTAATCACTGAGACTCCCCTAGACCCTTGGCAACCCACAGATGGCACCAGAGGAACCTACATAACGAAGCTTGCTGAAACCAGCCCTTAGCTACCTTCAGTTTCCTCTTAAATTTGCCTTCCCATAATTTGCTGCCCCTAGAAATGCAAAGTCCTTTTCCTTTGTCTTTTTGTTCTTTACAAAATTATTGTTCTTTGCTAAGATGCTATATAAGCCCAAGTTCTAATCACCTCTTTGAGTTACTCATCACTGGCTAGCCCCATGTGTAGGTATGGTGCACATGTTAATAAACCTTTGTTTGTTTTTCCCTTGTTAATCTGTCTTTTGTCAGTCTCATTTGCAGGGCCCCAGCCAATAAACCTAAGATGGGTAGAAGCAACAGAAAAATTTCCTCTCTTGCATAACTCAGAGTCAGTTTGCCTTTCTGGCAACCGAATAATAGAGTTGGGGTTGGGGTAGGTGCAGGACAATCAGAGAATGTACACATAAGGTTTTAAAGTAACAAGCTTTTAGAAAACATGTCTTGTCTGCATTTCCCACAATGACTAATGAATATGTATTACTTTTACGATATGAAATGAAAGGATAATCAAATATTTTTACAAATAGGATCAGAGACAGAGATGGGACCAAGCACCTTGGATGTACTGGTTACCGCGACTGAGCCCTTAGCTTAGATCTGATTTTTCCAGGATTTAAGGAAAAAACTTGAGACAGGAAACGCATGGGTTATTTAGCCTGATAGAAAGAAAGAAACATTTTTCTAGAGACAAAGTTTTTCCTGGCACTGAATTTAAGGAGAAATTTTGTATGTGTGTGGGTTCTTGTATAAGGTACACTGAGTAATTTAATAGATATCTTGAAATGTGGTTTTGCAAAAGACAGAATGTTCTTCAAATAGATTTTTTATATTAGTATGCTATAAAAACTAAGAACATTAAATCTTAGCATAGTGAAGACATTTCTGTACAAGACCAAAATAATAAGATCAAGGTAAGTTTCTTTCTCCAGATATTACCTGATTTAGGTAGTAGACCTTGGCTGTCACCTACTTTAGAGCCAAAATCAGCATTTCATTGCTTCTGTCCAAGTAAATCCAAATCCACATTATTTTTAACAATGGACATATTTGTGGTTAGCTTGTGATTCACATTCCTCACTGAACAGCAGAAACTTAACCAAACTTGTCTGGTAGATTTTGCTCTTCTTCCCAGTTACCTTTTTCTCTTCCCCGGATCACTACCGATCCTCCCCGTGGTCCAGGTTTAGTCTCGTCGTCAGCTGAGGACAATCCAGCTCTCGTCTACTTTATTAAACAAAACAAAAGCAACAAAAACAAAAGCAAGTTATTCAGGAAAATCTGAAGCAAGGCCCTTAATACCTTACCAACCTGCCAAAAAAGACATCTGAAGGACTTCTGCTCTTGACATGATGGTGGAACAGATAGTCTTAAAAGAGCTCTCCTCTTACAAAACAACTAGAACCTACACAAAACACAATTTTTATTGTATTGCGTGTATCACAGTAAACAGGGAACTTTCCAAAGGCGGGAAAAACCAAGACAACAAAAACCCAAAGAATCTGGAGTGCTTCTGAGAAGGTAGAATTGAACAGGAAGCAAATGAAATTGCAGTATCAGTCCTGCATTCCAGAAACTAAGCTGTCAGGCCAGTGGCGAGATGGAGGAGGAGAGAGAGAGGGTTGGACCGGAGACGCCGATGCTCCAAATATGGATTAAAAGTAGTCGCAGATTTGTAGCAGTTCCTGGCTCCTTGAAGAAGTGAGTGAAAATCGTATCTGGAGGAAGCATCCTCCACTTAGGCCACACATTTTTCAACAAACAAATATCAGCTTACAAAGATCATCAAACCCACATAAATAAAAGAATGAGATTCCACACGAACAATAAACTACAAACTTAGACCACCAAGAGGGCCGGCCCCGTGGCCGAGTGGTTAAGTTTGCGCACTCTGCTGCAGGCAGCCCAGTGTTTCGTCAGTTCGAATCCTGGGTGCGACATGGCACCGCTCATCGAGCCACACTGAGGCGGCATCCCACATGCCACAACTAGGAGGACCCACAACTAAGAATATACAACTATGTACCGGGGGGCTTTGGGGAGAAAAAGGAAAAAAAAATCTTTAAAAAAAAAAAACAAACTTAGACCACCAAGAACTTCAGATATTAGAATATCAGATAGGAAGTATAAAGTAGCTTACGGGTGAAATGTTAAAGAAAAGCTGAAATCGCAAAGATGAAGTAGGTTGGGGCTGGCCCGGTGGTGCAGTGGTTAAGTGTGCACATTCCGCTTTGGAGGCCCGGGGCTCGCCAGTTCGGATCCCAGATGCGGACATGGCACCGCTTGGCACGCCATGCTGTGGTAGGCATCCCACGTATAAAGTAGAGGAATATGGCATGGATGTTAGCTCAGGGCCAGTCTTCCTCAGCAAGTAGAGGAGGATTGGCAGCAGTTAGCTCAGGGCTAATCTTCCTCAAAAAAAAAAAACCAAAAAGAACCAAAAGGTAGGTCAAAAGAGGCTGTAAAATATACTCAAAAGGCTATGAGAAAGAATTTAAAACCCAATGAGACCAAGTAGCAGCAATCCATTTCCAAAAAACAATCATAGATTTGAGGAAAAATTTCAAATATCAATCAGCAGTAGAATGAATACGTTGTGGACAATAGACTACCATACTTCAATGAAAATGAACCAACTAGAGCTGTATGCAAAAATACAAGAGGATCTCTCAATGCAAAACAAAAAAACCAAGATCTTCGTAAATACAAATAATAGGATTTCCAGTAGTTCTAAAACAAGCAAAATTAAGTTACAGTAATCAAAATAGTCTGGTGTTGGCATAAAGACAGACATATAGACCAATGGAATGGAAAAGAGAACCCAGAAATAAACCCTTGTGTTTATGGTCAAATGGTTTTCAAGAAGAGTGCCAAGACCAATCAATGGGGGAAAGGACAGTCTTTTCAACAAATGGTGTTGAGTAAACTGGATATCCAAGTACAAAAGAATGAAGTTGAACCCTTACCTTACACCATATAAGAAATTAACCAAAAATGCCTCCAAGACCTAAACATAAGACCTAAAACTACAAAACTCTTAGAAAAAAACATAGGGGAAAAGGTTTATGGCATTGGATATGGCAATATTTTTTTGGAAATGATACCAACAGCACAGGCAATAAAAGTAAAAATATATAAATTTGACTACATCAAAATTAAAAACTTCTCTGTATCAAAAGACACAATCAACAGAGTGAAAAGGCAACCTATGGAATGGGAGAAAATGTTTGTAAATCATATATCTGATAAGGGGTTAATATCCAGAATATATAAAGGATTTCTACAACTCAACAACAATAAAACAAATTAACACTACTGAAAAAAAGGGCAAAAGACTTGAATAGACATGTCCTCAAAGAAGGTATACAGATGACCAACAAGCATATGAAAAGATGCTCAACATCACTTGCATCAAATGCAAATCAAAACCACAATGAGATGTGACCTCACACCCATTAGGGTAGGTACTGTAAAAAACCCCAGAAAATAAAAAGTGTTGACAAGGATGTGGAGAAATTGGAACCCTTGTGCACTGTGTTGATGGGAATGTAAAATGGTACATTTGTTTTGGAAAACAATATGGTGGTTCTTCAAAAAATTAGAAATAGAATTACCATATGATCCAGCAATACCACATCTGGATATATATCCAAAAGAATTGAAAGCAGCGTCTTTGAGAGAGAACTGTACAACCATGTTTGTACCAGCATAATTCACGATAGCCAAAAGACGGAAGCAACCCAGGTGTCCACCGACAGATGAATGGATAAACAAAATGTGATATACACGTCCAAACGGAGTGTTATTCAGCCTTAAAAGGAAAGAAATTCTGACACATGCTACGACATGGATGAAGCTTAAGGACAATATGCTATGTGAAATAAGCTAATCACAAAAAGACAAATATTGTGTGATTTCACTTATATGAAGTGTATAAAGTAGTCATAGTTAAAGAAACAGAAAGTATGAGCTGGGGGAGGGGGAATGGGAGTCGTTGTTTAATGGGTATAAAGTGTCAGTTTTGCAGATGAAAAGTTCCGGAGATCTGTTGCACAACAATGTGAATGCACTTAACACTATTGAACTGCACATTTAAAAAAGGTTAAGGTGGAAAATTTTATGTGTATTTTACCACAGTCAAAAATTAAAAAAAAAAACAAGCAAAATTACTATACTGATTACAGGTACACTTTTATATGTGTATTTATATGTGCACATAAGTTATAAAGGAAAACAAGAAAATGATTATCATGCAGTCAAGACAGTGGTGACCTCTGGCGAGAGGGAGAAATATGCGATGGAGAAGGGCACATGAGGGTTTCTAGGATGTTGGGAATATTCTAATTCTTGACTTGGGTGGTGGTTACACACATATGCACTTCATAGTTTTCCTTAAAATGTTTATATGTTTTATGCATATGTATATATATAACTGTTTTTATGTTTTCTTTAAACTGTGTATGTATATGTATCCATCTAGAGAAGGAGGAAATGGGGAGAGAGAAAAGTACATAAAACATATAAACAGTTTACAGAAAAGTTATGAAGTCAATATGTGTATATATGTACATATGTGTATGTATATTAGTTTCTTATTGCTGCTGTAACAAATTACCACAAGGTTAGTGGCTTAAAATAACACAGATTTATTACGTTACAGTTTGGAGGTCAAAAGTCCTAAAGTAAGGTGTTAGCAGGATGGCGTTCTTCTTCCGGCTGTAGGAGAAAATCCCTTTCTTGCCTTTTCTAGCTTCATGGGACCACCCGCATTCTTGATTCCTGGCCCCAACCTCCATCTTCAAAACCAGCAGTGTAGCATCATCCAATCTTTCTCTGCTTCTGTGATCACACTGACTTTACCTGATTCTGACCCTCCTCCCTCCATTTATAAGGACCCTTGTGATTACATTGGGCCCCACTGGATAATCCAGGATAATCTCCCCACCTCAAGATCCTTAACTTAATCACATTTGTGAAGTTTCTTTCGCCATGTTAGGTAACACATCCACAAATTCCAGGGTTAGGATGTGGGCCTCTTTGGGAGCCTACTGTTCAGCCTAACACAAAGTGTTTGTTTAAATTTTTGCCCATTTTTTATTGGGTTGTTTGTTTTTTATTATTGAGTTTGGAGAGTTCTTCATATATTTTAGACATAGCACAGAAATGCTAGCTGGAAATATTTTCTCCCAATCTGTGCCTTGTCTTTTCATTTTCTTAGTGATGCCTTTCGAGGAGCAGAAATTGTTAATTTTGAAGAATTCCGGTTCCTCAAATTGTTTTTCTTATGGATCTTGAATTTGCTGTCTAGGAAATCTAGGAAATCTTTGCCTAACCTAAGGTCTCAATGATTTTTTTCTTATTTTTCTTCTGCAAGTTTTCTAGTTTTAGATTTTAAATTTAGAGCTAATATCTATTTTGAGTTAATTTTTGTATTAGGTGTGAGGCATCGGTCTTTTTTAGGACTTTGAATCTTGAATGAATGTTGCAAAGACTGAAATATGCTCCGGATTCATTAACTGCAGTGGTGGTTAGTGCTGGGTGTTCTGTATTAGCAGCAGTACTGTAACTAGCAATAACTAGCAGTTATTGACCATGGTATTCCTTCCAGAGCACCCTTGATTCCTGTCTTAAAATAGGACAAGGCAAATAGACTAAAGATAACAATCGTATTTGTGTTCAACAAAACATAAAAAAATCCCCAAACAACTATATTCTGAAAAAATCAACAACAAAAACACCTTCCTTAGAAACCAGTTGGAGATGATAAATATCTTTGTCTTTACCACATTTTAAAATGCTTAAATAAAGGATTTATTACAGGCTCTGAACAATATTAAGACTGATTTACATTGTTCTGCTTATTTGAGGAGGTATAGGAGGAAACCCAGATGGGACAGTGTAGTTTTCATTTAGACCAACGATGCTTAGATTGACACACAGATTGGTGGCCCAGAATATTGCTTGTTTGGCTCATCTCTTAATGCAGCTCTTTGTATATGTCTCTTCTAGGTTTCCTTAAGGGAAAGAGATTCCCCCTTATTATTATATTCTAATATTATGCTCTTATTTGGTTGAAATTTAGGGAATGAAATATGAATTCTCAAAACACTTTGGACCATTAAATGCTTAAAAACTATTTTATGTTCATTTTTGCCTTTGACATTGTCTGTAGCGTTTATTTTATAAGTGATGACATATGGGCTGTGGGGACCTGGAATTGGCCACCCCAAGATATGTCTCTTTGGCATCAGGATTATTTGAGGCTGATTGCTTTTAATAAACTGGGACAGGGAAGGAGGCTCTGAGGAATGGAACTTGCCCTTTGTTAGGACACCTTTGTAAGGTAAATCTCTATCTGTAAAAGGTGCCTCCCTCTCTGTACCAGGAAGAAGAAAGGAGATGACCTTCTCTCCAAAAACTCTTAATCAATACCAAAGGCAAGGACTTAAATCTGCATTTTATTGTGCTTGTCTGGTAACCTCCTGTAACTGACTTCCCTCCCCCTCCCAACTTTGGCATTTCTTTAAGGATTAAGCATCTTTCCTTAGGCTAGGAACTGATTGCTGCTGCTCTCACCTGTGACCGCCCAGCTCCAGACAATCGACTTGCCTCCTGCTACGCCCATTGAGATAGCAGACCATTACCTGCTGTGTCCATCAAGCACTGTGCCGACAGGGCAATCTTGTGACTATTGTGGGAGGGACATTTCAATCATATGTGAAACACCCTGTTTGGGGGTATATAACCACTATGTGTACCCCACTTCTTGGGTGCCCTTTCTTCCTTCGGGAAGAAAGGCCCCGGGCCATGGTTCCTCATAAAGCTTTGTTTAATTTTCTCTTGCTATTCTGTCTCATGTGAATTTAATTCGTTCTCCGGCCAGACGAACCCCCATTTGGGGAGAGGAAATGTCCTCCTCCCCTACAGGGCTTTCATGGATAATTTCTGGATGAGTACTCTCAAATGCAAAATGCTACAGGATCAGAGATGGGAGAACATGGGCCTTGGTACTAGGTAGATCTGGGTTTCAATTCCAGCTTTGGCACTTATTAGACTTTAGAAGTTTCTTAGTCTCTCTGAGCCTCAGTTTTCCCTTCCACAAAACGGAGATAATGATGTCTTCCTTGGATGCACAGACTAGGTCTTTGCAAACATAGCTATATAGAAGAGGCCACGGCGGGTGAGAGAAGTCAGAACTCTGGGCTGGATCCCGAAGGATGGATAGGATGCTTTCTCTGACTTTTGCTTTTCCCCCTGCTTTTTTGTCTCTATGACAAAGTATGCATCCCTCCCTCACTGCCTGCCTTTGCCGTTACCATGGTGATCCAGGTTCTATTTAGCCACAGTTTGTGACAGGACAGGTTGGTTTTGCGATTTGTGAAATCTCACTCTCCAAAAAAGGACCAGGCAGTCCTGGCAGCAGTAACAACATGGCGTTGGGTGGAGCTTCTGCCACCTCTCAGTCACACAGTAAATGGAGAGCCTATTGTCAGCCTGGCTTCAGGTGGGCTGGGTTCTGGATATCTGGCTGTCTGAGGGAGGATGGTCACCTGAACTGATAAGATACAGCAGTAGAAGACTGCCGTTAGCTTTTTAGTGTCCCTTTCCTACAGTTTATTTTTCACACTGCATGCCTTCAGGTTCTGCCCCTTTCTATTGTTCAACACCTGCTTTCAGATCATTCATTCCAAGTTGACATAGCAGAAGTCATTTATGGGCATTAAACTAAAGGTTCTTCTAATTGATTTCAGAAAACTTTTTATTATGGAAAATTTCAAACATAAAAAAGTAGACAGTGCTCATCACCCAACAACAATAATTATCAACTCACGGTCAGGGTTTATCCCATTGCAGTTTCACCCTCACACATATTTTTGAAGCAAATCCAGAAACTATATCACTTAGTCCATAAATATTTCAATAGAATCTCTAAAAGATAAGAATTATTGTGTGTGTGTGTGTGTGTGTGCATTTGACATGACCCCAATTTCATTTAACTTGACCTTGGAACTACTCTTTATCAGTCTTGGAGAAAAATAAAATTATTAACTTGAACTTATTCCCATGAAAGTATAACTGCAACAAGAATTTCCCTCCTGTAATAAACAACCAGAAAATCAAACAAAATATATGTAAACTACTATCTTCAGACAGCGGACAGGAGGCAACATAAGACTGTGAAACCTGAGAAGAAGAATATTAATAAGGTGTGCCCTATGATTTTCCAGCTTACTGTGTGAGGCCATTTCCAGGCCATGGAGCAGGAAGGAGAACTGAGACAGAACCCAGTGAACTCACCGAACTGAGAAGCAGAGATCAGAATTAGCTGAGACCGGCTGGAATTTGCAGGGCAGAATTCTTGTCAGTGAGGAGGGGATTGGAGAGGGAAAGAATGCACAGGGTATCTGCAGAGCAGGCCCCTAGAATCTTTGGCTGACTACTCATCTGTGCATGTGTGGGGTGAAATTCCAAGAGACAGGAAAGAACCCCACCAGAAAGCAGTAGGTTGAATGATTCCTGGAGCTCATACACGGCTGGAAATAGTTTGCATTTCTACCAGCCAGAGTGGAAAGACTTTGTGATATTGGCAGCTCGTTGGTTGGACGTGAACTTTGTGGAAATAAGCTGTTAATGGGCTAACGTATATAGAAAACATATGAGTAAATATTGTCCAGTACAGGCCTCCTGATACAGAATCCACACCATGATAACCAGTTAGCGGGACAGCTTCCTGTTAAAGCACATGCTAATTCTGAATGGTATAAAGATTGGCGACGCTGTAACCCCGTCTTTTAAGTTTATTTCTTAACGATCTTTGACAATTCTTGGATCATCTGTAAGCTTCTCCTCCTCTGTCCCATTTGCTATGTAGGGAATTGAAAAAATATATTTTTCTATGCTTCAATATATTTATTTTTAGTTGTTCTGAAATGGGAGTGGTTTGCTGTTATCTAACTATGATCAGAAAGCATAATACAAACTCCTCAAAACCCAAGTTATTTTTCATCAACATCCCTCTCCCCAAAACCTATTCATTGATACTCAACAACTTCATAGGGAAGATCAATATGATTAACTACTTTCAGCTATACTGTTTTCCAAACACTCTGTCCTGGTGGGGTCAGTAGGATTTTACCTTGCTTAGTATCTGCCTATCTACTGCATACCCCCAGCTTCTGCTCCTGTTCAGGGCGTTTTTTCCTTTGGTGTGGCATCTTCACGTCCCTCAGAGCACCTAGGACACTACACTTCTGGAAGGAGATAATGGAGATATCCCAGTAATGTCTGCTTCCATAATTTTCCAGTTCAAAATCATTATTGCCTTGATATACAACCTACTTAATTGTTTACATATTTACATAGGTGATAGAGCAGACCAACGACTAGTCTCCAAGAAAAGTCTTTGTGTTAGCTTAAAAAAAACCCGTTTGCTATCAAATGCGGAAGTGGTATATTCATCTATTAAGAGTGCGAATTACTTGTGCATTCGACCAGAGTTAGCCTGTGCAAATGGAGGCAATATTATCTTTTCATACAGTGTTACCATTGTGCACTTTGCTCTTTTTTACTTAATGTGTTCATTCATCCATTAGTTTATCATTATTTATTGTTTATAGAGTTCTCCACATGTGCCAGGTCCTGCTCTAGGTGCTGGGCACGCAGCCTGTCTTTGGGCGCTTTGTCCTGCCACCAGCAGTGGTCCCAGGTTCAGACTGGTAGTCCAGCCAGTTGGGCTGAACGGGACTGAGTCTAGCACTAAGCTTACTCTGTAGGGGGAAACAGGCCAGGGGAAACACCATGCAAAGCATCTTTGGTCTCATCAGTGACCCAGCCACTCCACACAGGGAGCACAAACACAGTTTCCAGCAACGAAGTCAAGGGATGTGTGATTCATCTTGAGGCAGAGAATGTACTGCCCTAGTTCCCCGTCTGTCTTTTTATATGATTCCAGTTCCGTGGCCCCAAGGCTAGGGTGCCAGTGCACTGCTCTCCCAGTAAACAAGATAGTTAACCAGCTCGAACCAATGTGATCGTCCACCTTTGTGCAAGGAAGTGGTGTGTGAGAAGGCAAACCCAGGATCATCTCCCCAAGAAGCCCTGCTGCTCAACCTTTACTTACATGTGCCCTATTGAGGGGGAGACGGACAAAACACATAAGTGTATGACAAGGACAGTCCTGGTCCATGTAATGACGACCAACAAGGAGAAAGAAATGGAGGATGATGGAAGGTGCTGCTTTCTACCTTAGTGAGGGGAGTCCTTGTAAATGTGTTATTTGCACACAGGTAAGTATATCTGTAGGAGTTTTTGCTCCAAAGCAGATTTGCTGGGTCAAAGAATATGTGCTTTTTGTAATTTTGAAGAATGTTAGCAAATTTCCTTCTGAAGTGTTGGCTCTACTTTACACTCCCACCAGCCTCGTGCTTATTTCCCTACACTTTCATCAACATGAGATGCAATCTAAGTTTGAATCTGAGCCATCTGACATGGAGAGGATAGCCCCGCATTGTTCCTTTGTGATTCTTTTTATTATGAATGAGTTCACACATTTTTCATAAGTTTGAGAATTATTTGAACTCCCTTTTCTGTGAACTGTAGTTCATGTCCTTTACCCATTTTCTATTGTCTTTATCTCATTTCTTTGTATGAATTCTTAGTACATCAAGGAAGTAAGTCTTCTGTCTGGGAAATGTAAAAAAATTTTTTTTCAATTTGACATTCGTATTTTTCTTTCTTTGTGGTGTTTTTCTCATACATATTTTTTTACTTTTGTGTAATCTATCTCTTATGGCATCCCCATTCTGGGATTATAAAAATAATTTTATCTCATGATAGAACTTTCCTGATACCATTTTTAATATTTACACTTTTTCTTCTTGAGGAAGACTGGCCCTGAGTTAACATCTGTTACCAATCTTCCTCTTTTTGCTTGAGGAAGATTAGCCCTGAGCTAACATCTGTGCCACTCTTCCTCATATTGTACGTGAGTTGCCACCATAGTGTGACTTGATGATTGGTGTATGTCTGCACCCAGGATCTGAACCTGCAAACCTGGGCCACAAAGTGGAGCGCGCTGAACTTGAACGACTACACCACTGGGCCAGCCCCCAATATTTACATTTTTGGTCCATCTGGCATTTATTTTGATATCAGGTATGAGATGTTGAATTTAAATTTGTCTGTTTTTTCCAGATGGCTATCCATAAAACAGCCATGATTTATTGAATAACAATTTAATAACATTTCAGAGCACATATATCTACTTTTAATGGGCCACCTAGAATATGCACACCTTAGGTCTTTGCTAAAGACTATAATCTCAACCTTTTTGTGGCTCAGCTTTTATCTTAAACACTGTGATGCAAGATGAGTTTCATGGAGGATAGTCTAAAGGATATTCATCTGACATTTTGTATATACATGTATCTGTATGTGTGCATGTGTATTTTTTCCCCGAAATTTTATTTCTGGATTAAGACAGAGAGTTTTATACATAACTCCTATTGTTTTAACACCTTTTTGAAGAAGAGTGTTTATTTCCTTCCCTCAGATTTGTTGAGAGATTTTAAGAAATTGCTGTACAAAATCTTATACAGTAAGCACTTTTTTTAAAAAAGTCGAGGAGACTTTTCTCCTGTGGAAATGGTGGCTGTTTTTGGGGTTGCCATGAATTCAATGGTTGATTTCTCTTGGCTGCCATGCACCACGGCCAGGAGGTAACCCTACGGCCAAGTATTGTGCAGAGCTCACAGGTTCTGGAATGAGGCAGATCTGGATCAAATCCCAGCTCTTTGTCCTTATGAGCTGAGCTGCTCTGGGCAAGTCATTGAACTTCTCTGTGCTTCTCTTGCTGCCTCATCTGTAAGACACAGATAATAAAAATAGACGGTTTGTTAAATTGTGAGGATTAGATGAGATCAAAAATAAGTGAAGGATTTAGCACAGCACCAACACACACTAAGTGTTCAATAAACCTTAGCTCTTATTATTATTATGGATTTATGTTGATCAAGGCATTAAGAAGGATGCTATTTAAAAAACATTGAGCTGCATTTGGAAGAGTAACACAAGCCTTAGACGCATTGACATCTGCCCTTCCCACGAAAAGGTGAATTATTTCTCTTTTGTTAATGTTCTTAGTATCCTAGAAACTAGCAACTTGAAAGAGATCAAACTATCCCAAAGCAAACCAACCAAATGTCAGTGAATCCTACTCATTTCATAGAATTACAGAATCTAGATGTTGGAAAGGAATTTAGATGTTATCTGGTCCAGGTTCCCTTCCCAGAGTTATTTGGCAAATATTTAAATAAACCCAAATTTTAACTTTTTCTCTATAAGTGAGATTAAGATGTCTTCTAAAGAAATGGGAAGTCTGCTCAAATCAAAATGAAACATATACATATTATTTCTAAACTTTAAAGTGCCAAAATATTTTCAGAACCAAATCATGATGTGATGTCTCCTTTGGTTTAAATCCTGTTGGGAAACAGTTTCCTCACCTTTCAAGGGAGGTCAGGGGCTAGACGGCGTGCTCTCTCCCTGAGTTCCCGGTACCCCGCCCTGCTCCGGTCCCCACTGTGTCCTGCCCAGTCGGGCAGTTAGGGCAGTTATCAGCATTGACTGTGGCTACTGCAGCGAAGACATTGTGCTGACCCAGGAATGAGAGCTCTGAGCTGATGATGTCAGTAACTTTTAAAATAGCTTATTTAAAAATCTCTTCAGTGACCTCAGCTCCACTTAGCTCATCTGGACATGGGCAGGCAATGTAAGAAGGATGGGTGACAACTGGGCCTCCAAGCAGCTGTATCTTCCGAAGCCCATTTTAGGAAAGAACTTGTCTGAACAAGTTGAAGATTGAAGATCCCCTTGGTATCCAGTGACCGTGATGCAGATATAGAACCTGCAAGTCTCGGGGGAAATCTAGCCTCACACAACAGTTGCACATGGTGTTTCTTGAGCTCTGTGCACGCCTTCTGTGATGGGAGCTCTGGCCCCCTTCCCGGATCCCCCATGGATTTGGAGATTCTGCAGGAGATGGCTCATGGACGCTGCCCTATCCGTTACCCTGGGTGTCCCCCGGGGGCCCTCCTTCCATTCTCTCCTGCAGCCCGTGACGCCAGCCGAGGGCTGCTGCATCCCAAGCTGCGGATGCCTGATGCCAAGGGTGCTGGTGTCTGCGCTGAGAGCACGGCGCCCCTTGCAGAGCGCGGATGAGAGTGCTGCTGCCATCGGAAGTGCGGATGGCTCAGACCCCTGAGAAGCTGCTTAGTCTTCTGGAAACTTCGGTGTCCTGAAGCTACACGAAAACAGAGGACACTTTGGCATTCGTGAATGCCATTTGTTTGTTAACTGAACACCAAAGCTATACCGTAAAATCTCCAGTACTCTCTACCCATTGCTATTGAAATGTTTATGGACCATTTTTAAACACGCTTTTATTAAAAATTTGACAGTTTATTCCACAGCACCTAGATCATCACCAGACTTGGCATCTTTTTAGCCTAAGAACAGTTCCAAGTTTGCTGCGTAAAAATTAGCACATTAAGTCTCCAGTTGGTTCATGTCGTGTCTTCCCACTTATTTCTGTTGAGCGCCTTTGTTTTATTCTCTATGTGCTTCATAATTCATTTAACCAACCTTTTATTCTTGCACATTTAGATTTTCTCCCCTGACATTATTATAAATCAAGCTGCAAAGAACATCCTCATGGCTGTTTTTCCCCCCACAACTATAATCATTTCCTCAGGGGGAAAAATCTTATGCTTATCGGATTTAAAGGAGATTACTGCTCAAGATTGCAATGCACGTTGTAACAAGTTCAAATGACGTACAAGTGATTAAAGTGTAAGGTGAAGGTGCTGCTCCTTATGACCCCTCCTCGCTTCCCGAAACACTTGGTCCTCTGGGGACAGGTTCGTGTGCGTCCTTCCAGACTCTCTCCCGACGGAAGGAGGCCGTTCTGAAACGTTGGCATCTACCTGCTCTGATGTGATGAAAATAACCTGTTGAAATATAGAATCACCGGTTTTAATGGAAAACATTAATTCACCCTCTTTCATTTCTGTATCTGTTTC
This sequence comes from Equus asinus, assembly GCF_041296235.1. Taxonomy (NCBI): domain Eukaryota; kingdom Metazoa; phylum Chordata; class Mammalia; order Perissodactyla; family Equidae; genus Equus; species Equus asinus. The sequence goes on along the minus strand of NC_091795.1, from coordinate 45,043,768 downwards.
ATTCGTTACTGCACTGTTTGAAATGTTTACAAGTTCGTATTATTTTGATAATCCCCCAAATCCACAAATATATTTACAAATATGTTAGAATTGAGATAATCTCTAAGGGATGCCACCTGGTCCCCAAAACCACAAAAAGGAAATCTGTTACATTTATTGTAATGTACGCATGTCAGGGAGTACTGAGAAAACTGTTAGAAATTTAGTTGTGGGGTTTTCTGTTGCTGTCTAGAGTTGAGAACAAAGGATCATGCTATAGCCTATTTATCTGGATAAAGACGGAGTTCCATCCTTCAGATTAGAGGTGGGAAAAATGGTCCATGGGCTAAATCGAGCTTGCCACCTGTTTTTATACGACCTGCAAGCTAAGAATATCTTTCACTTTTTTTTTTGAGGACGATTAGCCCTGAGCTAACGTCTGCCACCAATCCTTCCCTTTTTGCTGAGGAAGAGTGGCCTTGAGCTAACATCTGTGCTATATTCCTCTACTTTATATGTGGGATGCCCACCACAGCATGGCTTGGCAAGCGGTGCATAGGTCCGCACCCGGGATCCGAACTCATGAACCCTGGGCCGCCAAAGCGGAACGTGTGAACTTAACCGCTGCATCACCGGGCTCACCCCTGTCTTTTACATTTTTTATAGTTGAAGAATCAAAAAAAGATTAATATTTTGTGACACATAAGAATGATATGAACAGAATACCAAATTTTCATTCCTATGGGTTCAAATTCTACACTGCAACTAAACTTTAAGAAACTTTTCTAGTTTTGGTGTAGTTTGGAAGAAGAATATCCACAATTACCTAAAAAGGCTATTAAAGTCTACTCCCTTTTCCGACTACATATCTGTGTGATGTCACACTTTCTTCATTTACTTCAACCATGACAACATATCCCAACAGTTCAAAGACAGAGCAGCTATGAGACTCCAGGTGGGTTTTGTTAAGCAAGACATTCAATGGCTTTGAAAAAATGTAAAATATTATTGCTCATCACTAATTATTTTTTATTTTAGAAAACAATATTTTTCATCACAATATGTGATTTATGTTAACTTGCAATGGGGTTATTATCATTATTTTTGAATGAACTAGTGAATGATTTTTTAATTTCTCACTTTTTCATTTTTAATTGGTAAATGTCAACCACGTAAATGGAAGCTCTTTGAGGTCTTCAATAATCTTTAAGAGAATAAAGCTGTCCAGAGACCGAGACGTTTGAGAACTGTTTCTCTACAAAGTAAACCTTCTGTCTTCTACTAGAGCGGGAATGGGCCAGTCATTGGGCTGTGCTGGCTGGGAGAGAGTGGGGCTGCAACTCTTCCATGAACAGACTTTCAAATATATTTTTTACCACAGTCCACACTCTGGGCCTTAGGAATAGGCTTCTTATTGATGTCTCTGCCTGTAAATAGTTAGGGTTATTTGGATTAATTTTTTAGTTGGTTCCTTTACTACATCAAGTCCTTTTTTTTCTTTTCAAAAGGGTATATGAGAGTATACTTTCCAAATCCTTAAACACTTGAAAATGTCTGATTGAGTCTTTGAACATATATGATAGGTTTGCTGTGAATCTGGGACAATTTTTGTAGCTAGTTTTCTGATTCATCAGTTTGGTTTCCTGCAGTTCCCGTCTGCTGTTCTTTTGAACGTTGAACTTGTAACCACACATCAAACCAGATCTGGGAGTTTAGCCAGAAAGGAACTAACTGGTGTTATATACCTTTACGTTCTGAGTGAAGTGCTAGACCAGGGGTTGACACACTTTTTATGTAAGAGGAGAGACGGAAAATATTTTAGGCTTTGTGGGTCATATGACCACTATAACAACTGCTCAACCCTGCCTTTGTAGTGCGAAAACGGCCATAGATAATACACAGACAAATGAGCAGCTGTGTTCCAATAAAACTTTATTTATGGCACTGAAAGGTGAATTTCATGTAATTTTCATGTGCTGCAAAATCTTTTTCTTCTTTTGTTTTTTGAACCATTTAAAAAACATTCTGAGATGATGGGCCTTGCTAAAATAAGTGGCGAGGGGGATGTGACCTGCAGGCTGTCGTTTGCTGACCCCTGTGCTAGACTATTCGGGCAGCACTCACAAAAGGTACCACAGCTTCTATCTCCATCAGCCAGTCACCCAGCTCCTGCCTGCATCTTGAGATGGGAAAGGCTGGGGAGAGAATTTCTTTGGAGGGTGGTCAGTGTGCTATACTCCCCACTATACTCAAAATTTCTTTTGGAGGGTGGTCAGTGTGCTATACTCCCATGGATCTCCCCATTTGGAAGAAGAGGACATGCTCCCCTCATCCAAGACCAAGTGAGAGAGGTTTCAGAGGGGACGTTCTGAGTGCTCCACATCTGAGAGGTTTAAAGAAGGGAGGCTGTGGGCAGAGTTGCTCCCACTAAGTGGCAGAGACAAAAATCCCACTGCTTGGAGGCCTAAGAGCTTGGATTCTGGGGCCAGATACAGACCTCCTGAGGGAAGCCTGCCTTAGGTTGGTTTAAAAAGGATCTTGGGAGACCAATAGGACGGACGAAGGGACCCCTTATGGAGAGCTTGTCTGGTAGAACTCACTCCAGAGGCTGAGGGGGTAGTGAAAAGAAACATTCAGAATGGAGACCTTGTCCACATCAAGGGAATCATCGTCATCTGTCTCCGACAGCAGAGCCAGGATGAACACCCTAGGAGAGAAGGAGCCAGCTATGGTGCATCTGCCATGCAGGGGCACCAATGCCAGTCGGTGGCTGTGCCAGCCGAGCAAGACCTAGTCCAGGGCTCACCCAAATGGTCTATGGGCCTGGGGCAACTGAATGAGTGAGACTGCTCATCATGAGTCCACATGAAAGGAGTCTCCACTATAGGGCAGCTTCGATGGTCCCTTAGGTTCTCATGAAGAGCAGAATTTTTCAAATTAAGTTTAAGTGATGTACAAAAATGAAGAATAAGGCACAGAGCCTAATAAACTCTCCCTTGCCCCTAAGCATAGGAGCTAAGGCAGCTGTTCTAGATGTTTTCCACCCAAGGATAGTCCTGATGATGTATTCACCAAATCTATTTCTCCCTTACACCCCAGAGAGATCAGAAACCCAGCAAACAGGGTTGAGGCAGCCAGTCAGGGTGAAGAAGCTGGTGGTAGCCTTCCCCCTTCACTCCAGGTTTCAGACTGGGATGAGGAAACACTGTAGATTGGAAACAATGTTTGGAGTGTTTTATATTACACTGGACCAGAGTTATATGATTGTTGGGCTGCTGTGAATCTTTTTTTTTTTTTTTTTTGAAGCTAAGAGTTCTTGGGAAATCTGTGTAAACTGCTCAAGATTTCATCCAAGGGGCAGAGAGAGCTGATCGTCAGAGTGGGAGTTCTGAGAAAAAAACAGATGCTTTGTGATTGCATCTTCCTGTGTCCAGCTGCCTCATGAACTTGTTACGTCTGGAACCATCAAATCTTTTCACATCTGCTGATTTTTCTGTTTGCTTCTTGTCCTATGTATTTCAGTGTTGAGGTTGAGATGAGTTGTGTCCCTGTTCATATCATTCGAGCCCAAATAAAGAAGGTAGGGAAAATTTTAGATTCACTATTGTTTTGTTTGGAAAGACCTGGTGCCTAATTGTTTGGAATTGCAGCCAGGAGATGGAAGTGGGGTGCTTCTTGAGGTTCTGTTTTTGTTGCAGCTGGCAGATTTCTGGGAGAACTCCCCAGGGCTGCTGCTAGCCTAAAGAGCACCATTGTGTAAATTAGCAGAAGGCAGCCCCTCTGAGCAGAGCACCCTGATGACCACAGTGCCTCACTGGAGGACGGTACTATTGAACAAAAGAAAAAAGGCACTCCTTCCCCGGGGCAGCCTCAACTTGTACTGGAGCGTGGTGCTTGGGGACTTGTCAGACACAGCTCGGCTCTCAGCCTCCGATTGCCGCCATGGCTGGCCACCATTGTGCAGTGTTTTGTAAACCTGCAGCTCCCCCTAGCATGCCTTTTCATGGGAACAATTGCCCTCATCTGCAGACGGCAGTAGCATCGCCCCTGTGCTCCTTTAGGTGGTCCCCTCTCTGCACGAGGTGTGAGCTAGCAGTTGAAGTGCGCAGCAGCACTGTTCCACACACGTGGTTTACCGTACTTGTCTGAATGCTCTAGCAGGACTAGCATTTGTTCTCCATCGGCATTTAGCAGTCCACACCTCCAACAGCTAGTGCTCTCAACTTTCCCGTGTTAGTAGGATTCTTGGGGGAACATCATCTTGGTTCTTGGTGGTTGTTGTTGTAATACCTTTATTTAATAATATCTTTAAAAATCCAAAATTTGGGAGCCGGCCCCATGGCCGAGTGGTTAAGTTTGTGCACTCCACTTTGACTGCCCAGAGTTTCACCAGTTTGGATCCTGGGCGCAGACCTAGCACTGCTCATCAGGCCGTGCTGAGGCGGTGTCCCACACAGCAGAACTAGAAGGACTCACAACTAGACTATACAACTATGTACTGGGGGGTTTGGGGGAGAAGAAGAAGAAAAAAGAAAGATTGGTAACAGATGTTAGCTCAGGGCCAATCTTTAAATAAAATATCTTAAATTTGAGTGCTTTGCATCTTGAGACAACCAGAGAGTTGTACACTGCATTAAAGTGTCGAACTTAACCAAGTCTCACACTTTTAAAAAGCAGTCTCCTATGCCTCTGTAATCCTCAGAGGGAGAGGAAGAACTGACAAAACGAAGTTTCCGTTGCAAAAATGGTTCTTACTGAACTGAAAGCCTTTCTGGTCAAATGGAAGGTGAACTTAACATGGAGATTATTGCATCAGAATCTCCATTGCACATGATGAAAATTAGGAAGATGAAGATGAATAGGACAGGCTTTCTTTTCATGAAAATATCCTTTTTATTTTAGAATAGTTTTAGATTTACAGAAAATTTAAATATTACTGAGTTGCCATATAGCCTACACCCAGTTTCCCTTATTATTAACATTTACATTAGTATGCATATTTGTCACCATTAATTAACCAATGTTGATACATTATTATTATCTAAAGTTCTTCATTACTTAGTTTTGCCCTAATGTCCTTTCTCTGCTCTGAGCTCCCATCCGGCCTCCCACATTACATCTAGTTGTCATGTTTCCTGAGGCTCCTCTTGGCTGTGATAGTTTCTCAGACTTTCTTGTTTTTGATGACCTTGACAGTTTTGAGGAGTCCTGGTTAAGTATTTTGTAGAATTTCAATTCTACAAAAATTGAAAATATTATACAATGTCTAAAGAAAAATATTAGACAAAAATTGAGGTTTGTCTAATGTTTTTCTCATGATTAGATTGTTATCAAACACAAACATAGGTTGGTTTACCCAACACGCAGGAAGGCCAATAACTGAAACATCAGACTTGTGGCAAGGAAAGAGGTTTATTATTGAAAGGCCGCCAGATGAAGAAATGGGAGTTCAAACTCAAATCAACCTCCTCGAAGGGAAAAGGTCGGGGTTTTTATCTGGGATTTTAGGTAGGGGAGGGGCAGCATGTGCTGGAGTTTTCGGTAGGGGAGGGGGAGCATGTGGCCTTGTTGGCTGGCATCTTCAGCCAGTGTTTGGTCTTGAAAGCTAAATTTCCTTTCTTCTCAACATCTGGACCTTGACTTCCCAGGAAAAACAGCTCACTTTTATACCAAAGAGGGACAGAAAGACCCGGTTAGTTTTAAACATCAGTTGATTATGCTGAGTGTGCACAGCTGCGGTTAGCAAAGCTTATCTCAAATTTTTTTCTATCTTCTTCTAGCCCAGGAAAGATTTAACCCATTCATTCTTGGTTTCAAGATATCAAGGGTATATACTCAACCTGCCATCACTGTTGATGTTGACCTTGATTGCCTGGCTGAGACAGCGTTTGCCAGTTTTCTCAAAGAGGTTCCTCTTTCCACACTGTGCTCTTTGAAAGGAAGTCACCATGAGCAGCCCACAGTTAAGGAGCAGGGATTGATGCCCCATCTTTTTGAGATGGAATATCTACATAAGTTATTTGGAGTTTTTGGAATCTTGGAATAGATTTGTCTATTCTCTCTAATTTACTTATTTATTCCATTATTTATTTATCTGTTTTATACTTTGGGCTATAATCCAATACTACTTTATTTATTTTGTTGTTCAGATTGTTCCAGCATTGGCCATTGGGATCTCTTTCAGTTGACTCCCTGTGTTCCTTTGACATAACCCATCATTGTACTTTTACTTTTGTTTTTTTAACACTTTTTTAAGCACTTCCTTCCTTTCTGGCACTACAAGATGCTCCAGGCTGATCTTATATATTTCCTGCTCCACTCCAAGAATCATCTATTTCTCCAGGGACCCCTAATGCCTTTTATTGGAGAATAGTTTATCAAGATCTGGGCACTGGATGTGTCTTAGTCAGTTTTGGCTGCTATAATAAACTACCACAGACTGGGTGGCTTATAAACAACAGAAATTTATTTCTCACAGTTCTGGAGGCTAGAAGTCCAAAATCAGGGTACCAGCATAGCTGGGTTCTGGTGAGAGCTTTCTTCCAGGTTGCAGACTGTCACCTTCTCATTGTGTCCTCATATGGCAGAAGAGGAGAGAGAGAAGGAAAGCAAGCTCTCTCTGTCTTTTTATAAGGGCACTAATCCCATTCATGAGGACTCTACTCTCATGACCTAATTACCTCTCAAAGACCCCCACCTCCTAATACCATCATACTGGGGATTAGAATTTCCACATTTGAATTTGGGAGGACATAAACATTCAGTCCATAGCATTGTGCCTGTTGCTACTGGGGTGTTGTTGCTTCTAGACGCTCTCAGCTGACAGAGCAAGGAAATATAGGTGTGGAAATGCTTTCTTTGAAGCAAATAGGTATATGTATGTTCAGGCATGTTTTGTATTTCTTTCATCATTTCCATGTGGATTTTGTTTCTGTGTGTCTGTTGGGCAGGAGTTGCTCAATATGTGGGCTTGGTTCCCCCTTTTGAACTGGAGGCTCATTGGACACCGACTAGATATTCTCTAATGGGTTTACAAGAATTAGACAACTTAAGGCTTTCCTTTTGTTAGGAGATACTTCTCCAGGAATCTCTTGTGTTTCTCTCTAACTTGCAAGCAGAGACACTATCTTTTCATGGATGTTTGTCTAGTCAACAACAGCCTTGGAAGCTAGAGATAGTGTCTCTTTCCAGAACAAAGGGCAGATGTGTTCACTGGCCAGTATAATAAGGATAAAATCTCCCTCTGAAGCAAAGTTCAGGAGACAGTTGGCAGCCCGTTATAAAACATTCAGGTTGTCTAAGCTGAGCTCCTCGGCTGTGACGCAAACCTCCTGCCCGTGTAGCATTCATCTGGGCTACCCCCTGTCTTGCCTCGTAGCACTTGGGGTCAAGAGGAACCAACACAAACGTGAAGCTTATCCTGCCTACTGTGAGCTGAGCAGCAAAGTCCTTTGTCCCATCATAGCGTCTAGAAGTCTGTGTCTTTTGTCAACTTCCACGAAACTTTGGCAGACGAACTTGTTAGCTTGCAAGCAGCACAAGCCTCAGACTCTTCATAGGTTTTATACCTTTCCCTTAACTTAGGTTTAACACTAGCAGTATTCTGATATTTCTCAGTCAAGTGCAAAGTCTTTTTTGAGTCACTAATGCTAAAGAATACATTTTCTAAAATTTAAATTTAAAAAATAAATTTAAAAAACGGTTAGAAATAAAATCACAACTCACAGATAATAAAGTGAAAATTTTATTTAGCTCATGAATTAAAGAGGGAATTAGCCAGACGTCAAAGGAGAAGTCAAAGACAAATTTATATGGAGTAAAGGAATGTTAAAATCTATTCACAGATGGGCAAAAAACTGGCTTTTTCCATGGGGAGTAAAGTGGCGTAGTGGAGTGGAGTCTATTGACCCTCCAGCAGAGAGAATTTATTTGTATGTCTACAGACAAGAATTGTGTACATTGCTATCAGCTATCCACATTTACAGAGTTGTGAAATAATTCAAATATGAGGAAAAGCACAAACTCAATAGAATCAGATAACCTGGAATGGTGTGCTGTCAAGGAGGCATAGTTTTCCACTGGAGACATGCACTAATCTTTTTTGCTTAATCCTAAGTCTTAAATTTTCCATGCACCAATAAAATGTACTATACGAGTGTTTCCAAGGTATTGATCCAATGTGGTGAATGAAAAGGAGGACAGAAAGAGATGTTTTAAAGTAAGCCTCGACACGCATATGTAAAGGTGTTGGAAGAGATTCTAATTGTCTCATCTGGGAATGGGATCTGCCAGAGCAGAAGAGTATTTGCTTAAACTCCTGTTGGGGAGGAGGGACGTCCTAAACAGGTCGTTGTTTCAGACGCTTCCCTCTACTGCCCACTGGGTGCTGCTGAGCTGGCACGATGATCTATGGCAGGAGGAGGAGAAGCAAGAGTGGCCGCATCTAATCCAGTGATGGGGATGTTCAGCTGATTTATATCTTTGGGGAGCTCTGTGGTGGCAAGACATTTTTACCGAGTCCAGGGCCTGGCACATGGTGCGTTCAATACATACTTCTTGAAATGAGTTATTCAGAACATAGCGGGTGCTTTTACACCGTAGGCATCCAAGAAATGTGATATTTTGAAGTAAGGCTTCTTTAAGACCTTTGGTCACAGTAGGAGAAAGAGAGAAAACATTATAAATTATAAGTTGCTTGATTAATTAAACAAAAAGACAAATTCAGCCATGAAATCAGACTTGGTAAATCCATGAGCTCTTTTGCATTGTCTATACAAATACAGACACAGCAAAATACTTGTTTAAATGCAGACAAGGCACATCACCCCTTTATTTGTTTCTGTTTTGCTCAGGTGTCATCAAAATGTTCCTTCTTCCACCCTAAAACTTTCTAATACTTTCTTACTAATTTTGGTGCAACAAGAAACTGATGGCTAAGCCATTTATAATTTTATGTAATCTATATTAGCATAAAATAAAAAGTGCAAAATAAAAGGGCAATGACTGCTGGTTAGACACATAGCAGGAAGGCGGGAGGAGAGCCAATCAGGAGGCCCTTAGAAAGCCCCAAGAACAGAACTCCTTCCCGCCCTGACTTTCCTGGTTCCTCCCATGACGTCTGTGGACATCTGTTGGTTTTGCCTGTTTAGGGAACTTTCACTCTTCTACTCTTAATAATGCCCCAATTTTACTTTGGGAGAAAAGCCCCTCCCTCACTGGGCACTGTCTTAATGGGGTTGTCAGTTCACGTGCTCCCCTTTCACATGGCTGAGAAGTAATCGTTAAGCCAAGAGAGGCCAATCAAAGGCCCTGTCCCTGGAAACTATTGTAGAACTTGAAAACCTCAAAGAGACCATCCATTAGTTCTTGCTTCCTGGAACCCCACAGTTGCCCTGGTTTCTGTCCTTCCAAAGACCTAAGTCTGCATTTTCCTTCAAGTCTGTGAGTCACTCCACACTCTTCTAGTCAAGTCCTATTTGCATATAATGGCCAGAGTTGGTTTCTATTGACTGCAGCCAAAGAATGCTGACTGGTGTGAGGGGGAAAGGAAACTAGTCAAAGGTTAGTCCTATTACTGCACAAAGGGCATGATCTGCTTGCCGTGAGACAAAAACCAGTGGTCAAGAGGCAAGATGGTGGCAGAGAAAGGGCATTTTATTACAGCTTTCTAGTAAGAGGGAAGATGGCTGACTAATGTCCAAAAGAACCATCTTAAGGGGGCACAGTATCTTGAAGCAGTTATATAGGCCAGTGGGTTATAGGGGAGGGGGTTAGGAATGTTGACCCTCTGGTGTTACAGACTGGGAGTTGCTACACCAGACCTTTCAGTTTTCATTGATGATGGCTAACAGCATAGACTCTCTGTTTGGGGGGTCATTACATTCCTAAAGAACTCAAAAGATTGAATGAAGTTATTGTCTTATTGCAGCTGGGAGGTGTATGCACTAGCAGGGGTCATAAAATCTACAGAGCAGGTGGATCTCCTGGAGGGTGCAAATGCAGCTGGGTTAGTTAGTCAGAGGTCACTCAAAGTTACGACATGGTCTCTTTTCTACAGTATGGCTTGTCAATACATGTCTACCTTGTATTGAGCCGGTTTCAGGATTACTTTTACAATCTCTGTTGAACTTATCATTGAAAAAAAATCAGCCCTAGGATAATGCAGACACCTTGAAAATGAGGAATCACTAACATTTAGGGAGACTTACCATGTGCCAGACACTTTTCTAAACATTTACAAGTATTACCTTACTTAATCTTCAGAAGGACCCCATTGACTAGATGTTATCCCCATTTTACAGATGAGATAACTGTGAGGCACAGAGAGATTAAATAACCTACCCATTTCACCTGGCTGGATTAACCTTGTCAAAGTTTGTTCTATAAAATGCTAGTTTTTCAGAAAGGTGTTTGTTTCCTAGGGTTGCTGTAACAAAGTACCACAAACTGGGTGACTGAACGCAGAAAGGTATTGTCTCACAGTTCTGGAGCCTAGAGGTCTGAGATCAAGGTGTTGACAGGGTCACGCTCTCCATGACTGCTCTGGAGGAGAATCTTTGCTTGTCTCATGGAGCTTCTGGTGTCTTCCGGCAATCCTTGGCATCCTTGGCTTGCAGACGCATCACTCCAGTCTCTGCCTCTGTCACCTCGTGGCTGTCTTCTCTCTGTGTCACTTCTCTTCTTATAAGGACACCACTCATATTAGATTAAGGCCCACCTACTCCACTATGAGCTCATCTTAACCAATTACATCTGCAGCAACCCTATTTCCAAATAAGGTCACAGTCTCAGCGACCAGAGGTTAAGACTTCTTTTGGGGGGACACTATTCAACCCATAACAAGGATGTTAATAGAAATGGCTCAAAAAAGAATTCTGTGCTCCAACAAATTTGGGAAACACAGGGTTAAACACCACTACAATAAGATTCTGAGCTTTGGGAGAGTCTTCAATTTGTTAATCTGAAGGGAAACCTCCAAACTGGGACTATAACGTGCAATTTCTCAAACATGTTTGAGTAGGGACTTCTTACAGGCCTACTGTAGGGTTAGTGTTCTGTGTGACATGCAGTTCCCAGGCCCGAGGGGAGGTAGCAGTGCCTTGATGATGTCCCTTCCGATTCTGGGTCTACCTTTTGCCTCTGTGTCACCTTGAGACAACTACTTTCTTCTCTATGCATGAGTTTCCATCTGTTTAAGATAGAGACAATAATACACTTCCCCAGTGAGTTTCTTGTAAGGACTACATTAAATGAGAAAGGCTGAAAAACACCTAGCAGAGTCCCTGGCCTGGAAAGAGGCACTCACGTCACAGTGGTTACCTTTGTTGTGCTAACCAGACAGTTCTGCATTTCTTGGCATTTTTATTAAGCTTTTCCAGGATCTCAAGAATAATTCCTAAACCAGGACAATTTCCACCAATAAGGTTTTCTTGTTCGTTTTCCCTTTCTTTTCACCATTTTTTTCTTCTCTTTAGGACAATGATTTTCTCTATGGTAATAAAAATTTACATAGAGTAAATATTCAGCCCCACTGTGCTTTTAATGTCTCCAACGTTAGCAAAGAGCGGATTGTTTCTCTTTGCAGTTCCCTATTCTGATCTTCCACCCTAGTGAGGGGAAGAGGATGTGATCATGCGATCGCCAGCAGACGGGAAATTGTGAAAGTGACTTCGCTCTAGAAAAGCAGCCCACAACTGCCTCGGCTCTCAGAGGAGGCTGAGCTTCTGCGAGGACTCATCTGAGAGCAGACCCCGCCACCTGTTTGTCCCTCCGACATGGAACCGAAGCGGATCAGGGAGGGTTACCTTGTGAAGAGGGTAAGTGGAAGTGACACCTTCAAGAGTTGTCACTGGCGATAGGGTGGGGAGGATTGAAGTCCAGCTTCGGACTCTCTACCGCTCATCTTAGGAATGTTTAGTGCTGCACCGACAGGGTTGAAATAGGAGAGCATTGCAGCATGTAGAATGTTGGAGAGGAGGAGGCCAGTACGTGTTCTACCTAATTCTGGTTCTCAAAGGTGAACTAATCCAGCTCAGGCATCCACACAGCTTGATCTTGTGGGACTGAGAATTGCAGGCTGCAAAGTCTGCAAGGTGGGAGCCTAAGCGAAACCCCTCATGATTTAGCGCATCCTTTTCAAGAGACACACATGTGTGTTATGCTAGAAGACTCAAACTCTTCTGCTTTGGAGAGACTATTCATTTGTTATTTAAATTGCCCACCCCCTCTTTTTTTTTTTTTTTGGAAAGGAGGAAGAAGAAACTGACTAAAGATAAGGTGATATAATGGTATAGTAATTGTAGCTTATTTCTTGGGCCATCTTCTTAGAATTGTTGCATTGAAAACTTAATTGTTTCTATTGGGCTGAAATCGCTTCATTCACATTCTTTGTGAATTTATATGCCGTGCCCTTAGGGTGGTAGATAGATGCACCATTTCAAAGATTAGGAAATAGGGACATAAATGTACTCAAAAATGCTTTGTCTTTCTGGTACGGCATCAGGAAACTGAATTTTGTTAACACTGTTGGTTTTTCTTCTGATGGTGGGCGTGTGCCGCGTCACTGTGAAACTCCCAGGGTGATGAATTCACACACAGAGCTCACTGGTATCCTGTGGTCAACACCCCTACAAACCAGTACACTCACGCTGATCTAAGTGAGCTTAGAATGTCAGAAATGAACTGAAATCAGTACATTCCTTCAAATGCCCAGCTTTTTAATTGAACAAGCACCTAATGTGAATGTTTTAGGCCATTCATTGGTTTAACATTTTAGCCTAAAATATTCTACTTCTAGGGACGTTAAGGAGCACATTTTGCTGCCTGATTCTGTTTTGATTTAAAGCTGAAAGGGACCTTAGGTTTTCTGGCGTCATCCCCTCATTTCCAGAAGAGGAAACTGAGACCCAGAAGTGGGTGACTGCCCAGTCACATGGCTGTGACAGGGTTGGGACCAGAAACTGACTCTCTGACTCCTGGGTTTCTGACTTATGGCACTGAGCTCTTTTCAATACACCAGGGTTTTCTTAGAATAAATTTAATCTGTTAGGGTTTGTAATCTTTGTATGGTAGTGAGGGTTATGAATGGATGCTGGGGAATAAATAAGCCCTCAGCTGATATTTTCTCTCGCTAGCCATAGTTTGAAACATCCTTTGGGAAAGACACACGTATATACACAGAGGCGTATGTAGATTCTTTGCAATAGGCACCATACTCTCTTTGAGAATTAAGGATAATTAATGTTGACATTTCTTTCCTGATTGCTTGGGCTAGTATCTTGAGAAGAGCAAGTGAATGGGAACATTTTCTACAAAGGTGTTTTTTTTTCTTTAACAATTAACACATATTGCAATAAAATGTATTGTTTGCATACTCATATTTAAAACTCTATAAATCACACACGAAAAATAGAAGACTAAATCTCTGATAAGTGAGGCTGCCCCACTAAAAAATGGGGATGAAAGAGTTAGGGTTGCCAAGCATATGGACTTAAATTAATAAATACTTTTTAATCCATGAGACTAATTCTCTCAGGACATGGCTTATAAAAGTCAGTTTAGGAAATGTAGCTAGAAAAGAACCATAGTGAATGAAATTTCATATCCCTATTTTTACAGTTTACATCTTCCGTAATTTTCATGTCTATCATTTGCATCTTCCATAGTTTTTCCATTTTTCTCCAGGAGCTTTTGAACTCCCTGTTACAGCATAGTAAGATTCTCTAACTTGTCCTCTTTAAAAAATGCTTGGTTCAGAAGTATTCCCTTTGTCAGCTGCAGAACTACACCTGAAGCCAGAATTTCCCAGCAAGGTGCTAAAGTTCTTAATTTCGTTAGACATTAAGTTTCTTTCAGTTACTTTATCTATGTGGATTAAAACTGTATGTGTCAGGAACCTAGCACATGGCAGAGGCTATTTCGGTGGCAATCATTATTAGTATCAGTATCGACATACTTCACTTCAATAGTAAGGGTCCTCTTCTCAAAGCTAATGGGGATTTGTACTGGTTCCTGGATTGGTTGCCAACTTAATAGTGAAGAAAGGACCATGACAATCTTTCTCTAACAAGGGTGTGAGATGCCTTGACTGTGGGTATTGATGTCAAAGCATGACAGGCAATGGCATATGAATCTCCTTCCGTTTATGTTTTTTTCTCATGCAGTTTAAGATGCCTGGGTGGTGATGAAGAATATCTTTCTCCTTATGTCTTGTTATATGAAATAATTTTAGGAGAAAAAGGTGTTTTGGGTGGAAAAAATACAACATTAGAAAATGCTTGTGCAAGGATTTTGTCAAGTCAGAAATCTTGGGGTCAACAGTCAATGGCATTGACTACAAAATGGCTATTCTTGGGGCTGGCCCCGAGGCCAAGTGGTTAAGTTGGCGTGCTCCACTTCAGGCGGCCCAGGGTTTCACCGGTTCGGATTCTGGGCGCGGACATGGCACTGCTCGTCAGACCATGCTGAGGCGGCGTCCCACATGCCCCAACTGGAAGGACTCACAACTAAAATATGCAACTGACTGCTGGAGGGATTTGGGGATGAAAAGCAGGGAAAAAAAAAAAAAGATTGGCAACAGTTGTTACACAAAGAGCCGTGCCTATCTATGTTCCATGTGGTCCTCATGGGCTCGGAGTGCAGTGATTTTCTTTCCCAAAGCACTGTTGTTGTGGTGGGTGGTACCCAGGAGAACCTCATGCCAGAATGACATCACAGGATTGCCTACAAACTGTGTAGTCTTATCTGTCTATGTGGTTACCATTTTTTGAGCACCTACAAGCTAAGCCCCTTAAGTATATTATCTCATTTAATCTTTACAACAATGGGAAGTAGGTACTATATTATCTTCATTTTACAGGTGAGGAGACCAATGTTGGGAAAAATTAAGTAACTTGCCTAAGGCCACACAGTCTGGATGAGGCAAAGTTAAGATTTGAACCCACATCCCTAAGATTCCAGAAATCATGCTGTTAAGTGTTCTGTGCCATTTCTCTATTGCTCACCTACTATGGTTTTATTGAGAAACTGTCCAACCTGAAAGAGTCTATTAATGTAAAAAGTGTACTACTGAATAGATTAGGTTCCTTGCCTTTAAAGAACTTAAATAGGCACCAAATGACCATTTATCTGGCATGCTATACAAGTGATTCATGGATCTGGCTGCAAGACTAAGGGAGAGGATCTACGATACAGAAGAGATAAGAACTTAATTTAATGCAACATCAACTTAAAATAACATGTCCCATGAGTGTGGGAGAATAATGATGCTAACTCACAGTTCTGCTTTAGTTAGATACGTAATTTTGACGACAATGTCATCTTCCTTTGAATTCCAGCTATGTGTCAACGTATGAAAAGAGAAGTTTGTGGGAAAGGAGAAGTTAAAGGAGGTGTCTTCAGTCCGTGGGAGGTGCCTGGGAGGGGTTCTAAACACCAAAATCAAATTGCCTCACCCCTCAGCAATGAGTCGTGGCTTTCTTCAGTGAAGCTGCACGTACACAGGAAGGCGTGCCCCAGTTGGTGCATTCATCACACTAACTAGAGTCATCGCTCAAGGTCACTCTCTCCCCTGTTAGACTGTGAACTGTTTGAGAGTAGAGTCTGCGTCTTGTTCATTTTTATATCCCAACACTCAAGGAGCTGCTCTATCATTATTTGTTGATTGAACACGTATCAAAGAAAGAAACTTGCGTAATATAGACTCATCCAAGCCAAGGAATCAAGGGTCCATATTTATAGTAATTTTAATGTACTAAAAAATTTCCAATGGGGTATTCATTTTCAGATGATCATGTTAAATCTGTTTTAAGATTTATTTATTTTTAGCTTGCGGGTGAGACCCAAGTGTTGGCAGGGGCATCTGGAAATAGAAGACTAAAGGGATAGTAGGCACCACAGGCTTTCTGGAAGGGATGTGTAGAATCTCAGGGGTGAAAGGAATGTTCACTGTTTCAATAAATATTTAATTGAACTTCCCGTCTGGAGCCTGCATTTCTTTTACTAATCTGTTTTGAACAAGCATGCTTGAATATCTCTTGTAACAGGGAACTCACTAATTTAAATTTCTCCCTTAAATTGTGCAGCAAACTGGATTTTCCTGAAACTTTTGCCAGTTGGGACTTCAAAACAATCTATGACAATGTTTCACACCTTTGAAGACAGTCCGCTTCTGCTCTACCTGTCCCTTTTTTTTTTTGGCAGGGAAAGAGTCACCCTGAGCTAACATCTGTTGCCAATCTTCCTCTTTTCATTTTCCTCCCCAAACCCTGAGTACATGGTTGTATGTCCTAGTTGTAAGTTGTTCCAGTTCTTCTATGTGAGCTGCTGCCACAGCATGGCAACTGGCAGATGGGCGGTGTGGTTCTGCGACCCAGGAAGTGAATCCGGGCCATTGAAGAGGTGGTGAGCACTGAACTTTGATCACTAGGCCATCAGGGCTGGCTCTGCCTGTCCGTTTTTGGGCTAACACCTAGCCAGTTCCTTCTACAATTCCCCAGGACAGATGCCATCTTGTCACTCTCTTTTGAACAGGCTCCAGTTTACCTGCCGTTTTCAGTTTCCCTGAACTCAAGGTCGTTCTCGAGGTGCACCTGATAAACAGAGAATTACAAGGAATAGGTAGTATTTATTGGGTGCTTGCCATGTTCTGGTATTGCCCTAAGCAATTTACCTGGCTTATTTTCTTTAAACTCTCAATAATCCTAAGAAATAGATAGTAGTATTATCTCCCCATTTGCCAGATGTCAAAAATAAGTTTTAAAAACTTGCTCAAGGTCACATTGCTGGAAGGTGGCAGAGCTGGGATTTGAGCCTGGCCATACAGCTCCACAGCCCATGGTCACCCACTGTTTAGGTTCCATTTAAAGTTAGAACAGCACTTTCCTCGCTTTAGAGCCTATGTTTCTATTTAGATAGAAAATAACGACTCTAGTGTTTCTGACAGCCCACCTCAAACTGCTGACTTATAGAGCCCCTTTTTCTCACATGCCCATTTCCCCAAATCTTCACCAAGACATTTTATAAATATTTACAAAAAAAATCTCATTAAAGGAAAAGAATATGTCTTACTTAATTCTAATTTGCATTTCTTTGAATGCTGTTGAAGAGTGCATTTTTATGTTTATTGGACCCGGAAATTTCTTCTTTTGAGAATTACCTGTTGATATGCTGTGCTCATTTAAAACAATTGAGAGTGTTTGTATATTTCTTTTTTTTTAAAAGATTTTATTTTTCCTTTTTTCTCCCCAAAGCCCCTCAGTACATAGTTGTGTATTGTTAGTTGTGGGTCCTTCTGGTTGTGGCATGTGGGACGCCACCTCAGCGTGGCTTGATGAGTGGTGCCATGTCTGTGCCCAGGATCCGAACCAGCAAAATCCTGGGCTGCTGAAGTGGAGCACACGAACTTAGCCACTCGGCCACGGGGCCAGCCCCCTGTATATTTCTTATTGATTCTAAAGAGTTTTAAAGAATACATTAAGGATATTAACCTTTAATTATATGGTAAGATATTATTAATATCCACACATTTTTATTTGCTTTTCAGTTGTGGCAGTTTTTGTTTTTTTTACTGTACAGAAGTTCAATTTTTTTATAGAGTCAAATATGTTGTCCTTTAAGATTTCTTCTTTTGATGTCATACAATGTCAGACTTCTCTGCACTAAGCTATACCAGTCCCGTGATGATGAGCAATTATTCACTGGGAAACTTTAAATCTGACTCAGCATCTAACATCTGCCCCTTGAGACACGTAATCGTATAGGTTTTGGTCTATAATGGGAAAAAATAGATGGATGCTATATATATATATGCATAAAATCATAAAACATATCTGTTATATATATGTAAAATCATATTATGACGTGATTTATGATTGAGATATATATGATTTTATATATATATGAGATTATACGTATAACTAGCTAAGTGCCTAAAAAAATCGATTTAGATTCCAGAATTACTCAAAGTTATGTAAGAACCAAAATGAAGATGGTGTGTGAAGGGAAGTGGAAAGAGTGTAACATTGGGAATCAGGAGGCCTGGATTGTAGTCCCAGTCGTATGTTAACTGGTCAGGTGTGCTGGGCCTGGTCCCTTAACTGGGCCTCAAGTTTCTTCCCTACATGATGAGAGTGTTCATAGATGATCCTCAATGCCTTTCCAGCATGGGCGTTCCATGATCGCACTTCCAGAGTTGCTCCTGGGTGAGCACCAAGAGGATCGGAGACAGAAAGGGGTAAATGTAAGGGTAGCCGAGGGGAGGTGCTGTCAGGTCGCTGGACTGAGAAGCTGGCGGCTGCAGCAATGGCTGAGAGGAGAGAGATCACCCATCATTCCATCATTCTAACCTAACTAACCACTACCAACCCTGGAGGAAAGTTTCCACTTTATAGGTGGTCCTAGTTCTCTTGTTTTACAGAGTATCAGCCTCCTTCGTGTGCATAATGACCTTAAATCCCAAATGACACATCCTCCACTGAGTGCTGAGTGAGCTGACAGACCCCTGAGGCTACATTTGAATGAGGAAAGCACAAGCTCGTTTTGAACAGTTGGCTCCAGACTAGCTTTATTTTAATTGTCAGTAGAAGGAATGCGGTGCTGGCTGACCTCTCCCAATTTATCCCAATTGCAAGGTCAAAAGCCCTGAGTGACTGGCAGTTATTAACCTTTGATGGGCCTGAGGTAGAACATAAAATTTTAGACTTGAAAGGCATTTTAGCAGTCATCTAGACCAGCTTCTTACTCCTAGCTTTTGAATATATCTTTTATTATTTTTAGTTATTTTAATTTTTTATTAAAGAGACGTCTATATATTTCCCTAATAGTATATCCCAAATTTTAATATATAGTAGTGTCATGTGTTCTTCATGAATTCATTAATTTTTCCCAATTATTTTGAAAAAAATTCAAACCCACAGAGAAATGGGAAAAATAGTATGACTACCTAGATTTATTAATTTTTAACACTACCGCATTTGCTTTATCTCTCCCTATCTCTATATTTTTATATAAAGATACACATATATTTTTATGCTGAGCTATTTGAGAATAAGTTGTAGACATCATACCACCTCATTCCTAAATACTTCAACACGTATCTTCTAGGAATTAGACATTCTGCAGCGTTTTCCAAGTTGGATGTACCATTTTGCATCCTGCCAGGATGTATGGGAGTTCCAGTTATTATCCTTGCCAAGTCTTGCTTTTCTCATTGTTTTAAAATTTTAGATACTCTAATGGGTGTGCAGAAGTATCTCAGTGTGGTTTTAATCTGTATTTTCCTGATGAATAATGATGTTGAACACATTTTCAGAGGTTTTGTGGATATTCTCTTTAATGAAACGTCTCTTCCTGTCTTTTGCCTATTTTAAAAGTAGATTATATTTTTCTTATTGATTTGTAGAAGCCCTTTGTATTCTGGATATGAGTTTCTCTCAGATAGATGTAAAACAGAAAGGCATTTGATTGAAATTACTTCATGTGTTGGTATAGTGTCTGACCTTGCCCGTTTTTTGAAAAAGGGAAAAAATCCAGTATTATTATGGATAGTTATTCTGCCTGTGCAGAAAACAGACAGTGTGTTTTAATTAAAAAAATTTTTTTAGTAACTAAAACAAAGGAAACAGTTGGACAAGCAACATGATACTACCACAAGTATTTATCATCTTTACACAAATAGTCTTCCTTTTGGGCAACTGGACCTTTATACAGAGGCTCTTTGTATTTTCAGATAAGCAGCAGGATCTGCTGGAAACTGGATGTTAATTCTATTTTGTGGTAGTCATGATGAGCTGACATCATGGGTCCAAAGATGAGAGGCAAAGAACCCTAATCTCTTCCTTTCCCAAAGCTCTCCCAAAATATAGACAGTAAAGAGAGACTCTCTTGATCTACTCAGAATGGTTAATTTATGGCTGCAGGGGCAGGTGGCATTAACCCAAAGTGAAAACTTTTTAAGTAAGGATTTTCCTGAAGGCTACATTGACATGGATAACATCACTCTGGGAGAACAGACCGTTTTGCAAGTGATTTTCATACAACTTAGCCATGCCCATGCACAAGGCTGCTCTCTGAGTTTCTTCTTGACATTTATATTTGGATAAAATGTGATTAAACCAAGGGATGGAAGCAACTGCAGCTGGCATGCCACCATTTATGGTCTCCATGCCCATAGTTGACACAACTATTGGATCGTGACACTTTTCCAGTGAGTCCAGCCTCAGGCATCAGCTATTATTCAGTCTGAGTTGGCACTTGAGATAGAATCTATCTGTCATTCCCATGTTGAACTGAACACAATGGGCAGGGTTGGGAACAGAAAATAAGCCACAGAAAGTCAGCCTGAAATGCACAAGAAGGAGATAGGAATCATACCATATTCCCTTGGTAACAGCCTATGAGAGGCTTATGGGCTGATTATAAACGTGTATTCATTTTATCTTTAAATTTTTTTTTTAAGTTTCAGCAGAATGGCAGTCTCCTTCTCCCCTGAAGTCTGCTTTCCTAGCAGCCTGGTTACACAAATGTGGGTCATCTGCGTCCACACTGGCCAAAGCTAGGCTGTTTACCAAATCCTGCACCAGCTATAGAATAGTTTCAGAAAACATTATTACACAGCTCTTTTGTTGTCATTGCAGGGGAGCGTGTTCAACACCTGGAAACCCATGTGGGTTGTATTGTTAGAAGATGGAATTGAATTCTATAAGAAGAAAAGTGACAACAGCCCCAAAGGAATGATTCCCCTGAAAGGAAGCACATTGACTAGCCCTTGTCAGGACTTTGGGAAAAGGATGGTGAGTTGACATCACTAAAACAATGAATGCCATGTCAGGTACTGATCTTTGAGCTTGTGCATAGCCTACAATGTGAATGGTGCTCCTTGGGCCAGTCCTTCTCACCACAACCCAAACTCCACTCTGGGCCTTTGGGTCTCTCTTGGCCAAGCACTTCCAGAATGGGGTTGGGTTCAACTACTGTGCTTCATAAGGGACCTCAGTCCCTTGAAAAGAGTCATTCCTAATGGGATGTTTTTTGATTTTCAGTTTGTGTTTAAGATCACTACGACCAAACAGCAGGACCACTTCTTCCAAGCAGCCTTCCTGGAGGAGAGAGATGCCTGGGTTCGGGATATCAAGAAGGCCATTAAATGCATTGAAGGAGGCCAGAAGTTTGCGAGGAAATCCACCAGGAGGTCCATTCGGCTGCCAGAAACCATTGACTTGGGGTGATTTTCTTTATTTGCTTCCTTCTACCCCTTCTTCCCCTCCTCCCCTCTTTGAGGAAACCTCACAACAGATCCTGGTCCAAGGCTTGCTTTGGTCCCCTGTGAAGGCTGTAGCCGCTCTTCTGGGTCGACACCGGCTGTTGGAGTACTAAGATGTTTACCTGGGTCTGAAGGAGTGATCATGGCTTCTCCAATGCCTGAAAGCTGAGGAGAGGAGGCTAATGCAGTATACATTCCCTCATTTTGGGTAACCTTGTCAGAGAGAAAGACAGAAAGAGACAGAGAGACAGAGAGAGAGAGAAAGAGAGAACTTATTGCATTTATGAGGTAGCCATGGTAAGTTAGTCTCGAAAGAAAGCTTCAGGATCTCTAGGTAGGTAGGAAAAGACAGGGGCTATGTGTCCAAGTAGGTAAGGTTTCAAGGTGGCCCTGGGGAAGGCGGAAACTTGTGTTCATGGCCAACCTCTCCAAGGTGGCGATTCCCAGAGAGGACCTGCCATTCTAAAATGCTTCCTACTCATCTGTCTGTTTTCATCTTCATGTAGTGCCTTGTATTTGTCCATGAAAGACGCTGAAAAAGGAGTAAAAGAACTGAACCTAGAGAAGGACAAGAAGATTTTTAATCACTGCTTCACAGGTAAAAGGCCTTGCAAGTCTGAATTGGGGCAGCTGGAGAAGGCAATATGGAGTTCTAGCTCAGCCTTATGTGTGGGGTGGGGGATGTGGAGCATGGTACATGGATGAGGTCATAGAATGCAGAGCGTGAACGTGAAAATTAAACTTCCCCAGCATGGAAACAGAAGGAAGGGTAGAAAAGAACTTTGCTGTTCAAGATAAATATTTGTAAGTTCCAGCTATGTCAATCAAAGTGACATTTTTTTTTCAATGAATGGCATTATGTTGAAATAGACAGAGAGTTGAATAAGATGATAAACAGGAATCTAGATATGCAATGTAGGATTTAAGTGACAGTGTTAGGGATGTCTGAGGTTTCACAGGGTGAGACATTAAGTGTTATGAGTTTAGGTAGATGGTGCAGTGGTTAAAAAGATGATCTTTGGAGCAAGACTGCTTTGGTTCAAATCCAGGCCCCGCAACTTACTAGCTGGAAAATCTTAAGCCAATAACTTGCCCTCTCTGTGCTTCACTTCCCTTGTCTATAAAATGGGATAATCATTGTGCTCCCTCTTTATTGGCTTTCTGTAATGTGTTTAGAACAGTGCCTGGCACACACTCAGCACCATACGGTGCAACCTCTCAATGTGGTTATTATGATTAAGAGGTCACATATCTGCATAGACAATCAAGTCTGTAAGTTCAGAAGGGAGAAAAAACTCAGGTGGTTGTTGGGATGAATAGAGGTAGTGCCTAAATTTCACCCCAAAAGATAGATAGAATTTCATTAAGTATTTGTGGGAGGGAGTTCTGATGAGGAGGCTGAGCAGAGGATGCTAAGGACAAAGTTATGGGGCAGAGATATGCAGAGTATGCATTCAGGAAAAGAAAATGACCAGCCTGCTAGGGCTGACGGTTTATTAGAGAGTAAAATGAGACATACAGTTTGGGACTGGGTTTGTCAGATGCCAGGCTTGGCTTCCTTATGCTGACAGGAGAGGTCCAGAGGGGAAAACTCTGAGAAGACACAACGGATGTAGAATCCATTCAACAGATAATCCATGAAACTGGGTCAGGTCAAGGTCAGGAAGGTGGAGGGGTAAAGGGTGTGACCTGGGGTAACAGAGTAGTCTCCATGGGAATTCAGCCTCAGAGAGTTAAAGGAGGAGTCCATTAACATCAGAAAAGTCAGGGTTAAGATTTGGGGTCAAGATACCAAGCCACCGGCAGTGGTAAGGGAAACTGACAAGAGCAAGGTGGGGCCCCAGCTCTGGCAGGCCTGAGGTCATAAGACAGAGCCTCAGGCAAAGGGAACAAGGAGGGCGTTCCAACGTAGATCAGGGCACAAGGTCCAGGCCAGCCTTGTTTCTTGTGTAACGTATTAGTCCCAGAGTATCAGACCAGAACTTCTTAAGTTCTTCCCGTTGAAGTTCATGTTGGGTTCTAGAAATGCAGATGGGGTTGAGCTTTCATGTGAGAGTCAGGTGGTCTCAGGGGAGAGACAAGTCTACAGCAGAGGCTGGGACCCAGGCACTGCTGACACGTGATGGAAGACCTTGAATGTCAGGTGACAGGGCAGCTAGACTGAACGTGCCTTTCAAACTTCAGCATGCCTGGCTGCACAAGTATGGAATCGAGGGTTAGAACACTTAAGTGGAGGCCCATTGTAGGTGTAACTCAGGCTCTAGGTCACTGAACTCTCTGAGCCTTAATTTTCTCATCCTTAAAAATGAGGTTTGCAATTACCGCACTACATCTTCTACTGGTCTCGGTGAGGATTAAAAGCAGAAACGCAGTATGTTAGTTTGTCCTTCCAGAGAAAGCAAAGTGGGCAAAAGCCTTTCGTATATGAAATGCATGGAAGGCTCACTAACCAGCTGCTCTCACTCGTGTTTCAAGGATGGTATGCCTATTGCCCTTGCTTGGATGACCCGGGACTAGCTGCCTGTTATGTTGGCTCGCGGGTTGGCTACGTTTGTAAAGAAGATGCTGCTTTCATAGGAAGCTTTGTTGTAGCCTGCTAATAATCAAATTGATGGGTCAAATTCATTTTATTCTCTTTGTAGTCCTCTCTTGAGGCAGAAGTTTGATTAAATGACTTCTCCAGGTCCCTGCTAGACTCTGCAAAGGTGTGACACTCAGTGCAAGAGATGTCGTCAAATTTCAATTTAGGACATACACACTGATCATATTATTTACTCCTTAAAAACTTGGCAATGGCTCCTCGAGGCCAAATTTCTTAACGCGTCATCAAAGCTCTCTCCACTCACTCTGTGCCTTCCTCTGCTTCTTGCCTTCTTTTGCCTTCCTTCCACCAACTCCTCCTCCTGCTCCCAAAGGGGCTGCTTCATGCCTGTGTGCCTCTGTTCACGCTGCTGCTCCTCCAGCCTGTGGGGCTGTGCTGGTTCCTCTCAGCCTCTGCCTCATGTGCCTGGCAAACATCTACTCATGTTTTAGGCCTGGGCCCAGTGTCACTTCCTCTATGAATCTTTTCTGACAGTGCACACACAGGCTTCCTTCCACTGCCCACCTCTTTCTCATCTTCCTGAGCATTTGACCCAGTAGCTCCACCGCAGCGGAGCACTGGTTACCCTGGTTACAACAGTTACTGTCACCCGTCTCTCCCTTCTAGATTCCCTGAGGGAGCCTCCCCAATACCCATCACAGTACTTAGCATTTGTTAGATGCTTAATAAATGTTTGTTCGTTAATGCAATGAATGAGTGAGTTAGCAAAAACTGTTTCTGTAAGGCATGCATTGCTCCTTAAGGAGCATGTAGATGTTTTAAAAACATTTTACACGATTCCTTTTGTTTCCAGGTATCTGTCCCATCGATTTCATTTTTCCTTCCTGAAGGAGGGAGGATGAGAGAAGTTAGACACTTGGGTGCCCTGGAGCTCTCCAAGGGTGCCTGCCAGGGGCTTGTTCTTTAGTGAAGAGAGTTAACCTTCCCTCTGATGGTCTCATCCAGGTAACTGTGTCATTGATTGGCTGGTTTCCAACCAGTCCGTTCGGAATCGCCAGGAAGGCCTCATGGTTGCCTCCTCCCTGCTCAGTGAAGGGTACCTACAGCCTGCTGGAGAGCTGTCCAAGAATGCAGCAGACGGCATTGCTGAAAACCCTTTCCTGGACAACCCCGATGCCTTCTACTACTTTGTAAGTCAGAAAAGCTGCCTGTTTTTCCTCCTGTAATGGGAGCTGCCCTCAGCAGACTCTAGGTTGATTTCAGTTCACATCCACATGTGTGAAAGGAAGGGCCCAGCCCTGCAGAGAGTTGGGAGATCCCTGGCTTGAATCCTCCCCCTCCACAACGCCTACCACCTCCAGTGAGTCAGTTTAAAGGAAAATATTACTTACTTGAGTAGTTTTCTTGGAATTAACTTTTTAAACTATTCTTCTAAGCAATAATTCTTTTATAAAAACGTATTACACCCTAGTACCTGCCAGGCACTCGCCTAGACAAGGAGATATGGCCATGAAAAAAAAATAACAGGCAAAACTGGCCCTCAGGGAACTTTCTTTCTAGAGGGTGATCTGTAAATTCACAATGTCTAGTTGTATTTTTCCAAATATACATTAAAATACATGACTCCACTCAAATGTGATTATCCTCATCCCCTCCCCCAATCACCTTGTGTACCTCCCACGGTCTGCCTACCACAGACTGGGAAATGCTATATTACACAACACAGATGCAGTCTTGGGCACGTGAGAAATGCAGCAACAGCGGATTTCTAGGGGAATTTTGGCAGCTTTGTTTCTATTTGGGGTCAGAGCACAAAAGTTAGGAAGCTACTTAAGAGAACCATCCTTCTTACGAAAATAAAGTGAATGTCTCAGAGGGAGTTTCATTTCACTTTGGGGGAAGTTCCGCTGTCAAAATTTTTTTTTCAGGCCTTTGATCTGATAATTTATAGCCATTTAGTTGTGGGATTCTAAAAATACCCATCACAGTGGCTCCTCTTCCTCTGTGTGAATCATTGCCCACCGATAGCTGAGCAAGTCCCAGCTCCCTCCTGACCACAGAGGATGAGGCTTGACACATGCTCTTGCTCTTCTCAAAGGAGAAGGGGCTGAGGCCTTAATGGAGAGCGTGTCGCCCAGTGTCATAAATTGGCCAGCTCTGCTTTCAAGGGTGTGGCCATGAGCTCCCAAGAGAAGGAAGGCTTTGAAGGAAGAAATATGCTGAGCTAGACTTAGAATATAGCTTGGGAAACCCAAGAAAATGAGAGGGTGTCAACAAGATCTCACTTAAGAGTGCATCTAGCAACAAGACACAAGCATCTAGAAATAAGAAAAGGGAGGAGGGGAAACGAGCTAACCAACGACAACCTTTAAAGTTCAGGTTAGTTGATGAACTGAAGCAGGAAAGAAAAAGAGCTGCCTTCCCTGTGGCTGGAGGGGTGGGGGAGGTAGAGATGGTCCAGGTAGCCCTACGCCTAAAATCAGTAAAGTAAACTTGCTGTTTGGTTTCCCAATAGCCAGACAGCGGGTTCTTCTGTGAGGAGAATTCCAGCGATGATGACGTGATTCTGAAAGAAGAATTCAGAGGGGTCATTATCAAACAGGGATGTTTACTGAAGCAGGTGAGTGGCCACCACTATTCTCTTCTAGCCTTTGCTCCTTACAGGTCCTTTTTATTTCTAAATGACCAAATGGTATTTCCTTTGGCCAATAGTCAACTAGAAAATGAAACCCATAGGGTAAAAGATAGACAAATAGCTAAATAGACGATCGAAGTGGCATTAGGTCAGAATGACTAATGCAGGCAGGGCAGAGATGCACCTTGAAATAGGGAAACTCCTCTTTTATCAATATCATGGGAACAAGACATGTTTGTTGTTTGTTTTTTTTGAGGAAGATTAGCCCTGAGCTAACTGCTGCCAAACCTCCTCTTTTTTGCTGAGGAAGACTGGCCCTGAGCCAACATCCGTGCCCATCTTCCTCTACTTTATATGTGGGACGCCTACCCACAGCATGGCTTGCCAAGCGGTGCCAAATCTACACCAGGGATCCGAACCAGTGAACCCTGGGCCACTGAAGTGGAACATGCAAACTTAACTGCTGTGCCACCTGGATGGCCCCTATCATGGGAACAAGAAATGTTTTAAGAAAAATATTTCTTAAATATTGCCCTTTTCATTAGCTGGAGGAAGTCAATCGGCTAAGAGATGCCATCCAAAAGACAGAGATATTGCATAGTAAAAGTACCTCCTCTCTGCAAAGTACCCAGGAAACAGAACAGGCCACATCCAGAAGAGACACATCATATACCTTTGGGAGCAAGGAACTGCCATTCCAAACTATAGGTAGGACATGCCTGAGACCACAACCAGGGCATGCCTGAGGCCAATTCTTCAGGAGTAGCAGAAGACAAAGGTCAAATTCAGTCTGAGGGCACAGCCTGAATCCTGGGAGGACATCAAGTGCAGTTGCCACACAGGTATAGGTCACTGTCAGTCTGGGAGGCAAGGGCTGGGGTGAGCCGAGAGTTCTAGTTAGTTCCCAGGTGCTGAGGCATGGGATGCTAAGAGGTGAGACAGCACAAGATGCTGGGGTTGTTTGAGGGCCAGCACCTGGGAGAAGAAGAAGTCGCAGGAAGACATGGGAATATTCAGGGTGAAACAAACTGATACTAGCACGTGGTGGCATAGAGGCCAAAGCTGCTTTATAGGGCCAACATCTTGCCTTCCTGGCTGTGCTGTGAGCTGTCTTCAAGGCACTGCTCAGTATATAATAGAGAACCTGATCACCACAGGAGATTTCCGTGCACTGTTTATAGACCCCATGGGACTGAGAGATTTGACTTATCCCATACAATAGGACTCTTAATCATCTTAGTGACTAATGAAATGGGAGAAGAAGGAAGAACCAAAGCAGAGCATGTATTTTCATTTTAAAAGAAGGATTTAAAGCTAGTGGAGACTAGGAACGGATACAGATTTTGAGTCTCGCTGGGGGAAGTGGAATATTAGTGTTGGAAAACTTTAACGTTAGGTTTTAGGAGAATAGGGTCCTAAGAAATAATACAGAAGGACTTAGGAAGAATTCGGACTGTTCTAATAACTTTTTACGTCGGGGGCCGCTGACCAGATTCAAGGCAAGGCACAGGGGCAGGGCTGACTTCTCTGGGGGAGGCTCTGGCTGCTCCTCGTTGGTCCTGTTACACATTCCTATGTCTGGGCTCACTGACTACAGGCACTAGAAGGTGGGTGTAGGAGTAACTTGGGAGGGAATTTCATTATTTCCTTACTTTGTTGATTCCTTCCACAGTTCTATGTTGTCATCAGCCATTAATGGCTTCTCTTGAGTTAGTGGATCGGACAAACCCTAGTCAAGAATAGAACCCTGGGGGCTGGTTCCGTGGCTGAGTGGTTAAGTTCGCACGCTCCGCTGCAGTGGCCTAGGGTTCGGATCCTGGGTGGGGACATGGCACCGCTCATCAGGCCACGTTGAGGCAGCGTCCCACGTCCCACAACTAGAAGGACCTGCTACTAAGATATGCAACTGTGTACAGGGGGGGTTTGGGGAGATAAAGGAGAAAAAAAAAAAAGAATAGAACCCTGAGAAAACTGAACGTGAAGGTTGGGAAGGGGTTGACAAAATCTGGGCTGGACTGGAATCATGTCTGGGTAATGGAGACCCTGGATGGTCAAAAATTGGCTGAGGTTTATGGGTGTCCGCGTGCGTGTTGAAGATAATGGGGGCTGGAAGTAGGCTTACTCTTGTGTTTTCCTTCGCCTTCCTTTGCCGGGCCTTTGATAGGCACAGTTTAGCCTTAGCTAGCCCAATTGGTGCACATTTTAATCCTCCAGGGATCTGTTAAAACTACACCCTAGGCCAATTAAATCACAGTCTCTGGATTTTACAGCTCCCCGAGAGATTCTGTTGTGTAGCTAAGGCTGAGAACAACTGAACTAACCTCTTTCTCAAAAGCTATTGTATCCTATTATCAAAACCCCGCTATTCAAACAGTCATCCTTATAAGCCTCCTTTTGACACGAAGAAAACAGAAATCTATGTGCCTTCAGGAATGTTATTCTTTTCCAATATTCTTTCCTCTAATGTTTTTGAGGGGGAGACGGAACAAAAAATCTCTTCTACTTGAATTGATGTTTCCTTTAATTTTTCCAATCTCTTAGCTTAGTTGTTTACAACCTTGGTGCATATCAACTGAGGGAGTTAAAAAAATCTTCCTCTTTAGGTGCCACAAAACTAAATCACCCTTGTGCCTACCACTAGGAGTTAGCTAGGGTTAACACACACCGAAGGCGCAGCATGAGAAAGGACAGCTGTGCGCCACACCTCACGGTGGGGAAGGAGTTATGTCCAACTGGAGCTCAGTCCCCCCCTCTCCTCCTCCACTCTCCCTGTTTCTCCCATCCTAGAAGAAACAATTCTACCTGGAGGATGTAGCCAGTTTGAGGATGAATGATATTGGATTATACTCAATATAATCCTTTTTTATATAATTCATTCTGTTATGATAGTGAATAAAATATTTAGTTTCTCAACCACATGTGGATTCTTTTATGGGGAGGGACAACGTGTTATATGTGTTTTTCTTATATCTGCTGCAGAGTTCAGCATCTTCTTGGTCTATAATAGGCAATAAACATTTGTAGAGTGAGTTAAATTGAATGTAAGTAGATGACTTGGACAGATCAGCAACAATTCTTGGAACCCCAAGCATGCATGCATTCCTCAAAATCCCTCAGGAAATAGTCATTAAATGAAAGATGGCCAGATACTCACTTACTAATATTAAATTCTTCAGTGCATCACATTGTGATGCCTGTGAGGGCTTAAAGAGAGTACGGTAGTGGGCCATGGATGACTGATTTCACATCCTCCTGTTATCTTCCTCTTTCATGGATTCATGAGGACTTGGTATTCACACAGTGATTGCGTAAGAGAACATGACACGTGTATCTGCAGGTCAGGAGGAAGCGATGTGGGGCAGAAACGTTAGGTTCTCATCTTACGGGCAGCATTAGCTAAGGCAAAAAGCAGGAATTCATAAAAAGTATTTTAGAAATTGATGCTTTGCAAAAGCCATTCTGGCTATGATATTGCAGACGGAAATATTCTCTGTTCTCCTATATGACTCTCCAGGTTTCCTGGCTCCATTCTTCAGGCAAGTAAAAGGCTCTTTGGAGATGAGTTCCTCGAGCAAATGCTCAGCCAAATAACTGTAGACCCATGCTTGAAAGCTCTCTTTAAACTCCTCTGACTTGGTGTTATGAAGGAGGCACTGTTTGCTAAGATCACATATGTTTCATTGCTTTCTGTACAAGCACAATGAAAAATATTGGAAAATTTGCATATGTATGTGCTTGTCAATATGTGTCAATTTGTTATAATTAACAAATTATATTCTTTGTATTGGAAAGATAGAAACTATACATCTTCTAATCTAATTTTTTTTGGCTTTTAGAGTTTAAGTAATTTGAGTTTCTTGTGGGAAATCATAGAATCAGGTTTACCATGACATTAAAAGAAACCGCTATAAGCTAATTGAAATAACTGAGTAATTCAAGGTAATTACAAACAGATATCAAGGCACAGTGCTGGGCAGTGGAGGAACAAAGATAAACAAGACACAAATCTTGCCCTCAAAACCCCTAGTCCAGATGATGGCAGTGTTTAATTCTGTTGGAAAAGGCCAAGTCCTATTCTTTTCATCATGTCTGTCACAGTAACTATTCCTTCCCATTTCATTGCTGCTACCTAATGTTAGTCCCTAAAAATTTTATGCCTGGGTTGTTGCAGTCATTTCTTAATGACCTCCTTTTTACCTTGTTTTCTTTCCTTAGCTTATCTTTAACCTTGCCAGCTGGTCCATCCTGTATGTTTTCACCATATTAATCTTCCTAAAATGTGATTGTAATTTTTTCACTTCTCCCTCAAAAGCCATCAGTGACAACTCCCACCTTTTATTTTTACTAAGTCTCTTTCTACTTTTCCAACCTTGCCTCTGCTGCTCCTCATGAACCCTGCCTTCTAGCCGGAAGGTCTTATTCACCAAAGTCTGAATATGCCTTGTGCATTCCCACTGCTGCTTTTTTCTTGTCAGTAGTCTTCCCATCCACCTCCTTGTCACCCATCTAATTCCTCTATGTCCCAGGTGGATAAGTATAGGTCTTTATGAGCTTTCTTTGACACCCCCAACCCACAATTACCTATCTTTCATTTAATTCTTTTGAAACCTATTATCTATATCAATTATTGGATTTGGACATTTGATATTTTATATTTCTACATAGGTTATAAACTCTTTGAAGAGCAGGACTGTGTCTGAAATCTCTTTACAGCCCCTATATTACCTAATGTAGTACATTGCATATAGTATTGTTTTATTCATATAATGCTAAAGCTGGAAGACAGTCTTAGAAATAATTTAATCCATAACTTAATAACAATCCAAATTGTACCACTGGCTCTGGTACTATTACTCTGACAAAGATTTGCTTGGGGTCTGGTTCTCCTAGAGTTAGGATTTCATCTTTCTTCTCTTTTTTTCAATTCAGCACGGATTTATTACATTGGTACTGTGTGTACAGAGTGATGCTAAGAACTCATCATTCCTTGTCTTATGTTGATTCTGGATACAGGGGCATAGGAGGAAAAATTGGAAGGTGAGGAAGTTCGTTCTGAGAGAAGACCCTGCATATGTGCACTACTACGACCCTGCTGGGGTAAGATTCCGTGGTTGATAAATCTATTCCACTAGAAGCCCCCACTGCACCTTCTCACTGGGCTTCCCATTCCCCTTTCTGCTCTGTTGATGTCCCCTTTTCCTCTTTGCCCTCCTGCTTTTTATCCTGCCCTCCTCTGCCTTTTCCTGTCTCCTCTTATGGCAAAGGTCTGAGATCTTAGGCTTTGAGGTCAGCATAAGCTCAGGCATGAAAAAAAATATCACTGGATTGTCATTTATTTGGTCAGCTCAACATAATCTTTTTTTGTTTGCCCCAATCTGATATTTTCAGAGGAGCTCAACCAGTCCAACACTTCGCTCTTGGTTTAATATGCAAAAAAGTGTTGATTCCTCTTCCAGGCCGACCTGGATGAGAGCATTAACTCCAGCCGTTTGGGCTGTTGATTATTCAGAACAGGGCTTTTTCCTCAATAAAATGGGCCCACTCTTGAGTGTAAAGACAACTCCGTCTGTTCTGGTCCTCAGGCTCTGCTGGCAGTGTAGGGCTCTGATTTTTTCCCGTGAGGGTTATAATACTATGTCAGCTGCATGGGGCTGAAAAGCTCTGGAAACACGCAGCTCTTCTCTCATGGGACGTGGAGATTCAGCCTCTCCACCTCCCCTGCCACTTCCTTCCGAATATGAAGCTCAGAGTGACTTGTGTCTCCTCATCCAGCTTTCCCGGGTAAACTGGGGGGCGGAGGATCTGGAAAGGGTTTCCTTTAATCTCCTTCTGCTCTTATCTGTTTTGGGGGCCTGATCTATACCAGAGTGACTCTGTGTGGCTTTTGCACCAAGAAGATAAGGTTGGTTTCCAAAGTACATACACTGTGTACACACACCACGGTACAGAGTGCGTACTTTGGAAAGATAACGAAGGATTCGTCTCTCTTCTAGGGGGAAGAGCCCCTGGGAGCGATTCACTTGAGAGGCTGCGTGGTGACTTCAGTGGAGGGCAACCCAGATGGTAAGAATGAATTTTTGTTTGAGGGAGGTGTGTCTACTCAGGCTCCCTTCTCACACCTGGACATCCAGGGCCAACAGCAATCAGTCGTTCACTCAATCAGGCAGAAGCATGAAAGCATTTCTATCTGAAAACCTGGGAGAAACCAAGAACTGTTCTCTCCCAGCTGCTGCCCTGGCTCTCCCCTGGGTGCTGGGGAGTTGGAGTGGCTTTGTGGAGGCCCAGAGTAAATCCTTGAGCAATGTGGAGAAAGATCCTTCACACCGGAACCAGCTTAGATGGAGAGAATTGTTACCTCCTGACACCTGTAACTGAGCCACGACACTCCTTAAAGGGGGCCTTTTACATACGCACATCAGGGAATCTCCCACAACACAGGGAACATGGGTGCAGCGAGGCGGTGTGGGGAGTGGAAAGTGCGCCTGGGTTGTAGGGAAGTCTGTGCAGTCGCTTAGTGGCAGGACCTTGGCTGGATCGCCTAACTGATGTGGGTCTAACTCATCCTCAGAGAATGAGGGGGTCACACCAGAGGACCTCTGGGTCCTAGGTCACAAGCCTGTGATTTGGTGCATGGAATACCCATGCTGGTGTAGACTGGCTCCTCAGGTGCCGAATGAGTGGTCTCACTGGGGAGGTGTGGTTTAGACATCCAACCCCGGTTTCACTCCTCACTTTGGGTTTATGATATTTTAGAGGCTGACAGGAAAACACTACAGCTGCGAAAGCCTAGATTTTTACTGCCCCTGCGTTGACTCACTCGCGTCTGCACACAGAGCTATGCTTTAGTTTTGGGGTAGGAAGCGTGCTGCTTTTTGATTTGAGGTGGATGTTTTAAGTCTTGTCACAGTCTTGGCCAGTTGACTGCCTTCTCGTTTTTCAGCAGAGACTCTAACTTAGCTGTGATGAAAATAAGTTCAGGCTATACTGGTGGTACTGGCAGTGGGTCTCGTGTTTGGTTTTTTTTTTTTTTAATATATTAGGGTCGGCCCTTGGTTTATATTATGAGCAGAGGAAAGGTGCTCATTAGACACTATTAGAGGTTACTCATTAAACACTATTGGTGTGCAAAAGTGAGGAATTTGCTTCTAAATTATTAAAGAAAATGTCTTGTTCAGTGTTTTACTTATTTCTTAAGTGTACACACACACACAATCATACTATGCACCTATCTATATAAATACAATATTTATAATTATACAATGAATATATATATGATCATACAATGATGGCAAGTTTGAAAACCACATATTTCATTTTCTTAAAACACTCAAAAAACAGGGATTTCACTCCTTACAGAAGGTGGGTGAACCAGGCAACCTTTCTGGTGCCCGTGTGCACTATCATTCTCTTGCTCTTTCACCAGGCAAGAAGAGTGAAGAAGAGAACCTCTTTGAGATCATCACGGCGGATGAAGTTCATTATTTCTTGCAAGCGGCCACCCCCAAGGAGCGCACCGAGTGGATCAAAGCCATCCAGGTGGCCTCTCGGACTGGGAAGTGAGGGCACACCTGCAGCTCCTCATCACGCTCCCAAGGGAACTCCACGGATAAACTCGGTCCAGGGCCTGTCCACTTCTGGTGACAAGTCAACGAGAACGGGCCCAGGGGTGGGGAATTTTCATCTGCAGGGGTTCCGAATGTAACTAACCACATGCCGCGTGATGTTCACCTGCCCAGACCACATCGCTCCCTTAAGTCTTTCTGCCACTCTCCGCACCCCACACACAAGCTGTGTGGCCTGGTGTGCTGCTTAATCTCTCCAGGCCTCAGGTGCCTTTTCTGGACAACACAAGAATTGAATTAGAAGATCCCTGAGGGCCTCCCTAGCTTAAAGACCCAAAGCCCTGTGATTCTAATACCCATGGAAGTCAAAGTGCTTCCACTTGTCCAGCTGATGTCCCTCCTTGGCTAAGTCTTAGCCCTCAGAACCTGAGACAACTCTTCTCTTTAAAACTGTTCCCAATCTGTCCTAAGAGTACTAGGCAGAAACCTCTTCTGTTCTCTTTCGCCACCTTGCCTTGTTCTTGGCCACGAGATCACGTATCAGAATGAAGGAGAACTCTCTTCTTCCTTCCTCACTCCACCCAGAAAGCTGCTGAGAGCCAGCGCTGCAGTGGTGACTTGGGTTGAAGCCTTCTATCACTTACTCCACCCTGGACAGTTCTGTCTTCTGAGAAAAAGACCTGGAAAAGCCAAGAGTAACTGAGGGTCCTTTCCATGCCTTGCAGTCACTCAGCCTAGTGGTATTCCACTCTCACTTGAGGCTGATCTGAGAAGAGTCTATCTTTGTCCCTTTCTGGAGCATTTCTCTACCACTTATAATTAGAAGGAGGATCTCCAAATCTTCAAGATTCTGTTTCATTTGGGTGTTTGCAGAAAAAAGTGGGCAGATGGCTTCCCTCCATGGGTTCTCTCCATGGGTGGTGGGCCTGGGCACCTGGCTGGCTAGTGTGTCCCCTGCAGCTGCAGAGGGGGCAGGGCTGGACCACAGGCTGGCAGATTGAATGATGGGTTTATATGAAGACAGCGCTGAAGGGACTTCAGTCCATTCAGAGCTCGCGGAGGTGGCCCTGAACATTGTGAGCACCTTCAGTTCTCCAGTTGATGACACTGTGATTGTGCCTGAGCTTTAAGCGCAAGCTGTAGCAGCTCCTGCTTGGCCTTTGAGGGGCCTCATGAACCCACCAACCAGGGTGGTCTGACCTAGATTCAAACTGGGTACCTGTTTTCAGTTTTTGACCTTGTCCACTAATAAGTGATTCTAATCCAAACTTGCATGTGTGTGAAGGAGTACTTTCCAACTTCAGATTTTTAATTGTAAGGCCCCCGTGAGGAAAGAAGAGTAGGAAATTCTTCCTGATTTTATCAACTCCTTTCTTTCCCTCCCCTAATTCCACACAATTTCCATGAGACTATTCCTACTCCTCGATGGCTTTATCAATGGCCTAATGATAAAAGACTGTCTTTTCTCTGATTCTTTAATCAACTGTCTCTTAGAACACGCACAGTAGTTTTTCTACATTCCGTGTGAAAAGTATTTATTAATGTGGAGTCGACTTTATGTTTTGAAATAAACATGACCAAGTTTAGTGTCCTTTTGGTGTGATGACTCTGAAGTTTTGCCTCACATTAATGACTCTCCTTTTCTATAACCTACTTGCACTTCCTGAGGATGATACCATCTCTCATCTCTGAAATCATGCCCATGACTTTATGATTTTCTTTTTAGCAAAGTGAGTCAGGGAATAATAAAAATATGGGGGAAATAAAGATAATAAAGATATATGGGCAGCATATATTCCCTATTCCCTAAGTCTATATCTCTAATTTTTAATTTGCGAGGTCTTGTTTGTAATGTTCAGGCAAGCAAAAGAGTCTGTAAATGGTCCTTAACTATTAAGGATACAGAAAACTATTTACATTAGGGGAAAATAAGTTTCTTACTGAAGGACTGGAAGGTATGGTTGAGGAGGATGTGCACTGCTCAACTCCAGGAGGCACTATTCACATTGTAGTCTAGGTGACTGTTACTCCTTAAGATTTGCATTATACAATGTGCACATTTGTAGATGGTGGTCTGCAGAGAATGCAAAGCATCATTGTGGCTTCCTAACATGGGCAATCCATTCTTTCTGGTGTAATGAAGGTGTCACTTGCCAAAGTGGATATTTAGAGTATAGATACAGATGTTAAGTGCGAACCTCTTCGGCTTAGAAATCATGGTCAGTCCCCTTCAGGCATAGTAATAGGCAAATCCACGTGGGCCTGAGCCCAGAGGGACAGACATTTCCCTCAGTGATGTGGGTGAAGGAAAGCACAAATTGTCAGTCCTGTCTGAAGAACATTCAGAGCCAGAAGGAAAGGCTTCTTCGCATTTACCCAGGATTCTAATGTAGAGTGGGGGGAAATAAATAGTAGAATCATCAGTTGTGGAAGAATTAAGAAAGTATATAGAATGAAGGAAAATGTCGTCTTGAATCATGTGACTGACAGCAGGTCAGAAAAACAAAGCATTCAATCTGAAATATCTAACACCTTTTTGAGAAAAAAATAGAAGGGAGCATTGTAAGGTGAGAATCTTACCCGCCGGTGGAGAAGACAGTATCGATTTAAGTAAAGATGTGAAGTGTCTCTTGTAGACCGCAGAGACACACACACGCAGTGGCTGAAGTTCTACCAGCAGAGGATGGCTTTCAAAAGCAGAGTGAGGACCTTGTTTAGGTTAAATTAATGACCAGTTTCCCAGGGCTTGTTGGTAGACACTAAAGAAAGCTCAACAGAGCGTCGACATCATTTCCTTTGGATTTTGTCTGAAGCCCACCATGGACAAAACGCTCCCTGCTGCCACCCCACGTCAGCCTCAAGGTCAAAAGAAAACCCCAGAAGGCATTATTGAAGACTTCAGGCTCCGTTTTGTGTTCTTCTCTGAATAAGGAGTTTCAAAACTGCCTACGGTGGATTAGGAGATGTTGGAGAGGAAAGAATGGGGGAAAGAGAAAGAAAGTCAGGAGAAAGTTAGTTTAGCTTGCTGAAAAAATAAACTTAGCTTGCAACGATAGCCCTCAGTGATTTTGGCTCAGATTCAGGACAAAGGGAAGGTGAAATTTAGACACCGTTGGAGGAGAGAAACGAGGGTGGGAGGAGAGTGTGTATGACACCACACGTGCTACTTGACTTTTTAAACTGTGTTAAGTTTCAAGGGAAAAATGCATATGAGTGTTTATGGGGAGGTTATGCGATATGTGGGAAATGCAGGTCCTGGAGCCTGGGACCTTGGTTTGAAGGCCCAGTTTGTGACTTCCTGCATTTGTAACACGTCTGAATATTGGCTTCCTCATCCCTACAATGAGAATAACAATGTCCCCTCACAGGGTCCTTGTTAGGACGTAATGAAATAATGCCTGTAAGTCACCTGGCATGTGTGGACACTCAAATCCTAGCTTCCTTTCTTCTGACCCCTCCGCCGTAGAAGCCATCTGTGGAAATCATGTTTTAAAGGTTCTGTAGCAGTGGGTTTCAGCTTTTGTTCTGACACACATGGCAAATGGGCTGTGGCATTCTTCTCTGAACATATGCCTGAGTCTCAGCTTCAGGGACTCTGATCTCACAAGTGTGCAGTGGGGCCCACAGTTTGCATTCCTGTTTTTTTTTTTTTTTTTTTTAAATAGATGGGTATTTTTTTCCCCTGGGAAAGATTCACCCTGAGCTAACATCTGTTGCCAATCTTCCTCTCTCTCTCTCTCTCTTTTTTTCCCTCCCCAAAGCCCCAGTACTTATTTGCATATTCTGGGTGTAGGTCCTTCTAGTTCTTCTCTGTGAGCCATCACCACAGCATGGCCACTGACAGATGAGTGCTGTGGTTCCACGCCCAGGAACTGAACCCTGGCTACCAAAGCAGAGTGCACCAGACTTTAACCACCACCATCAGGGCTGGCTCGGGAAATTTTTATCAACATCAAAGTTAAAAACTACCAATAAACTGCTTGCATCCCCATGGCCTGCGGTTTAGATGCTGAAGCAATAGCCTAGCAGTGAAGGCCCTTCACAAACTAGCCCCCACCTCTCCTGACGGATTTCTCCTTTGCCGCCTTCCCCTCCACCCACACTGCCCTCTCACTGGTCCTTATGAAGACCATCACGCTTCTGTAACCTCCTCTTGCTCATGCACCCCAAGGCCTAGAACTGTCTCTGCTCCGTGTCTCTTTGGCTTTCTCATTCTTATTCCCCCTTCAAGTTTCAGCCTAACGCCTTAGTTCCCCCATCTCTGTACTTCCCTCCACTTCCGTGGCAGACCCTGTGTCTCCGAATTTCTCTAACGTCTATTTGCACCAGGCATTTAGCAAAACTCACATCCCATGTCAGCTGATGTTATCAACTATGCTTCCTGTTTCAGGGTTTGTGTGCTTTGGGGTCAGAAAAGCGTCTGTGTTTTACAATTTTTTCAATCCCTCCTAACATCTAGCTCAGTGCTTGTGCATAGTAGGTGCTTTTTAAATAGCTGTTGGTTGGGTAATGTGAATGAAGTAGCTACCAGCCACGTCAGGAGGCTCCTTGACATCTGACTTGAGCTCAGGGAATCACCGGAGCTGTCATAGCAAACCCTTCCAGTCTGCTCCACCAGTCCAAGCACTTTGCAGATATGAACTCAGTTAATGTTCAGAACAATCCTAGGAGATTTATACCACATTTTCCCCATTTTACAGATGAGGAGATTGTGGCACAGAGAGGTGAAGTGACTTGTCCAAAGCCACACACCTAGGAATGGTTAGAGTCAGGGTTCTAGCCCAGTCTGGCTGGAATCAGAGTTCATGCTCTTGACCCCCACTTAAAATTTCATAAGAAGAGATGGAGTTTAATTAGCGCTGACTACGAGTGCCAGGAATTTTGCTACATACCACACACATTTGTCACTTAATTTGTACAAAATCATGTGAGGCAGCTTCATTCCCATTTTGCAGATGAAGAAAACGAGGTTAATCAAATTGCCCGAGAGCCCTGAGCTGGTAATCTAAGGAGATTCAAACCCAGGTCTGCCTGGCTTCTGAATCCATGTGCTTAAGTGCTCTGCTCCGCCGTGGATGTATTTGGTTCTTTCCACCTTCTGGCTATCTCTCTTGTTGCCACGGGAACGCCCTGCTCACAGCCTTCACCACTCCTGACCTATCTGCTACAGCAACACTTCCTACTAGACCACTTCCAGCCAGGA
This sequence comes from Equus asinus, assembly GCF_041296235.1. Taxonomy (NCBI): domain Eukaryota; kingdom Metazoa; phylum Chordata; class Mammalia; order Perissodactyla; family Equidae; genus Equus; species Equus asinus. The sequence continues at coordinate 45,004,588 of NC_091795.1, read as the reverse complement.
CCCTGCGCTCTAGGCTTTTCTTTATTTAAAGGGAAACCTCTATGGTCAGACATAGCCATGCAAATAGCTCTGTCCCGCTGATAGTGGTTTTGAGGCTTCAGGGGATTTTATTCTCTAACATTATATGTTGCAAAATGTCCTCAGCTCATTAGCATGTGTGTCTATTTATACATATACTCCTGCACTTGTACACCTACTTAAAACTTTTTTAACCTAGCTCTACTGATACCACTGGGTGTCTACACAGAAAAAAATTGCTGTGTGATCAAAAGCCACGTTTTGTCAAGTAATAAGAAAACAAACAACATAATGAAAACGGGGGCACTTTATGGAAGAAGATGGATGGATGGCAGATAAGCACATGAAAAGATGCCCAATGTCATTAGGGAAACACAAATTAAAACCACAGTGAGATACCAGCACATGTTTACTTGTTGTTAGTGCCACTGAGTTGATTCCAACTCCTCATGGCAACCTCATGGCAGAGTGGAATGCTGCCCAGTCTTTTGTGCCATCCTCTCACCTTCTGGCACTCTATCAGACAATGCTCTGCTGCTGTTCATAGGGTTTTCATGGCCAATTTTTTTTGGAAGTGGGTGGCCAGGTCCTTCTTCCTAGTCCGTCTTAGTCTGGAAGCTCTGCTGAAACCTGTCCTCCATGGGTGACCCTGATGGCATTCGAAATACTGGTGGCATAGCTTTCAGCATCACAACAACATGCATTTGCCACAATATGACAACAGAGGGACGGGTGGTGTGGCTCCCTGACTGGGAAATGAAACTAGGCAGTGACAGTGAGAGGGCTGAATCTTAACCACTAGACCATCAGGGCTGTCTCCACGCGTATTAGAATGTCTGAAATCACGAAGACTGACCACTCAAAGTTGGCAAAAGTGTGGAGGAAATGAAACTCTCCTCCGCTGCTGGTGGGGGGGTAAAATAGTGACAACCACTTTGGAGAAGCTTGACAGTTTCTAAAAAAGTTAAACATACGTGAGCCATTGCACTCCTGGATACATACCCAAGAGAAATGAAAGCACATGTCTATACAAAGCTTGTACATGAATGTCCATAGCAGCTTTATCTGTAATAGTCCAGAACTAGAAACAACCCAAATATCCAACCAAAGGTTAATAGAGGAACAAATTGGATCTGTTCACACAATAGAATATTACTCTGCAATAAAAAGGAATGGACTATTGATACACGCAACATGGGTGAATTTCAAATTAAGGATGCTGAGTGAAAAAAGCCAGACAAAAATGAGTGCATACTGTATTGATATAAAATTCTAGAAAATGCAAACTAATCTATAGTGACAGAGAACAGACCAGCGGTTGTCTGCGGATGGGGGAGGAGGGCAAAGAGGAGTGGGAGTGGGGTTGGAATTTCAGAGGGAAAAGGACATTTTTTAGAGTAATGGCCTTGTCCATTTATCTTGATTGTGCTGATGGTTTCCCGGGTACACACGTATATCAAAACTCACCAAGTCATACTCTTTAAATATACTCAGCTTATTGTATGTCAATTATAGCTTCACAAAGTCATGCTTCTCAAGTAAGAGGCTTTCTATTTGGGGTTTAGTAGACACAGGTGACCTGTAGCGTAAGTAGCTGCTCATGACTTTCTTAGCTGAGACCCCCTGCTCTCAGCAGTCCTGAGGGGCTAGTCCGGGAGAAGTCAGCAGGATTTAAATCACCATCACTGTCTTGTTCCCTGGTGAGGCAAGAAGCAACAGAGTAAAATCTGGATATACCAGAATGCTGTGGGAATGTGATGTTCCGGCAAATTGAGATTTCCTGCTCTTTGAATATTAAGCAGGCACTCTCCTAATATCAAGTCTTTAGCTTGACAAGCTCTCTAAAGTTGCAAGGCCAGGCTCCTGCTTTCCTAAGGAGTACCATGGAGCTGCCTGAGATTCTCTTTGCTGACGAGGATCTTGCTTTACTGGAGGTGGTCCTTCTGCCTTTCAGCTCTTATTGCATGGAGCCAGAGAAGGAAAAGAGGAATTGGGGAAGGAAGTGGACTGCATCCGGATAAGTCAGGACACTACCAGGAAGCTAATCTCTTAAAAGCCCCCATTCCACACCAGTCTCTCACATCGCGTGCTTTCTTGTGACTTGCCTCTTTATTTTAAAATTAGAATACAGAAGAAAGTTCCTGTTATTTTACAGTTCTGATCAGTTAGATTTCATCCAATCAAAAGTTTCCTACAATTCTTATAATCAAATTTCCTTCTGAATGACAGCTCAGAGGAAAGAGATTTCTGATGTGTGCAAATCTGTGAAGCTGAACATGCTTGCGTGCCAGAATGACACAAAAGTGGTGAGCTAGCTGGTGAGTTCACATTAAGATGAAAGCGCTGTCTGCTTCGTGTCCAGATAAGGATGCCTGTAGTTCCTCCTGACAAGACAATCAAACGGAAGATCAATCCACAGAAGTTGAATAATTTTAAATGATTCTGAATTTTTCCACCCCTACTTCAGAAGGAGGTTGTATCTGATAGTCAGTAGACAGATAAAATACCAGGCTGCTTCATCAGTTCCTATCTAACCTCTCTGAGCCTTGCATATGCCTCTCTAATATGGAGATATTGACACCCACGTTGCAGCATTGACATGAGGAATAAATAAGATAATGTCAGTAGAATGACTGACGCTGGCATGGATGGTCAATATACAGTAGTTTAACAAGATGTTGAAATGAGATTCTTTTTGTCTCTACTCAGCTGATGCCCTTGAAAGAACCAGAACAAAAAGTAGATGACAGGTACTCTCACATCAAGCAATGTAGGACTTGCAAAGGGGTGGCCAAAGGCCAGTTCTGTGACCCTTTGCTCTTCTCCCATATGGAAGATCTAAAAGAGGTGAAGAGCTTGGGGAGATAAAAGTTGGAAATTAGGGAGATTATCTCTTTGGGGGAAAACAGTTGCAATGCAATGGAATTTTCCTTTCTACTCAGTGAGGGCAGTATGAGGGTTTTTACTTTCACCCCACGCAGACTGTGAAGGGCTTCAGATAGACTCCAACCTTGACCTGTGTCCACAGGAATCTGTGCAGCCCAGTGGCTGGTGGCAGATCATGCCTGAATACAGCTTAAAGGCCAGAGGCTGTGACCAGCCAGCGTCCTGGTGCCAGAGGCAAGGAGAGGAGGCTGCACTGGAATCAGCCTGTGCTCCTGGGTTGTTGGGGCCCAGGATGCATGAGTGAGTGTTTCCAGTGTGAGCCACGGGCAAGAGAAGGCCATGTGGAGCTGTAAAAAATCCTGCCAAGGAAGACTGCCTGAACAGGAGGGATGTGAACTTGACAAAGGGAATGGCAATCGGATTCTCAGAGGCAGAAGGAGAAAATGTAGGCAGCCAGCTGTGGGAACACACGTGGCCTGCCTCACCGGGAGTGTATCTTAAGGTTGCTGGGGGTGGGGCAGTGAAACGGAAAACCAGGCAAAGCTCCTGTGAAGAGTCAGATTTGAACCTGAACAAACTAAGAGGAGACCAACACCAGGTTCGGTTCGTAGCAGGAAAGTAGAACCTTTCCTGTTGTTGCCACCTCTCCTCCCATTCTCCTTCATTTCTGGAGGAGCTGGAGGAAGCAGGGGCAGAGGCACAGGGCAGGCAAATGGAGAGGACCTTACCACATCGGCACTCTTGCCCACGTGGATTTCTCAAGCCTCACAGGCCTGATCTGTGGAAGGCAGATTCCTTAACTCTAAATGAGATTCAGAGTATTATATGGAATGCTACATTTTAAAGATTTTATTTTTTTCCTTTTTCTCCCCAAAGCCCCCTGGTACATAGTTGTATATTCTTCGTTGTGGGTCCTTCTAGTTGTGGCATGTGGGATGCCGCGTCAACGTGGTTTGATGAGCAGTGCCATGTCCGCGCCCAGGATTTGAACGAACGAAACACTGGGCCGCCGGCAGTGGAGCGCGTGAACTTAACCACTCGGCGACGGGCCAGCCCCTGGAATGCTACATTTTAATTACCCAGTTGAGATGGTTTTGCAACTTGAAGCGACTGAAGGACTTTTTGTTACGTCAGAGAGCCTGCAAAATATGATGGAACCTGCCTGAGAGTCCATTCCAGGATGGGGAAAGATCTCGCCCCAGACATCTGAATTGGTTATGAGAGGAGAAAAATAAAGCCTCATTCTGTTGGCCTCCTAGAAGTCTGGCTTTTCAACACCACAGTTACAGTAGCTATTGCTGTGACTGGAAGATGTTATTCATGAAGGCCTACGTGACAGTCCTGAAGGCTGCTCACTGCATGGTCCCAGCCCTCTCTCTTCCAGGAACCTGGTAGCATTGCATCTCCCAGCCTCTAGGCATTGGGTGTTGCCATGTGACTAGTTCTGCGCTGAGTATTTCATTGTGGTGTAAGACCCTCTGGAGCTCTCTTTTCTGTACCAATGTCAGATCCACTCTGCACCCACATGTAGCCCCTGAGCACTTGAACGTGGCTATTCCAGGGGCTGGCCCCGTGGCCGAGTGGTTAAGTTCGCGCTCTCCGCTGCAGGCGGCCCAGTGTTTCATTGGTTCGAATCCTGGGCGCGGACGTGGCACTGCTCATCAAACCACGCTGAGGCAGCGTCCCACATGCCACAACTAGAAGGACCCACAATGAAGAATATACAACTACGTACTGGGGGGCTTTGGGGAGACAAAGGAAAAAAACCCAAAATCTTTAAAAAAAACAAAAAAAGAAAGTGGCTAGTCCAAAATGAAGTGTGCTCTAAGTGTAAAAGATTCACCAGATTTCAAAGACTTAGTACCCAAAAAATGCTTTGCATATCTCATGAATAATTTTTATATTTATTACTTATTGAAAAGATACTATTATGAATATAGTGAGTTGAATAAAAGATATTATTACAAGTAATTTCTTTTTACCATTTAAAAGACGGCTATTAGAAAATTTAAAATTATACATGTGGCTCACATTGGCGGCTTGCATTATATTTTTATTGGATAATGTGGTTCAAGATAGCAGTTCCTCTATCGGTGTGGATGGTTCCTAAATTGAGGATGTCAAAAACGTGGAGCAGATCCTACAGCCAACCCACAATGGACGTGTAATGTGAGCAAGAAATAAATGTTCGCTGTTTTAGGACGTTGGTTAAAATGGGTTGTTTGTTATTGCAACACTAACGCCCTAGCTATGCTGATTGGGTCAACCTGGAAGAGGAAAGGCAGCAGAAGTGAACTTCCTGACTATCCTATGCTCTGAAATCTCCGTGAATGTCTATTTTTCTTTTTTAGACTCCTCATCTCTAGTACCAACAACTGGAAATGTCAAGATCTCTCAGGATTTTCCTTGTCCTCCTAATTGGACTTTGGTTTAGTAGTCATTCAGAAGGAGAGTGGCAAATCCAATATAACTGTGTGTGTTTTTCTTTTACTGTCAGTGTCTTGACACACAAGGAAGTTAGCTGTCTGGTTGTCTGGTCTTTGGGTTAGTAAATGAGGTCAACATAAGGCTAGAAGACTCTGCTCCAGTTTGGTTATTTGCTTCCTGACACAGTGAGTGACCTGATTGGATAAACAGTCCACTCTTTCTGCTGTGCCTCCCTTCCTGTTTCCTGCTGGCCTTTCAAAGTTGTGAGATGCTAGGATCCCTGCAGCAGACGATGACTCCATCTGAGGCGGCTCTGAACCAAAATATTTCTATTTTAATATTAGCTTTGAATTTGTTCATACTTTCTTTGAGAACACGCGTAGAGTGTTTTCTCTTGATTCTTAAGCTGCCAGTGCTTCAACAGGGAAACAAATCACATGAAGATGCTAGAGATGGTAGTGGATGACCTTTACTTTGCTGCATAAGGAATTTGGTATAAAGAGTAGCTTCAGCATTGCTTTCTGACTCTATTTGAAAAATCTTTGGTGAACAGTTATGGATGGAATCTGCTGGATCAGAGTCTCTGGTTTCATTTAAGGCTTGACAATAGACATTTAGCAGACTCTGCCACAGCCATTAACCAACTGTGTGATCTTGGGTAAGTGTCTTGCTCTCTGGGCCTCTCCGCAAAGTGTTTGTGTTAACATTTTACAAGCTCATTCTGACCACAATGTGGAGGGTGTTTGGAGGTGGGCATCCCTGGGAGAGTAGTGTCAGTTAAGCCTGTAGTTGTAATCCAGGTGAGAGATGACAGAATCACAGCAGTGAAGGCGACGCAGGGGAGAGGCCAGTTCGGTCAAGACTTGCACATATATTTATGGAGAGTACGCCATATGCCTACAATGAAAGGTAGCCAAGCCTTACTCTCTGCCCTTCAAGAGCTTCTAAGCTGGTGGTTTCAACCTCCTTTGATTGCTGTGTGCTGGAATGAGCAGATAAAGAAGGGGAAATGGGCTGTTCAGAGAAGGCTTCCAAGAGGTGGTGATGACTGAGAGAAGAATTGAAGGGCGTAGGATTTACCAAGCAAGGAGGGTAGGAGACACATTTGAAAGAAACTTAGGAGGAATCATCAACAAGAGCAGAAGGAGTCTAAGATGATTTCCAGTTTATGACTTAGCGACCTAGAAGATGGTCATTTCATTGATGAGGGTAAGAAATACAAAAAGAAGAGCCTAGTTAGTGGAAAAGATGATGCATTTAGATAGGAAAATACTGAACTTAAAGTTCTAGGTAGGAATCTAGGAGTGACTGCCCAGCAGCAGTTAGGGATCTACAGGACCGCAGCAAAGAAGAAAGGTCAAAGTGGAGTTTTAGATTCCGAAGTGAGGAGCTTGTCTGTGGGTATTTGAAGCTGTAAGAATAGGTGAGAATGCCCAGGAAGAACAAGAGTTCACGTATTCATTCACTCATGCGCTCACTATGTACTGAGAGCCCACGATGTGGTAATTGAAGAAATGTGAGATCAACCTCGGAAAGCGTGTACTTGAAAGACAAACAAGAGCATAGACTGGGGCCGGCCCTGTGGCCAAGTGGTTGAGTTAGCGTGCTCCGCTTCAGGGACCCAAGGTTTCGCTGGTTCGGATCCTGGGCGTGGACCTGGAACTGCTCATCAATCCTTGCTGAGGCAGTGCCCCACATAGCAGAACCAGAAGGACCTACAACTAGAATGCACAACTATGTACTGGGGGACTTCGGGGAGAAGAAGAAGGAAAAAAAAAAAGAAGATTCGCAACAGAGGTTGGCTCAGGTGCCAATCTTAAAAAAAAAAGAAGCATAGACTCTTCTTTCAAGAAACTTGATTGTACAAGGAAAGAGATAAATAGCTGATAACTAGATGGGATAAGAAACCAAGAGAACACTTTTCAAGGATGAGAGATGCTTTCTTGAGTGGAAAATTTAGCTGAATTTCATCTGTATTTGAAAAAAATCTTTTTGTCAATGAGAGAAATACAACAAGAATTTCAGTTGATTGTATATGTAGCTGCTAATATTGTTAAAATGTTCAGAGACTTCAATCATATTTATTAATGTAATCATTCACTTCTATCATTCAATACTTCTCTGTAAATAATGGACTTTAGAAGACTTATGTTTCAGAAGAAATTGGTTGGACACACTTTAATTGGCCACTCCTGAACTGATGTTAGGCAGATGCAGAAAAGTCAAGATCCAATCATGCCTTCTGGGTCTTACAATCTGATTATAAAGATTAATGCCATGAACTGTAGAGATGATCAGTGAGATGAGATTACACTTTCAATTGTAGAAAATCCTGTAAAAAGTAAGTTAAAATATTGAAAAAAAGTGGAAAAATCTAAGAAAACTGGCTTGAAGCTCTGAACAACTTTGAGCTCTCTCCTTTTTCCTTGTAGGCAGTGGGGGGAGCCATAAAGGGGGCTTGGATGGCAGTAGCTTGGAGAAAGGTGACTCAAGAGATGGGAAAATCAACTCGTGGACTATTATAGTTTATCCGTGTGGGAGGTAATAGAGAGTTGGTAGTAGAAATAAGAATGAACAGGACTATTTCAAGGGAAGAACCCACAGATGGTACTGGTTGAATAAGATGGTGAGAATTAAGAGGTACTCAGAGAGAATTCTAGTATCTTGATCCTCTGAGAAAAGCAGTTTCTTAACACAAGCAGGAAAGTCATAGAGTGATGGTGGGTTTGGGACATGAGTTGGGACTTACATGAAGGGAAGGAGAGAGAGTGGAGATGGAGGGATCTGCTTAGACTCATGAGCAAAGAAGTAAAAGCTGAAGTCCTAGGAGATGTGTTCACGGAAGGAGAACATGCAGAATAAAGAAAAAGACACAGCTTTATGTCAGACAACTGAGAAGACCCATGGATCGAGATCAGGGGCAGAAAGAGGAGCCAGCTAAAGGGTTGGTCAAGATGTGGTCTACAGAAGAAGACTGTCAGAAGCCTAGAGAGAGGAGTCACTCTGCAGGAAAAGGGAAGCGGTCAACAGTGTCAAATATGTAGGGGTTAAAGGGGCTGAGGCCTCAAACAGGCAGTTAGGTTTGGTCATTATGGCACCATGGTGACCTTCAAGGGAGCAGTTTCAGAAGGGTGGTGAGGAGGAAAGTCATAATACAGAGAAAATGGTGGTGGAAGTGAAAAGGAGAAGCAGTGGTTGCAGAGTATTCATTCTAGAAGTTTGCTAAGGGGATTATAGAGAACTGGTTTGCAGCTTCCAGGAGTAATAAGGTGACTCACTCGTTTATTAGTTCAATAGGTCCATATTTACCAGAGCCCTCTGGGCGATTGTTTACTTCGAGGCGAATGGGGCAGGCAGGCACCCCACTGTGTTGGAGCTCGCGTTCTAGAGTGGAGGGACAGTCTGCAGACAATGAAGATCACTCCAAATGTTGAAAATTCTGTTGATGAAAATACGACAAGGCACGAAATAAGTACTTTCCAATCCGTAGAAGCAGAAAGTGCATAGATCCTGAGGCAGGACTGAGTGTTGCATGTTCAAGGAACAAAAAGAAGGACAGTGTGGGGGGCTGGCCTGGTGGCCTAGTGGTTAAGTTCATGCTCTCCACTTCCGCGGCCTGGAGTTCACCGGTTCGGATCCCAGCGTGGACCTAGTACTACTTATCAAGCCGCATTGTGGCAGGCGTCCCACATATAAAATAGAAGTGAGAGGCACGGATGTTAGCTCAGGGCTAATCTTCCTTGAAAAAAAAAAAAGAAGCAGCAGAAGGACAGCGTATCCGGTGCTTGATAAACTAGGGGGAAAGGGATGGATGTCAGAGTGACAGGGGAGGAGTTTGGGTTTCATTCTAAGTGTAAGAGCCCACCATTGGTGGATTTTAGAGAAGTGACACTACGAGATTTGCAACTTCAAATTCTCTTTGGCTGCTTCATGACGGAAGAATGGACTGTGGAGGGTAAGAGCTGAAGTTTGGACATATAATAGGAAGCTGCTGAATGATACAGGGAAGGGATGAGGTGGCTTAGACCAGACTGGTAGCACTAAAAATGGAGAGAAGGGGTCAGATTTGGGATATGTTTTGATGGTAGAATCATCACCAGGACATGCTAATGATATCGGGGGTAAGGGGAAAAGACAAGTGAAGGATGACACCTAAGTTTTTGACCTGAGGGACTGGACAAGCAGTGGAACAATTTTCTGAGATGGGAAGATGTGGGGAGGTGCGGATGTGGGGTGTGGCAGGGTGGGAGCAATCAGAGTTTCGTTTTGTTCATATGTGACGTGTTTTGAGTCATCCAAGTAGAGGTGGGGTTCAGAGGAGGAGTCAGAGCCAAGGGAAAGATTTTTCTCTTAACGGAGGACTGAATACTTGTAAACTGCAGACTGAGGGCAGGAATACGCTGGAGAGGGGAAGGGAGGAGGAAAATGAGGAAGGAGGGTTTTGGAGGAGGTAAAGGATTGGATCACTGCCCTAGACGGAGAGTTGCCATGCAAGGCGAGAGGGGCATCACTGATGCAAAAAGAGGAAACAAAGACAGATGTAGAAACAGAATTATTTAGAAGGTGAGAGGAAGAAAGAGGGTAGAGCGTATGCTCAGTGCCCTCTGATATCTCTCTAAAGTAAGAAGTGACGTCACCCGCTCAGGGAAATTTAAGGGAGAGGGATTGTTGGGAGTTTGAGGAGCAAGATCTGGAATAGATGTTGTGGGGACTCAGCTAAGAGTAGAGAGCATCAGTCTCCATGTAGTGCAAGGAGCGAGAAAAGCCATTTGACCTTGTTCAGATGTCTTTAGTGATCCTAAGGCAAGAACGAGGAAGCCAGTAACCTGGACATCAAAGGTGGAGTGAAGACTCTAGCAGTAGGTGAAGGGTGTGTTGAAGGACCAGGCATGTGTGGGATACAGAGGGGCCCCACTGTGCTGAGGAGGGCCGCGTGGTAGGTGCCTGGTGTAGGCAAAATGTTGGGTGCGTTTGCTGCAGCATAGAGATGTGAAAGTGCCGCTAAAAGTGTGGTCCACAGACCAGCAGCATCAGCATCCCCTGGGAGTCTCTTCCAGAAAGCTACAGCTTTGACCCAAATCTCTAAGACAGAGTGTGTATTTTAACTAGGTCCCCGGGTGATGTCCTAGGCATAATAAAATTTGTGATGAGCTACTCTGGGAAATGCGGCTTTCAAATGGTGGACACTTTTAAAAATAAGAGCTACATATTTCTGCTGAGGATCAGAGGCTCTTTCTTATAAATTAATTTGATATATTTTACTTTTTAATATAACTTTTTTTTGATTTTGAAAAAGAGCATACACTTGTTTTAGAAATGGAAGATACAGACTCATATGAATAAGAGATTAGTGTCTGGCCCCATGCTTAGGGTGTGTTATGGCATCACGGAATAATGACTGCGAGGGGCTCCCAGAAGTCTCTCTCAGGGACTGATCACTGGGAGCAAGTCCAGAAGCAGAGCAGCTACTTCCGGTTAGATGACCTTCAGCTGGTTACTTAGCCTCTGTTTCTTTATCAGCAAAATGGATATGTAAATAGTAAATAATAGTATGTAGGGTTAATGCAAAGATTACATTAAAAATTGGTGTAAGTACCTTAGGACAGTTCTTGGCACATAATAAAAACTCAAAAATGTTATTATTATATATTAGGATTGTACCAGGGTGAGAAAACACTAAGCAAAGCAAACTTTTTTCTTTTCTTTTTTGGTGAGGAAGATTGGCTCTGAGCAATCTACCTCTATTTTGTATGTGGGATGCCGCCACAGCTTGGCCTGAGAATGGTGTGTAGGTCTGCACCCAGATCCAGCAGCAAAACCCTGGCGGCAGAAGGGGAGTGCACGAACTTAACCACTATGGCACCTGTCTGGCCCCCAAAGCAAGCTTTTAACACAATGTGACAGCTGCTCTTGCTTGGATGTCTGGGCCCCTTTAGGTGTAGACTATTGTCTTGAAGATATTCACCAGCCAGGACAGTTCAGTGAGAGAATCCTGAAGGACTGAGCAGACAAGATACACCCCTGATCTGAAGGAGCTGGTCAGGGAATGGAAGCCAAGGTCCAGGGGAAAAAGATATGACAACTTTGATGGGAACTAGAAGTGACAGGACGGAACCCAGGTCCTGGGATGGAATACAAGGTTCTCCTGGGCCTCTTCCACTTTCTAATTGGCGTTAGACTTTTCTCCTTGTTACATAAACCCACAGCAGCCCGCAGTTGGTTTTGCAGTAACACCGCCACAAGTCGAAACCATAAAAACCAGGAAATAAATGAATGAGCTGACCCCAATGATCCCTGAATAAGGATTAAGAAATTTGGAAATTTCCCACTTCCTGATTATGGCTCGTCCGCAAATTTAAATGAGCTCTGATGAAACATGATGTTAAGTGTTCAGCATAATGATGTGTAGGGTCACAGGAAATGCTTAATTTGCCATGCGGCACATGTAAGGTAGAGAGAGTACATACTTTCTAATGTATTTAGTAAGTATGTCCTACTTTTTGAAAGTTCCTCTAACTACAGGTTCTGCTTGAGCCATAGCAGTACTGTATCTGTGCATGAGAGAATACTGAAGGTGGTCTTGCTTCTTTAACATCTTTTGTCTTTCCTGGGGGACGAAGGGAGATTGGAGTTATTTTGTGGACTGGCAGATTTGTTTGCAAGGGTAAAGGTGGTATAATTTGTGTGGGCAGAATTTTAACCACATGCCTGCAATTCTTCGGGGGAAAAACATACACCATCGTTTATTCCCTGAGGAGTGACATATGTGATATTGGAGTTTCCTACGATTTAATAAAGTTAACAACTATTTACAGAATATGTAGGCTAAGCAGGAGCAGTGTTAAGTACTTTGAAGGCATTGTTTTATTTCAACCTCACCCTAACTCTCTGAAGTAGCTCCTTTTACCTTACCCATTTTACAGATGAGCACACTGAGGCTCAGAAGAGTGAGGTAAATTGGCCAAGGTTACATGACTGGAATAGCAGAGATGGGATTCAAATCCATATTTTACACTTTTAATCAATGTTACATTTTCTCTTCTTACTCCTGACACTCTTGCTGGGTGTGTCAGTCAAGTCCATTGTTACATTTAGCATCCACTGTAGCAGGAATTCTCCAGCCTTCTAGGGTTACCCTATCTTTTAGCATCTAAATAAAATGGCTCCAGTCCTGTATCACTTTCTGTGGGAAATCGAGCCACCTCACCAGTTTCCACCCAAAATTCTGAAGGATAGAGAAGAAGACTTGCATTCTCTTATCCCTTCTCATTCTGAGTTCTTCCTCCCATCTTCTCTCTCATCACCTGCCCCCTAACATAACACAGTTACTGTTCACTCTTTACACACCGCCTCCCCCTACAGATGCACACAGCTCCTCCCCTTCCATTACCCCACACACCACTCCTCCAAAGGTATAACATATCATCTGGGTTCTCTGGAAAGTAGATACTGAGGAAGAGGTTGACTGGGAAAGGGAGAGGGTAATCTCATGAAAAATAAAAGGAGCAGGAAGCAGAGTTGGGTCGGGAAAGCCTTCAGACTACAACGCAAATCTGACAGGAGTGGCTTTAAAGGACAGTGGCAAAGGATAGTCTCCTCAGTGGACAGAGCTTTGAGCTGTGTGGAAGAGGAAGTGGTCCAAGGTGATAATATATATGCGCTCATGAACATTGGCAAATGGCCTGTACAGGTGGTCATGGTTCTATAAAGAAAGAGAACAGAAGATCAAAGACAAGAACGTCTAGGGTAGTGGCATATGGACATATGTGAGTGGGCCTGAAGTATGAAGAGGTTTGGATCATATGTTCACACCCCCAAAAGCATCCACCCCAAAACTAGTTGGCTAGTTGATGTTAGCTAGTCCTTGTCTACAGTCATCATAGGATTGGCACAACAGTCACATAAACAGAATGGTCACGGTGGCAGAAATGGAGGCTATGCATAGTGCCAACAGTCTTGACTTCTACTTCCCAAGGCTGATCTAGCTATTGCTACCTCTGAATGCCCAACCTGTCAGCAACAGAGACCAATGCTGAGTGCCTGATATGACACTATTTTTCAGGGACACTAACGAGCCACTTGACTACATTGGACACCTTCCATCTTGGAAGGACCAATGATTTATTCTCATAGGAATAGACATCAAATGTGGGTGTGGATTTCCCTTTTCTGTCTTTAGAGTCCTCAGGCAGCACCACTATCCAAGGGTTTACAGAGTGTCTGATCTGAGGCATGGGGCCCTATACAATATAGCACCCAACGAGTGGACCCATTTCACAAGGAGGGAGGTGAAGAAATGGGCCCATGACCACAGGATCCATTAGTCACATGACATATTGTACCATCCAGAAGCCGCTGGAGTGGTACAACATCGGAATGGCCTGGTGAAAGCACAGCTGAAGTGACAGTTCAAAGGCAAAACACTGCAAAGAAGCGGACCACCATCAAGGAGGCAGTGCATCAATGAATCACAGACTTCTGTAGGACACGTGTCTGAGAACCAAGAGATGAAAGCAGGAGTAGCCTCACTTACCATCACATTCAATAATCCACTAGACGACTTTGGGCTACTAGTCCTTGCAACTTTGGTCTCTGTAAGTTAGAGGTCCTCATCCCCAGGGAGCGCATGCTTGCTAGAGGACACAGCAAAGTTCCCACTAAACTACAAGTGATAGCTGCCACCTGGGTACTTGAATTCCTTGTGTCTTGAGACCAGCAGGCAAGAAGTGGAGTCACTAACTTGAAACAGTATTAGGCATGCAAGAGATTTATTGGAGACAACGCTTATGAAAGGTGAACATGGGAGGAAGAAGAACTGGGCAGGGAGCACCTCACATTATGATGCAGATATGACAATAGCTCAGCCAACTCAGTGGGAAGCTCCAGAGCAAAGACTGCCCGTTAGGGGAGTCCCACACTGAGGAGAAATGGCCAACCTCTGGTACTCCACCATGATTTGCCACTGTAGGAAGAGAGAGGGCTCATTTCAAAAGCTGAGGCGCATGTGAAGGTGCTAACCATTCTGGGCTGTCACCTAACTTTACTCCTTGCCAATGAATGGTAAGTTCCTTCTTGAAGGGAGACCTGAGTCCCCACCTCCTTGGCTAACACCTTGTCATATGTGATAGACTTTTACCAAAGCTTTATGGATGGTGGAGGGGAATTATAGTAAAGTATAAGTAAGAAAACAACTTAGTCTCAGACTTAAAAGTTTTTGAAGTCTCTTGGCTCTTTCTGCTGAGAGGATATTCTCCCAGGACAGTGCTCTCCTTGTGCTCCCAGGCTGCTGGCAATCTGCATGGGCCAGCTAGTTCCCCTCGGCTGTTTTCTCAGCTTCTCTTGATTCCCACTTCCAATCTATCTTCTCTAGTTACAAAGGACAACTTCCAAATTATTGTTACCTTGCCAGTTTTCAAACTGTCCCATCTACGTTGGCCTGAGGCATTCCCTTTTAAAACAAGGGGACCAATAATGAGGTTTCTTAGATAAAAGTACTGTTACTTCTGAAACTAAATCTAGTCTCTCTCCCTAGGAGGCAGAAAAAGTTGCAGCCATTTATTCCCTCCCAAAGCTGCTCCTAGCCCAGATGTTTCTTTTGAATTGCCTGTATCAGTCAGGGTCCAATCAGGAGAGAGCAATCACACAATAACTTAACAGTGAAAGTTTAATAGAAAGAATTATTAACTATAACAGGGGATTGGAGTAATAAAGGATTGGCTAGTAGGGAGTACAGAGATCTCTAAAGAATACGGAAGTAGCATAAACAAGAAACAGCCACTGTCACTAAGGCTGAGCTAGAACACCCAAGGAAGAGGCTCCCCCAGGGGTGAGATCCAGATCTCAGTGGGGAGGCCATGGCCATGGCTCACTGGATGGCAGAGATGTCAGTCGGGTGCCCCACTAGTGGGACTTGCTGGAAATCCATCCTCCAGGGTACCAGGGGAAGCTGTTCATGGGGAGATCTCAGAGGATGGTGCTGCTAGGAAATGGCCTGAGGGCAGTACTAGGGGACGATGTTGGCTGTATGGTACTGCTGGTCAGCATGCCCTTCAGGAGCCTGGTGCTGGAGACGGGGTGCATGGTGCAAGAGCCTGCAGAGAGAGCACACTGGAACCATGAAGTCTCTAGCACCTTTGATCGACAAAGCTTAACATCATCCCAGTTGGCAAAAGAAAATTGCTTAAAGGGACCTTCGACTTTCACAGAGCAGGTAATGAAGGGTGAATTTGGAGTTGAGAGGGAACAAATGGATAACTGGCACATCCTCCAATCCCCCTTCTCCTTCCTGAGCCAACCCCTAGTCCAATTAGTTACCAAGTCCTTAATGTAGGTTGAAGTCATCCTCCTTTCTCCACTTTCACAATTCTGTCCTTAGCTTGCCTGCGGTATTTCAAGAGGCTCCTAACTGGTTTTTCTGCCTCGTGATTGGCCCCCTTTAACCTATTTTCTGTATCCACAGAGTCAATGATTTTAACTCTAAACTCCTCCACATGAGATGAAAAACTCTTGAAGATTTTACGCCTCCTCCCTCCCAAATCTCAGCCTCATGTCCAACAATCCCTTGTTTAAACCCTGCGATGAAGACTAGTGAACTATAGGGTGTCTTTATTAGTCAAACACTAGTTCTTTAAATCCCCAAATCCAGACGGTTGTATAGGAAACAAAAACAATACGACACAAAAATTTTACTAAAGAGCAGACCGTTTATAAAATTATGCCCATCTCAAACATCCCTCCCACTTAACAGCAATGCGTACAGCCTCACATCACATGAGCATATTGTTGACCAGCCAGGAGGTTGGCTGGTATAAATATCTGGTAATAGAGTGAAAAAAATTGCAAGAATTCCAAAGGATGCAGGATTCCAGGAGACCGATAAAAGGGTTTTAACAGCAGCTCAAAGAATATGAACGCTACGGTTAACGGTTATATTGTAAGGAGTGAAAATCAGAGAGGATGATGTGGGATAGACACTTCAAAAGAAAATGATTTGAAGATCAAAATGTTGAAGCCACAAAGATTTCTGCAAACACTTTAAGTTCATGTAGAAAAACCAAGCTGTGAAAAGAAGGATTTTGTATCATGCAATTATACTCTTTGGTCTCAAAACTTAGCCCATTAAAAAAGAATCAACTCTGGATTCTCTGTTCATTTGTTCTAAGTAGCTGAGATACAAACTCAGGGCTATTCTCCTGCCTCCTCCCTAAGGTGATCTCTGACCGTGTGAGGGGAGGGTGGTGTTTATGGAACATCATAGCAGTTGGGGAGAAGTATTTGGTTTGTATGGATTTTTAAAAATGCCTTTCCTGCAGGACGGCCCTGTGGGCGAGTGGTTAAGTTCATGTGCTCCGCTTTGGAGGCCCAGGGTTTGCCAGTTAGGATCCTGGGCACAGACCTAGCACCAATCATCAAGCCATGCTGTGGCAGCATCCCACATAGAGAACTAGAATGACTTACAGCTAGAATGTACAACTACGTACTGGGGTTTTGAGGAGAACAAAAAAGAAAAAAAAGAGGAAGATTGGAAACAGATGTTCGTCAGGGCCAATCTTTCTCACCAAAAAGAAAAATAAAAAAGAGCATAAATTGTAGCATGAAACCCATTAAAAAAAAAAAAAGAAAGCCTTTCCTTTATTTTGGAAAATGTCCCTAAACCTCTCACCATTATATCTCCCTAGCGTCTAGTTAACTTTTAAATGAACTCTATCTAGTCCTTCAGCTTTGGCTCCACTGAACATAAAATTCCTTTCTTCTCCTGATAAAATCTGTCACTTGCTAGTGAAAAGATTGGCTTTCATGACTGTTCTCCCTAAAATGGATATCAAAAGTCTAGTTTGGAACTAAAAGCTGAACATTGTTTCCTTTTTCTGTAGCTGGGTTCTACTCACCCCTCTGAAGAAGCAAAGGGAGTAAAAAAAGGTGCCAGGAATAAAAAGTGCTTCTGATAATATTTCAAATTATTATCCTTCATGGATTAATCTCAAAGATATTACGTTGCATGAAAGAAGCCAGCCCAGAGAATATCTACTGTATGATTCCATTTATGTGAAGTTTAAGATCAGGCAAAATTAATGTTCGTAAAAGAATGTTGATTACTTTTTGGGGGAGTGGTATACAATCTGGGAAATTGCAGGAGGGGGGAATCTTATAGAATGCTGGACTGTTCTATAACTTGATCTGGGAGTTGTATGTTAATATGTGGAAAACAAATTTTTTTTTTTTGAGGAAGATTAGCCTTGAGCTAACATCCACTGTCGATCCTCCTCTTTTTGCTGAGGAAGACTGGCCCTGGGCTAACATCCGTGCCCATCTTCCTCTACTTTATATGTGGGACACCTGCCACAGCATGGCTCAATAATTGGTGTGTATATCCACTCCTGGGACTCGAACCAGTGAACCCCGGGCTGCTGAAGTGGAGCACAGGAACTTAACTGCTGTGCCACTGGGCCAGCCTGTGGAAGACAAATTTTTGATCTGTACATTTAAGATCAGTGTGTTTTTAAAATTTAATTGCATATTGTCTTTCAATAAAAATTTATTATATTAATTTCCTATTGCTGCTTTAATCAATTCTCACAAATTTAGTGGCTTAAAACAACACAAATTTATTATCTTACAATGCTGAAGGTTAGCGGTTCAAAATGGGTCTCACTAGGCTAAAGTCAAGGAGTGGGCAGGGCAGCGTTCCTTTCTGGAGGCTCTATGTTGAGAACTACTGTTTTGTTTTGTTTGGTTTGCCTTTTTGAGCTTCTAGAGTCTTCCCACATTTTTTTGGCTCAGTATCATCTTCCATTTTCAAAGCCAATAATGTCTGGTTGATGCCATCTCTCTGGTTCTGACTCTTCTGCCTCCCTCTCCTCCATTTACGTATCCTTGTGATTGCATTGGGCCCACTTGAATAATCCAGCATAGTCTCTCTATTTTATTTTATATCAAGTTTTTATATGTAGTGTCTTCATCATGATTCTTCTTTTTTTTTTTTTGGTGAAGAAGATTGGCCCTGACTAATATCTGTTGCCAATCTTCCTCTTTTTTTTTCTTCCCAAAGCACCAGTAAATAGTTGTATACCCTAGATGTAGGTCACTCCAGTTCTTCCATGTGGCTTGCCACCACAGCATGGCTTGAAGAGTGGTGTGTAGGTCCATGCCCAGGATCTGAACAAGCGAACCCCAGGATGCCAAAGTGGAGTGCACAGACTTAACCACTCGGCCACAGGGCTGGCCCCCAGACACCCTGTATTAAGTCAGTTGATTAGCATCCTTCATTCCCTCTTACCAAGGTTCTGTCTTACCTCTAACCTAACATATTCACTGGTTCCAAGAATTAGGATATGAACATCTCTGGGGCATCCATTATCCTGCCTTCCCCAATTTTTATTGTTATAGTTTCTTAATTTATAATTAAACTTTTCAAAGTGAAGTCCCAACCAAAAACTTTGTTTAACTGTTAATTAAAATTTTGATCCCATTTTCAACCGGCATCTTCTTAAATGGGCTTTTCCTAGTAACCACTTATTCTTGGATAAAATGTCCTCTTACTCTAGTGCTGACATGTTTATAACATGCCTTGTGATGATCCAACCTCCTGTCCTGGCCATTCTCTGAAGTATAATAGAAAATTCGGCTATAAAGAATATGAAACAGGTTTTTATGGGGAAAAATGGCAAAATGCATATCAAGAAAGAAAGAAAGAAAAAGATCAGTTGTGTGACTTCCACTTCAAGAAACACCAAGGTCAACTCACGCTTCAAGCAGTTTCATTTTCCCTTTTGCAGAGAAGGACCGTTCCAGAAGCAACAAAAATTTGCCACCTTGTAGTGCTCTCCTTGGCCAGCCTAGAAGGCTGGTTCTGTCCTTAGTGTTGAGTGGACCTGTGTTTGCCGGGAGTTCTGCGCTTTCTCTGTTATGCCATCCTCCTGGGGAGATAACCCAGAAAATATTATTCAGTATTAATGACCTAGTATACACGGGGCATTTTCCAGACTTTTAGACAATACTTGTAGAAAACATACTTTCCAGGTTAGCCAAGGCACACAATTAAGGTGGTTTATGCTGCTTTTAATTTCAAACAAGGTCATTGGTAAGTCCTCATTCTCTTAAGTGCTACCTAGGTTCTCTGACGTTCCATCGGTTCAGCACCGCAATGATGATGCTGAAGTTGATGCAGCGCTAAACTGCCTGGTCCTTTTGTAATCCTGGGTAATTTATAGGTGGAAAACCAAGAAGAAGTTTGATCACAAATAAGGAAGTGGGATGAAGGATGAAAAAATACTAAGCTTAGATTTGACTTAAACTTTCCTTTAAAAAGGAAAACAGTTTATAATATAAAAATAGAAGCTTTTAACCAGAAAGTGCAATATTGATTTCTCCAGGCACATTGTTATGAACCTTTAAGAACATCAGAGGAAAAAGAGAAACAAAAATAGGGCAGACATAAGGACCCGGGAATAAGAATGTTATTGGATTCCTCAATAGCAACATTGAAACTAGAAGACAATGGATCAACGCCTTCAAAATTCTGAGTCAAAGTTATTTGTGACCTGAAATTCTCTCTTTGTCTTAAAGCATTGTACCTTCAATTCCTGAGCCAGTCTGGCTTTCCACAATGCGCTTCCCTTCGATTCTTTTCGGTATTTTCCCTCGCAGGCACTTAGATTGACCTTGCTCTTCCTCCACTAAACCAGTGCCCAGTCCTCCATCCACTGTCTGTTTTCACACCATGATCCGGTTTCGCACCTCCTAGTATTACCGACCAGGCATTTTGTATTGCTGTTTCTATTCCTTCTTGTTGTTTTGGGATAATCTGCAAGTAAGTGCATAAAGGTCTCTTTCCTGCTCCCTTGAAGTGGAAATTTCCTTTTCCTTTGTTTCACTCATTGGTTTAGTCTTTCAGCTGATGCTTATTGATTGCCTACTCTCAGAAAGGCTGAGAAAATAAACAGAAGTAAGCTCCTAATGGCCTCTCTTACCACCTATTGGCAACTAATTCCACCCTATTCTTCCCACGCATGTGGATGACTAGATCAGGTTTTTATCTTCAGGAAGGCAAAAGAATAAGGCACATTCAAATTGTGAACACTATCCTGTTACTGCATGTTTTACACACATTCATGTGGCTACTGTTATGCCTTCATGCATCTGTTCTAAGTGTTGTCTCTATATATGGATGCTTCTTCAGGGCCCACTGCCTTACCAGAAACGCCTCCACAGCCAACACCCCGCCCCCGGGCCCATTCTCTCCATGCTCACTCTTCGTTTGTATTTGCCGATGAATCTCTCATCTTTTGTCAAATAAATCAACAAAGATGCAAATGTCCCCTTATTTGACTTGTTTCATGTGTTTCAATGTCACACTGAAACAAAGGTGCCGGGGACGCTGTTCCTAAGTCCTCGATGTCTGTGCAGGTGGTGCGCGTGTGACGGCGTCTGTTCATCTTTTTGACTCCATCTGGATACCCGGATGTTGACTACAAATGCTAATTGGTTGAGTGCTTTGCGTACTTTCCCTTACAAAGCCTGAGGGTTTCTTAAAGCTGAAATTGCTAAAATCAATAGAAGGATTAGTTAAAAAGTGAAGGCTCAAAATAAAATTTGGTATATACAGTTTATTAAAGAGTTAATTAGACAAATTATTACTTAAAATGGAAGAAAATGTAAAGTAATGTATAGGCATTATTATTGTGTGATTCTCCTATTTGCTACTGTGCAAAATAAAGCTTATACAGCATATATTTTTTAATTCATTCAAAATGAAGTCAGAAACTTCAGAAACAGTTGTTGCTGGAGGATATTTAGAGAATAGGAAAGAATTTACACGAGAGTGTTGAAGAGAATGTTCTCAGGTAGCCATTTACATCTTGTTGGATAAAAGTGGATGGGTTTTTGCAAGACATTTGCCTAGTAGATTCTAAAAATATCTCCTTAATCAAAGTTGGGGTTTTCAGCCTCCTTGGCAGATGAATAATTATGCTGTGTCTAGTTACCATGAAAATATTCTGGCCAGTTGTTTTTTGTTCATTTATTTAATTAATATTCATTCAAAATACTTATTGATTAACCACCATGTGTTTGGCACTGTTTTAGCTACTGATCTAGTAGAATTTATATTCCTGTTAAACAGATAAATTGTATTATGGTGATAATTGTTAAATAAAAAGTCAGATAACAGGAATAAAGAGTTTAAGGTCAGTGGCTAGCTCTTTTAGCAAGGGTAGTTAGGGAAGTCCTCTCCTATAAGATGATGTTGGAGAAGAGACCTAAAGGGAGAGAGTGAGGCATGTTGATGTCTGGAGGAAAAGCATTCCAGACAGCAGGAACAGCAAGTGCAAAGGCCCTGAGGTGGAACTATGCTTGAGGGACATCAAGTATGCCAGTATGGCAAGAACAAAGTTATGAATGGGAGGTGGAGGAGAAAAAGGGCTTGAAGGTAAGGTCAAAGCAGCAGTGGACAAATGGGACCATTTAAGGAAATGCCACAAATAAGTGGCAATGTGTCCTATAAGTTCTCAGGCATTTCCTCTATTCCTGAGCAACAATATTTCCACTTAAATTTAATATGCAATAAATTGCACCTGTCAATTTATTGGATACATAACTGACCTCCACATTGTTAAAACCAATGGTCCCAGTCGTCCTGTTATTTGATCCTATACATAGCATTTGACATGGTTGATCTTTCCTGCCTCCTTAAAGCATTTCACTTTTCTTTCCAGTTTTTTCTCTACTTCACTTCTGAGTCTCCTTTGCTGGCACCTTTTCGTCCTGTTCATTTCTCAGTGATAGAGAGTCTCAGGGCTTAGTCCTTGGACCTCTTCTTTATCTACTTAACCCTGTGTTGCAAACAGTCTTGAACTTTTTAACATAAATTGATCAAAATGATTATGGCCCTGCGATAGTTGGTGTTAATCCTGGACTTGTTACAAAATTTAAATTCAGAGACAAAATATTCTGCAAGTGTATAAGACTTACAGGTGTTCATTACAGAGTCACCAAGAATACTGTCCTTAAAATAAAAAATGGAAAACACTGAGGATGTATTGCTGCGAGCTAAATATGGCCCCATTGCTTAATATCCAGACCATTCTACCCTGCTAATTGGCTGCACAATGTGGTAGCAGCATTTGAATGACTTAGTTCTGCAAATTGTTGAAGAGGTTGTTTGAAATGTTAGGAAAAAAATCAATTTTTTTACACCAATTAAAAAAAAAAAATCCCTGCCTTAGATAACCAACGAGATTGGATCAAAGACTTGGTCATTTGGTTGACATTTCAACTCATCACACTGCATGTAACCCTGCATGGGCATTCATAGCTGGTTACATAAACATGTTACATAATCTACTCACTCCTAGTGAAATTGTGTCTTGAAGAAACTCAGCTGGCAAATCATAATCTGGCCCACTTTGTCACACTGAAGTCAGTTTCCAAAAATAAGAATCACGGTATGAAGCATAATTGTGAACAAAATCCCACTAAAGTTCTCTGATTTCAAACTTTATGAAAATGAGCCAAGACTGTTCTTTTCACCATCGAAGTGAATATTGAAAGTGTGGAAAATTGCTACAAAGGGAAGTTACTAAACGCAGTAAAACAAGATCAGAAAAAAGAAAGTGATTTCAAAAGAGCAGAATTTTACAAATATCTTAAGAGTGGTTAGTCTGGATATAAGAACCATTGTGCAAAGACTGTACCCATACTTGGAAGTACCTATATTTGTGATCAGTTGTTTTCATTATGAACAAAAATAACTCTCTCTCCAATTTAAAGGAGTTAAAGCTAAATTTTCCATTGCAAACTATGACAAGAAATGCAAACCTAACAATGACATCTTAGTGAGGAAGAAAATGCATGAGACTTTAGTTCCAAATTAAAGGAGTAGCCAATTAAAAAAGGAAAATAGAATTTAATATTTAGATAAAAGTATTATTGTGTTTTTCCAAGTACATGACCGTCCCTCTGGGTAGCCTGGGGGGAGATCTGGATGTGTTACAGAAGCAATGTGGGAGTGAGAATAAGGTAACACTCCCTTTTTGATAGTCTTTGAGATTTACAGCAAGACACTAGGCTTAAAATCCCGTTAATGGTGAGAGAGAAAGGGTTTATGCTTTTTTAGGCTGAAAACTGAGATTATAGAGTTAATGTAAAGAAGGTCTTCCTACTTGGATGGCTAGGCGATGAGGCTAGAGCTAGAAAGGGATGGCGGTGGTGGAACTCATCCATCCAAGTTCTGGGGTCGAGACGAAAGGCAGAGAGAAAGAATCAAGAGGGATGGAGGAAGTGCGTCGTGATTGTCCATCTTTGGGCCTTGGTGGGGAGAGTGGGAAGAGTCAGATAAATTGAAGGAAGAGTGGTTTTCCCTGTTTACGGTTTGAGATTCTGGAGGAAACTCCTGTATAGAGGCTCCATACCAATATAGTGTGAACCAGCACAGCCAGGAGAGCTGTTAGGCAGGGACAAGAAGACAGTAGCTCTAATTTAGACTCCAAGCCTCCCTTCATTCCTTACTGAGAGCCAGGGGGCTGGGCATCATGCCCGCCATTGGTAGGAGCAGGGTGCCCCACAGCAGATATTGGAGGGAGACCAACTGGTTATGATTGCAGGAGGACCTGAAAGAGATGCCAGTCTATAGCCAAGCAATAGCTAAGGGTAGGGCTGATTTGCATGAGAGGCCACGCAGTATGACTGAGCTGTGGAGAGGCCATCATGCATCAGATGTAAGTCAGCAGTAGAGGCCAGTAGAAACTCCAAGACAGACCAGCCAACTATGCTTCAGCAGGCATAAGACCAGACGATGATGGAAGAATAGATGTCACAGGACTTCTTCGGGGGCCAAATCATGTGACTCCCTCTGCCCCGAGGAGCTCTTCACCATTTTGAGTGGGAGTAGAGTAGAAGGCAGCAGAAATAGAAGATAATGAGTATTTTTCTGAAAAGCCTGATGTTTAATAATACTTTATGTTATTAGACTGCGCTAAGGTTTGAAATGGATTGAAGGGTAAATCCTTTTTCTCCTGTTGAAACCCAGAGGTTGGAAGCTTGCAAGGAACACCTGATCATTTATACGAGCTAAATAAAGTGAAAACACTTTTCTATGTATGTATAAGTTGTATAAGAAACCAAAGACAGTATTCAGGATAATTAAATATTTACATATTTTAATTTGTGTTCCATTTCATTTTCAAAATAAAATGTCCAATACTATACTGATGTATATGAGAGTGAGTATGTCATAGTTCAATTAAAATAAGGGAAGTTTGATGATGTCTTTCTATTTTTTTGTTTTTTTGAGGAAGACTAGCCCTGAGCTAAGATCCGTGCTCATCTTCCTCTATTTTATATGTGGGATGCCTACCACAGCATGGCTTGCCAAGCAGTGCCATGTCTGTACCTGGGATCCAAACCGGCCAACCCCAGGCCACTGAAGCGGAACGAGCAAACTTAACCGCTGCGCCACCAGGCCAGCCTCTGATGATGTCTTTCATCAGTTGGTTTTTCTTACATTTAGCCTCCTTCATTCCTGTATATTGCCAACTTGGCCCCTGAAGGCATTTGGGGTTTATGCATTTCCATATTTAAAGAAATCAAATGGAACAGACATTTTTCCAAGGAAAACATACAAATGGCCAACAGGCACATGAAAAGATGCTCAGCATCACTAATCACCCGGGAAATGCAAATCAAAACCACAATGAGATATCACCTCACACCTCTCAGAATGGAAGACAAAATATAACTTGTGTTGGCGAGGATGCAGAGAAAAGTGACTCGTTGTGCACTGCCAGTGAGAATGTAAATTGGTGCAGCCACTATGGAAAACAGTATGGAACACCCTCAAAAAGAAGAAATTAAATGCCTCTTCAGGAACTTCTTGACTCTGAAGGGAATACAAAGGGGAGAGAGTGAATAAAACTCACACATTAAAAGGATCTTTCAGTAATCCCATGAAAAATGGACACAAATCCAATTAAAAATACACAGATGTAGGCTTGTGAAGAATGGATTCGCCTCATTCCATGGGGCTTTGGGGGAAGGTTAAACACTATGTAGATCTTACAAAGGTAAGCCTGAGTGCTGTGTTAAGGATATTCCCTTTTCTTTCCTTTCATTCTTCTTTTTTTCCTTCCTTTGTTCAACAAATGTGATCAGGCCCGGTGCTAGGCACTGGGGGAGTCACAGGGAATAAGACAGGCATGATGGCACCCATGATGCTCAGACACTAGGGAAGGAGACAAACAGACAAAGAGAAAACAAGGGAAGACCACACAGAGTAAAATAAGTGCCAGGTGTCGTAAGTCCTCCTCAGGAAGGAAAGAGGGTGTGGAAATGAGGAATAATGGGTGGTTGGGTGAGGAGCCTGCTATGGATATGGCAGGCAAGGAAAGCTCTCCTGAGGAATGACACTTGATGAGACTTGAACGGAGGTGATCAGTTTGACCCAGTTTGCTCAGAACTTCCCTGGTTTTAGAACTAAAAGTCTGTCGTCCCTGGAATCCTGTCAGTCCTGGGAAAACCAGGATGGCTGGTCACCCCTCTCGAAGGATGAGAAAAAGCCAGCTTTGCAAAGAGTTGGGAACAAGCACCCCAAGAATGAGGCTCTGAGGTGGAAAAGAGCTTGGCACGGTCAGGGAAGGGTCAGTGCAGGGAGGAGCTCAAAGAGCAAGGAGAGGAGGAAGAGCTGGGTAGGGACCAGGTCACCAAGTAGAGGTTCTGGGAGAGTGCTGATTTATCTGAGATACAGTGGAAAGATGTTGGCAGGTTTTATGATTTGCTGTTTAAAAAAAAATCACTTTGGCTGCTATATGGATAAAGGATAGAAGGGATGGAGACGAGAAGCAAAGTTGGGATGACATGGCAGTAGTCCGGGTGAGCAGTGCATTGAAGAGAAGGGGACAAACACGGGGCCTATGGAAGCAGAATGGACAGAACTTGCTGATGGATGGTTCATGAGGGTCTGGTTTGAGCAGCTGGATTCGTGGTTTACTACAATGGGAAAAAGTGGGGGAAGAACAGGTACTTTCTGCCTAAATCTTCACCCCTTATATGGATTAGTTATATATCAGAGATCACAGATTATAGAACGTATAACTCCTTAAGAAGGACACTCGTTTTCCAGAGTTTCAAATATGCAGCTGACATAAGTAGGAAGCTTAGAGCCACATGAAGGAGTTGTCATTCCTGAGTCTTTGGTATAACCCAGTTAATATTCATTTTTGGAGAAAATCATTAAGGGAGACAGATGATTTGCTAAGCAGGGCCAGAGGTAAGCACAGAGACAGTTAGAAGGAAAAAAGTGCCCAGCATTCCTGTTTGTGGTGTGGAGCCCAACACAGCTGTGTTACTTCTAGACCCATAAATCCTGCCCACCATTATAGCTTGGGCATTAAAAAAAGAAAAAAAGATTTAAAAAATTATTATGGATATCAAAAAACACATTTACAAAGAAAAACATGTAAACAGAAATTTAAGTTAAAAGAATAAAAAAGAAACTGTAATTAAAAGAGCTGAGCCCAGAATTATTTAGAAAATTAAAGTAATAGATTTGGCTAAAAAATGAAGAGGAAAGATTAAAAGAGTCATAACTAAAAAGCTAAAGAAACACAGATTAAGGATAAAAATTAGGGCTAAATAAAAGAGGATATAAAAAGGATAAAATATACATTGTGAAATCAAGAATAGACAGGGTGAAAAGTAAAAACTCGAGGCCCCAAGATTTAGAAGGATAAAATCATGGCAAAGCTAAAATAAGCTAAAGGATAAATATAGAGAGCAAAAATAAAGAGGTGACAAAAGACTAAAGGAGGAAGTGCACAAAATCAAAATGTTAAAGCTTGTTAAAATTGAACGCCAAATTTTCAAGTATTTGTGGAATGATGGTCTGGAAAAACAAGCTCCCATTACTTAAAAAGAAACAAAGTTGACAGGTCACATGAGTTACTCAGAACGACCTTTGGGTTGAAGTAACTCCTGTGGGTTGGGGTCTTCAGCAGAGTTTCTGGAGGGCAGAGATGGGCTGAACTGCTAGGGTCTGCCATCTCTCAGGTATCTCTTTAATGCCAGTAACAGGCCTGGCGGTCAACAGCGAGTAATCAGCCTGGAATGACATTACTAAGTGGATGTTAATGATGCTTCTACTGCCCTATCTCTGTTCCTATTTGTTACTGCACAAAACTGTGTAACACAGAAAATACCAGGGACAACATTCCTGGAGTATGAAATGTATTGTCAAAGCCTTGTGCAATTTTCGCTACGAAAGAGAGATACTCGAGGCTGAGATGGGCAGGAGACAGCCCAATCACTCAGAAATCGTTTCATCTGGGATAGTTTTCTCTCTCCTTCTTATGAAACTCCCCCAACCAAGGTAAAGTTAAAAAACTATCCTCCTGAGACCTAGAATAGCCAAAACAACCTTAAAAAAGAACAAACTTGGAGGATGCACGCTTTCTGGTTTCAACACTTCATACAAAGCTACAGTAATCAAGATAATGGGGTACTGGCATAAAGGTAGATAGATCAATGGAATAGAATTGAGAGTCCAGAAATGAATCCATTTATCATCGATGGTCAAGTGGTTTTCAACAAAGTTGCCAAGACCACTCAATGGGGAAAGAACAGTTTTTTCAACAAATGGTGCTGGGAAACTAGAGAGCCACATGCAAAGGAATGAAGTTCCCTACGTTACACTCTATACAAAAATGAACTCAGAATGAAATGTCCAGCACAGGCAAATCTATAAAGACAGAAAGTGGATCAGCGGTGGTTGAGGCAAAAACAGGAGGAATCCGGGGAGATGCGACATGACTTCTGGTCCTCATAACAGTTCCACGAGGTAGGGTGCTTTTGTAATCTTCATTTTACAGATGAAAATCTGGGGCATAGATAACTTGCCCACCCAGTTAATCAGGGAGAGTTGCAGGAATGGAATAGCTCCAAGGGTTGTTGCGAGGACACCTTCTACATAGGAAGCACTCACCTCAGGGGAGCTATTAATATCTGTAGACATTAATCTTGAGTGGTGACTTTTGTATCACAAATGTACTGTGCTTTAGGCAGGTCAGGAAAGTAGAATAAAAAACTAAATCATATTGAGACAAAATTATACATCATATTTGGACACATTTTGCTTTCTATTTTGAGATGTGGCTATTGTATACATAATCTAGTGTGTAATCCAGGGGATGAATTTCAAAATTTACATATGACAGGTTTATTTTCAAATGAAATGGAATCTTGCTTACCTTGCTCAACTCCCCAAGGGTTCTGGCTCACTCTTTCTGCCTAAATGACTTTCTTTCTTTCTTTCTTTCTTTTTTTTTTTTTGGTGAGGAAGATTGGCCCTGGGCTAACATCTGTTGCCAATCCTCCTCTTTTTGCTTGAGAAAAATTGTCACTGAGCTAACATCTGTGCCGATCTTTCCCTATTTTGTATATGGGATGCTGCCACAGCATGGCTTGATGAGTGGTGTGTAGGTCCTGCACCCAGGATCTGAACCCACAAACCCCAGGCTGCTGAAGTGGAGCCCACGAACTTAACCACTATGCCACTGGGCCAGCCCCTGCTAAATGACTTTCAAAGAAAAAGAATAAAAATGTAACCCTAGAAGTGTTTTCACTTCCAGGTTAAAGTCTTTTCATATAAGGGAGTAGAATCTTTTCACAGTGTTAGTAAAGGGTGAGAAATTTGTTTACACCTAAAGACTGTTAAACCATAAATGTCTAATTCTAAACCCTTGGAACCAACCACCTCAGAGCTCACACCTGTTACTTCAGTACAATATACTCACACTTGCAGCCCGACTTCGCAGAACTACAGAATCAGGGGAGACGCCCAGCTGAAGATTTGGAGAACAAACTTGTGGAAAATGAAATAATACCCCTATGGAAAAACATCTGCACAAAATAATGACTTGGACATTCTTTTTTGGACAAAAAATGCAAAACTGAATTCAAATGTTCTTAATGGTGCCTTGGAGATGAGGGTAGGAACCCGCTGGGCGGTCAGGCCAGGGCTGCAGGGCACTGCGGGATGAGAACTCTCCTCGCTGGAGGGTGATCGTTCCTGCCATCTTAACTTTCTAGTTGCAGAGGCTGTTTGTCATTTTGGGGGTTATGCCCTATGTTCTCTTCCAGGAAGGACTCCACGCTCAGTCCAACCCTCTCACCTGGCTTGGCAGGACTAGTTTCAGTTCTGTCATTTGCAACTAAATTTGGACAAATTCTGAGTTCTGACATTTTCCCATCAGTAAACAGGGTTGAAATGAGGAACTCGCTCCTCTCGCGCCCAAGCTCTTCGTCTGGGTTTCAATAGAAATATTGCTCCCCCTGCTGGCAGCTGCTTGGCATTTACCAGACCTCAGGACAGCGCGGCAAAAAACAGCTTCCAAGACCGGGGTCAGGGTCTCGCTCCTCCATGGACAAGCTATTAGACCTGACTCGAGTTACTTTGCTTCTATGAACCTCAATTTTTGCACTTTTAAAATATTAATGTTAAGAAACTACCTTTCAAGACTATTTGATGAGTAAATGGCCACATAAAATGTAATCAGTGGAAGATATTATAAGACAATTTTGAAGAAGAAAGGCAGCCTCTTCATCAAGTTTTTCAAGGTTGTAAAATATGATCTTCAATATTGTTCATTTTCTGGATCCAAGAAAACGTATATGTGTTATGTCAACCTAAGATTCTGTTGTTGTAGTGTGTAGAATAATAACATAATATTTGTAAAGGTCTTAAAAATTTTCAGGTGAGAAATGTATAACTTGAATCTTAGATGCCAAAAGGCCCTTTTATAAAATTCAATATCCATTCCTAATAAAAGTTATTAGATAAAATAGAAATTAATGGATATTGCCTTAACATGGTTATGTATATGGTGTACGTAATAGTGGAGAAATACTGGAAGCATTCCCACTGAAGAAAGGGAAAAGGCACAGATGTCCATGATCCTCATTATGATTTAGCATCATCCCGGATGCATTAGTCAGTGTACTCATTCAAGGAAAAAAGTAGACCCCTAAGAATTGAAAAAGAAGTAAAATTCCACTTGCAGGTCATATGATAATACATCCAGAAAACCAAATAGAACCAATGGTACACTAATATGAACAAAAGAATTCGGTAAGTTAGCAGGCTACAAAATTAACATACAAAGATCAAGCGTGTCTGTGTGTGTTTGTAACAATAACCAATTAGAAGATAAAGGAAGAGAAAATCCCATTTATAACAACAATGTGAAAGATAAAAATTCTTGGGGAAAAAAAAGAAATGTGCAAAACCCATAAGAGGAAAAATTTTAAAACCTCCTGAAATACAAATGGAAATATCCTTTGGTCTTGAATTAGATAACTTGACATCATAAAGATGTAAATTATCCCGAATTTAACACTGCTCCGATAAAATTTCAACAAATATTTTTCCTACAACTAGAAAAATTGATTCTAAAGTTCACATGGAAAAATAAACGTATGTGTGTATATAGGAAAACCTGGGGGGGGGGAGGATCAATGAGGAGAGGAAACCCTATTAAGTACCAATAAATTATAAATCCTCTATGATTAAAACTGTGGCATGAATAGATGGACAGATTTGGAACAAAGTTGAAAATTCAGAAATAGAACCAAGTGAAAAGAAAATTTATTAATAAATAAAGTAGCATCTCAAATCACTGGCGAAAAGACAGACGTTAATAAATGATGTTAGGATAACTGCACAGCTATTTGAAAAAAATAATTTTGGATCCATAACATACATCATACTCCAGGAAAGACTCCAAATGGAAAAAATGAGCCACACAAGTACTAGAAGAAAACCTAAGTGAATTTGTTTATAATCTTGCTGTGTGGAAACCTTTTAAAACATGCTCGTCATCCAGATGCAATAGCAGAAAAGATTAATGAATTTGGCTACATTAATAAAAAAAGAAGTTTTGTGAAAAAAACACTATAAGCAAAATCAAAAGACAAGTGACAAACTGGGAGAAATATAATTGCAACGTATATCATAGATAAAAGCTAACTTCCTCCATTTACAAAGCACTCAAAAATTGAGAAAAGCAAAGATTCATACAGACCAAAAAAAAAAAAATAAGTGCCTTTAAACAAATGAACTTCATTTATTAAGAGAAATGCAAATCAAATCTACAATAAGAACGTTCTTTCAATTTTATTGTGTCTTTGAGAAAGTTCAGTATAAAGCAATGGAAAAAAGTTACATTAAGATATCATTTCTCCCTACCAGATTGGCAAGCATTAGAAAGCTTGAAAGCACACTTTTCTGGGATCAATTGAATGAAATTTAGATCTGAGCTGGGTATTAGAGGATATTATTGTTATATGAAAGTTAAATTTCTTGGGTGTACTTTCAAATACTTCAGCTCAACCGAAGTGATGTGTGTTTTTATTACAGACCAATGGTTCTTAATCAGGGACATTTGACTAAGTCTGGAGACAGTTTTGATTGTTACACCTCAGGAGGAGGTGCTATTGGTGTCTAAGGAGTAGAGGCCATAATGAGTAGAGGCTGTTAAGCATCCTACCGGAGGCAGGACAGCCCCCTAATCAACCCCAAATGTCAATAGTGCCAGCATTTAGAAACCTGGTGTAGATACATGGAGATAAAGCAAATGAGGCTAAAGTTAATAACTGGGTAATCTAGGTGATTACCCAATTATACTATCCTCTCAACTTTTCTCTGTTTGAAATTTTTCCAGACAAAATGTTTAGGGAAAAAGTAAATTAAAAAAATATATAATAAAAGGAGTCTAGGAGAGAAAACAGAAGCTGAACATAAGACAGTTAACAATAGGCCACACATGGAAAAACAATGGTATGGTCGATGTAAATAATCCATAATCAATTTATAAATCAAAATTGGGGTGAGTTTATCATGAGCCAGATCTGAGGACCATATAGCCCCGGAGAGACCTTCCACAAAGGAATGGAGCACCCCAAAGAAATGGGGATGTACAGAGTGGTTGTATACTGTCAAACAGCAGTATCATATATGATTGGAGTGTCCCTTTTACAACAGTCATGAGATTGCCCAGCTGGCACAGGGATTCACACAGCAATTGATGAACACAGCAGGTAGCGGGTCTGTGGTCCAGCTGGGTGGTCACAGCAGGTCAGCAATCAATCCCTAGTCTCGGGAGAGATGCTTATCCTTAAGGAAGTGCCAACACGGGGGAAGTTACATCTTCCTTAAGGGGCATTGTTCTTGTCTTTGGGACATAGTAAATACTTAAAGCAGACACACAATGTGTGCTCAATGGCCACATCAGGCCCTTTTGGAAAAACAAGGTCAGGCCAAATTAGCTTCACACCAAATGCCTTCCTCATATACTCCAATATATCCCATTGCTTGCTATTTATGTATCAGTATAAAGACTTTTTTTTTTTAACTATTATTAACCTATGAGAATTAAGAAAAGACCAACAATCCTGCCTAGTCTACTTATTGGCAACAAAAAACATAGCCACTGCATTAAGCTGAGAGATTTTCAAATATGATTTTTAGAAAGCTTCTTTTACGATTTTATGTATTTTCTACCAGGCTTTCACTGTATGATGATCAAGTAGATAATTTTGTCATATTAAAACTAAATCAAAACGAGAAAAAGGGGAAGCAATTGGTTTCTTCCTACAGGGCCCAGAAGACCCATAACCGAAAAACAGGCCTCAGAAAATGGTTATTAAAAAAATCCTCCTTGACGAGTTAATGTCTATGGTAACACAGCATAATTGCTGTGGCTTGCAAAATTCCAGTTTTATCTTATTTTATCATCCATCCTGCCTTGACTGAACAGAGACTAGGAAGTGTGGGAAAATACGGAAAAGGTTTACTAAGAAGTGGGTTTTATTTATGGTAGCGCAGACTAGAAGGATGCTGAGCTTTTATCAGAGGCCCGACTTGTGTCCCTTGTTTTGCACTATTTGTTAAAAAACAAAATTCAATCGAGTAAATTTGAAGATCTAATCGGCTTTATTCAGTGACTCATGAATTGGGCAGCATCCCAGCTAACAAGTAGAGAGCTACTCCAAGGAGTCGTCCAAAATGGGAGGTTTTTATAAGGAGGGTGGGGTAAGGAAACTGTCAGCCAAAGAAAAGAAAGGATTATTTGGGGCCAGGATGTCTTCTCTTTGGGGGTGAGGGCACAGCAAGTATTACCTCTTCTCCCACTGTGGGGGAGGGGATGGAAAGGGCCCAGGGGACATTATCTCGTTGGTACTGACCAGAAGATTCCAGACTGGCTGATTGAGGTTCCATTTCTGGAGAAGGTCAAAACTGCAATTAGGTTAGGTATTAAATCGAGGTTTGCTATCAGGGGCTGTAGCACAAGTGACATCGTTCTGGGCCTATGGTTTTTCTCTTTAACACCTTCTTTGGTCTCCTTCAGCCTCTGTTGTTCTTTATAGTCCTTACTCTTTCTTCTTTTTCCAGCATTGTTTTATTGTGCAGAGTATTAATAGAATGTGTCAACATTTTTGTAACACATTCCACTGCGCTTTCCATCCCCGGTAAATCTGCAGCTCTCCACCTGTGAAGGTGACATCCAGAGCTTTGCCGGGGAGAGTGGATACAGCTAAGAATAAAGGAGTCAGAGCTCAGCTTTGAAATTCAAAAGACTGAAAAAAAAAGCGTAAAAGAAACAAAAATTTTCAGAGTCAGGCTTTCAAGGCAAAGATCCTGGCACTTGAGAAAGGAAAGTGTCTTCTGAATTTCGAAAGATTCCCTTTAAATAGTCTAGAACAATGTTTATTAGATGAACTACCACACAACAGGGAGGATACGAGATATGAGTGAAGTATAGCATTCCCACCCAAAAAGGTATTGAGATGATGGCCGGTTGGTGGAAAGAAGAGAATCAGAAAAGACTAAAGGAGAGTTACGTGGGGCACCTCTGAGAGGGTCCAGCCCTCCCTTTCTCGAGAGCTGAAACTCCCCAGACATGTTTGAGGATTTCATGGCAGAACATTCTACGTGCCTCCTGGAACCTGGGATGAGGAAGTCCTGTAACAGCATGAGGCCACCACCCAGAGCAGAAAGGGGCATGCTGTGGGGTGTTCCGGCAGAGCGGGCCTGACAAGAGACTGAGTTACCTTACAATGTGACCACTTAGTCAGCAACCGTTCTGTGTTCAGTGAGGACTATGGAGTTGAGAGGGAGGACGGAGCACACTGTGAGACTTAATCTTGCCTATTAAAACTACATCTGTCATTTCCACATTAACTCAGGCTCAGCACATTACTCAGTCTTTCAGGTTAAGGTTGCCAGGTAAAATATAGCTGCCCAGTTAAGTTTGAATTTCACATAAAAAAATGCACAATTTTTTTGAGTATAAGTATATCCAGTGCAATATTTGGGATATACTTATACTAAAAATGATTTGTTGTTTATCTAAAATTCAAGTTTAACTGGGCATCTTGTATTTTTGTTTGCTAAATCTGGCAAACCTATTTGGAATTCCTGTCTCCTTTTCCCCTCCTCTTTCCCCTTTCCTAGCATCCAGGCAGAGTAGCAAGCTTGAGTAACAGCATCAGGGGCAAAGCCTACAGCTGGCATGCTGCTTCCACTCCTAACAGCCTTTCTTGAGAGGCCTCGTTCCACTTTGGGCAGTAACCCCTCCTCTCACTGCATCCTTTGTCCCTGTAACGTGCAGTCTGTTCTCCTGGAACGATCAGGGCTCTCCTGGAACAATCAGGGCTCACGGCACGGGGTCCTTCCACTGCAAGGACTCTGCAGCATCCTCTCTTGGGCTCCTGGCTTTGGCTGTCAATCTCGCAGCCTCTGCTTTGGGGGTCCTTTGCCTTATTTCTCAGCTACTTCTATAGCCCTCTCACGGGGCACAGGAACTTTTTCAGATCTCCTTGCTGTCCCACTGAGCTGAGGGAAACTTCAGGGTTGACTCTGTTTCTTCATTTTTTCTGGAAGCCCAATTCTACATATATCAAACCCCTGTATTCTGATTCATAATCTCTAAACTCTTTTTAAAAAATTCTTTTTCTCTCTGTGCTTTAGCTCAAGCACGTTTCTGTTGTTCTATTTCCAAATTCACAGATGCTCTCTTCTGCAGTGTTCTACTCTGCCATTAAACCAATGTATTGAATTTTCATTTCTGTTATTGTACTTTTCAGTTCTAGAATGTCCAGGTGGTTCTTTTTTATTTTCTAATTTTCTGGTAAAATTCTCCATTTTCATCTATTTTCTTCATCTTTTCTTCCATTTACCTGGACATATTAAACATAATTATAGTGAAGTCCTGTCAGCAAATTCCACCAACTAAATCCCTGTGACTTTGATTTTCTCTTGACTTTCAATCATGTGGTTCTGTCTTCAGCAGGCCTGATACTTTTTTACTGGATGCAGACATTGTACGTGAAAACCTGTAGGGGCTCCAGGTGATGTCATCTTCTCCAAAGAGGGTTCACCCGCCCTCTGCCAGGTGGAGGGGTTGCTCACCTTAATCAAATGAAGGATTTAGCTGAACTGAGGCTGGAGTCCTTTTTGTGGAGCCCTCTAAGGGGTTAAAGTGGGAGCCTGGGCTGTTCACCTGGGTTCCTCCCTCTGGTGGGTCCTCACTGTCTCCTCAGCAGAGTGAGACTGTGGAGAAACTCCACTCTGCTTCTCAGAGGCTCTCTGCTTAGCTTCTTAGCCTCTAATTCCGCAGAACTTCAGAATCTGGCAAATGTCTAAGAAAATTAGCCACATGTCGGACTTGGTGCTGCACCTCTCCCTTCTAGGTGAGCCCTCAAGTCTTCACTTTTGTCTCTCCAGCCCCCCCTGAGACCGCCCACATCTCTCCTGGATTCCCTGCTTCCCGACTAAGGCCCTCCAGCTTGACAAAGCCCAGACTCTCAGGTTTTTGGCAACCCACCTGGAATTGCCAAATGCTTCCAGAGAAAAGAAAACTGCAGAAGATCAGCTCACCTCTCCAGGTCCATCCTTCTCCAGAATCTTGGTCCCTCTAGTCCTGGTTGCCTCAGCAGCTCTCTGATGCTTTCAGCAGATGTTTTCTATTTTATGTCTGGCTTTTCTACTTATTTGAGGCAGTAGCGACGCTGTTGTATATCCTTACTGTCTTTCTTGGTCTTTTTTTCCTATCAATTGTTGACAGTGGTGTGATAAAATCTCATACTGTGATTATGGATTCTTCTACTTGTTCCTGTGGATAAATTGACTTTTTATTTCTATATTTTTATGCTGTATTATTAAATTCACACAAATAGAAAAAAGATTAATCTCAATGGTGAATTGTGTTTTTTATCATTGTATAGTTTTGTAAAAAAAATCTCTAGTAATGCATTTTCCCTTACAGTTTAATTTGCCTGATATTAAAGTACACCAACTTTTCTTTTGTTGGTGTTTGCATAGCATATAGTTTTCCAACCTTTTACTTCACACTTTTTTATATCCTTATGTTTTGATGTATTTCTTGTAAAATGCATATAGTTAAAAAAAATCTGGGGCCGGCCCAGTGGTGCAGCAGTTAAGTGGGCACGTTCCACTTCAGCAGCCTGGGGTTTGCCGGTTCGGATCCCGGGTGCGGACATGGCACTGCTTGTCAAGCCATGCTGTGGTTGGCATCCCGCATATAAAGTAGAGGAAGATGGGCACGGATGTTAGCTCAGGGCCAGTCTTCCTCAGCAAAAAAGAGGAGGATTGGCAGCAGATGTTAGCTCAGGACTAACCTTCCTCAAAAAAAAAAAATCCAGTCTGATATCTTTATTTTTTCATTGGAGCGTTTAGTGTGCTTATTTATTTTAAATGTGATTATGGATATTTTGCGGTTGAAATTTCTCATCTTACTATTTGTTTTCTATTTATTCTGCTTGTCCTGTGTTCCTTTGTCATTTCTTGTCTTCTTTGCATCGGTTATTTTTTATTATTTTATTTTACCCTGGTAGTTATATATTGGCTTATAGTTATATTCCATTAATATTCTTTCAGGGTTTACCATAGAGATTACTTCACATACCCTTTATTTTTCAAAGTAGAACATTAATTGACTTTTTTACCCTCTTCTCA
Source organism: Equus asinus (assembly GCF_041296235.1). Lineage (NCBI taxonomy): Eukaryota > Metazoa > Chordata > Mammalia > Perissodactyla > Equidae > Equus > Equus asinus. Next base: position 44,967,237 of record NC_091795.1, on the reverse strand, counting down.
GACAATGCAAGAACCTTGAATTTTAATTTCATTCATCCCTTCCTTGCTTATATGCCATTGTTATCCTGTATTTTAATTCTCTCTCTATATTAAAGCTTGCAGATTTATTGTCTTATATTTGATATTCATTGAGATTTGTCCACATATTTACCACTTTTCTTGCTCTCTATTCTTTCCTACACTCCAGTCAGATGAAATCTGGGAATATATTCCTTTTCCCTTTTAACTATATACTTTAGTTCAAATATGAAGAACTCTCCAAGTTTTTCTTTCCTGAGCATGTCTTTGCTTTACCTTCTTTCTCGAAAAAGGATTTCCTCTGGGTACAGAATTCTAGGTTGGTCGTTTTCTTCTTTGGAAAGTTTCTTTGAAGATAACATTCCTTTTTCTTGTTAAGAAGAAACCATTCCATTGAATTATTGCTCATCCAGGGTAGTTGGTCCTTTCTTTTGAACTGCTTTCATTTTTCTCTCTGTGTTTACTTTTCAGCAGATTTACTGATAGAGCTTAGAGAGTATATCTTTTATTTATCATCTTTGCAGATTGTATGGCTTCTTGAATCTGTGACAAGGTCTTTCATCAACTTGAGGAAGTGCTTAGCTGACATCAATTCAAAATTGCTCCTGCCTCATTCTATCCCTCCTTATTTTCTTGGACCCTACTGACCTATATATTAGAACTTCTCACTTTATTATTAATGTTTTCCTGCTTTCTTGTCTTCTGTATTTTTCATCCTTTTTCTCTCCTTGCTTCATCCTGGATTATTTTCTTTGCACCTGTCTTCAGAGTCACTAACGCTTTCCCCTTTCTTCAGGTGGGTTTACTCTCTTGTTAAACCCATCGATTGCTTTCATTTTATTTTTTATTTTTATTTATTTATTTATTTTTGAGGAAGATTAGCCCTGAGCTAACATCTGCTGTCAATCCTCCTCTTTTTGCTGAGGAAGCCTGGCCCTGAGCTAACATCCGTGCCCATCTTCCTCTACTTTATACGTGGGACGCCTACCACAGCATGGCTTGCCAAGCGGTGTCATGTCCACACCCAGGATCTGAACCGGTGAGCCCCGGGCCGCCAAAGAGGAACGTTTGAACCTAACCACTGCGCCCCTGGGCCAGCCCCCATCTATTGCTTTCTTAATATGTCATTTTATTTTTCAGTTGTAAAATTTCCATTTGGCTCTTTTTATTGTTTTCAGTTTTCTGCTGAAATTTCCAGCATGACTTTTATCTCATTGATTAAAGTTTTTTATTTTGGAGACTTCGTCTGATAAATCCAACTGTGGACCTTTCCTATGTCTGTTTTTCTGTTTCTATTCATGTTATTGTGTCGTCTTGTGTGTGTGTGTGTGTGTGTGTATCAGACATTGATTTTTAAAAGTGTTCATAGAGAAAATGGAAAGCCTAAAATGTTGATATTTTTCTCCAAGGAGGCCTTTTTATTTTGCTTCTGCCAGGTGTCTAGGGCATTATTATTCTGGGATCCTCTGAGTCCAGTTTCAGAGACTGAGATGTTTTGAAGTGCACGGTTTTCCCATGAAGCCCTATGTACTTCAGGTCACTCCCATTCCTAGGGTGCGGTTCTGCAGTCCAAACTCCAAAAAGGGAGATTACTATGGAGGGGGTTACTAGCTCCCCTTCTCTTAGGGAGTCCTAGATTCCACTCGCTGTCCTCATTGCCTTGAAAGGATTTCAAAATCTACTTAATCCCTCAGCTGCTTTTGCAGAAATTGTCAAATGCTCCCATGGCAAGATTAACCTCAATCATAGGCTTCCCTCTCTGGTTCTCTTTCTTTCCCCAGAAACTGCTCCAATATTTCTTTACTATCTTGTTATCTCTATCATGCCTGCAAGTAGATTAATTATTTCCCCCAGGTTTTCAAGTTGTCCTAAGCAGGAAGGCTTGCCAGAACTATCGGCTCTGCCATTAGTGGAAATGTAAGTTCCATGTATTTAATAGTAATTTCCCACAGATTTTCTCAATGTTTTTAATGGGAGATGTCCCCTGTTAGTCCTTCATGTTGCCCCAGTGTAAGAACTAAGTGTCAAAATTATAAGACACTATATTCTACTGGTAAAATGCTTGGTCTCTGAGATTTGGGTTTAAATAGTGGCTTTACATCTTCTTTGATATTTATATTTTAGATTGTCTGAAAAAGAACTTGGAGATGATTTCCTGTGTTATTTGAAAGTCTAATTAATTGTGAAGATGAAACAAGATAATGTTAATAAAGCACTAGCATAGGGTTAACCAAATGAGAATACTCTAGAAACAGGTTGTCGAAGAAAGAAATCTTGGGACTGGCGAAGTGGTATAGTGGTTAAGTTCACACACTCCACTTTGGTGGCCCAGGGTTCGCAGGTTCAGATTCCGGGTGCAGACCTAGCACCTCTCATCAAGCCATGCTATGGTGGCATCCCACATAAAATAAAGGAAGATTGGCACAAGATGTTAGCTCAGCAACAGTCTTCCTCAAGCAAAAAGAGGAAGATTGGCAATGGATGTTAGCCCAGGGCCAATCTTCCTCACAAAAAAAAAAAAAGAAAAAAGAACAAAAAGCAAAAAGAAAAAAGAAATCTTGGCTGTATGGAAATATATCCCTTTAAATAGAGAGATTCGGTGATTACCACCTCAATCAAATGATCAGACTCCCTCACTCACATAGTGGAACCATCAGATATGTGCTTCTTTATGTGATGCAATAATAAGTATATTACATCACCTATGCAGCATAATTGCTAAATGTTTTACCTGAATCGAATCATGAAGAGACAATCAGACAAGTCAATTACAGTACATTCTATTGGATAACCAGGCTGAGTTCTTAAAAAAAAGGTCAATATCCTGAAAAACAAAACCAAAGGCAGGGGGATGCTTCTGGTTAAAAGAGATTAAAGGGGCATAAAAAAAAAATCATATGTATATGTAAACCTTGTTTGGCCCCTGAATTGGAAAAAAAATCTATAAAAGATATTTTGGGGGCCATTGGGGAAATTTAAATAGGGATTATAAATCAGATGACATTATTGAGTTAACAAACAATCGTAGATGTGATAACGACATTGTATATAGGAGAGTGTACTTGTTCTTAGGAGACTCATGCTGAAGGATTTAGGGGTGAAGTATCATCACTGTGCAACTTATTTTCAAATCCTTCGGCAAAAATAAATGATAAAACAAATGTGGAAACCTTAACCAACTGGTATATCTAGGTGAAGGGTATACAAAAGAGTTTTTTGTCATACGGTTACTTTTCTGTGGGTCTAAAATTTTTCAAAATAAAAAGTTGGAGGAACATTCTTGTTTCCTTCATTTGAGCTACTCATTCTCAAGGAAGTTTTTAATTCAGTCAATAAAATTTAGTTGAGTACCTATTATGTATTACATTCTCTTGTAGGTGCCAGGGAATGGCAATGAACCAGATAGACAAGATCGTTCTCTGAGTTTCAGTTTCCTGATCCATAAAATGGATATAAAGTAATAGTCCCACCCCCCCCACCCCCCCCCATAAGCACAATGCTTGTAGCAGAGTAGGCACTCAATAAATGATGGCTATTATCCTGCTCCTTGACCCTGGCTGGCTGTCTGGCGTGGTGAGGTAGCCCCCGGGAGGGGAGGGCACAGGTCGGCCTGGGGGCTTCCATAGGGTGGGGAGTCTGAGGTGTCAGGGGTGCTGACCAGGCCTGGCCTTCACAGAAGTAGCAATAGGTGGAGGTCAGCCCAGGGGGGCTCTCCTTCGCTGTTTGCTGATGGGATGTCGAGCAAGTCCCTCCCCGCCCCTTGGCCCCAGTGGCCTCTCCTGCAGAATGGGGAGATGCTGTGGTCCTGCCTGGAGCCTCACTCACTGCACAAGGAGCTCTCTGCTGGGAGGCAGCGCATGTGGGGTTGGCCCCGGTGATGAGGATTATTTTGGGCTGGTTACTTTTGAAAACTGCAGACAGGAAAGAGGGTCTGAAAAGTGGAATTTACTTGTCCTTTGTTAAGAGACATTTCCATTTGTAAGAGAGGTCTCCATCTGTAGGGGTGTCTCCCTCTCTGCACCAGCAAGAGGGGAGGATGACCTTATCTCTAGAAACTCTTAATGGGGAAGGCAAGGACATCCAGACTTAATCCGATCTGATTCTTATCTAAAGTTATAGGACCATCCAATAACCAGACCCCACCTGCTCTGATAACATTTTAATGACTTTTTTACATAATCTTTCCTTTGCCTTGTAAAGAGATAACTCACATACCTATGCCTTAAATTTAGCCCTACCCTCAACCCATGCCTGCAGCTCTTACTGCCCATGGGTCCTGTCCCCATGCTATTCCATACTATTCTCTGAATAAAACAGCACTACTGCCAGAAAAAAATAAAATAAAAATAAATAAATAAATGATGGCTGTTATAATTGATCATCTTTGTCCTTTGTTGATCTAATTTCATCCATTTGATCATTTTGGTCTTTCAACTCTACTTTAAATAAAAATGTGTGATTTTCGATCATATGTACCACTCTTTCCAAATCATTTCCTGATGTTACTACTCATTTATCTTAATATTATTGGGGCATTTGAAGTTTTGGAGAGAAGATGTTATACAAAGTCAAAGCAAAGATGAAATTAAAGTGGTTAGGGTATATTTTTCAAATTAGCCTTGTATATATATGAGTATTCTAAGGTCTAAAGTTTAAATTCACATAGATCTTATTGATGATTATGTCCTAGTCTAAGGTTGAGTTATAAACTAGAAGTAACTAAAGAAAGGTTTCTAAAAAAGAAACCAAAAACGTTAGATCTTGAACTGATTAAATACTAAACACCGTTGGAAATTCCTTAATACTTTGTCCCAATAATCTTGCCTTTTTACAAACTGTGTATCCGTATGTGCTGTCTTATCTGAGTGACGGCACTCCTTCCTTCTACTCCACCCACTCGTGCTCAGAAGCTAATGGCTTAGTTTGATAACTGTACAGTTCATTCTAAGTCCATAACATAAAATTTATCATTAAGTTCCCAAACTTGCCTTTCAGTATAGACTGTGATCATAGCTTATAACTTATTACATAAAAAGTTATTTTAATGCTACAGTACTAAAAAACCAAACTAAAGATTCTTCATATAACTTGCAAAAGAATACTTAAAACTGATTGGGATGACCCAATAATTAAAAATAATACGTGATACTTTTGGGTTACATTTATTTTCAAGTGTTTATTCAAAAAAATAAAATAAAACATTTCTACTTTCCTATTTTTCTCTTATACCTTTTGAGAAGACTAGAACAATTATTCATATATTAGCATTAATATTAAGCATCCCATACATCTTATGGGTTGTACTTTGCATTTCAATACAATCTTGTCTGCTAACAACATAGCAAATTATTTTTATTATAAATTCTGGGTGGGGCTAAAATAAATAATATAGAAATAATTTAACAAATCTTTATGGAATATCTACTATGTTCCAGGTTTGGGGAGCACAAAAATAAATAAATGGTCCCTGCCATTAAGAAGGTTGCAGTCTAAAGGGGGAAACAGACAGATAAAAGAGACAATTAAAAGTAGCGTGATCGCTTTGAGAGTGGTAATGCACAAAGAACTACAGGAACCTTAAGAGGACCACTTAATCCAGAACAAGAGAAGTTAGGGACGGCTTCCAGGTCAAGATGATGAGTTTTAAAAAAGAGTTTACCAAGAAAAGAATTAATGGTGGGTGAGAGGAAGAACGCTCCCATAGAGGGAACTGCCAAATAGTCCTAGAGACCGCACTGGCCCCTTCCGACTCTAAGAAGATAGCGGGAGACAACCAGTCACCACCTTCGAGATCCAACAAAGGGAGTTTGTATAGAGTGGAGCATCTTTCGGATATTTGCCTATTTGTTAAATACTGGTTTCCTGGATTCTTATCTTTTGCACTATAGAGCACACTTTCAGAAGAAAACCCCATACCAACTAAAATTCTTTGTAGGCACTTTTTCCAATGGTGCTGACCACAGATTCAGAAGGAACAATTTGGTATAGTGAGTACTAGATCATCTTTTAAGAAAAAGAGAACAAAACCTAAAGGTTCCCTGAAAACTATAAACTTTAACAAAGTCAGGTATATAGGGTTCTCTAAAATAATATTTTTCTTTCTTTTAAATGTGGAGAAAACAGAAAGGAGCTGCAAGTCCTTTGTCTCGGTTATCTACGAGTAGTACACTAGATGGTGCTGTAAGGCTGTCAGAAAGAAAGCAAGTTTTACCAAGAAAAAGAGTGTGGCAGTTCTGATGGCAGTTAAGTGTTCTGGAAACTTTCCATATATTTTCAGTCCCTGAGAGCAATTCCAGGTCTGTAGGCAAGTAACAGGACCTTAATCTCACAAGTTTTACCCCTCTAGTCAGATTAGTTTTAAACTAAACCACAAGTTTTTAAATACATTTTAAAATAGTTTCAATGTGTGACAATTCAACCTGATTCCACTGAAATGGAAATTTTTGTCATTGAAATAAAAATTTATTATACATTTAAAAATATTGCCATTAATTTCATTTAGGTAGTCTTCCTGTGAGCCTCGTTATGTCTACTACTTAATGAATCTCTAAGTCAGCGTCTTCAAATGGTTTCCTGAATTTTTAAATTATCATTAAGCAGAAAATGCCAAACTCTCTTATCTTTATTAAAGTACTGCAATATACTAATACAAACACATGAAATAATACATTTTGAAATCACTTTATCAGTATAGTATTTCTCATATAAATAACATTTCATGATTTTTCCACATTACAATAAAACCAGAAAAATATTTTTTACTAAAGTGCAAAATAAAAACAAAGCTTTACTTTTACATATTTTCCACTTAGTTTGCTTTTAAATTTTAAATATTAAAAAGGAGAACAAAAAAATGAATGGATAAAGATAGACTTTTTGCAACTTGAGTCTTTAGTTTTAAACTCTCGAAGTTATGAGATCTGTTTGTGATTTTTCTGCTTATCTTTCCAATTCTGCTTCTAGAATTTCCCCCCACGTATCTGCATCCATCGGGTACATGATTTTTTCTGGTAGGCTAACAGGAGAACATATGTTGCTGTATCTGCCGCTTAACCATTCATGTTTCACTTTACTCTTCTGGTAATTCCTCAGTAGTATTACCTGAAAGAGGTAAACCATCATCGTTAAAGAAGGTAGTAGGTGGTTGGTTAGTGAGTTTTCTTTGAAATTAGAGAAGCTGATTGACAGGTCCAAAAAGAAGACCAAGTATTTACATTAATACACACACATACTAATAAATGTGTCTGTGTGTGTATGCATGTGTGTGTATATATATATATATATATATATACAGAGATAGAGTGAACCACAGTTTGCTGAGGGTTTTGGATAAGGAGGGATGAAAAGAAGTAGCCACTTTCCTTCTGGTTAACAGAGAAAAATGCGTGAATTCAGGATGTAAAAACTGCAAAAGGATGGATGGGGGACAGTGTGGTTTGCAGGAAAAGAATAATAATTCAACTTGAATGCCAAAAGTCAACACACACTGGATGTCACTCCGTATATGGAATCCTACATCCTCCAAGCAGAAGGTAGAGTTGGCTCAAACCCACTGCCATATTGTCAAGAACACCGTAGACGACAAAGATTAAACGTACCCTCCAGGAATAACCCCTTTTCTGATCATCATCTATTTCTCTTTGGCACACAGCCCGTACAGTCAAGCAATGAGGTTTCCATAAGGAGTCGCTGTTCCTTATTGCGTAATTCCAGCTCCTGCATGCCACTGACGCTCTGCACAAACTCCGAATGTCCAGCTGACTGAAAATTTTAAAAGTAACTTCTGGAGGCAGCAGTTCAACAAAGTTATTTTGACTTTCTTTTTTTTCCTTGTCAGCATCCACAGAGTTCAATTCTATGTCAGAAACTCCTGAATTACTGTTCCTCTTGGAGTTTTTCTGCATAGCTTGATGTTTGTGTAAATTATATTCTCATATGTAACCTAAAAGGCAAAGTTTAAACTTAGTCTCTTCAGATCAGACTATAGATCCTACTCTGAGCCAGATACTTTCTGGGTATGATTTAAAGAACTTTAACTTTCTTGAGTTTCTCAATCTGCAAAATGAGGCCAGTGACGCTCTTCTTCCGTGTGTTCTTGCAAGGATTAACAGGGATGACGTGAAAAACATCCAGCCTCACACTGGCATTGCACGTGGGAAGCACTCAACACATGTTATTTCCCTTCTTCTTTTAAAATATTTTTAGTAAATGGGTTTGTTTCTAAACATTTATTTTTCTGCTCCCAAAGAACATTACCTAGAAAAGAGAAATGAGGAAAAAAAAGAGAAGTGATTCTTCACAGGCTATATTTTATTGAATTTAGTAGTAGAAATGACTATTGTGAGAATACATTCGATTCCAAACATTTATTAAAATACTTTTGAAAATGTGTATGATTCAATTCTATTGAACTCTTGAATATTTGTCTATGGGAACCGATGCCTTGTCATTAAGTTCTTCATCCACAATTTGTGACTTAAGCAGAAACCTGATGGCCTTTTAGTAGCATATGTAAGAATTGTTTATCCACTCGTATCTAATAGGTAAGTGCTCTCATTTGACACAAATACTATCTGAAATTGACAAGAGGTTGAGGTCCGGGTTATAGTGATACAAAGTCTCAAATATTCAATTCATTTATAAGATTAGTGTTTTAAAAATGGCCTCTTGAGGGGCCAGCCCAGTGGCACAGAGGTTAAGTTTGCACATCCGGTGGGCGGGGGTTCGTGGTTCCGATCTCAGGTGCTGACCTATGTATAGCTTGTCAAGCCATGCTGTGGTAGGCGTCCCACACATAGAATAGAGGAAGATGGGCACGGATGTTAGCTCAGGGTCCATCTTCCTCAGCAAAAAGAGGAGGATTGGCTGCGGATGTTAGCTCGGGGATAATCTTCCCAAAAAAAAAAAGGGCCTCTTGAAGTTATCCTACATGCCAAGTTAATTATGAACTAAAGATAATAGTTACTGAGGCCATCAAGGAACAGTGACTTACAACTATAAACAATGTTTATAATTCAGGTAGGCATAGCATGTGACCAAAGATTTAAAGTCCAGTTTCAGCTAATTTACCTAAGGTGCATGGTATAGGTTTCTGCAATCAGTTGAAAGCGTGGAGCTATTTTTGCACATAAAGACAACTCATATTTACTTAAAATCAGTTTATTCCATTTTGCACTTGCTTTTCTAATAGGGGGTTCCGGTGCAGGAGCTGGGGTTTAAGACACAGCTAAATACTTCTGTTAACTCAGCTAATGACAATTCCCCTTTCTAGATGTGCTACTCACCTATATGTTTCTGGACTTGCCAAGACCACAGCTGCTCCCATTCATCTGTTTTTTACGATCCAAATTAGCTAAGGTGGTTAGAATTTTACTGTCCTAGTTCGACAGAGGACTTCCTCTTGAGGGTTTGGGGAAGTAAGAAAGTAAACGGGTAAAAACGAGTTCATGAATCAAGAGCAAGTTTTGCCACGCCCCCCCCCCCCATTAATACAAACCAAAGCCAAACTACCATATTCTTGAAAAGAATCTCATATTAGGAGAAAGTTACTGTGCATTTAAATGTTTGTTACCTCTCCCAGGATCTTACTGGGGAATAGAATGCGTTCTCCCGGTACAGTTACTCCACCGGAGGCAGATCAACGCTTTTGAGTATAATAGTCGGGGATGCCTTGGGTGAAGTTCCTAAAATCCTATTAGGCACCTTTCTTCTAAGTCCAGTTTTGCCTGGAGCCTGAAAACCCTCTCTCTTCTGCCCTTTCTTCTTTATGAACATTTTGCTGAATTACCTCTCTAATTAGGTAGGAGCTCATCCCCCTTTCAGGTGTCACACAGAAGGAGAGGTCTGGAGGCAGCGCAGACGGAGGGGCGCTGCCCGGTTCTCTGGGAGCCCCTACCCGGTCCGGACCCCGCAGGGCTCTGAGCCACCCTCCTTGCGTGCCTCGCGCAGGCTGCACCTGCCGCAGTCCAAAAAACACCGGACACTGACAAGTGAACAACGATAACAACCGCCAGCACCGACTGTCACCGCAGCGCGGGGCCGCTGAGCGAAGGCTGCGCTGGCGCCAGGACCGCGGCCCCGAGCGTGCCCATCTGACGTCTGCGGGAAGGGAAAATCCTCCTACCTCCTGGGCCGCAGCGACTTCTCCTCTCGCGATTTAAATCCTGCAGAATTCGAATTTTTCCCCATGGTGCCTTACGTCCCGCCCACTCTAGCCCGGTCTTGCTGAGTCGGATTTCGCACAGGCGCAGAGAGGAGCGCGCACTGCCTTTTGGGATTGGTAGTTTTACCAGGGCGTCTCAGCTCGGCAAGGGACGAGAAGGAAGGCGCCAGAGACTACAAGGTCCGGCGTCCTCCAGGACGGGAGGGCGGTGAGAAGGAGTGGGGGAGTTAAACCGGGGCTTTTAAACAATAATTTTGAGCCGGCGTGAGGGGGGAATCCCAGGGTGCGTCACTGGTCGGAGTGAGGAGGCGGGGCTTGGACTTGGTTTTGGGTCTCCTGCTGCGCGGGGACTGGACGCAGTTGAGCGGAGTCTTTGCTTCCCCTCCCCCTGTGTTTTTCCGGGCGCCGGCGTAGGTCCCGCGCCTGTCCATGGAAGGCGGAAACGGCCGCGGGGTCCACCTCCTTGCCAAGGGGTCTGATCCTCGCCGCCATGTCTGGGGGCTTCGAGCTGCAGCCGCAGGACGGCGGCCCCCGGGTGGCCCTGGCGCCCGGGGAGACGGTGATCGGCCGCGGGCCGCTGCTGGGAGTAAGTGTGGCATGGGGCTGGGCCGGACCCGAGAGCCGAACGAGGTCCTTGCAGGCTCCCGAGGCCCCACTCCGCGTCCTGGCCCGATTCCCCATCACGGCGGCCCTGCCTGTCTGGAGTTTAGAAGTTTGGGGGCAGCTCGTTTTACAGTCACGTTGAATCAACTCACCAACGTTTCCTTATGTTGCCTTTAAAAAGCACTGACTTATGTTATCATCATCGTACTCTTATCCAGGACTCGGCAAACTGTGGCCATGGGTCCAAATTCAGCCTGTTTTTGTATATGCCCACTTACTAAGAATGGATCTTAAATTTAAAAATATAAACAAACAAAAAACCTGTTAGCTCTTTAGAGAGAATAATTGCTGCAAGGGTTGAGGATATTGCCTCTTGGCCTGACAAGGCACAGTATCTGTATTAGTATCTGGCCCTTTGCAGAAAAGGTTTGCCAACGTCTGATCTTATCTTTTTTTGTTTGTGCAATTTACACCTTTCGCCCTCCTTCCACCCCCTTCCCCTCTGGTAGCCAGCAATCTGCCTTTCACATAAGGGTGAGATCATGGTATTTGGCTTTCTCCGTTTCACTTATTTTGCTTAGCATGATACCCTCAAGGTCCATCCATGTTGCAAATAGCAAGATTTTATCTTTTCTAATTTTTATGGCTAAGTAGTATTTTATTGTGTGTGTGTGTGTGTGTGTGTATATATCACATCCATTCATCCGCTGTTGGACGCTTGGGTTGTTTCCAAGTCTTGGCTATTGTGAATAAATGTGAACATAGGAGTACACGTATCTTTTCGAATTAGTGTTTTCGTGTTCTTTGGATAAATACCCAGAAGTGGAATAACTGGATCATGTGGTAGTTTTATTTTTACCTTTTTGAAGAACCTCCATACTATTTTCCATAGTGTCTGCACCAGTTTATATTCCCACCAGCAGTGTATGAGTTCCCTTTTCTCCACATCCTCTCCAACACCTGTTGCTTTTTGTCCCATGTGAGACGATCTCTCTTTGTGGTTTTGGTTTGCATTTCCCTAATAATTAGGGATGTTGAACATCTTATCATGTGCCTGTAGGCCACCTATATATCTTCTTTGGAAAAATGTCTGTTCAGATCTTCTGCCCATTTTTTAACCTGGTGTTCTTTTGTGGTTGTATGAGTTCTTTATATATTTTAGATATAACCCCTTATTGGATATATGATTTACAAATATCTTCTCCCAATTGGTAGGTTGTCGTTTTGTTTTGTTGACGGTTTCCTTTGCTGTGCAGAAGCTTTTTAGTCTGATGTAGTCCCATTTCTTTATTTTTTCTTTTATACCCTTGCCTGAGGAGATGTGGTATTCAAAAAAATGCTGCTAAGACCGATGTCAACGAGGGTATTGCCTATCTTTTCTTCTAAGAGTTTTATGGTTTCAGGTCTTACATTCAAGTCCTTAATCTGTTTTGAGTTAATTTTTGTGTATGGTGTAAGATAGTGGTCTACTTTCATTCTTTTGCATCAGGCTGTCCAGTTTTCCCAACAGCATTTATTGAAGAGACTTTCTTTTCCCCATTGTATGCCCTTGGCTCTTTTGTCAGAAATTGGCTGTCCATAAATGTGTGGGTTTATTTCTGGACTTTCAATTCTGTTCCATTGATCTGTGTGTCTGTTTTCCTGCCAGTTCCATGCTGTTTTGATTACTACAGCTTTGTACTAAATTTGAAATCAGGGAGTGTGATGCCTCTGGCTTTGTTCTTTTTTCTCAGGATTGCTTTGGCTATTCAGGGTCTTTTGTTGTTCCATATAAATTTTAGGATTCTTTGTTCTATTTCCATGAAAAGTGGTATTGGCACTTCGATGGGGATTGCATTGACTCTCTCGATTGCTTTAGGAAGTATGAACATTTTAACTGTTAATTCTTTCAATCCAAGAGCATGGAATATCTTTGCATTTCTTTGTGTCTTCTTTGATTTCTTTCAACAGTGTTTTATAGTTTTCATTGTACAGGTCTTTCACCTGCTTGGTTAAATTTATTCCTAGGTATTTTATTCTTTTTGTTGCAGTTGTAAATGGGATGATATTCTTGATTTCTTTCTGCTATTTCATTGTTAGTGTATAGAAACGCAATGGATTTTTATATGTTGATTTTGTACCCTGAAACTTTACTGTATTCATTTATTATTTCTAATAGTTTTTTGGTGGGTTCTTTAGGGTTTTCTATATATAAAATCATGTATCTGCAAATAGTGACAGTTTCACTTCTTCCTTTCCAGTTTGGATCTCTTTTATTTCTTGCCTAATTGCTCTGGCTAAGACTTCCAATACTATGTTGATTAAGAGTGGTGAAAATGAGCATCCTGTCTGGTTACTGTTCTTCGAGGGGTAGCTTTCAGTTTTTCATCATAGAATAAGATGTTAGTTGTGGGTTTGTCATATATGCCTTTACTATGTTGAGGTACATTCCTTCTATCCCCATTTTATTCAGCGTTTTTATGATAAATGGATACTGAGTCTTATCTATTGCTTTTTCTGCATCTATTGAAATGATCATGTGTTTTTTATTCTTCATTTTGTTAATATGATCTGTCACATTGATTGATTTACAGATGTTACACTATCCTTGAATCCCTGGAATAAATCCCACTTGATCGTGGTGTGTGATCGTTTTAATGTGTTGTTGTATTCGATTTGCTAATATTTTGTTGAGGATGATCTTTATCTTTTCTAGAATAATTTCTTTTAAACTTTTGGCCCTTTTTATGGGACTCTGTGGTCCTTACTTTTATTGTAATAGTCTTTTTCAATAATATCAGTAGCTAACCCTTATGTAGTGTGTAGTGTTTCAAGCATTGATTTAAAGACTTTACATATACCAACTTCTTTAATCCTTTCAGAGCCCTATGAGTTAGGTGCTGTTATCATCCTCATTGTTTAGATGAGATAATTGACCCATAGATTGGTTATTTAAAGGGCACACGTAAGTTTTTGGACACACAGTGTCTTAAGTTCTATATTCTCCATCCTCTTTTGGATATTTAGGAGTTAGAAAATTTGCCTGTAACATTCAGGAATTTTGTAGATCTCTCCCTAAATACATATATATTCTTTCATAACATGCATCATATCTTGTTTAGTGCCCACTTTGTGCAGCACAGTTTGCAGACCCTGGCACTGTGGAGCGTACAAAGATGAGTGAGACGTGAGTGCCTGCCCTCTAGGAGTTTTCTCTTGGACTGTGGAGACAAACCTGTGTAAGTGAACTAATAGCAGGGAGTAAGGAGTGTGGAATATTATCCTGATTAACCTCCAGTGTCTAAATGGAGCCACTGGTGTTAGCCTTAGGACCCTCCTCGAAGCAAGAAAAGGAGTGATAGTTCAAGTTTGTGATGGGGAAGCATGTCCTAAAGGGGTCTGTGTGTATGTGTGTGTATGTACATGTATGGAGTAAGGTTATTGAGAAAGTGGAAGTTCACCTGCTGTTTATTTTTTTGCTGGATAAGTAATTACTTAAATGTTTAAATAGCATTCTGTTACTTTTCTCCATAGTTTATTAACCTATACAAACATTTGAAGGAACTGCCTGGGAGGTTTTCCTTCTCTTTCTCTCTCTTTTCTCTCTGTATCTCTCTCTCTCTCTCTAAGTTAGAAATTTAACAGAGTATGCACTTCATCCAGAAATGACTAATGAGTTTTGATTTGCTTGACAAGTTGTATCACCAACACAGAATCATGTGAATCTGGTTAAAAGATCGATGTATTTTGGGCCTGTGTTTTATAAACGTGGCAACATGTTGCAGACTCTTTCATTATTTTGATCTTTGTGTTACAGGCTTACTAATGTGAGATGACTTATTTGTTTTCTGTTGTTCCTGGTAAGGAGTAGAAAGTTAATCAATTATCTGGTCAGGATTTTGCTTTTCCTTTTCAAATAATCATTCAGTGATAAGATTCTCTTGCCAGGTTTGGCAGATATTAGAAGTGGTTATGAACGATATCCTAAATGCATTGAAGGAAAAATTGGAAGAACAAACAGATCACCTTATGGTTTTTAAGATTCTGGAGCTGAGAAACACGTGTGTTTCTTCTCTGCATTTGTTAAAACTCGACAGGAGAGCTGCTGTTTCAAACGATAACAATACTAAGGATGGGTTTTAAGCTCCCTTACTTAACTAGCATGTGTTTTGGAGACAACTTTCACAAACCTTCATGGCCACACAAGTACGAAGGTTTGTAATTCCAGTGTGTAAAACAGTCATGGTAGTAAAACAGTTTGACAACGAGAATGTCTTTATGCCTCTACAGTGGCAGAAAAACACTTGTCGATAAGAGAGTGCGGTGAAGTTTACTTTTCTGGCGCCTTTTGCTTTAGTGTGCATCATCAGCAAATCCAAGGTCTTTAGTTACTTTACTAGGTTGTAATTCTGTTTTATGATCTTCACCAATAAGTAAAAGGTTCTACAGCAGGATGAGTCTCCAGGGAATTATCCAGGGTGAAAACAGTCAATCCCAAAGGTGACATATTGTATCATTTCATTTATGTAATGACATTGAGGTGACAAAATTATAAAAGTGGAGAACAAATTAGTGGTTTCCAGGTTTAAAAAAGCGAGGAGAGGAGCAGGAGGGAATTGGGTATGGCTGCAAAACAGCAACGTGAGGGATTTTTATGGTGATGGGAATGTTTTGTATCTCGACTGTATCAAAATCAGTATCTGGTTGTGATCCTGTACTGTAGTTTTGTAGGATGTTACTGCTAGGGGAAACTGGGTAAAAGGCACCAGAGGTCTTTCTGTATCATATCTTTCAACTACATGTGAATCTACAACTATCTTAAATAAAAAATTTAATTAAAAAATATTTTATAATATATACAGCATCTCAAGCAAGAGTACCTTTAAACCTAATTATTTACTTTATGGTTTTCCTTTAATTCAAGCTGATTACAGGGGTCAGCCAAGTGGCCGAGGGGTTAAGTTCAAGCACTCTACTTCAGCAGCCCAGAGGTTCGTGGGTTCGGATCCTGGGCGTGGACATGGTGCTGCTTATCAAGCCGTGTTGAGGTGGTGTCCTACATGCCACAACTAGAAGGACCCACAACTGGAATACACAACTATGTACTGGGGGCTTTGGGGAGAAGAAGAAGGAACAGAAAAAAGAAGATTGGCAACAGATGTTAGCTCCAGTGCCAATCTTAAAAAAAAAAAGCTGATTACACTCGAATGAAAACTGCTGTTTCTGATTTCAGATTTTCCTTATTTTGTTTTGATAGCAGGAATTATATGACACATTTCTTTATGATCTGTTTTCCTCCAAGGAAATAGAACAGCACCAGGTTATCTAGTGAGACTTCCTAAAGGCAGATGTAATTGAATCGACTGCTTTAATGAAAAAGAGAAGCGGCCCGAAGTTGGGGATGGAGATAGTCATGGACTGTAGTACGGACTCTTCAGGGGGCATCAGTTCCCCACTTCTAAGAATGCTGTAAGCACTCCCCAAAGTTTACACAAAGTAACCACTCCCTAGCCTGGCAACTTTGTACTGTCCTGCTTGTTGCAGAAGTCGACATGCTGTCCTGGAATGCTGGTGCTACCTAGTCCAACAAGATTTGTCCCTAGGGGTGTGCCGTATATTCCTAGCTGCTGGGTTTTGCCCCTTCCTCGCTTAATTATTGAGTCTAGTGCAATGCCTGGCACATAGTAGGCCTTCAACACACAATCTATTCCTTTTCCGGCTCTCAGCCTCTTACTCTTCCAACTCTCAAAAAGAGGCTACTTGTAACTTAGGTGTAAAAAGGATATCTTAGAGTTTTGAAGTGAATTTAAACATAGTAAAGAAGCAATGCTTCCAACTGCTGAAGCTTAAGGATCAACGTTCATGAAGGATTGTGTTAAGATTTTTCCAATTTTCTTGACCAGTAATTTAGTAAATTCAGAAAATAGTTGATAAATGTATACTATGATCTGATGGGAAGGATGAAAGAGAAACAAGTCCTTGCTCTCAAGAAACTTGCAGTTTTGTAGGTGTGAGAGGCGTAGAAGCAAGTAAACAAACGGTGGTTACAACCTCAAATGGAGACTGGAGCCAGGCAGGCACCTTGATTGAGTGAAGTGGGAGGGAGTAAGAAAAACAACACAGGGACAATGATGAATGACAGCAGTGTTATAAGTGACAACTGCCTTAGTATTGGGGAGGCCGCTAGGAGAGGGATCTGTGATATAGTCCCTGCTACTCACCCCCATTCCCACCTGGTAACAGTGTCATATCATTTTTTTCAAGAGCAGTAAGAAATCTGGGTTTTTAGATATAACCTCTGATTTTTAAAAGGTTGCATTTAGGGGCTGGCCCCGTGGCCGAGTGGTTTAAGTTCGTGTGCTATGCTTCGGCGGCCCGGGGTTTCACCACTTTGGATCCTGGGTGCGGACATGGCACCGCCCATCAGGCCAGGCTGAGGCGGCGTCCCACATAGCAGAACCAGAGGCACTCACAACTAGGGTATACACTGTGTACTGGGAGGGGCTTTGGGGAGAAGAAGAAGAAGAAAAAAAGAAAAAGAAAAAGGTCACATTTCATTAAAAGTTTTGTTTCAATACCATGAGCCAAACAGAAGGATGTTACATGATGCAGAGAGGTATAGGAAGGAACCCACAATTAAGATGACGGGTCAGAGAGGGCTTCAGGAACTCAGTGACTTATTGAACTGATTTTGAAGTGTTAGGACAGAATATTGGTAGGTGGTGAGTGGGAGGTTGGGAGGGAAGGGCCCATCAGGCTAAATGAATGTATGATTTAAGTCTCCAAGATTCAAAAGTATATGGCATATTGGATAATTAGATAAGTGCCACCTATCTTGTGGGATAATCACATTACATCAATGATCCTGTTTAACTTTTACAGACATTGCTTTTATGGTATGTATTAGTTTTGTTTTTTTTTAAGAAGATTAGCCCTGAGCTAACATCTGCTGCCAATCCTCCTCTTTTGCTGAGGAAGACTGGCCGTGAGCTAACATCCGTGCCCATCTTCCTCCACTTTATATGTGGGATGCCCACCACAGCATGGCTTGCTGAGCAGTACCATGTCTGCACCCAGCATCCAAACTGGCGAACTCCGAGCTGTTGAAGCAGAACGTGCACACTTAACCACTGCACCACTGGACTGGCCCCCATATTGGTTTTTTTTTTTATAGGCTTTATTTTATTGAGCAGTTTTAGGTTCACAGCAGAATTGAGCAGAAAGTACAGAGAGTTCCTGTATACCCTCTGCCCCCGTACACATACAACCTCCCCCACTATCACTATCCCGTACCACAGTGGTATATTTAATGAACCTATATTGACATGTCATTGTCACCCAAGCTCCATGGTTTACACTGGGGTTTACTCTTGGTGTGTGTTCTACAGGTTTTGACAAACATATAGTGACATGTGTCCACCATTGTAGTATCACACAGAATGTGTCCACTGCCCTAAAAATCCTCTGTGCTGTATGTTCATCCTTCCTTCCCCTCCCAACCCCTGGCAACTATTGAACTTTTTACTGTCTCCACAGTTTTACCTTTTCCAGAATATCATGTAGTTGAAATCATAGTGTTTGTATATGTAGACTTTTCAGATTGGCTTCTTTCACTTAGTAATATGTGTTTAAAGTTCCTCCATATCTTTTCATGGCTTTTTAGTGATGAGTAATATTCCATTGTCTGGATGTTCCACGCTTTATCCGTTTACCTACTGAAGGATATCCTGGTCACTTTCGAGTTTGGGCGATTATGAATAAAGCTGCTATAAACATCCATGTGCCCATTTTTGTGTGGATGTAAGGTGTCAGCTCATTTGGGTAAATACCAAGGAGTGCCAGTGCTGGACTGTATGGTAGGAGTGTGGTCAGTTTAGTAAGAAACTACCGACTGTCTTCCAAGGTGACCATACTTTTTGTATTCCCACCATCAGTGAATGAGAGTTTCTGTTGTTCCACATCCTCACTGGCTTTTTGAGTTGTCAGTGTTTTGTATTTTGGTCATTCTAATAAGTGTGTAGTGAATTACTTTTCATATATATATTGATTTCTAAATCACCATATTATTGTCTCCCATATACTACTCAACCTGAATATGCCATCCTCTCACCTATCTCCATACCTCTATCTGAGCTCCTTTTTCTGGTAATTTGATTTTGTATGAAATATCTCAGTATCCGTATTTTTAAAATCTCTGAAGATGATTCTTTTGCAGAACCAGAATTGAAACCCACTTTTAGACACACTAAGTAGAACTCTTGACACACATCAGGTCTTTAAGAAATGTCTGCTGAACCGAACTAAGAAAGTAAGTATTTGGAAACTAATTTACCAAAGTCCCACTTGGGGATTTAAACTCGGTTTTGTCTTCCTAAGCTCTGCTGATGTTTTCACTCACTATGTTACCTCTCTTACACTAATGCTGAGGGTGACTTTCTCATATTTGTACAGCATTCATAATGCAAGCAGTATTGCAAGCCAAACAGGTTGGGTGAGGTGAAATTTTATTGGCATCGTCAGCACAATTCTGTCATATTGGCTAACAATTCAGCAACCTTGAACTCGGAGCTCAGAAGCTATTGGATTTGACTTTTTAAAATCTAAATGATCCATGTTTCATCAGTATTGTGGATTAGATAGGTGTTTGTGAGGTAGCCTAATAACCTAATTACTATTTACAGCGTTATTCTTATGGGAAAGTATATTCACAAGTTTCAAAGACCACTTCACATCCAGTATATTAATAACCTTTTAAAGAGAGCTTATTCATAAATTGGAGTCTGACTAGAGAGCCTCTGGCCAAAATAAAATTCATTTCCTCAAACTTGTCCTTTCTTAATATCAGAAATTGGACTTTGGTACATTGCAGGTGCAATAATGTTAAATATTATGTATCAACTAACTTTCGCTCTGTTGAGGACTAGGATCGACATCATCTAGTATTCTTTGTGGTGTCTCAAGTGTTGATGACTGAGCTCTGGATTGTGTGCTGGGCCTCATACAACTGGGAAGCACTTTAGATAAGAACATTTTATGGTTTGTCGACTGGTTTACAGTAACTAGTCTATTCAATTCGGGTCTTAGTTTTAGATTTTATTTACTTGCCACATACACACACAGTTTAAAGAGAGAATTTTATGCAAATTATGCCTAAAATAGATGCCATGTTTCCTTAGGTTTATGTATTTTCTCATAATACAGGCTCAAATCCCATACCAGATGATTTTCTATTTTTCTCTACCATGAAAGTTTGAACTTAGCTACTTTTTAGTTTTCTGTTCTTCATAGAGAATACTAGATAATCTTGTGTGAAAGCACTGTAAATTATATTGTACAAGAAAATTTTTATTACCTTAGCCCTTGGAGTGTTATGTAGTTTATACTAAAAAAAATAAACAAACCTCTTCTTCTCTGTTTTTACACTCATAGGAAGCAGGCTAAATGGGAACATTTAATTCATGAGATATATTATACCTGTCTATGATATTCAGAAATTTCTCTAGGAAAACATTTCAAGAAAAATTAACGGGTGTTGGTTTTTCAGTAAATATTGTATATAGGCAAAAATGAATGAAAGGTACTATTCTGTTCTATCTATTTCAAGATCTGGTAGCTTTTCTGCTTTTACTTTATTCAGGTGTGTTTTTTATTTTTAGAATTTTGGAAATAGTAAGCAAATAAGTCAGAGACCTTGATTCAAAACATCTAAGCATTTCTACTGGAGGCATAAGAAAATCTTCATTTTGTTTGATTTCAGTAAATGCCCCAAATATTTGACGAACAAATCACAAATAGTTATGTTTTCATGTCTTCATCTTTTCTTCTAGCACAAAACTTCATGTCTTAAATATGGAGAAGGGACTTGTACGTACATGAAACATTCAATTCAAAACCAGAAAATCAAAGACAAGGGATCCACATTGTATCAACACAAAAGTGTTATGAAAGCAAGAGAACCTTGTCCCCATTTAAGAAACAATATGAAAAATTCAAGTAAAAAGGACTTTTTCTATGGTATCTGAAGAAAAATTGCTATCATTTTAGCTGTTGCTGACGGAGAAGAGGAGTGTTTTCAGCGTTGTCCTTCAGCATGCATGCTACTACTCAGGGTTTCTTTTCTAAGCTCCTGCTGTGTGCTCTGCAGTGCTTTTAATATTAAAAAGTGTTCTTGTACTTAAATGTTCAATTTAGTTAGCTTTTCTGTTTTCTACTAGTCCTCCTCTGGCTGAACATAAATGAATTTGTTATTAGATGTCTAGTATCAATATAACAGTTGTTAATGTGTATTAACTATAACTGCTTTGGCTGCAAGTAACAGAAATGTGACAAATAGCTTAATTAAATTGATTTTTCTTCTGTAACTTCTGTGACTTCAGCGGCAGTCAGTCCAGGGCTGGTGCAGCTACGCAAGGCACAGGCTTTTCTGTGCTCATCCTTGGTCGGCCTTTGCAAGTAGTTTTCATGCCTCTGGTCATAAGATGGCTGCTGTACCTTGAGGTGTCACATTTAAGTAGGAAGAAAGGAGAAAGGCAGAGGGCGAAAGGTGCATGCCAGTTGAGCCTATCCCTTGTTATCAGGAAGACAATAATCTTTCCAGAAGCTCCACCTTGTTTTGTTTTTGATTTTTGTTTGTTTTTTTTTTGAGGAAGGTTAGCTCTGAGCTAACATCTGCTGCCAATCCTTCTCTTTTTTGCTGAGGAAGACTGGCCCTGAGCTAACATCCGTGCCCATCTTCCTCTGCTTTATATGTGGGATGCCTGCCACAGCGTGGCTTGATAAGCAGTGCATAAGTCTGCACCCAGGACCGAACCAGTGAACCCCGGGCTGCCGAAGCAGAACGTGGGAACTGTGGGAACTTAACAGCTGTGCCACCGGGCCGGCCCCTCCACCCTGTTTTAAAATGTAGATTTTGTTGTTTGGTTCAGGTGTGGTGAGGCCAACAGATGAGGAGATACTCAGCGTTGAAAAGATAATTTAATACAGTTCCCAAGAGAAAAAAGAGCACACCGTGCCCTACAGGGCCACATGAGGTCGGGTGAAGGCAGAGAGCTTAGGCAAACTGCAGGAAAACCTTTGTTGTGGTTTTCTCAGGAATGAATGAGCAAGGCCGGGCAAGCAGGTTTAGGATGGTCTCGTGTGAATAATTCTGTGGGGCTCTGGGCTGTAGATGCTGCTGCTAGTAGTCAGATGCCTAGCGCTGGGGTGATTGGGGCGGTGTGAGAGCCAGGTGAAGCCATGATTGTTGGCAGGGCTTTGGATTGGTTCGTTTGCAAATGGAAGGTGCACTTGCCGGTAAGATGGGTACTGTCTGAGAATCCTATGACTCTGAATAGGGTAGTCCTTCTAGTCAGCAAGGCCCCACATATCAAAGCCTCAGATATAGACACTAGAAAATTGGTTAATACACATTCCCTCTTATATCCTTTGCTGGAACTATGTCACTTGGCCATCCATAGCTACAAGGAATTCTGGGCGTTTGGATATTTTTAACTGAGTATATGGTTACCCTAAATAAAGTTGGATTAATATTAGTATGAAGGAATAAATGAATAGATATTGATTAAGCAACTAGAAGCATCTGGTACACAGTGTCAGTGTGAAGAATTAGCATCTAAAACGTATAGGTGTATTTTAAATCATGAGTTGCTAATTCAAATGCCTGCAGAGGCCAGGAGTGCAATAAAGAGTGAAGTGGGCTCTGTGGAGGATGATAGGAGTGCTGGGGACTGTGGTGAGGTGGAGGCACATATAATCTTCAAAGTAAAAATTTAGAGAAAGCAGTGGGTGAGTGATTTATGGTTTATTGGCTGCCAGTTTGTTGTGCCTAGTCTAAATCAAAGAAATTTTTTTTTAATTACATATAACTAATACAAAGAGCCTTGTTAATTTTACGGCAAAGTCTATATATAGAATTACACTTCTTTTGTCATGTTATTTAGCAATCATGTACACAACATTTTTTAGATAAGTTGATGATAACCCTTATAAGTAGCATTTTTGAAATTTTAACTATTTTTCCCTCATCTTTTCATTTTGAAAGATTTCAGACCTGTAGAAAAGTTGAACAGTACAATGAACACCTATATATCCTTAACTTAGGTTAATTAATGGTTAACATTTTGGCACATTTATTCTCTCTCTCTCTCTCATACTTACCTACACACACACACACACAAATACGTATATATATATATACACACACACAATTTGTTTTTGTCTTTCTCCTGAACCCATTTGAAAGTACATTGCATGCATTATGGCACTTCATCCCTAAATATGTCAACATGTTTCACCTAAGATCAAGGGCATTTCTATGTAAGTAAAATATGTGTGTGTGTATATATATTATATATATAACATATATATAATATATATATATACTATCACATGAGCAATTTGTATTTGTATAATAAATTTTAATATTCCGTGTTCAGTTTTACCCAACTTCTCCAATAATGTCCTTTTCAGCATTTTTTTAAAAACTTAGGATCCTGTCAAATATCTTCTTTAATCTAGAACTGTTGTTTCGTGGCATTAATGCTGTTAGGTCTCCAGGCCAGTTGTTTCATAGAATGCCCACAGTTTTGATTTGTCTGATTGTTTCCACATAATTAGATTCAGGTTAAACATTTTGAGCAAGAATAGTCCATAGGTGATGTGGACTCAGCAGCATATCAGGAGGCCCAGCCATCAGTTTGTCCTGTTGGTGATGATGTTAAGTGTGGTTGCTTGGGGAAGATGGTGTCTGTCAGACTTCTCCAGTGAAGACACTTCCCTTTGTGAATAATCCGTGGAGTGGTGCTTTGAGATGTCACGAATATTCTACTTCCCATCAAGCTTTCGCTTGAAAGCTGGCATCCATTGATCCTTTACTGAGCCAGGTATTACATTGGTATTACAGAATAGTGATTTCCTGGTTTGATCGTTTCTTAGACCTTAGCTGGCATTCTTTTATAAAGAAAGGCTTTTCCTCCCAGCTCTAGCCCCAGCCCCTTTCTTGAGTTCAGTGTGAACTCATGGATTATTTTTGTATTCAGTGTGCTATATTCCATTATTATCATTATTCATATTGATGTCCAGATTGTTCCCCATGTTGCTGGCCCTCTGAACTGCTGGATGTGAGAGGCATTGTCAGCACTTCCTTCTCATGGTGTGACTTCTTTTCTAGGAGTGATATTGCCTGTGCCCCACCACCCCAGGTTCTCACTCCCTCTCTTCTCTGGTCCTCCCACTTGCTACCTGACTTTCTCTCTCAACGTAGGTCCTGACGCTTGATCTTCTGCATTTGGTGTTTCTTTCCCCTCTTACATGTACATTAGAGTTTGTGGCAATCTGTCTCCTAGTAGTGCCGATATGGGATATAGGTGGTTTTATTTGCTCTATTTGTTGATCTCTAATTTTTTGGAGAATGCGTGGTGCGATTAAAATTTAGGTGGCTATAATTATTCGACAGGAAACTGGAATTCCTCGATTTTAACTTTTTGGATGGCTCTCTAAGATGCGAAATGTCTGACTTTCACGTGAAGTTTTTATTTAAACCTGGTGACTCTTGATAATCAATCAGTAAACTCGGGTAAGCCTTTAGTACCCTTTTTGAACTATGCTATGCCATTTGTCCCTGCTCTCAATAGCCTCTAGCCAGTGTACTCTTTGAGTCCTTGGGTTTCTTTGCTTTTCTGTAGGCTTTCTCTTCCACTTGCAGACCGACATCAGTCTTCCCCCCCCCCCCCCCGTCATCATGGCACCGCCTACTCAACCCTATCCACTTTATTATCTGCTGTGAATAGAGAATTGGGAATTCAGATAACATGTCTTGTTAGACTTGGGTAAGACATTAGAATAAACAGGAACTAATGAAAACCTGAAGGCCTCTTTCTCAGAAAGTCTACTTGCTTCTTAAATAGCTATTCTGCCTATTTCCAGTTCTTTAGTATGTTCTAGTTTAGACAGTTAAGCTCATGGTAAATAATTTACAAAATGATATTTTACATGATGATAGTGAGAGAGTTAGTACAGTGTTAAGAGCAAAAGGTGTCTCTAGAATCAGATTCCTTGGGTTCCAATCCTGGTCCCGTGGCTTATTGGCTGTGTAACTTTAAGTAGTTGCTTAACTTCTCTGCATTTCCATTTCTCACCTATAAAATAAAGACAATAGTGTCTTCTCCACAGGTTGTGAAGACTAAAAAAGATTATACATGATATATGTAGAAGGGTCCTTGGTCTTGGTAAATAATTGGTATTACAGTTAATGTATTAGTGAGAATGTATGGATATTGACTCTGCACAAGGAGCAGTGATTGCTGTTAAATAAAGCAGGTCATCAGAGTTTTAGGATAATCTAATTGTGACCTACCTCCCAACCACCCCCTACTTGCCCCACCCCATCCTGGAATTAAAATAAACTTTAATGATAATTTGTTAAACCTTTAAGCTTCCCATTGAGAAAACATAAATTCTTATTTTGTAGTGTTGGGGAAGTGGGAGAATTCCCCACCACTGCTTTTCCTCAAGGTTCTTATGGCTGGTCAAATAATCAAAGAGGCAGGTTAGCAAGAGAAAATCAAACAAAATTTAATAGCATGTATACATGGGAGAAACTCAGGGTAAACTGAGTAACTCGGCCATCTGGCTGAGTCCACCCGTTTAAGTACCCTCAGCTATGGACAAGGAGCACATAGTGATCTGGGGCTTCAAGGGAAGACAATCGTCATAGAGATGGAATGCAGAAGTTTGATAAGCAGGACTTTGATAAGAGTGGACTTAGCAAGGATCCCCGCAAGTGTCCTAGATAGTTATCTACGGTGATGGCCTGTCCTGGAGACAACCTTTATTTTAAATTTCTTTAGGCAGCTTGGGGGAAGGTCAGATGCTCTTTCTGGGTCTTTTGAGGCTTCATTGTCTTCAGCTCAAAATAGTCCGCATACCAGAGTGCCACACCTTGGAGCGGCCTGCTCTCAGCCCCATCAGTAGCTTACTTGTTTAGAGATATAACTTAAAAGGGACAATTATAGCTAAATGCCTGAAAGATGTTAATTTCAAAGACTCTTTAAAAAAAACAGTTTTTTTGGTATTCTATCAAAATGCAGTTTGCAATGAAATTACGCTGTTGTGGAATTGTGTGTCCACTAGAGGTCACACTATGCTTTTATATTATTTAAAATATCTTTTTCTTGCTAGTGTCAGTGAAGTCTACTTCAAAAAAAGACTAAGATAGGAAAAGTCCATTATTGCTTCCTGCAAAAATATGGTTTGAAAAGAAACAAACCCAAGCTGGACTATTCCGGGAACCATCAGTATGTCATAGCTTTATATCTGATAGTTTGTTACTCTATTGGTTAGAAAATTGATTTGTATTATTTAAGTTAGCAATGACAGTTTACTACCCAAGTTAAAAATAGAAACTTCTTATGCCCAACACAGAATAATTTACATTTCTTGAAAGTACTTCTGAATGATTACATGGTGTAGAATCATATATGACTATTTTTCTCACATAATTGTTTTTATTGATGAGTATGAATTTGAGTGCTATCTACTGGAAGAGTGACCTACACAAGTTGCTTGAATTCTGTGGACTTTCCATTTCCAAATATGTAAAATGTAAATAATAGCTGTGACAGTATTATGGTGAATCTCTACATTACATGAAAGTTCCTTGCAAGTGATAAAATCTGTGCTAGGGCTAGCCCTGTGTTTGAGTGGTTAAAATTCTACATGCCCCGCTTTGGTGGCCCAGGTTCACAGGTTGGGACTTACTGGGTGTGGACCTACTCTACTCATCAGCCATGCTGTGGCCGTGACCCACATACAGAATAGATGAAGACTGGTGCAGATGTTAGCTCAGAGCTAATCTTCCTCAGGCAAAAAGAAAAAGAGGAAGATTGGCAACAGATGTTAGCTCTGGGCGAATCTTCCTTAGTAAAAAAAATTTTTTTAGAAAGATAAAATCTATGCAAATGGTAA
This sequence comes from Equus asinus, assembly GCF_041296235.1. Lineage (NCBI taxonomy): Eukaryota > Metazoa > Chordata > Mammalia > Perissodactyla > Equidae > Equus > Equus asinus. The sequence continues at coordinate 44,940,512 of NC_091795.1, read as the reverse complement.
AGTGGGTTATTAGATGACTGCTGTTGTTTTTGGCCCACTAAGGCACGTTATAGGAAAGACTGTAGGAACCTCCAAATTTCTCTCCTCTCTTTTCTGATAGGATAGATTATTTATATTTACCTTTTTGAAATAGCTGTTGTGGCTAACAGTGGATATGTTTTAAATAGGCTACCTTTAAAATACTTTATTATTATTATTATTATTTTTTTTGCTGAGGAAGAGTCACCCTGAGCTAACATCTGTTGCCAATCTTCCTCTTTTTTTTTTCCCTTGAGGAACATTAGCCCTCAGCTAACATTTGTGCCAGTCTTCCTCTATTTTGATTGTGGGACACCACCACAGCATGGCTGATGAGTGGTGTAGGTCTGCGCCTGGGATCCAAACCATAAACCCTGGCTGCTGAAGCAGAGCACGATGAACTTAACTACTATGCCATGGGGCCAGTCCCTGAAATATTTTATTTTAAAAAATGTTATAAAAATTAACTGTAGCTGTGTGGAAAATTCATGTATTTGGAATTCATCCTGCTGTCATGCCTGATGTTACTATTTTTATATAATCACAGCCTTAAGAACTACTCTCTGGTTGAAAACAGTGAGTACTGATTCCTGGCAGTTTCACATTTTTACAGAACTAATGGGTTTAATTGAATTTAGGCATTGCTGTAGTCTGGTTTTACTGATAATTTTGGTCCTGATGTGGAAAATATCAGACTTGATATAAGATAATTGAGAGATGGGCCAAATAATTATGGTATTAAGTAAGGGGAGTGCTTAAAATGTTTTCATGATGTATCAGCCACAAATTACAAAGGCCATCTTAAGTGTTGTGTTTATAGCCAGGCAGGGAAGTCTTGATTGACAATTTCAGCATTTAAAGTGCAAACAGTTTTTAAACTTTGGTATGCAGAAATGATTGTGAGCATAAGTAGGACACTGTTGGCTCAAAACAGGAAGCCAATATATATTTTGAAAAATAGGTGATGATCTCTTCTTCACTGTAAATATTTGGTTTTCCCTACTCCGCCTCCTGCCTTCCATTCTCTTAACTACTGCTGACAGCCCCAGAGCTCAAATACGGGTCTGCCTGACCCCAGAGCTTGTAGTCATACCTGTTACATTTGCCAGACTGCTGCTTTTTGAAAACTTTTGTCGTTATAAAATACTATGTCTTTCCTGTATTTGAAATGTTTCCTAGTGAGTACATATTATATAGATTTTTTTCTCATTTTATGATTTTTATTGATAAGAATCCCCACCGTCTGTCTGTCTTATATGGAAATCATCATGCAAGGTTTTGGGATCTGTTAGATTCCGAGCTTGAGTCTCTTGCTCTGCCATTTATTCTTCTATGACCTTGAGCAGGTCCCTTAATCTCTGAGTTGTTTCATTATCTGTTCAGTGAGGATAGTCATTTCGTTATATAGTTGTTGAATGAATAATATATTTCATATCTAGCCTACTAATTGCAGAAACGTGGCTATGGTTTTTTTTGTTGTTGTTGCTGTTATTGTTTTTTAGGGAGGTGGCTGTGTTTGAAATTTTTAATTTTTTCCCCTGTAGATAACAGATAAGAGAGTATCCAGAAGACATGCCATTCTTGAGGTGGCAGATGGTCAGCTTCGAATCAAACCGGTAAATACGTTATCAATGACTTATTTTAACTTCTTTTGTTTCTCACCTTTTTCCAGCTCCTGATGAGAGGGGATTATTTTCTAAGGTTAAGGGAATAGGGAATTAATGTCAGAATATATCCTTCTTATTGCCAGAAGATAATTGGGAGAGAAAGATTTAAACTATTGAAACTACCTATTTTCTCACAGGGCCGTGTTACTTTATGTAGTTAGAATTTTAATGAAAGATGACTCCCAGTTCATGTATACCTTATGATTTTGTTCAAAATTGGATATTACAAGCAAGAGCCTCTAAGAAAGCACTTAACTATGTAATGTTTGGTCTTTTTGGGGTCGGGTAGCAACCAAAGCCGCTTAGGTGTTATAGGGTTGTGTTTTAACAGATTTCTTTACTCTGTGTATACAGTTGATTATTTCTAAAATTTATACCTTGTTCAACTTTAGGGTTTTAAAAATAACTTTAATTTGAAAGTTCCTGGTGAGGGATAGAATTTTAATTGCCTGCTTTATATTTTGAGCGCCGATGCTCTGTAGGGACAGCAGTTTCTGAGAATACGCTGGGTGATTATTCCTTTTCGTTTGCAGAATCTTTTGCACATGAGAGTGAAATGCGTGTATGAGGGTCCCTTTATTCGGGACCACATGCTGTTGTGGTGAAATTATTATGGAACAAAATTCATTCCTTTATAACGCTGCAGTGAGAACTATATGTGGCATTTCTAGGAGTGGGAATGTCCTGGATTTTTACAGAATTCTGCTATTTTCTAGTACCTAATTTCTAACACATTTTCCATAAGCTACTATGGCCTGAAATGAAATTTGTTTTTGTTGATGCTGAAGCACATTAAGATTAGGAGTATAGGAATCTCTAATTCCTTATCCTGCCTTTTCTGATAGAGCATATCATTAATAGCAATTATGGCAAGTAGTACACCTGGCTCCTCAAGTGGAAGGCCCGCAACTTACTACTTACTTTCTACATTGTTTAGATTTACTGCTCTACAATTCATGTTAATGAAATGAGGACCTATAGTGAGTACTTAATTGTTTGATGAGTGTAACATTTAAATAGTCCCTGATGATTACATGTTTGGTTATTTTTGATACCAAAGCAGAGAATATCAGCTTCTACAGTAGGTTTCTAGACTTTTCTAGGTTTGTATAATTAGTATTCAGATCCTACTAACCATGGATGCACATGTCACAGAAAATTAAAAAACCAACAGTACTCTTTATTCCACTTATAAAAACAGTGGTTATTGCCTCTAATTCCTATCGTTTGTTGCAGCTTTGTTTTCGCCTCAAATAACGTCTGAAAAATTCACAGTAACAGAGTAGTAAACGATGAAATGATCCATTTTAAGAACTCAGCACATTTATTTGTGAGCAAGTTAATCAACTGAATTGTGAACAACTGAATAAATATTAGATTTTCTTTTTAGACTCTTATTTACTCACTGCTAAGAAGAAACCCTTATAATGAAATTTACATGGCATTAAATTTTTTATGTGTCAAAAATAGGCCATTAGGAAACCATCAGTTTTACTAATGCATGCATATTTTAAAACTTATTTATACTTTTTCTCAGTGTTAATCAAGGACATTTTTATTGTAAAAACTAGAATGTTTTCCGAATTGCCTTCATAAAGATTCTTAACTGGAGTTGGGTCTATACTTAGATGAAAAGTATTCCGATATATTTTGAACTTCTGTGACTATTCAAAAGAGTATTAATAATATAAAATAAGTACACTTAAATTAAAGGTGATTTTATTAATGGAGAATTCTCTCTTCGAGTTAAACTTTATCCATTATGAAGTGGGTCACATTTCTGCATGGGAGTTCCATGATGTTCAAGACACCTTTTAGAAAATATTCTTCGCCTTTACTTGGTCTTCAAATAGATTGTACTCATGTAAGACAACTATATGAAGTCAACAAGTTTGAGCACCAAACTGTGGTTGATACAAAGTTAGAAGCTAGAGCAAAAATTCCTCATTAGGTTATACATATAAAAGTAAAATTTGGGATGATGAAGTTTATTTAAATTATACCTTTGTTTATATTTATCTTTTAAATATTTCTTAGTATAATGTTATGAACTTTCTGGTAAATGTGAGCTTATAGAAATGAGAGAAAGGTAAATATTTTTTACCCTTTTCTTGGTACCATTATTTTTGACAACTGGAGAATGTCTGATTCTATGTAGTCAGCAAGCTGTCGCATGGGAAATAGAACTCAGGTTCTTTGAACCCTATGCAGTAGTTTTTCCCGTTTTATTTCCCAAGTCAGGATTCTCTTGCCATTTGGTGTTCTCTTCTTTAAAAAAAAATTCTTGAAGTTAAAACTTATTGTTGATTTATCTTCACAAGAAGTTTTAGTGCCTTCAAGTGAATAGAATTTTAGAACTCAAAGCAACCTTAGATTCAGGCTTATCTATGTGGGAATTTGATTTGGGCCAGAGCTGGCATTGTGTATCAGTGGAGAAGAGGACTTTTTATCAGTAAATGTTACTGGGACAGTTGTTATTTGTTTGGGAATAAAATTTAGTCCCCTACCTCAAACTATACACAAAAATCAATTCGAGGTGGGTTAAATGTGAAAGTCAAAACTATAAAACTATTAGAAGACAATTTAGGAAAAAACTTTTATGACAGACTAAGGAAGAGTTTTTAAGTAAGATATAAAAGCAGAAACTGTCAAAGGAAGATTAAAAAAAGCCAATTACATTAAAATTAAGAACCTTTGTTTATCAAAAGATGCTATATTGAAATGAAATGAAAAATACAACAGGGAGAAGATGTTTAAAACACATATGATTGGCAAAGGAGTGACATCCAAAATATATGGCAAATGCCTTCAATCAATGAGAAAAAGATAATTCGGTAGAAAAGTGGGCCAAAGCCTTGAGAGGCACATTATGGCAGTGGAAACCTGACTCGTCGGTAAACATGAAAAGGCGTTCAGCCTCCTTTTTAAGTGGAGAAATGTAAATGAAACCACAATAAGATACCATTTCACACCCAACAGATTGGCAAAAATGAAAAGTCTAACAATTTCAAGTATTGGTGAGGATGTAGAACAAGTAGAATAGTTATAAACTGTGGGTGGGAGCTTAAATGGTACAGCCACTTTGGAAAATAGCTTGACGTTACTTCCCAAAGATACAGGCGTGCCAGACCTCACAACACACATCCAACAAAATGTACAAGCACCTGAAATACAAAATTCTTTATACAGTAGTGAAAAACTGGAAGCAACATAAATTTCCACAACAGTAGAATCGATAAACATATTGTGATATATACCAACTATATATAATGCTATATGTAAGTATATTGTGAAATATACTATAACAGTGAAGATAAATTACAGTGAAAGCATGAAAAAATGTGGATTAAAATCAGGAACATAAGGGGCTGGCCCCGTGGCCGAGTGGTTAAGTTCGTGCGCTCCACTGCCGGCGGCCCAGTGTTTCGTTGGTTCGAATCCTGGGCATGGACATGGCACTGCTCATCAAACCACGCTGAGGCAGCGTCCCACATGCCACAACTAGAAGGACCCACAACGAAGAATATACAACTATGTACTGGGGGGCTTTGGGGAGAAAAAGAAAAAAAATAAAAATCTTTAAAAATCAGGAACATAATACTGAATGATAAAAGCAAGCATTGGAAGAATACATACAGTATGGCTCTGTTTATATAAGATTAAAAATCCCACAAAATAAATAGTATTTTCAAGGTTATAAAAATAGATAGTAAAACCATAAAGAAAGTTAAGGAAGTGGGAAACAGAAAAATCAGGATAATACTTACCTCTGAGGGAACTGAGAAGAGAACGGGATAGGGAACGACTCACAGGGGACATCAAAGGTAATGGTAATTTTCTTTTTCTTAAACTGGGTGCTGGGTTCACACATAATATCTTGTATGTGTTATGTCTCTAAAAAATTATTATGGGAGGCCGGCCCAGTGGTGCAGCGGTTAGGTTCACACATTCCGGTTCTGCAGCCTGGAGTTCGGATCCTGGGTGTGGATGTACGCACTGCTTCTCAAGCCATGCTGTGGTAGGCGTCCCACGTATAAAGTAGAGGAAGATGGGCACAGATGTTAGCTCAGGGCCAGTCTTCCTCAGCAAACAGAGGAGGATTGGCAGCAGATGTTAGCTCAGGGCTAAACTTCCTCAGGGAAAAGAAAAATTATCATGGAACATTTACAACATGAAAAAGGTGTGAAAAATAGTACAATGTACTGTAATTACTTCTTTAAACGAAACTACCAAACACTGGAAGACATGGGAAAGTGTATTTGTTTTTAAGGAACTGCACAACTGTAGTACTAGAATTTGATTGCTCTTTGAGAAAAATATTTAATTGGGTTTTGAATTTTATTCCAAGAATTATTATATTTATGTTGTAATAGTTGAAGGGAAGCTACTTCTTGGACGTGGTGATATACATCTAGGTCCTATGCTTTATGTAATGCTTGATTTCTTGTTTATATTAATATAGTTTCAATAAAATGGCTATTCCCTTGAAATAGATTTATTTACTTATTCAGCTACTTATTATTAGTGCATCTTCAAGGTGCAATTTAGAGAAATTTACAGAAATTCTGAAACAGACCTTAATTGTTAATGCAAGTTTTAAGATCTTGAAAATAATGAGAATAAATGGGTAAATAACTTCCAGTTCATTCATTTTACTTAGTGTGTGCTAAATATCATTTATTCTCTGTTTCCTGGTTAATCACAAATTACTTGATCTGCTAAAGCAAGTTATATACACAATTGTAATAAAATGTTGAGAGAAAAGTTTTAGTTCAAAAAACCTTTGTAAAACTATATAACAGAATACAGCAGATTTTTTGGGGGAAAGCTTTATTTTTAATTTATTTGTTTATTGAGGTAACATTGATTTATATAGCATTATATAAATTTCAGGTGTACATCATTATATTTTGATTTCTGTGTGGATTACATCATGTTCACCACCCAAAGACTAATTATTATCCATCAATACACATGAGCCTAATCACCTCTTTACCCTCCTCCCTCCCCACTTGCCCTCTGGTAACAACCAATCTAATCTCTGTATCGATGTGTTTGTTTGTCGGTGGTGGTGTTTTTATCTTCTGTTTATGAGTGAGATCGTACAATATTTGACTTATTTCACTTAGCATGATACCCTCAAGGTCCATGCATATTGTCACAAATGGCAAGATTTCATCTTTTTTATGGCTGAGTTGTAGTCCATTGTGTATATATACCACATCATCTTTATCTCTTCATCCCTTGATAGACATTTAGGTTGTTCCCAAGTCTTAGCTATTGTGAATAATGCTGCAGTGAACATAGAGGTGCTAGAGGTGCATGTATCTTTACGCATTCATGTTTTAATAATCTTTGGATAAATACCCAGCAGTGGAATAGCTGGATTATATGGTAGTTCTAGTCTTAGATTTTTTGAGGAATCTCCATACTGTTTCCATAGTGGCTGCCCCAGTTTGCATTCCCACCAGCAATGTATGAGAATTCCGTTTTCTCCACATCGTCTCCAACACTTGTTATTTCTTGTCTTGTTAGTTATAGCCATTCTGACGAGTGTGAGGTAGTATCTCATTATAGTTTTGATTTGCATTTCTCTAATAATTAGTGATGTTGAACATCTTTTCATGTGCCCGTTGGCCATCTGTATATCTTCTTTGAAAAAATGTCTGTTCAGATCCTTTGCCCATTTCTTAATTTGATTGTTAGTTTTTTGTTGTTGAGATGTATGAGTTCTTTGTATATTTTGGATATTAAACCCTTATCAGATACATGGTTTGCAGATATCTTCTCTCAGTTGTTAGATTGTCTGTTCATTTTGTTGATGGTCCTTTGCTGTGTAGAAGCTTTTTAGTTTGACATAGTCCCACTTGTTTATTTTTTCTTTTGTTTCCCTTACCTGGTCAGACATGGTTTTTGAAAATATGCTGCTAAGACTGATGTTGAAGAGCATACTGCCTATGTTTTTTTTCTAGGAGTTTTATGGTTTCAGGTCTTACATTCAAGTCTTTAATCCATTTTGAGTTAATTTTTGTGTATGGTGTAAGATAATGATCTACTTTCATTCTTTTGTATGTGGCTGTCTAGTTTTCCCAATACCATTTATTGAAGAGACTTTGCTTTTTCCATTGTATGTTCTTGGCTCTCTTGTCGAAACTTAGCTGTCCATGGATGTGTGGGTTTATTTCTGGGCTCTCAGTTCTGTGCCATTGATCTATATGTCTGTTTTTCTGCCACTACTATGCTGTTTTGATTACTATAACTTTGTAGTATCTTTTGAAATCAGGGAGTGTGAAACCTCCAGCTTTGTTCTTTTTTCTCAGGATTCCTTTGGCTGTTCAGGGTCTTTTGTTGTTCCATATAAATTTTAGGATTCTTTGTTCTATTTCTGTGAAAAATGTTGTTGGAACTTTGATGTGGATTGTATTGAATCTGTAGATTGCTTTAGGAAGTATGGACATTTTAACTGTGTTAATTCTTCCAATCCATGAGTACATTCTATCTTTCCATTTCTTTGTGTCATCTTTGATTTCTTTCAACAATGATTTTTAAAAATTTATTTATTTATTTATTTATTTTGAGGAAGATTAGCCCTGAGCTAACTACTGCCAATCCTTCTCTTTTCGCTGAGGAAGACTGGCTCTGCACTAACATCCATACCCATCTTCCTCTACTTTGTATGTGGGATGCCTACCACAGCATGGCTTTTGCCAAGCGGTGCCGTGTCTGCATCCGGGATCTGAACCGGCGAACCCTGGGCTGCTGAGAAGCAGAACGTGTGCACTTAACTGCTGCGCCACTGGGCCGGCCCCTCAACAATGTTTTATAGTTTTTACTGTACAGATCTTTCACCTCTTTGGTTAAATTTATTCCTAGATAATTTATTCTTTTTGTTGCAATTGTAAATGGAATTGTATTCTTAATTACTCTTTCTGCTACTTTGTTGTTAGTGTACAGAAACACAACTGAGTTTTGTATGTTGATTTTGTATCCTGCAACTTGACTGTATTCATTTATTATTTCTAAAAGTTTTTTGGTGGATTCTTTAGGGTTTTCTATATTAAGATCATGTCATCTGCAAATAGTGACAGTTTCACTTCTTCCTTTCCATTTTGGATGTCTTTTATTTCTTTTTCTTACCTGATTGCTCTGGCTAGGCCTTCCAATACTGTGTTAAATAGGTGTGGCAAAAGTGGGCATCTTTGTCTAGTTCCTGCTCTTAGAAGGAAAGCTTTCAGTTTTTCTCTGTTGAGTGTGATATTAGCTGTGGGTTTGTCATATGTGGCCTTTATTATGTTGAGGTACTTTCCTTCTATACCCATTTTATTCAGAGTTTTTGTCTTAAATTGCTGCTGTATCTCATCAGATGCTTTCTTTGCATCTATTGAGATGATCAGGTGATTTTTATTCTTCATTTTGTTAATGTGGTGTATCATGTTGATTGATTTACAGATGGTGAACCATCCCTGAATCCATGGAATAAATCCTACTTGATCATGGTGTATGATCTTTTTAATGTATTGTTGTATTTGATTTGCTAGTGTCTTGTTGAGGATTTTTACATTGATGTTCATCAGTGATACTGGCCTGTAATTTTCTTTTTTTGTGTTGTTCTTGTCTGGTTTTGGTATCAAGGTAATGTTGGCCTTGTAGAATGAGTTAGGAAGCTTCTCCTCCTCTTCAATTTTCTGGAAGAGTTCAAGGATAGGTATTAAGTCTTCTTTGAATGTTTGATAGAATTCACCAGGGAGGCCGACTGGTCCTGGACTTTTATTTTTTGGGGGTTTTAAATTACTGTTTCAATCCCCTTACTGGTGATTGGTCCATTCAAATTCTGTTTCTTCTTGATTTAGTTTTGGAAGGTTGTATGATTCTAAGAATTTATCCGTTTCTTCTAGATTATCCAGTTTGTTGGCATATAACTTTTCATAGTATTCTCTCATTATCTTTTGTATTTCTGAGGTGTCCGTTGTGATTTCTCCTCTTTTCACTTCTGTTTTTATTTATTTGAGGCTTCTCTCTTTATTTCTTGGTGAGTCTAGCTAAAGGTTTGTCAATTTTGTTTATCTTTTCAAAGAACCAGTTCTTCGTTATTTCTTTTCTATTGTTTTTTAGTCTCTATTTCATTTATTTCTGCTCTCATTTTTATTACTTCCTTCCTTCTACTCATTTTGGGCTCTGTTTGTTCTTCTTTCTCCAGTTCCTTTAGGTGCACTCTTAGATTGGTTATTTGAGATTTTTCCTATTTTTTGAGGTAGGTCTGTATTACTGTAAACTTCCCTCTTAGAACCACTTTTGCTGTAGCCCATAAATTTTGGCATGTCGTATTTTCATTTTCTTTTGTTTCCAGGTATTTTTTGATTTATCCTTTGATTTCTTCAATGACCCAGTCATTGCTCAGTAGCGTTTTGTTTAATCTCCACATATTTGTGGCTTTTCCAATTTTCTTCCTGTAGCTGATTTCTAGTTTCCTACTGTTGTGGTCAGAAAAGATGCATGGTATTATTTCAGTTTTCTTAAATTTTTTGAGACTTGTTTTGTGGCCTAATATGTGATCTATCCTGGAGAACATTCTATGTGCATTCAAAAGGAATGTGTATTATGTGGTTTTTGGATGGAATGTTCTCTATATCTCTACTAAGTACATCTGATCTAATGTGTCATTTAAGGCCAATGTTTCCTTATTGATCTGCTGTTTGGATGATCTATCCATTGGTGTAAGTGAAGTGTTAAAGTCCCCTACTATTATTGTGTTACTATTTCTCCTTTTTTTGTCTGTTAGTTGCTTTATATATTTAGGTGCTCCTGTGTAGGGTCCATAGATGTTTCCAAGTATTATATCCTCTTGTTGGATTGTTCCCTTTATCATTATGTCGTGCCCATCTTTGTCTCTTTTTACTGTTTTTGTTTTAAAATCTATTTTGTCTGACGTAAGTATTGCTACCAAGCTTTCTTTTCATTGCTATTTGCATGGAATATCTTTTTCCATCCCTTCACTTTCAGTTTGTGAGTGTCTTTAGGTCTGATGTATGTCTCTTGTATGCTGCATATTTGTGGGTCTTGTTTTTTTATCCAATCAGCTGCCCTATGTCTTATGGTTGGAGCATTTAGTCCATTGATATTTAAAGTAGCTCTTGATAAGTATGTACTTATTGCCATTTTGTTACTTTTCCTCTGGGTGTTTTAATAGTTCTCCATTCCTTTCTTCTTCTCTTCCTCTCTTCCTTGTGGTTTGATGGCTGTCTTTAGTATTATGTTTGTGTTCCTTTCTCTTAATTTTTTGTGTATTTATTATAGGCTTTGGTTTGTGATTACCATGAGGTTCATATATAATAACCTACATACATAGCAATCTATTAGTAAGTCAGTGTCTTAAGTTTGACCTCTTGCTGAAAGGTCTGCTCTTTACTCCCTCACTTTATGTTTTTGATAGCGTATTTAACTGCTTTTTTGTGCATGTGTGTCCATTACCCTCTTTTCATGGGAATAGATAATTTTAGTAACTTTTGTCTTTTGACCTTCATTTTAGCTTCATAAGTGGTTGATCTGCTATCTTTATTGTATATTTGCCTTTACCAGTGATTTTATTTTCTTTATTTTTGGTAATTTTCTTATTCCTATTTGTAGTCTTTTCTTTTCCACTTAAATAAGTCCCCTTAGCATTTCTTGTGAGGCCAGTTTATTGATGATAAACTCCTTTAGTTTTTGCTTGTCTGGAAAACTCTTTATCTCTCCTTACAGTCTGAATAATAACCTTGCTGAGTAGAGTATTCTTGGCTGTAGATTTTCTCCTTTCAGCACTTTACGTATATTGTGTCACTCCCTTCTAGCCTGTAAGGTTTCTGCTGAGAAGTCAGCTGACAGCTTTATGGAGTTTCCTTTATGTGTAACTTGTTGCCTTTCTTTTGCAGCTTTTAGAATTCTCTCTTTAATTCTTGACATTTTAATTATAATATTTCGTGGTGTTGACCACTTGGGTTCATCTTCTTTGGTGCTCTCTGTGCTTCCTGTGCCGGGATGTCTGTTTCCTTTCTTAAGTTAGGAAAGTTTTCAGCTATTATTTCTTCAAACAGATTCTCTGCCCATTTTTCTCTCTCTCCTCCTTCTGGGACACATATAATATGGATGTTAGTGCACTTGATGTCATCCCAGAGGTCCCTTAGACTGTCCTCATTTTTTAAAATTCTTTTTTCTTTTATCTGTTTAGCTTGGGTGATTTCCTCTAGTCTTTTGTCCAGCTTGCTGATCTGTTCTTCTGTATCATCTATTCTGCAATTGATTCCCTCTAGTGAATTTTGTCATTTCCATTATTGTATTCCTCATTTCTGATTGGTTCTTTTTCATATTTTCCAATTCTTTGTTGAAGTTCTCACTAAATTCATCCATTCTCCTCCCAAGATCAGTGAGCATCCTTATGACTATTAGTTTGTGCTCTTTATCAGGTGGGTGGTTTATCTCTGTTTTGTTTTGTTTTTTTTCTGAGTATTTGTCTTGTTCCCTTATTTGGAACATATTCCTTTGTCTCCTCATTTTGCCTCTTTCTCTTTGCTTATATCTATGTACTCAGTAGATCAGCTACATCTGCTGAGCTTGCAGAATTGGCCTTATGTAAGAGATGCCTTATGGAGCCCAGCAGAGCATGTCTATCTTGTCACCAGTTCCAAATATTCCAGGGGTGTCGCCTGTGTGGGCTATGTGTGTCCTTCTGTTGTGGCAGGGTTGCTCTTGCTGCTGGTGCATGGGAAGGCTAGGCTGCTCCCCAGGCTGGCTGAGTTATAATGCTCAACTGCGTGTGGCTGCTGTGGTCCCTTCAGTCACTTTATTGGGTGTGAGGAGCCCCACCACAGTTGGATGCAGAGTCTAATAGCACATTCTTGCTGCAGTTTTTATGTTAAGTGAGTAGGTCCCTAACTTGGCTGGTTGCTAGGCTCAGGGGCTTACAATTGCTGTAGGCCTCTGGCCTGCAAGGCTGTTGTCAGATTTCTCAGTAGTGCACCTTATTGGGGCCAGACCCAGGCATGGCAGCATACAATCATTTCAGGCATTGAAAGGTGGAGCCAATCCCCTATGTGGCTGTTTGAGAAGCACAAGTCTGCTGTAGCTGACAAGCCCCACTAGCTGCAGCCCCCACACACCCCATCAATGCAGTCCTGCCCCAAGCACACTTCCTGACCCGCTGAAGTGGACCCACTTGCCCTGCCCCACACACTCTGCCAATGCAGACCCACCCCTCACATACATCCTGCCTCACAGAGGCAGACCCACTTCCCTTGGTTGCAGAGGTCTAACACATCCTGCCTTTGCAGGCCCACAAGTTTTCCGAGGGCTTGCTGTTGGGTGGGGCCAGTCCGTAGGGTGGGCTGCCTGCCCTGGCTGAGCTGGATTAAATTGGTACTCTAGTGGGTGGGGCAGACTCCTGTGCTAACGGGCCAGGGGAAGAACTCCAGTGGCATCTGTCAACGTCTGTCTCAGCAGGCCTGTACTAGGTCACAATAATCACTGCACCAATGTTTCAGTCCTAGTGGAGATGGTCCTAGCCTGGGGAGGTTTTGCCTTTCACTGAGATGCACTCAGAACCTATCATGTGAGCCTCTTTTCACCAAAGGACTGTGCACCTTTCTGATGATTTTAGGTTGCTTTCTGAAATGAGTGAATTTGTGTGTGGGCCCTTTAAGAGCAGGCTTTTTCCTTCCCTTATGTTTGATAGTTTTTCTGGTAGTATTCCCCATTGTTGTTAATAGTCAGCAAAGCCAGGTGTTAATGATGCTTGTCTCAGTTGTGCTGAGTCCAAAATCTGCTTATTGTGGCAAAGTTCTGCTCAGATCCCCTGCTACCCCAGGGAATGCTTTGTACCTTAGGATTGCTCCTGGTCATGAAGCACCATGGCTAGGATGTGGCTTCTTCCTCTCCAGAAAGGAATTTCTGCCTCTTCCACCTCAGTCAGTACCATCCCTTTTTGTGGGGGTTCTTTTTAACCAACTTCCAATTCTCTCTCAGGGGTAATTGTTCCAAGGGTAGTTGTAAATTTGTTGTGTCTGTAGGAGGAGGTGAATTCAGAGTCTTTCTACAACACCATCTTCCCAGCAGTTGCAAATGTTTTGTTTGGTGATCCATTCTGTATGCTGTATACTCCAAATTATGTTGAAGTGATTAAATATTTTCATGCTTTCCTTAAAATTAGAAATCCAATCAAATAAAAATGTAGCTTTGACAATGATAGGTGAATGTAGTTAGGGCAATTACAAATTTGTCCTTTTAAATTGGATGAATTTGTCTTTTTTTCCTCTAATATTTCCCTTTAAAAAAGGCTGTAGCTCTCACCAGTTCTTAGAAATAGTGCATGAGGAGATAATGTTAGCTCATGAGGAGAGTATGTTAGCTTTTCTGTGTGTCATTCAAATTTAATCCACAGTCTGGTATCAGCAGGGAGAAAATACATTTTAAAGGCAAAATAATGATGGTCTCTGTAAATGACGGTATCACCAGTGGTTAGTTAGAGCCTCAGGGTGAGTTCATAGCTGTCAGTGCTTTTATTTCATTTTAATAAAATCTTATTCTTTTTGGTTCTTGGTGGATTGAAGGAGTAGTTGCATAACTACGTATAAATTGCAAAAGGTTTTTTTTTTTTTTTTCCCATTTGGTATTGATCCTTAAAATACACTTCTTTGGAAGGTTGTGTTTTTTCTGTTGCACAATAAAATTCCTGACTTGTGATTGTTTTTCTTCCCATGAAATTATGAGTGTACTTGGAAAATAGTTATAAAATGCTACAAAGCTTTTCCACAACTCATTTTGTAGAATAAATACGTAAAAAGAATGCTTTCCAAATTAAGAAAAAAAGACATTGAAAATGAGAGGAACTTTTTTGGGGGGTACACATCAATCTTTCTTTGATATTTAGTGCTAACTCCAAAAGAAAGCTATGGAAAGTTGATTTGTATTTTAGTTCCATTTCCTCAGGGATAATGCAGTCTTTGTACCACTTCTAAAATTATAGTGTAGTCTATTTAAGTTCCCATTTATAATCCCATGGATATGTTAAAAGGCACACATCAAAGATAGGCCTCTCATATAGGTAGCTCATATCTTTGATTCACCGTGGGTTTGGGTTTGCCAGTATTTTGACTGCCCTTGTCTGCTTTTAGAATAAAAGGTAAATTAGCCTTACTGAAGGAATTGGAGAGTCTGCCATCTTTTTCTGGTCTTGGGAAGAGTTTGAATATTCAGAAAAATCTTTAAATCCATTTGGGTCTGGTTTGGGGAGAGATTAGAAAGATTTTTAATTATTGATATTTTAAAAAATATTGTGTATTATTCAATCTCCTTTCTAAACAAGCCACACACTCACACCTAAATATACATGCTTTTTTTTTCAGTCAGTTTAGTGTATATTCTTTAAGATAATTGTAAATTTTGGACATATTGACAAATATATTGGCATAAAGTATTCTACTACTTTTCAAAAGTTTTATTTTATGTGTACTTATGTCATTGTTTTAATTCCAAATTTTTGTGTGTGTGTGTTTCTTCTCCCTTTCTGTTTATTAATATTTCTAGATTTTTGTCTACTTTGTAGCTTTTAGAAAACTACCTTTTGGACTTCATGTATGTGTGGCTTTTTAGTTGGAATGTATATAGTTTGACATCAATTTTTAAAAACTTCTTCAATCAGTAACATTTATTTAGGTTTTAAGTTAAAGGATCAAACATTAGATATCTTGGAATGTCATTTCTGCTCTTAGTCCTGGGATCCCTGGTATGAGCAGTTTTAGACAAAGAAAAAGATGATCATGGATCACACACATCGGTCCACTTTGTTTGTGGCTGATTTTGCTAGATGCCTAATATTTCACCACCTAAAATTTAAATAAGTGCTTTCAGCTGAGGAAAAAATTACTCAAACTGAATGTTTCTTTGACTTTGGGTTTGTAATGCCTTTTTAAAGAAATGTAATTAGTTTCCTTTTTTAAGAATTTTACCTTAGAAAAGTGGAAACTTTTAGAATTTTGTGCCTTCATATTTGAACATCTTAGCCTTTGTAAATTTAGGACTGTGTTGTTATTTAATGTTGTTTAAGATTCATCTGAGTCTTTAAAATAGTTATGAATAAGAACATGGTCTTATCTTAGCCTATAAGAAGCAAACCTCATTTAAAGAATATTCAAGGTTCAGGCAGAAGCCATGTGTATTCCTGTCTTTACTTTTGTCCTTCCCGCTACCCAGTGTTCCTGACTGTGGTGATCATGGCTTATTCAAGGAAGGGGACGCTTTGCTTAAAAGGCTGAGGGGTAGCAGGAAACGATTTCCAAGGCTGGCACTGTGCATCAGCTCAGAACCTGGTAGTTTGTCCTGCCTTATTGCACTCAAAAACTCTAGCCATGAGCCAGAGAGCCACTTTGAGAGATAAATTAGGGGTGGCTGATAGCATAATGAAAGCTTTCTAAACATTAATTCAAATTATAGCTTGTTTTAAAAAATCAGATATTCACAACTCTTTTTAGGAGTATGGTGTTGCATAAACATGGTGTTGCGCTGCATTCCCGTTCTTATGCAGTCTTGTATATAGTTTGTAAAATGACTCTGACCAATACAATAATTGCCTACCCAAATTTGTTGAGTCTCTGTTTTTAATTTCTACTTCTACTTTTTATCTTCAAATTTTATTTTACTGCTTTCTTTTAACACAGATTTATTTATTTTTTATTTATATATATTTTTTTGAGGAAGATTAGCCCTGAGCTGACTACTGCCAGTCCTCCTCTTTTTGCTGAGGAAGCCTGGCCCTGAGCTAACATCCGTGCCCATCTTCCTCCACTTCATACATGGGACGCCTACCACAGCATGGCTTTTTGCCAAGCAGTGCCATGTCTGCACCTGGGATCCGAACCAGCGAACCCAGGCTGCCGAGAAGCGGAACGTGCAAACTTAACTGCTGCGCCACAGGCCTGGCCCTAACACAGATTTAAAGGAAATACAATATTTTCAATTGCAGATACACCTAGGAAGGACTTATGGCCAGATCCTCATGAAACTAAATTGCCAGAACTAGGTAGATTTTATTCATTCTAGCTTTCAAAGTTGTCTTTTTGTTGTTGTTGTAAATTTGGGCACGTAAGTAACGATGCTTATTTTCCTGGCAGCTTTTGTTTTAATGCTCCCTGTTCTGTATCAGTCTCTCCCACCCATCCTTGGCGAAAAGTACTGTTGGGAAACTTCAGCTTCTAAAATGTAGTTATTTTCTTTCCCGGTTGAGCTAAATAGTTTCTAGGATCCTTTCCCCAAATCCCATAGTTCTGTGGTTAGTTTAAAATTATCATGTATGGTATTTGATCAAATGAAGTCATGTGAAGTGACAGGTAAAGTTACTTATGTGTTTTTCTTGGGATTATGAAAGCGAGTAAGCTCGTGCTCAGCTGCTTTTTTTTTTCTTTTACCACAAGTTTCTTAGAAGATGAAAGTGGGTAATGTTTAAAAATTTAGTTTACCTAGTTGTATAGATTATATTCAAATGTTTAAAAATCATGCAACCCTCATATCACATAGAGAATGGAATTCAAATGATTTTAGGGATGAGTTTATTTAAGTGACTCAGTGGGTAGCATTTTTAGTAAACACATTAGATTTTAAGCCTCACTTCTTGTAGTAAACTCTTTGGAACCGTTCCTGAGATTATTCACTAATGACTGACAATTGAAACATCTATGATTCTTCCTGCCATTAAAGACTTCTGTAGTCATTTTAATCATAGACTATTAGAGCTGTGTAGGGACTGATTCAAACAGGTCAAGCAGAAGGGTGGGGTGGGATAAGGCATCTCAGGCTCTAGTAAATGAAAGAGCATTTTGAGTAGACATTCATGGTTGGATCAAAGATTGTGTGTATAGGGTGAAGGTTTTGGAGTATGGAGGTGGGAGATGGCGTTGGAAACCACTGTCGGTTTATGAAGAGCCTTCACTGCAGTGCTTTGTGTATATTGGGGGACCGTCAGAGACTGTACACAGGGAAATGTGAAAGAATGACTTGGGAAGCAGTGAGGTGAATGAAAACAGGGAGACTTGATATGATGTTAGCACAAGCAGGAAGTGCAAGCAGTGGGTAAGCGCCTCAACTAGGGCAGTGACTGCAAATGGTAAAGAGAAATGGATTCAAGAAACACTTCAGAGGTAAATGATGTGGGACTTGACATTTGGATGGAGTGGGAGAATGTTGTAGATGTTCAACAGATGTTTGTGGCTATTTTGATGTGTTTTAATATATAATAGAAAGTAAATCAGAATATATTGCCCTGAAATACCCTATACATTTTCTGCACAAGTAGGCTTTTTTTTTAAAAAAGAAGAAAAATAAATTATAGTCTAAAGTAGCCTACCAAAATTAATAACATGATTTGCTTCATGTTCTATAAAACATTCTAGACTTGTTTATATTTTACTTAGTTTATATCTATAAAAGCTTAAGATTTTAAAAAATGAAAGTAATTATTTAATAAAAATTTTAACCAGGTTTCCCAATGAAAAGAAATTGTTGAGGGGTAAAAAGAAAAAATGGAAAGAGCTGACACATTGCTAGAATTTCAAAACACCCACATTAAAAATAGGCCTTTTGTAAACTTCCTTAATTTTTCCATAATGAATATTTTTTACAGTAAGAACAGAAGTTTTTACCTACTGAATTTATACTGAATTCTAGTCTGTTAAAACTCAAGGTGAGTAAAACATATCTTAACACCAACAGTTATTTTAAATGGTTGGGATCAAAAAAGATTTTGATGTATGAAAATATAGTTGTATCTCAAGATACTTTAATGAAGTATAAATAGAAAAACTGGGAATTTTCAGTGTATGTCCAATCCCAGAGTGGTAATTAACTTGCTGTACTGGAGAGGTTGTTGATGTCTCCAGAAAGGTCTCATTTAAACTGATGAAGTAGATAGATGGATGGTGGTATATAGGTATATATATATATATCTATATAGGTATATAGGGAGTTGCTCTATATAAGATTCTGTTAAAAAACCAGGGGCTGGCTCGGTGGTGTTGTGGTTAAGTTCATGCGCTCTGCTTTGGTGGCCCAGGATTCGCTGGTTCAGAGGTTTGGATCCCGGGCACAGACCTGCATACTCCGCTCATCAAGCCATGCTGTGGCAGCATCCCACATACAAAATAGAGAACAATTGGTGTGGATGTTAGCTCTGCAGGTGACAGTCTTCCCCAAGCAAAAAAAAGAGAGGAAGATTGGCAACAGATGTTAGCTCAGGGCCAATCTTCCTCACCAAAACCAAAACCAACCCAAAACAAAACAAAAACCAAAGATCTGCATTATATAGATTGCTTTGTTGTACTCTAAAGCTTATTTGTTTTAAAAACCCGATGATAGTGATAATAAAAAGGCTATTTGACTTTTAGAAATGGCCAATTTCAGCTGGGTTCTAGTTAGACTTTTTAAGGTGCCTTTCAATAAGTCTTAGTATGGAGGCAACTCTCATTATCTTTGCTAACATGGGGGAAAACAGTGGCAAACGTAATTCAAAGTGGTGGATACTGTAATAGTTTCTACGTTGAGATATATTTACTACTTGCAATTTGAATATGGATGAAGACCTTCATAACGGGAGTTTCATCCACACGAAATAAGAAGATCCCTCTGTGACAGCAAACAACAAACAAAAAGCTTTGCTTGAGAGATTTGATGAAAATTTCCCTCCCCAGAGGTTCTCAGTTTTTAATCACAGTAAGAAATTTTTAGGGGAAAATAAGTGGAAAAGAAGTTAGCCATTTCCAGGAGATTAGTGAATTTTGGATATCAAAATTGGAGGACTCAGTTCTCTTCTTAGAGTTATTTTTCCTGTTTCTCTTTCCAATGTCCGGTTGTCTCTCTTAAGCATAATAAGAAAGTATCTTTTAACCAGTTAATTGATAACTTTGCTTTTTTCTTTGATTCCTAGAGAAATGGGAGGCATATTGTATCTTTTTTTCCTTTTTTATGTATAGATAATAATTATGGTACTTATACATGCCAGATTTGTTAGACTTTTAAGTCTAAGTTTATATTTAA
Source organism: Equus asinus (assembly GCF_041296235.1). NCBI lineage: Eukaryota > Metazoa > Chordata > Mammalia > Perissodactyla > Equidae > Equus > Equus asinus. Next base: position 44,920,776 of record NC_091795.1, on the reverse strand, counting down.
ATTGTTTTAATACTAAAATTTTGGATCAGTTCTTCTTAGTTATATTTTTGTTGTAATTTTGGGTTATAACCTCATTGTATTTTTTACTTGCTAGATACACACAAATCCATGTTTTTGTCTGTCTACTGAGAAGAGCCAGTTCTTACCATTAGAGATAAATCTGTGGCACCAGTTGAATCCTGGAGATAGTTTTTCGTTGTTAGTCGACAAATATATTTTCCGTGTTTTCTCTACACACTCTGAAATGGAAATGAAGTGTACTTTAAGGTAAGATTGCCTGATGAAATGAGATTAAGTAATGGTATTTGTAACCTAATCTCTCAGCCATTCACAAATGCTTCAGTAGAAACCATTGTACGATGAAACTGCATGGGTGAAATAGGAGTTACATGATGTGTGTATGTGTGTTTCTGGAAAACATTTGACTTTGGAAACTTATGTCTTAATAGTGATTGCTCCCATATGTGGTGTCTTTTACTGTTGTGTTCAGAATGTATTTTCCATCCAACAGTAACCAGGATGATTAATTTGAAACCAACTACGTTTTCTTAATCTTTTTTCTTAGCTTTTAAAATTTTATTAAAGTCTTAAGCTCTGGCTTAGACTAAACTTGTATAACTCCTCATTCTTATAAAAATAACAGAAAATATACCATAGGGAAACTGAGGAAGCGAGGTATTACAATAAACGTCTGGTGTAAAGTTAAAATTATTCCACTAGTTTTGTTGAAGCAGTCATTAGCAGATTATATGCCTTTGTTTCAGTTTTTTAAATTATAGAATACATAAGCTGGATGTATATAACTAGATGGACAAAATTATACAGAGTATGTTCTCTGATTGCAATAGTATTAAATTAAAAATCTATAACAAATATGTACAAAAATCTCTAAATATTTTGAAATTAAACAACACGTTTCCAAATAACCTATAGCTCAAAGAGAAATCATAAGGGAAATTAAAACCATTTTGAACAGAATAATACTGAAAACACAAGATAAAAATTTGTGAGCTGAAGCTAAAGCAGTCTTAGAGGGAAATTTATATTAAATGCCTATATTTAGAAAAGAAGAAAGCTATAAAACCAATGATCTATGCTTCTACTTTAGGAAGATAGACAGGAGCAAATTAATCCCAAAGCAGACAGAAAAAGGAAATAAGAAGACTAAGACTAGAAATCAGTGAAATAGAAAATAGACAACAAAGAAAATCAACAAAGCCAAAAGTTGGTTCTTTGAAAAGATTAATAAAATTGATAAACTTACTAAGGCTTACCAAGAAAAAAAGAAAAAACACAAATTATCAGTAGCAGAAATGGAAGGGGAGATATCACTACTGATCTTACATACCTTAAAAGAATAATGAGGGGCCGGCCCGGTGGCGCAGCAGTTAAATGCACACATTCTGCTTCTGGCGGCCCGGGGATCCCTGGTTCAGATTCTGGGTGTGGACATGGCACCACTTGGCATGCCATGCTGTGGTAGGCATCCCATGTATAAAATAGAGGAAGATGGGCATGGATGTTAGCTCAGGGCCAGTCTTCCTCAGTGAAAAGAGAGGGATTGGCAGTAGTTAGCTCAGGGCTAATCTTCCTCAAAAAAAAAAAAAAAAAAGAAATATAAAGAACCAATTTTTTTGTTATAATAAATTTCCATAGCAGAATTATATGCTTTTTGTCAAAAATCAGGGAAATGTTGTACATTGCTATAAAACAAAGTATTGTCATTGCCTGATAACTTATTTAAAGTATTATATGTCAACTTTAATTTTATTTGTATCCATTCAAATTAGCTTATCCCTTTAGTGTGAAAGACTAATATTGTATCTTAAATAAATCAAATTGTGGGATTAGTGAATTATGAATTTTTTTAGTATTGATAAAAGTGAAAAAACAACCCACTTCAACAGCACTGTACTTTTTCAGGCTCTTTATTATGAGTAGTATTATGGTGCATTGTTGCTCTCAAGCTAAATGTGTTGAAAAAGGTAATAAATATTTTATATATCTTTTTCAGTAATTGAATGCTAGTTTAGGGTAACCGAATTAATTGTATTTTATATTAAAAAATTAAATGTTCTGTTTTTGACTTAGTAGTGCAAAGTTTCCTTTAGGGTGTTAATTTTACTTTCAGCTCTTTTTCAGTTTATAATTTGGAGTTTTCAGATATTCCCGTGATAATACATTGAATTTCTGATTTGCAGTAATCATTTTCTGGTTTTTTTTTTTTTTACTTTGATCCTTATTGCTCATGAAGTAACAATAGTTGAAAGATCAGCAGCCTGAAACCATTTTCCTAAAGATCAGTCTAAGTATAATAGCTATTTTTAATTGAAGATATTTATCACATTTGCATCATTCCATTTGTAATTCAAAGCATATAGCTCACTCTTTTAAGCATTTTGGCAGTTTTAGATTTATTTGGGATGTCTTTGGTTTCATTGGCTAAACATTTAACATTTGAGCATACAAAATAAAAATGAAACCTAAAATACTGAGTACTTTCTCAAAAGGTGCTGTGTATTAGAACATATGTTGAAAGCCTTTCTCTGTATAGGACCAGATTGCAATTATTTTAGGCTTTGTAGGCCATAGAATCTATGTCATAATAACTCAGATCTACTCTTGTAGTGCAAAAGCAACTGTGGAGAGTATGTAAGCAGATGCACATGGCCGTGTGTCAGTAACGCTTTATTTACGAACACAGGTAGCAGGTTGGACTTGGACTTAAGCATTTTAGTTTGCTGATGCCTGTATTAGAGTAAAAGCTAAGTTGCTTAACAAAACAACCCCAAAATGCAGGGCTTGAACAAGACAGAATTTATCTCTCTGTCATAATAGTCCAGAGTTGTAGGTGTGTTCTCCTTCGTAAAGTAATCCAAGTGCTCCAGCTAATGGAATATCTCTGCCATCCTCATGTTTAGCTTGCAAGTTAGCTTCATCATTGGTATTTCCAGTTGGTGGGAAGGAAATGAGGAAGAGAATCCAGGATAACTGTCTTGTACATATCACTTCCATTTATATCCCGCTGAAAAAGATTAGACATATGGCTACGCTGAATTGCAATGAAGGCTGGAAATGTAGTCTCCAGCTAGATAGACAAACGTTGTTACAGAAGCTTACAGATCAGTGCCACTCCAACTTTGCTGTCTGTTATGCAAATAACATCCACTTAGCCTCTGATGGTTAAAAGGTAGCCACCTGGTCTGTACAATTCTAGAATCCTGTCATTTCCATTGATTCTAAGGAGCCCTGTTCCTTGGCAGCCTCTCCTACCACCAACACTGACTTCTAGAGGCAGCTGCCATTGAACTCCCAAACACAGCTTCATTATTGCATACCTTATTGCCTATTGTTCTGGACCCTTCTGGGGAACATAGTCAACTGGTGGATTCTCTAGTCTTATGTAATAAATCCATTTTAGCATGCCTACTTCTTTGAGTCTATTGACCCCTTTTTCAATACTCTACCAAGGCTCTCTGCTATTTCTACCATATTTACTAAAAGCCGTATTTTTTCCAAGCATGAACAAGCCATCTCAGGTGTTTATTAGGATTGGCTTTAGGTGTCCTTCCAGCACCTTAAATCCTAGGTTGCAGGAGAGTGTTCTTTATCTAGCCTTATATTCTGCATCCCCTCGTCTGGCATCTTCAAGTTCCATTCTTGGGCATACTCTTCTGGTTTCTATCAGGACATGTTAGCCAGGTTCTGTAGCTCTTTAGTGAATATTTGCTTTCCTGTTGAAGCAGGGATGGTACTTTTCTAGTCAGGTAATGATGTGTTGACGCTGGTTGTTGGAATAGAAGCCATGAGGGGAAATGGGGGCAGGTCTTAAGGAAGGCAAGTATCATCAGAGAGGTGTCTACCCATAGGACGCAGCTGCCTAGTCTCCAGACAAGGAGAGGCTACCATCCTTTAGCAAGGGGAAGTGGACCATATCTTAGACTGTGGAAGTATTGAAATATATTTCAGACATTTCTTGATACCAATGGGATTTTCATATATTTTAGAACTAGCTCCATTTTGCACTAACACATAACAACATTGTGTACAAGATTTATATGTATAAACTTTTTAATCTTCATAACAATCTTTATAAAGGATAGATACTGTTAATATCCCTATGTTACAGATTAAGAAACTGAGACACAGAAGGTTTGAGACTTGCCCAAAGTCACACAGCTAATACATGGCAGAGCTAGGATTCAAACCAAGCTACCTAGTTCCAGAGCTCTTACTGACTACCCCTGTTGTACAAGAAAACTTACGATAGCAATCATTCTAGAAGTGAACACACTTGGAGAATGGCTAAGTAAGTTTGGTGTAGTTCTATAATGGAGTAAAAGTGAATGTACTAGAGAGAACTACAGGTTAAAACTTGGATAAATCTCCACACTATAATGTTGAGAAAAAAAACAAACAGAAAAGTAACAGATATATAAAGCACACACTATTTGTATATGGACATACATATATGTAATGTATATGTATATTATGGATTACTTCATGAATAACATATATATTATGTAGTTATGTAACATATATGCATAATATATCTTTTTTGTGTATGTACAATATTCACATATATATATACAAACACACACAAAGAGTAGATGCACACATCCTATTGTGAAAGGATAAAGATATGCATGTGAATAATGGACATCAAAATCAGGCTAGTGTTTTCCTTTGAAGAAGGAAATATTTTAAAATTTAAAAAAGAACACAAAAGAAAACTTGTGTGTTTTGTGGCAGTTGTCCGGATCTTGATGCCATTATAAATTTTTTCTTCCAACTAGTTGTGAATTTAAGAAAGGGATTTGAGCAACAAAGCAGCAGTAAAAAAAGCTTGTCATTTATTTAGGTTTTCATTTTACTCCTGTCAGCGTGCTTTTTGTATAGCATTTAGATTCTGTAAAATAAATCTCATTCGTAACCGACTCCATGGGAGTGTACAGGTCTACACACATCGGTGCTAGTTGGTTCATTTTTCACTCTTTTCCAAATATGTTTCTATGGAATTATTCTACTAGAAGTACCAAAAACACGTACTTTTTTGAGAAGTCAAAGTAAAAGAAAACCAAATTGAAAAAAAACGACACTTGGTTTTATATTTTAGTTAATTAAATTATGGCATATTTCATCAGAAGCACCAACATTAATTTTGCATCCTTATTGCCTTCCCAATAGTGAGTACTTAGCAAGTGTTGGTTTCTTGAATACGTGAATGAAATGTTGTATAACAGTTTGTTTTTGTACCTGAATTTCGTTGCTGATGAGGAAGTACAACATTGTCTCTCTAGGGAAATTGTCTTCTTTAAGACACGGTTGAGGAAAGTAAAGTAAATCTTTTGTCATACCAAATTTTTTTTCAAATTGTTAAGGTTCTTAATAATTAGATTCCATATAAATAGCTAATTTTAATCACTTTTTGATTTGGAACAAAACAATAAAATGTTGATGAAAATGCCATTATACTATGACAATGTGCATGTTTATAATTCATTTGTAGTTATTTTTTAAACTTTTTCTAGATCCCTCTCATTCATATTATAGCATTTTTTATGTTAAAGATCCAAAATATATAGCTTATATTTAAATTTATTTGGAGTATATTTTGAAGATTTAAGAATTAACTTAATTCCAAAAAGTCTTTAAAAAGAACAAAGGAGTTGGAGATTCATACTTCCGAATTTTAAAACCTGCTCTAAAGCTACAGTAATGAAGCCAGTGTAGTACTAACATAAAGAAAGACATGTAGATCAGTGGAATGGAATTGAGGGTCCAGAAACTGAGGGCCCTTGCGTTATGGCCAATTGATTTTTGATAGGAGTACCAAGATAATTAAATGAAGAAAGAATAGTCTTTTCGATAGATGGTGCTGGGACAACTGGATATCCATGTGCAAAAGAATGTAGTTAGACTCCTACCTCACACCATAGAAAAAATAGACTTAATGGGGCCGGCCCTGTGGCGTAGTGGTTAAGTTCAGCGCACTCTGCTTTGGTGGCCCAGCTTCACAGGTTCATATCCCAGGAGTGGACCTATACCACCTGTCAGCCATGCTGTGGTGGTGACCCACATATAAAATGGAGGAAGATTGGCACAGATGTTAGCTCAGGGCTAATATTCCTCAGCAAAAAAACCCAAAAAGCAAAAACACCCCCCCCCAAAACTATGAAATGCTTAGGAAAAAGCACAGGTGTAAATCTCTGTGACCTTGGATAAGGAAATGGTTTCTTAGATAAAACATCAAAATCATAAGCAAACAGAGAAAAAGTAGATAAATGGGACTTTATCACAATTAAAAACTTCTTTGCTTCTAAGAACACCATCAAGAAAGTGAAAAGACAACACAGAGAATGAGAGAAAATATCTGCAAATCGTATGTCTTATCAGGAACTTACATCCAGAATATATAAAGAATCCTTGCAATTCAGCAATAAAAAGACAAAGAACTCAATTAAAAAATGCAAGGATTTAAGTAGACATTTCTCTAAAAAACATATCCAAATAGCCAATAAGCACATGAAAGATAATCAACATAATTAGTCATTAGGGAAATGCAAATGAAAACCACATAAGATACCACTTCTCATCCAGTAGGATGGTTATAATCAAAAAGGCAGATAAGAACAAGTATTGATAACGATGTGGATAAATTGGAACACTTACACATTTCTGGTGGGGTTGTAAAATGGTATAGCCTCTTTGGAACATACTCTGACAGTTCCTCAAAATCTCAAACATAGAATTACATGCGGGTCAGCAGTTCCACTGCTTGGAATATAAGAACTGAAAACATCTGTCTGCATAAAAGCTTGTTTGGTTTCATTTACATGAAATGTGCAGAAAATGTAAATCCATAGAGACAGAAGGGAGATTAGTGGTTGCCAGGGCCTGGAAGAAAAGGGAATGGGAAGTGACTGCAGTGCATACAGGATTTCTTTTTGAGGTGATGAATATGTTCTAAAATTAGGTATTGGTGATGGTTGCACAACTTTGTAAATATATTAAGACCCACTCAATTGTGTACTTGAAAAGGATGAATTCTATAGTTATGTGAATTATATCTCAATAAAGCTATTATTTAAAAAGGATAGCTCGGTTACCTTTATTATTCTGTATTTAGGTAAATTTCCAAGTTTTTATTTTTTTATTTAACAAATTCTGGTAACACTGAATTATAACTCCTGTGGTAGTTAATTACTCTTAGAAGTATTTGCAGATTAAAAAAATACGTCTGCATCACGGTGACAGTGTTTGATATTTACATAAAGATGTGAGAATAATTTGTATTTTGACTTCTTTAAAACTAAATGTTAATTAGAATTTTGTTCTGGGATTGGACTTTTTTTGTTGTTATGTTTATTCTTGGTAAATATTAACAAAAAATTCCCTGTGGGCCATAGGCTGTGTGTGTTAGTCTTGAATTTATGCCACAATAGAAAATAAACTAGAAATGGAACAGACAATGTTACTTAATTGCTAATACTATAAAATCTAATACTGTAAATTAGGAAAAGCCATTACATTACTCTTGAATATTTCTTAATATTTTTCTAATTAAATATTAAGAAAATTTGAGGAAAAATCATAATTTGGAAGTATGCCTGTATCCTATGAGTAAAATGGAATTGAATATTGGGGTGAAAGTGAGATTTCATAGATAGGACATTCATACATTTTCAAGTTTTTGTCTCCGGTGCCTGGCACAGTACCTGACACACAGTAGGTATTTTAAAAATATTTACTGAATAAACAAGAACTGTGGTCTTACACAATAATTTAGTCTAAGTAGGTTGTTCTCTTTTGGCTTTTTCCTGCCATTGGAATTCAAGTCTACCTTTGAAGGAGGTTATTCCTATTAAAACAGACCATTAATTACTGTCCTCTCAGCTAGACACACTTCTAAAGTCTTATATCTTTGATATTTTAAAATTTACTTTTACTAAGGAACAATTTACATACAGTAAAATTCAACCCTTTAAAGTGTACAATTCAACGCACTTTGACAAGTGTATGTAGTTGTGTAAGTTCTACCACAGTGAGATTTAGAGCATTTCCCTTTCTCCAAATAATGCCCTCATCCCTCTTTGTAGTCAGTCCCCTCCCTCCACCCCCAGCCCCTGGCAACCACTGATCTGATTTCTGTCACTGTAGCTTTACCTCTTCAGAATGTCATATAAATGGAGTCATATGACATATAGCCTTTTGTATCTGGCTTCTTTCACTTAGCAAAATGCCTTTGAGATTCATTCATGTTGTTGTATATATCAGTACTAGTTGATTCCTTTTTATTTCTGAGTAGTATTTCCATCTGCATTTTCAAATTTTCCAAAAGATAAATTCGGTGGATCATCTCTCTGCACATATAAGGAAAAATGAACCATCAACTTTGGATGACCTTACTGCACTCTGCAGCAAGTGGGAGGTAGTTGGTTCTGCTAGTATGTTCCACTTTGACCACAGATGCTCCTGTGTCTGAACATTTAGCTTCCAGTGGAACTACAAATTTGGGGAGATTTCACAAGTGGACGTACTGGCCAGAACTCCAGTAGCAGCTATGTGTGAACTTGACATCACGATTTTATTTATTTTTTTCTTCGAAAGCTTAAGTAGCTTAGCTGATGTTCTTGCAGTTTGCAGTTTCTCTTTGGATGCTCAGTGGTGATCTTTTATGGACTATCTGGACAAATACCGAATAAGTAAATAGCTCTTACTTGAGAGAGATGGCTTTCGCCCGTCTCATAAATAGCTGTGGTTTCTAGGCCCATGGTTTGGAAAGATTAATGTATTTTATGGTGATACAGTGGGCAGAAGATAAAGAACATAGTCTAGTATATGTATTCTAGTCTACTGTAATCTGCTTTTTGGTCCTGCTAAGTCTGAGAAAAGGAGCATAACTCATTAGTTATATGTACTTGAGAGAATCTCATTTATCATGACATGGTAGGCAATGGAAGTGTTTTAAATTTAAATGATAAATGAATTTTTATTTTATTTTATAGAAACAGTCAAATGCTTGATGAAGATAATGTATTGAATGAAACACCAAAATCTTCCTCAATTAATTTGCCTGATGAGACAGCTGGTGCCCCACAGCTGGAAAGAAGCACAGAAGTAGCTAAGACCCAGACTGCTACTGCGAAGAGTGTGGTGAGAAACTTAGGATCGCATCCATTTAAAGCATCTTCCTTATTTCGAGGAGAGAAAAGACAACTGAAATTAGACATATCATGACAATATTACTAGTCTTGCTGTTTTTAAGTGAAGCTCTAGAGAATATCACACTAGTCCACTACTTCAACTAATAGAATGAATTTCATTCCTTGAGAAATATGACTAACTTAGTCCACAGTTGCAGATGGATTTTTTAATGATAGTTGTCTGCAAAGTAAATGATCTTACGATTTCATTAAGGACATATGGTTATTTTTAGTAATTAATATATAGGTGCCTTTTTAGTCTTTCCCAGGTGAATGTAGAGACGTCAGTAAGCAGCAGTCAAACCCTGCCCAGAGGAAAAGAATCCTTCCCGCATGGATGTTAACAGATCTAAGAGATCAAAACCTTTCAGCACCAGTCCTCACTGGAGGTAGGTTTTGTTTCAAGAAAACCTTAAGCAGAATTTGAAAGTTTTCCTGAACAAATGGAGATGGAGTAGTAGTTGTAAAAGTGGATAACTTAGCTTAACATTTTTTTTAGATATGTACATGAAATTGAATTTAAAACAAGCCACTTATCAAACACCATCCTGCTAATTACTTTGATTTAAAAAGTGCTATTTATCTTATGTGCCAGACTTATCATCTTAATATAGATTTGCAAACAAACCTGTTGGTGTCATGTCTAACATAAAAGGCCAGCGCAGTAAGAGCTTTCTAAACTAATTAATTAAATAAGAAAGTGTCAGGCACACAATGTTATATGCTGACAGATTCAAAGAAGAGGTGACCTCTGTCCTAGCACAGCTCCCTGACGTGGCAGACATCACAGTGATTTATGTCATTTGTTGGATGTTCTCCTTGATACAAGATTGCTAAAATGTTTTCTGCATTGTCTTACTTAGTCAGCATTTTCTTTGCAACTTTTCAGTCATGTCAGGTTTAGTTTCTTTTGACTGCTTCTTTTCTTTTCTGTGGGTCACATTTTCCTGTTTATTCTCTTGGTGACTTTCTATTGGATATTGGATGTTATAAATGATGTATTCTAGAGACTTTTGATATTATGTTCCTCTGAATAAATATTTTTGTTCTAATAGGCAATTAATTTGGCCTAAAAGTCAGTTTCCTTCTAATAGGCCGTTAATGCAGGCCCTAAATTCTGTTTTGTCATGGGCAGCAGCTGCAGTGTCTGCCTAGTTCTCTCAGCTTCCAGCTGCTGCTTTGTCTCTGGGTTCCAGGGATTTCCCCCATGCACATGTAGTTTAGTAGTCAGCCAAAGATTGGGGTTGATTTTATGTAGATTTTGGTTTGTGGCTCTCTGTGGCTTTCTTCCTTCCAGGATTTTATCCTGTTCCACAAGGCTCAGACTCTGTCCTCGGGCCAGTTAAGCTGGTAAGGCTGCAGCTTTCTGCCGCCTGTGAACTGGGGGATGCCCTCCGAAAAAAACTACAAATTCACAAACCTCACAGGTTGGAGTTGATTTTTCAAGGTCAGAGGTATCCAGTTTTGGTCACTCTCCAGTGCCTTCAAATAGTTGTTGTTTTTTTTTTTTTTTTTTAGATTTTATTTTTTCCTTTTTCTCCCCAAAGCCCCCCGGTACATAGTTGTGTATTCTTCGTTGTGGGTTCTTCTAGTTGTGGCATGTGGGACGCTGCCTCAGCGTGGTCTGACGAGCAGTGCCATGTCCGCGCCCAGGATTCGAACCAACGAAACACTGGGCCGCCTGCAGCGGAGCACGCGAACTTAACCACTCGGCCACGGGGCCAGCCCCCCAAATAGTTGTTTTTTAATATTTTGTCAAATTTATAATTGTTTTGTTTAAGATGATTAGTTCAATGAAGCTACTCTGCCATTTTGCGCTGAATACTGTCTTTTATAGATTTACGGCACAATTGAATATATATTTTAGTTGAATATTACTACTCTTACTGTTTCTAATATTTAGCATAGTGGTCACAGATATCTTCTGAAGTTTTTGGTCAAATATGTTATGTATAGAATAGTCCTTATTTAATGCTAATTTGGATTATAGTAGGATCAGAATGATCGTGTGAGAAAACTGCCTTATATATTGTATGTTGAGGTAGATGTGATTTGATCTGGAGAATTTTTGCATCTAAACCTAAGATTTCCCAGTAAGAGTTTTATTCCAGCACAGTGGTTTTCAGTCCCCTCCAGCCCATCAATACATGTGTAGTGTATTTTATCAGTAGCTTTTCTCCTTAAGTGTGCTAATCCTCCATTTGCAGGAAGGAAATGGGGATCTGGAGATGGTAGTGGAGGAAGGCAGGCAGTTTCCCTCAGTAGAACTATTTCTCTGATATAGAAAGAATAGCTCCTTGACCAAAAATTGGACCAATGTGACCTGCCTCCCTGCAGACAAGCCATTTGCTTTCAGGACTGTCTTGTTTTGTGCTGTAACTGCTTCTGTGCTACCACTATGACATTGCTTATAATAGTCTAAAATATATTTTGCTTCAAATTATAAATAGCTATTAATTTCCACTTGATAAATGTACCATATAAAATATGAAGCATCCTTTTGGGCACTTCACCTTGAAAATGCAAAGGAGAGTAATTTGACATTGGTTTGGACAGGCATATTACATAGTACACAGTGTACTTAAAATCTAAAGCTTCAAAATGAGAGAAAAGTCTTTGGATGCAGGTATTTCTTCTTGTAAACTTAGACTTTTAGAGAGTACTTGTAAGAGGAGGGTTAGGTTACTTAATTCCTTTAAAGATTTAGGATTATAGAACAGGACAGTTCAGCACTTGAATCCAGCTATTAAAGGTTGAAATAATTAGACTTTTTCTGCTGTGTAGGTTTTTTTATTATTATTATTTTGTTTGTTTGTTTAAGTGATGAATCATCCAGGTCAATAGACTAATGTTAGAGATTTTAAAAAATCAATTTCCAGGATGCATTTTAGGTTCATTTAGATGGAAGACACTTTCTTATGTCTTTTGCAGCTTTAGTACTGTACTGTGTTCTTTGATATTTATTTAGATTATCCGAAACCATCTTGATATTTTGGAAGCTTCTGTGTCATTAGGTACAGGACAAATAATTTTAATTATGTTAAATGGCTTATTCAAGATCACATAATGACTGCCCGAGCTGTAATTGAGACCTAGCGCTGTGTGACTCTAAAGCCCGTGCTCTGATCCATATCACTGTATTGCCTCCGGAATTTACCCTCGGTATGTTCTATTTTTGGTGTTTTTTTCCTTTTGTTTTTTCTTTTTAAATATGCACTTGCATTCTCTCCTGGATCTTTTCTCACTTTCACTCTTGGTTTAATCCTGACACGTACATGAATAGTTGCTGTGATCAGGCTATCTTTTCTGTTTTTCAACCAGTGATGTTCTAGTTTATTTTATTTTCTGGGTCCCCAGGTTCTAGTCCTTGGATGTTATCATGAGTTTCTCAGGCCTGGGCTAAAATTTTCTCCATGTCCCTTAGTGATTGGGAAGTCAATATATTTGGGATTTGGGCAAAGGCTCTCAGAGCCTCTCCTCTCTTGGCTTCCATTTAGCTCTGTTCTCGAAATCCTCTAGGCCCCGGGACAAGTCATAACTCCTAGGTGTGACACTCTTGCTACACTGAAGAAAGAGCTTTGATATTTTCACTGGTGTCATGGTACTCTGCAGTACTCTTCTTTCCCCATCTTCTGACCCTCCCACATGGAATCATGAAAAGTGGCACGTACGATAAAGATTGAAGTAGGAAGTAGTCCCGAAACCATTTGGTTTACATTTAATTTTGTACTCTGAATATTTTCTGTGTGACAACTCAGTGCAGATAATAAATATTGAGCTGACATTGTTTAATTTGATGATAGTTAAAAATTTACTTAAAGCACTAGTTATTCTATATATTTACTTTATTTCCAACAATGCTGCTAAATGATCTAATTAATAGATTTTTATTAGCCTCTTGGATTTTCTAGCTATACAGTCATATCTACAGAATTATGATAACTTTGGCACTTCTATCTACAGCTTTAAAAGTTTTTTCTTGTCTTATTTTATGAGCTAGGCCCTGTAAATTTTCAGTAAAAATGGATAAAATTGGTATCTGTGTCTTGTTACTGATTTTAATGGGAATTCTATTAGTATTTCAGCATTTAATATGATTGGTATCCAATTCTGATACTCTTATCATGTTGAGGATGTTTTATTTTTTTCAGGAATGACTGTTGAATTCTTTGAAAAAGAATTTTTTTTTAAAGATTTTTTTTAATTTTTCCTTTTTCTCCTCAAAGCCCCCCCCCATACATAGTTGTATATTTTTAGTTGTGAGTCCTTCTGATGCGGGGTCCGTGAGCCGAGGAGTCGAAAGAAAGATTTCTTTAGACTCTTAAGATCTGGCAGTAGTGCTCTTTTATTTAGAGAATAGTATAGAATAGCATGGGGACAGGACCCATGGGCAGGCAGAGCTTCTGCTGCTGCCCCGAGTTGAGGGTTAGGGCTAAATTTAAGGCATAGGTATGTGAGTTATCTCTTTACAAGACAAAGAATATGTAAAAAAGTTAAAATGGTATCAGTGCCCGTATGGTCTGGCCATTTGGCGGTCCCACAACTTTTAGATAAGAATCAAACCGGATTGAGTAAATGGCAGAAGTCACCGCTTTAATTTTATCCTCGGCTAAAGACAAAGGAGGATTTGTGTGTTGGGGGGGGGGGGTGGGGGTCAGTTACATGAGGTTGCCAGACAGTAACCAACTTAAGTTCTTGCCTCTGGCATTGATTAAGAGCTTCTAGAGATAAGACCATCCCCCCTTCTTCCTGGCACAGAGAGGGAGGCATCTTCACAGATAGAGGTTTCCCTTAGAAATGTAAATGTTTCCCAACAAAGGGACAAACAAATTCCACTCCTTGGAGCCTGAATCTCATCTGTAGTTTTAAAACTAACCAGCCTAAAAATTCTCATCATAAGCCATTTTAAAATTAAGCAGCCTAAAAATCCTCATCACTTCTAGTTGTGGCATGTGGGATGCCGCCTCAACATGGCTTGATGAGTGATGCCGTGTCCACACCCAGGATCCAAACCGGCAAAACCCTAGGCTGCTGAAGCGGAGCGTGTGAACTCAACCACTTGGCCACGTGCCGGCCCCTGAAAAATTTTTTGACATAGAAATAGTCCTGTATTTTTATGTGTTAATATAATTAATGATGTTGGTAGATTTTCTAATATGTACCATGCTAGTGTTCCTGAAATGAGTTTAGTTTTATCATGATAGCTTATTATTTTTATGCTCTGTTAGATTTTCTAATATTTATTTTAGGACATTTGTATATATATTCATAATTGTGCTTAGTATTTTTCTCCATGTGTGCCATCTACATCAGATTTTAGTGTTAGAGCTATGTCAGTGTTGTATAAAATGAATTAGAAGGTTTTTTAATATATGCTTAAGAACAGACAACAGAAATATCTGTTTCTTGGTAGAACTTTCCTACATCACAATCTTGGCCTGGTGCCTACTTTTAGTAGTTGATAGTTCTAGCATGGGAAGAGGTAAGTTAGACCAGTAAAAAAGAATGAAACACCCAGAAACAGATCAGAATAACATACATTTAATGTATAAAAAATTAGTTCAGGGGCCAGCCCTGTGGCCAAGAGGTTAAAATTCCTCACACTCTGCTTCCAAAACCCGGGTTCATGGGTTCAGATCCCGGGTGTGGACCTACTCCACTCATAAGCCATGCAGTGGAGGCATCCCACATACAAAATAGAGGAAGATCGGTGCAGATGTTAGCTTAGGGCAAATCTTCCTCACTAAATAAATGAATAAATAAATAAATACATAAAAATATTAGTTCAAACTGATGGGGAAAGAATGCATTATTAAAAATGATGTTGTGGGGCCGGCCTGGTGGTGTAGTGGTTAAGTTGATGTGCTCCACTTTGGCGGCCCAGGGTTCACCGGTTCGGATCTCAGGTGCAGACCTATGCACCGCTTATCAAGCCATGCTGTGGAGGCATCCCACATATAAAATAGAGGAAGATGGGCACAGATGTTAGCTCAGGGCCAGTCTTCCTCAAAAAAAAAATGATGTTGGGAAAATTAGCTTTCTGTTTAGAAAAAAATAACATTAGAGCACTAATTCGTACCATATTCATAAATAAATTTCTATTGAATTAGTAATCTTACTGTAAAAATTAAAACTATTAAGGCATTTGAGGAAAATATGAGAAAAATATTTTTGTTACTTCTGGGAGGCTTTCTTAAAATGACAGGAAGCCTAGAACTATAATGGACAATTGACAGATCTATCTAGATTAAAAATGAAAAAAATATACAAAAGACACTATAGTGACTTATCGTGACTGACTTATAAGTCAGAGGCAAATGACAGAGTGGCAAACAATATACTGGGAGGTATTTGTCACACTTATAAAGTAGATGGAAGGTTTTTAATAATTGTCTACTTAGTAATAAAAAAGAAAGTAAGACTCAGTAGAAATTTCGGGCATTGTATATGACATACCCAGAAGAATAAATACGAATAACCAGTAAATATATGACTACTGTCAGATAGGAAAATGAAAATTGAAACAACCAGGTACCATTTTTTTGTTCATTAAACTCATCAAAATCTAAGTATTAATAATATCTAGTATAATAATTGTAATATCCAGTGGTGTAAGAATTATCGAATATTGTTGGTGAAAGTAGAAGTTGGTGTAGCCTTTTAAACTTATTGGCTGGTTTCTCTTAAATTTTTAAATATACAACACACTTTGATCTAGACATTCCAATTCTAGGTGTTTATCCCGTAGAAATAATGACATTTATACTATTAACCATTTGTGTGATTACATATACATATTTGTAGATATATTTGCTTAAACTTAGGAAAAAGTTGAGAAGGATATGCATCAAACTGTTAATATAACTGTTAGGAGTGGTTCCTTTGGATGACAAAATTGGATGGATATAATTTTAATGACACATATGCATGCATACAGTTGAGCCATCATTCCTATAATATTAGTGTAAGAGCTCATATAAGTAAATGCAATTAGTAATAGTTAAAAATAAACTGGTTTGTTTTAATAGTTAATTTCTTTTATATTTCTATCATTTAACTGTACCTATCCTGAATTTAGAAAATTATTTGATATGCCAGGTATAAAGATTGTTATGAGCTAATTAACATTTGTTTTATATACTTTTTTGTGAAGAGCATTTTAACAACAATTTCAAAATGGCTTCTTCCTCTGCAAAAAGGAATTAGCTTTGGTCCAAAGAAGGAATATTGTAGTAGAGAATTTGGAATTTTGAAGGATTGAATATTTTAAATATATATAATTTTAATTTTAGAATTAGTGTACATGTGTGACACGGCATGTGGTAAACTGCCATTTGGCAGAAGCCTGTCTTGTTGAATTTACAGTTTTGGGTTTTAGTTCTCGTGGTAAGCAATGCCATAGCTGATTATTTCGCTTCGTCTGACTAATTCATAACTGTTGTAGCCTTTGGTCATTTGCTTCACCAAGCTATACAGTCCTGTTTAGTCCTGTTTCTGACAGTTTCTAAAATGATACAGAATGCTTCCTAATCTAGATTCAAAACAAATACTTAAATAATTTAGGCAAAGTTTAGTTATTAGTGTATTCATAAGTTTCCTTTGATAAATACATTATTTTTATGTTGGTTCAATAGATTTTCCTGTTTAATAGTAGGGACAGTATTGTATTAGCATTTGTTTCTTGAACTTAATGAAGGGGTGTTATTTCAGGCCGCCGGTATGTCCTTTAGAACAGCTCTGAGCAAACTACAGCCCATGAGCCAAATCCAGCTCACTGCCTGTTTTTGTAAATGAAGTTTTATTGGAACACAGCCATGCTCATCTGTGTATATATGGTCTGTGACTGCCTTCATGCTACAAAGGCAGAGCTGGGTAGTTGTGACAGATACTATGTGGCCCATAGAGCTTAAAATATTTACTTTCTGGCTTTTTATGGAAACTTTGCTAACCCTTGCTTTAGAACTTTAGAGTAGGGATTACTGATTGCCTTACGTACCTTTATCTAAGCTCCTAAGGGAATCTTGGGATAAGTTCTGTTTATGTTCACAGTTCACTCAGTCAAACATATTTATTGAGCACCAGTTTTGTGATAGGCACAGTTCTAGGTACTGGAGACATAAGGGGGGACCAATGAACAAGGCATGTAAACAAGGCATATCGTGAATTTATCATTTGAGTATAGAGGAGACAGACAACTAACCATGATGATTGTCTTCTTAAAATTAGTAAATCTATTTTCTTTTCTGATTAGACAGTTCATGAATTTGTTAACAAATTATGATACTGACTTAAGTTTCCCAACTATATTGAACCTTCGGTAAGTATTATATGGGATACAATGTCCATTTTACTGAGACATTTTTTTCATTGGTGAAGTTTGTAGAGATCACTCTTCCTTTTGGGTTATTTTGGGTTCTCAATCTGTATTTAAGATAACTTAAATTGAATCTCTGACTGTGGATGTTAGGGGCTTGATAAGTATATGTAAAATCATTGGGTACTACATGTCAGATTTTATTTTAGAAAAATTCAAGGCTGAAATAAAAAACAAAAAGATAGCTAAGATATATCAGGTAGTCTACTAGATAGTTTATATATCTTACTTCATTTACTCCTCCTGATAACTCCGTGAGTTGTTATTATGCATACCTTTTTCCAGATGATGAAACCAAAGTTCAGAGAGGTGAGGTGGAAGAGTTAAAGAATGGAGGCTGCCCACGTTGGTGTCTTGGCCTGGCTGTCTCCAGGCCTGGAGCTCTTGGCCATTGTGCTGCGTAATATTTTTTGAGATTTGCAAATAAGTGTTTTCAAGTTGGCGTTAATATAAATGGGACTTTAATTTTACTAGCACTTCTATCCTTTTTCTTTCTTTTTGGTATGGATTACTGACAATTGAAGATATGAGAGATAATTTTGTTCTTTTTCTTTGTGTGTGTGTTTAAGATAATATTGTAACCCAGAGAAGTGGAAAAGAAGGAATCTACAAAGATAAAACCCAAGTTAACATAACACAGCAAGGAAAAAAGCGATTAATTTCATCAGGAAGCTCAGAAAGTACATCAGCAGAGCAAGACACAGGAAAAAAGTGCAAAAATGCTGATCAGGAAGAGTCTGTCATTTCATCCAAGGTGATTTTTTAAAAATTCATTATTTGATTGTTTTCTTCACCAAGTGTTCTTGATAAGAATTAATTATATGCTGTATACAGCAAGGAAAAATCAAAACTGCTTTTCATTATTGTGTTTATGAAGATAAAAACTAACCCAGATTTTTTTTGACTTACTGAAACTGATATTTAATAAAGCACTTGCATTGTAGAAAACACAACTTTTAATTCAGAAATTTTCAGACTGGAAAAAAGTGAAGACCACTTGACTCTAGTCATAATTTGGTACATTCATTCTGAAAACCTGGTTTTTCATTCTCAGACTGCATGTAACCACCTTTTTCTTGAGAAGTGTGAAGAGAATAACAATTGATGGGGTAGTTCTTAATAGCCTGTTGCAGGATTACTTCTGGGCTAACTTACAGTATTTATAAACCTCTTACCTCTTTCAGTTTTTGCTGGCTCACTAGAATGGTTTGGCTGACTTAAACATTCTTTAACACTGGATACTTAAAGAAGATGAGGCATGTTTATTGGATGCATTTAAAAAGAGAGAAGAAAAATGATAGAGATGGTCCCAGGGCAGAAAGGCGACGTATTCTTTCTCTCAAAAGAGGGGTGGCTTTAGATGAAAGTTTTCATGATCCTTGCAGACCTATGGCTGAGCTCTGTGGGCCCCCATTTTTTAGTCTCAGAGCGAAAGGAGTAGAGTTGGTGTTAGAATAGTGTGCGCTGGAGTGATTGAACTGCGAATAGCTATCCCAGAGGGTCAGGCCTTTTATAGTACTTCCCTCACTCCTACCTCCTCTCCCATTAGAGAAGAACCAGCTTCGCACGGGATCCTTTCTTCCAGCTAGAGAAGTGGAGACTTGATCACTGTAGGCTCAACTCCTTTGCTTACTTACGGAATCAAGTTTAATAAATGAAAAGAAAGTGTTTTCTGACACATATATTGGCCATAAAAACTTAATAAGATAAAACTTGTTTTATATAAACTTTTCTCTGTTTTCTGAATGTATCAATATGGCTGCCTTTTTTGGCCAAGAAGAGAAATTATTTTTTTCAGAGGAAAATCTGTAGTATACATGCTTTACTACGTTTATCCTAACCCATAAAGTTTGATAATCACAAGAAAGACTTTAAGAAACACCTTCTTAATTAATAGATTGTAGAGAGGAGATCCAAGATATTCAAGGTATTTGCGAGATTTTGATGACATCAGGGAGTGTTCAGCCAGGTCCCAGGAATGCCTGAGCTCGGCTTGGCCAATTGCCCTTCCTTCCCTTAGAGTTTCTGAGGGAGATTCGCCTCTCATAGCACAGGAGAAACAGGGCTCAAGGCTTCATAGCCGTTTCATAACCCTTTATGAGGGTTTTCTGGTAAGGATGGGCCAGAGAAGACTTAGACTGAAGACCCCAGGCGGGGCTTTTCCAAACCCCACCCAGTTTCAGTCTTGACACTGGTGAGCAGCTAGTCCTGAAGAGATGTCTACAAGCAGAGCAGGTGAGAGGGGAAGTTCAAAGTGAGAGAAAACAAGAGGCTGGGCCTACCTGGTTAGTCTAATGGCAGGAGATTGCCAATTACAAAGAACGAAAACGGTTTGGCCAGGACTGCAGAGTAGACGTGGTCATTTTACTTGGAAAAAGTCAATTCCATTCTTTTGGGGGAGAGTTAAGAAAGGAAGTGGAGAGTAGGAGCAGAAATCACCTTCTTCCTACTGGGCCCTATTCCTAAGATTCTGATTCAGCTGGTCTGTGAGGCTTGTGCATCAGTATTATTTTGAGTAAATTCTCTCAATTTTAATGTGCATTCGAAGTTGAGAGCTAATGATGTACATCATTTAATACCTCAGAGGAAACTGATGCCAAAGGCCACACAGCTAGGGATCTCGGGTCTCAAACACAGGTCTTTTCATTTTGGGTACAATGTATTTTTCTACTGTACGTATTAGACTGCCTCCAAAGTTTTTGTGACTCTAGTAACTTCTGATCATGAAGATAATTGCTCTGAAATAGCCTGTGTTTTTCATCAGCTCTCTTACGTCCATCTGCAACTCCTTACCAGTTATGTAATGCCCAATTTGGAAGTGAAAGTGAGGGTGCTTGAATTTATTAACTTTAAAGTAAAGGATGGTATGTTCTTTACAAAATCTAATTAGGATTCTGTTGTAAATGACAGAAGGAAGCCTAACTGAAACAACTTAAGCAAAGTAGTATTGTAAAGCGTATCAACTGTCTATTGCTGCGAAACAAGCTACTCCAATACTTAGTGGCTTAACACAACAATGACTTATTATAATAATTCTATGGGTTGACTGCATTCAGCTAGGCAATTTTATGACAGCTTTTGGGTGTCAGCTGGGCTGCATTCAGCTGGGAGCTCAGCTGAGGCTGGAGCATCCAAGATAGCTTCATTCATATGAATCGAGCCTCAGTAAGCATTGATGGAATGGCTCGGGGGCTGGGTGGGCCTCCCTCTCTCCACTTAACCATTAAGGAGTCTAGACTCAGTCTTTTCCTGACAGCTGGATCTCAAGAGAATGAAAGTAGAAGCTTCTTGGTCTCTTAAGGCCTACGACTGGACCTGGTACATTGTCATTTCTGCTTCATTCTTTGGTCAGAGCAAGTTACTACATCAGCGTAGATTCAGGGGTAGGGGATTAGGCTCCACTTGATGGGTGGAGTGATTTGTGTATAAAGGGATGAGAGCGCTTGTTGGCAGCCATCTTTGATGACTATCTACCACACAAAGATATAGGAATAATTCAGTTTCTAGAATGGAAAGGAAAACAGCAGGAACTACAGATCATAGGGACCAGCTGGGACCAGGGACTTGATCAAAATCAGGTTGTTCTGTGATTTTCCCATTTTTGCCTCCTGAATCATTCTTTACTGCTATCAGCAGACTTTCTTCACATGGTGTATGACATGGTCACAGGTAGCTCCAGGCTCATGTCATCCAGTTTTTTCAATTAAGAGGAAAAACAAGAGTTTCTCTGTGGCTTCTTCAGTGTTAAATTTCTAGAGAGTTGAGTCATGGAATCTCCTCTTTGACCATTCACAGTAGTCAGGGAGATGAGATGGTATCATTACCCCTTTCTGGGCCATATGTTCACTCATTATCAGATGAATGGAGAAAAGCAGTCTAGGAAGAAATACAGTAGGCATTGCACTAGTTTTTGGATTTTATAGTTAGATCTGGATACATTCAAAGAGAAGGAAAAGAACTGGTAGTTTCTTAGGTTGGTTGAGATCAACCTAATAAATGAGGAGGTTTGGAATGGTTGGGAACATTGGGGTACACCATAAGGCGGGAGGGAAAAATGCTTATTTAACTTCTTTTGAAGAAGGTTTTTGAGTTGTGTTGAAAGATGGCTGGCATGTTAGCAGGCAGAATTGGTGAGGAGAGTACTGTCAGTGAAGGGCAATGTGGGCAGAGGCAGGAAGTGTGTGCGCTCCATGAATGTACATCTACACTGGAGTGTCCTGTGCACGTGTGCATGGGTGGGTGTGTTTGGATATGGACGTGAGAGATGGGAGGAGCAAGCTACTGAACAAATCAGGATGACGCTTGCTGGCCCAAGTAAATAAGAAATTAGGACTGTATTTTATGGCTTCAGAGACTTTTTGAAGGGTTTTGAGTGAGGGAGTCATGTGGTTAGCAGTGATATAAGCTGGAGGCAGGAGCCACCTAAAAAGCTGTCACAGGAAGCCACAGGGAATGAAGGCCTGAACTGGAATGGTGGCAGTGGGACCAGAAAGAGGCAGACAAGTGTAAGAGATTTTTTTGGAGATGGAATTATCAGAACCTCATGACTAAGAAAATATTGAGGAGGAGATATTGAAAATGCTCTTTAACAGAGCAGAGGGTAAGAGATAGGCATGGCAGTTAGGGAAGGAAGGAAGATTTGCTTGGTTTGAGGCAATGGTGGCATATCTATGAAAGTTGTCTGATAGACAGAGATGAAAGCCTGCCTCACAGGGGAGACAAAAATCAGGGCTAAAGAGAGTTCTGTTATATCCATATTATCAGAAAGCAAACTTGCAGACACTGCATTTAGAGTGTATGCAGTATGTGGAGGGGGTGCCCTGGCATCGAGAGCCATTTCCTGTTACACTGCCTGCTCTGTCCTGTATATGCAGCTTCCCCCATGGTAATAACTGCTGGGTCAAATAAACTGGCTGTTAAGTATCTCATTGCTCTGCATACAGATGCCTGCTATGGACTCTTACTCATATTTCTTCATGGAAATAGCAAGAACTCTTACTTGCACAGCTGTCTCTTAGGTAAGGCTATATCCCCCAGAGCTCCTCTATGCTGCTTTACTACATCAAAAAGTCTTATCCCCTTTGCTCCTGGTTGGCCATTTGGGTTAGTACCATTTTATAGCATGGCTCTGATCAGTCCCGTAGAAACATCTTTTCATTCATTCATTCAACAGGCATGTATTAAACAAATAGTAGTAATATAGTGGCATTAATAATGCTATTACCAACAACAACTAAAAAAACACACAGCCATTTAGTGAGCTCTTATTCTGGGCTAGACCCAGTGCTAAGATATATTTATTTCATTTAATTTTTAGAAAATCCTGGAAAGTAGGTTGACAGTATCCCTGGTTTACAGATCAGGAGACCTGAGGTTCTCAGAGTTTAAATCAACTTGTTCAAGGTCAAAGGTTAAGAAATGGCAAAGCTGATATTCAAATAGGATTTTTTGCTTCAAAGACCATTCTAATAATCATTACACTAAGCAGTCTCTCTTTTATATGGAAGGCAGTGTGCTAGAATCTGGCATTAAAAGATGAAAAGACATAGTTGATAAGGAGCTAATAGTCTTTTGGGGGACATGATTAAAATCATAAAATAATGTGACAACGCATTGATTTTTATGGGAGCTTTGAGGTGGACTACCTAAGCCAGCTGGAGGATTCCTAGGGAAGAGTTCCTAAAAGAAGTGGTCTGAGCTGCATCTTAACAGAAGAGCAGTAGGCGTGAACCAGGTGCAGAAGAGGTGGAAGTAGGAGTCCATCCCAGCTGTAAGGGCCCGGGGGATACAAATAGGACGCTGGAATTACTGTTCTTAGAATTCTGGATGCGAAGTCAGGTGGCAGCATGAGATGAGGGTGAAGCCAGCGGCGGGGACTAGTTCTTCAAGGGAGGACCTTGAAATACTTTCAGCCACATAGATAACTCTGGCAGCTCTTCAGAGAAGAGACTGGAAGAGAACAAGATGAAAGACAGGGGGATGAGGGAGGAGATTAGGATACTAAGGCAGTCGAGAAATAAAGAGAATCGGACCCAGGGCAGTAGCATTAAGGATGATGCGCGGGTGTTGGGTTAGAGAAGTATTTAGAAATCAAAACTTCAGGACTTGTTACTTGAGATCATGAGAGAAAGGAGTGGAAGAGGGACTTCCAAGGTTCCAGCTAGAATGAATGCATGAATTATGTTGACCAAAACTGTGGTTCAGAATACAGAGGGAGGATTTCAATTTTGACGTTTTGAGTTTTAGGTGCATAGGCTATTGAGGAAGAAATGTCTAGCAAGTGATTGAATATTATATGAGTTTGAAATGCAAGAGTGAAGTTGGGGCTGGAGTTTAGGATTGTTTTAGTCTTTAGCATGTGGGTGCTAAGGGGATCGATGCGGGACTTTTAAGGCAACTAATTAGTACAGATGTTCTTTTTAAGGGCAGCTTGGAACAACGACAATAAATTATGTCATTGAACTTGTATTGGGGGGAGTTCTTTGTCTTGCTCCTCACAGTACGTTAAAGCTTCAGGTGGTTGCGGGATGAGGGAGGGCTTGTTGGCAAGGGAATGGACTATTTTAATAGCCTTAATAGTACATTCCAGCCTCCTCCAAGCACCAAGGTCACCTTTCACCAGCTCCGTGCTCCTTGATCCCTGAGGTCTCTGGCAAGTATTTCTACAGTTTAGGGGATCTGACCTCTCTATCATGAATCTCTAGCCTCTCACACTTTTGTTCTTAACATTTTCATTTAATCTAAGAAATAAGCAATGTGGGTGCTTATAAAATCTGGAGCTCTCTGCGTTTCCTCTACTTCTTCCAAGTACAGAGCATCTTCTGTCTTTCCTGTTGCCTCACTTGCCAGTTCACTGACTTGCTCATGTGCTTTGTAATTGGCACAGTACAAATTTATGTCTCAGCAAACTTACAAATTACTGCATGTAATGGGTTTTTGGGATCACTTATAAATAATTGAAACCATGAATGTTAAATTCTTGAATGCCAAGGGTCTACTGAATATCAGTATTTCATGGAGTTCCATAAAGAGCATTATGAATTCCAGCTTTTGTGACTCTTAAAATATATTTAAAGATTTTAAAAAAAATTTTTCCTTCTTCTCCCCAAAGCCCCCCGGTACATAGTTGTATATTTTAGTTGTGGGTCTTTCTAGTTGTGACATGCCAGATGCTGCCTCAGCATGGCTTGGATGAGCGGTGCTAGGTCCGTGCCCAGGATCCAAACCCGTGAAACCCCGGGCTGCCACTGGAGTGCATGAACTTAACCGCTCGGCCACGGGGCTGGCCCCATGACTCTTAAAATATATTTGAGAACTCCTGATCCATAGTATTGACATCTGTGACTTTATCATTCCTTTCTCTTTTTAGAATAAATTAACATGTTAAACATCTTCCTTGTGAAGGTGTTTAAAAAAACAAATCCTTCTTTACGTTTCATGGAAGTAGTGGGATTTGAAATATGATGCCAAATATTTCGTATCTTATATTTCATTTCATTTTCTTTGGTTGATGTTTCATTTTTTAATGAAAGAATAATATATGCTGTTGTCAAAAAATAGAATATTCAGAAGCATGTGGAGTAAAAAGTGAAAATCTTGATTTGCTTCACCCTTCAATTCCATTGTCCTAATATTCTGATTTGTATCCTAAACCTTTTCATTTGGATTCACACAGGTAAGTACACACATAGATATATAGGGAATTTATTTTAAAGTTAAATGGAATCATAGTATATATATATGTATTGTTCTTGTTTAATTTTAAAAATCGTTAGATGTATAAATACCTGCCTCTTTGTTTTCAACCTCTGCATGGTATTTCATGGTAAGGATGTATTCTAATTTATTTAACTACTTCCCTAGCCGTGTCCTTTTTTTTCTATAATAAATATGAAAGCTGTTGAGGAGGATTTTTTCCCTATTGTCACCAAACTGTTGCTGAAGCCCAAAGCTGGGGACAAAAGCTGGGGACTAAGGGTAAGTACTCGTGTTTGAAAGGAGCCCCCAGCAGTGAGATCTGGATGTTTCCCTGTGGGGCTTACTGAAAGGTATGAGAAGTGTTCACTGTCCCACCCAGGCTTTCTGCAAAGAGCACTGAGAGACAAGAAGGTTCTAAGATTTGAGGGAGAGCTGTGTTTGTGGGGAAAAGTTATTTTCTCCCTTTCTAAAATTAAGAGAAGGGAGGCACTCTAAGAGAATTACTTGCAGAGTTTAGAGATGCCAATAGGAACAAGCGACTGGCATTTAATTGGACATCTGCTTAGCCAGTGGATTTGCTGACCTACCCCATTACCACCTGAACAGGGAAAAAGAAAACTGCTGAGAGTTGACCTGGTAGAGGACTGTCAAGTGGGAGATGGGTCAGAATTGCCCCATTCCCAAGCCAGAGTTCCAATCCCTGGCATGTGTCAGTTGGTCCTATAATAGAAGGAGATGAGGTTGGGGTATAGTTGAATAGTTGGGAGAAGAGAGTGTGGGTTTTAGAGGGGTGTGGTATAAATGCCACCTGCCAAGGGTCAGCTCCAAGAGGTAGCCAAATGATTGCTTTTCCCATAGGTTACTTATTATTTTACAAGAATCATGATAAGACCCAGGTTCCTTTTGCAAGGTCTTTAGTCAGTTTGGATAGTGTTTTAAAGTTACATACTGTGTTTCTTAAAGAAGAAAATAAACACTTAAGTAATTAGTCCAAAAGAAGTCATACTAATAATATCTTCTCAATAAATTGGAGTTGTTGGATATTCAGTAATATCAAAGCCAGCTTTGTCCAGATGGCATTCAGCATACATGAGTCCTTAATTATAAATGGTGGGGGGGGACATTCATGTATGTCTGATATGTTGTCATCACATTCTAGAAATGGTTACCAGGAAGACTGAGGTTTATCTGAGTAGTGCTTCCACTCCACAGGAAGTATAAGTAATTAAGCAGCCATTTTTAATAAGATAAGACTAGATTTACTCTTTGTGCTAGTGGTAAGTACAAATTAAAAAGGTTCTGCAGTGCTAATGGGAATGTTTACTTGGTTTGAAACACCTTTAATTGGTTAAACTAAAACTTTTATTCAAACCACTTCAAAGGAATCATGTTTATTTTCTGAGTTGGTCATAACATAGCTTCATGCAAATTTTTCTGTGAGGGAGGAGCAGTTTTATCATTCAGCTATAAGGCAAAATCATGATTATATTTAGAAGGTAGAAATAAAGTATTGCAGTAACTTATAAGAAATTATAAGGACAGTGCATGTTAAGAGCATGACACATCGTTGAACAAGAAATTTAAGAGCCTAATAGGTTTTTTAGGAAAGATTATATTCAAATGAAAGTGAATATTGTATTCTCATCTGTTTTATTTGTATTTTTGTGGTTGTTTTTCACTGAATGTTTGACATAATTATAAAGGTTTGGTACAACTATACATTCCTTCTCTAATAACTATAGATTGTTTTAAAGTTATTAAACTAGAGACATAGAAAATGGTAATTGTAATAACTTTAATATGTGAATGTTAAATTTTTAAAAATATACATATTGTATGAATCTTGAGTTTCATGCTTTTATGCTTAAATTTACATATTTCTTTAAAAACATGTTCCATTTATTTCTAATTTTTTTTCCTGATATATCTTACAGGGAATGCCACAATCATTTTCTGCAATCACAGTAAGTAACGCGGAGGTGAATGATACGAAGACTGATACACAGAGAAACAAAATCCCAATAGAGGAACTTGGTAAGGTTTCTGAACATAACATCATCACTGAAGGGACACCAAATAAAGAAGACGAAGCAGTGAGTTGTTCTGAGAGTTGTTCAAGGGCCCAAGGCAAGTCGTTCCATGATGAGGCTCAAGGATCTCACCCTGAGTCCAGCTCTGATCCTTCCAATCCTGGAACTTCACGTGCAAAGGCAACTGATTCCGTTCCACAAGCTTCTGAAGAAAACAAGGTCAAGAGGACATCCTGCATGTATGGGGCAAACTGCTACAGGTAAAATGAAATTACAGGTAGCATGTAATTCCATTATTTCAACAGCATGTAGCCATGTAGATATATGCTATAGTGTATGAGAAGCCTAATAAAACCCATTGGCCTAAAGGTTAGGAGTTTTGTCCTATATCTACTGGTTTGGACTTTCTCAATATGCATTCTAGCAAATGCTGCTAGAGGCTTTTAAGATACAGTGGGGAGTTAAGTGTTTCGTAAGCAGACATACTGATTAATGCAAGGATCTGAACTGGGGAATCCAGACTTGAAAATTCAATCACTCAGACCTAAATACCTGCTTATTTAGTGTGTTATTTAGATACTAGAAAGAGGCCATCATAAGTAGTTGTTGTATACAGTATAACTATTAAGAGAATTTTAGGTTGTGTTTAGGCATCTTATTATATTTGTGCATTTTCCTTTATATTTTTCTAATGGTGCTCTTGAATCACCATGATGCCTTCTAAAACAACTAATAGGGGCCGGCCCCCTGGCCGAGTGGTTAAGTTCACGCACTCCAGCTTCAGCGGCCCAGGGTTTCGCCGTTTCGGATCCTGGGAACGGACATGGCCCTGCTCATCAGGCCATCCTGAGGCAGCATCCCATGTGCCACAACTAGAAGGACCCACAACTAAAAATAGGCAACTATGTACTGGGGGGCTTTGGGGAGGAAAAGGAAAAATTGTTAAAAAATCTTTAAAAAAAACAAAAATAAAACAACTGAATATATATTTTGTGCATTGATGAGTTACTCCTGTACTTCTTTATTATATTGTACTCTATTTTCTGATTTCTTATTTTGTGAATTTAAATTATAATCCCTTATTTTTAGGCTATAATTTTAGCTGTAATGTTTATACTAGCATGTTTATAATTACACAGGCCTAATTCAGAAGTATTTCTTTTCCATTTCAACTTGTCAAATCAAATATCTTCCCAATACATTCCAGTAGAGTTTATTGTCTTCTATGCAGTAGCATTTTTATATCGAATATTCCATTCATTTCACATTTATATTACCTCTCTTTAAAATGCTTTGCCATTTTAGCACTTGACTAACCATAATTTTTAATTTCAGCAGTTATAATTTATGCATTTATTCATAATTCTGTCTGTTTTCAATACCCTTAGTTTCACATATGGAACATAATGTATAAACTTGTAGAATAGAAGTATATAACCTTCTATTATTTTGGATTTTTGAAAAATCCTGTTTCGGATTTGTGTTAGTTCACTAGGGCTGCCCTAACAAAATATCACAGACCGAGTGGCTTAAACCACAGAGATTTGTTCTCTCAGTTCTGGAGACTGGACGTCCAAGATCAGGGGTCGGCAGGTTTGGTTTCTCCTGAACCCTCTCTCCTTGGCTTGCAGAAGCCCTCATTCTCATTGTGTCCTCATGTGGCCTTTTCTCTGTACGTGCACATCCTTGGTGTTTCTTCCTCATTTTACCAGGAAACCAGTCATACTGGATTAAGGCCCCGTCCTATGACCTTATTTAATCTAAGTATCTCTTTAAAGACCCTGTCTCCAAAGACAGTCACATTAGGGGTTAGGGCTGCAACATACGAATTTGGAGGAGGATGCAATTCAGTCCACAACAGTATTCAACACTGGCGTTTGTCTTTGTTAAAGGTGTTTGAATGCTTTATCAAGGTCACAATGAATTCATTCATATTTGATGATGATACACGTTAGTTTTAATCAGTCATAGCTTATGAATAGTTATTTCATTTTTTACTAATTTTGGTATGTATAATTAATACCTAAGAAATATTTACCACTGAATCTTGAAAACAAAATGCTTATATTTGTAACAAAGAGGAGAAAATAACGTATCTTGAGTTCTTGTTATATATGTACACCGTAACAATCACTTAAATGTATCTCTTCTCCAGCCTCACTGCCACTGCTTTGGTTCATGCTGTGGTCTCTCTGGGCCGAGTGAATAATCTCCTAAGTCTCCACATTTTCCCTCAAGTTCATATTCCTCATTGTTGCCTGAGTGATCTGGTTAAGAAAATAAAAACAGAGAAAAAGAGAAAGAGAGAGAAAAAACATCTGACAACATCACTCTCTTGTACGGAATCGTTTGGTGATTAGTGTCCGGGTTTCTTTGCGTAGTCCAGACGGCCCTGAGCTCCCGTTAATTCTCTGCTCCTGCCATGCTGTCTATGTCCTTTGGACCTGCTGTTCCCTCTTTCTCACTCCTGTCTTGCTTAAAGACCCTGCTCACGTTCAGCTCCTTTCTGAGTCCTTTTCTGACATGCCCCTTCTTTCCCAAATTGCTCATCCTACTTGCAACTTTTTCCTCATACAGTTTCTGATATTTGATATTAGATCTAATATTTAAAATCTAATCATTGATTTCTAATTATTTATTTACGTGTTCTGTCTCTCAATAGAAAATTCTTCGTCAAGGGGAGTCTTGTTCAATCCCTTGATGTCGTGCTGTTGACTCCCAAATCTGTATCTTCAGCACAGATTTCTGCACTGAATTTTAGATCCAGATGTTTATCCACCACTGTATCCACAGGTGCTTCAAATTCAACATCACTAAAGCGATGGCATCTTATTTCAATCCTTTGTGAAACAAACTTACAGCAAAGTAGCATTTAACTTTGTTTGCAGGAACTGTTACTTCCAAAAACTTCTTTTCGAAAATTTTACTCTTTTGAGGTCATATAGTTTTTCTGTGTATTAGCGTGTATAGTTCCATTAGTAAACTAATTTTAAAAACTGGGCAGAAGTTGCAATGTCTTTCTCTTACTAGCATGCAAAGAATTTATACTTTAATTCAAACTTGTAGTTTTTATCTATATAAGGTTATATAAATTATCTAAGAGTTAATAGTATATAAAATAAAGTTTTCACCTCTGGTAAAGGTGGAGTATCTTGTTGAAGACCAAACTTCACAGTGAGAACTACTAGGCAAGCTGAACACTCAGGTTTGAAAACACCCGAGGCAGCCAGGACTTTGAGGCTTTTCCCCTTGTGACATTTGCCAATTTTTTAGTGTTTCAGGCTGAGGGCTAAGAGGCCAAGCAGAGTTTTGGGCAGTCTCATGGGGCTTAGGCAACAAACGTGGAGTTCAGTATTTGCCAAGCCGGAGGGTCCCCATATGGAAGCATAGACAATCAGAAGGGAAAATATAAGCATAAATATAAGTGAATATTGACTATATAAAGTAGTAATAATTTCTGTGTTGTATAAAATATATGTGAAATTAAAATATATGAAAATAGCATAAAAGTGGTTGGGGATTAAAGCAGGTAAAATTTAACTACTCTAGATACGTTATATAAGGGGAATTATACAGGATTTGTTGTTTTGTGACTGGTTTATTTCACTTAGCGTAATGTCCTAAAGATTCACTCATGTTTTAGCATGTGTCCGAATTTCCTTTCTTTTTAAGGCTGAATAATATTCCATTGTGTGTATATACTACGTTTTGTTTATCCACTCATCTGTCAGTGGACACTTGGGTTGCTTCCATCTCTTGGCTGTTGTGAATAATGCTATGAACATGGATGTGCAAATAACTGAGATCTTGCTTTCAATTCTTTTGGATATATATATAGAAGTAGAATTGCTGGATCATATGGTAATTCTATTTTTAATTTTTTGAGCAACTACCATACTGTTTTCCATAGCAGCTGTACCATTTTACGTTCCTGCCAACATGTCCAAGGTTCCAGTTTCTCCACATCCTCACCAACACTTGTTATTTTCTGGGTTTTCTTGGTGGTAGCCATCCTAATGGGTGTGAGGTATAATATATCATTGTGTTTTTGATTTGCATTTCCCTAATGATTTGTGATGTCGAGCTTCTTTTCATATGATTGTTGGCCATTTGTATATCTTCTTTGGAGAAATGTCTATTCAAGTCCTTTGCCCATTCTTGAATCAGGTTATTTGTTGTTGTTTTTTCTTTTTTTTGAGAAAGGTTATCCCTGAGCTAAGATCTGCCACCAATCCTCCTGTTTTTGCTGAGGAAGACTGGCCCTGAGCTAATATCCATGCCCATCTCCCTCTGCTTTATATGTGGGATGCCTGCCAGAGCATGGCTTGACAAGTGGTGCATACGTCTGCACCCAGGATGCGAACTGGTGAACCCCGGGCCGCTGAAGCAGAACGTGCCAACTTAGCAGCTGTGCCACTAGGCAGGCCCCCGGTTATTTGCTTTTTGGTCATTGAGTTGGAGGAGTTTTTTATATATTCTAGATATTAACCTCTTATTAGATACATGACTTGCAAATATTTTTCCCCTTCTGTAGGTTTCCTTTTCACTGTTAATTGTATCTTTAGATGCACAGGTATTTTTTAATTCTTATGTAGTCCAATTTGTCTATTTTTATTTTTATTGCCTTTGCATTTGGAAAGAAATCTTTGCCAAATCCAATGTCATGAAGCTTTCCTCCTGTTTTCTTCTAAGAGTTTTAAAATTTTGGTCTTACATTTAGGTCTTTAATCCATTTGAATTAATTTTATATATAGTGTAAGGGAAATGTCCAATTTCATTCTTTTGCATGTGAATGTCCAGTTTTCCCAGCACCATTTGTTGAAAAAACTGTCCTTTTACCCATTGAATGGTCTTGGCACCGTTGCTGAAAATCATTTGACCATACATGTGAGAAGTTATTTCTAGGCTCTCTATTCTCTTCCATTTGTCTATACACCTGTCTTTATGCCAGTACCACACTGTTTTGATAACTGTAGTTTTGTAATAAGTTCTGAAGTCAGGAAATGTGAGACCTCCAAATTCGTTCTTTTTTAAGACTATTTTGGCTATTCGGGGTCACTTGAGATTCCATATGAATTTTAGGATGGATTTTTCTATTTCTGCAAAAAACGCCATTGGGATTTTGATAGAGATTGCATTAAATCTGTAGACTGCTTTGGGCAGTATTGACATCTTAACAATATTAAGTCTTCCATTCCATTCCATGGGATTTATTTCCATTTATTTGTGTCTTCTTTAATAGAAATTAAACCATCGTATAAGTCTTTCACCTCTTTGATTAAGTTTAATCCTAAATATTTTATTTTTTAATGTTATTATATATGGAATTTTTTTCTTAGTTTCCTTTTGGGATTGTTCATTATGAGTATGTAGAAACACAACCAGTTTTTCCATGTTAATTTTGTATACAACTTTGCTGAGTTAGTTTATTACTTCTCACAGTTTTTTTGTGTGTAGAATCTTTAGGGTTTTCTACATCTGTAGAAAAATGCATATACATGTACACCAAAAGTAGAATGTTCATGGCACTATTACTTATAAAAGCCAATAACTGGAATGAACCCGAAAATCTATAAATAGTAGAATGGACAAATAAATAGTAGCAGCTTCATACAATGAAATGTTACATTGTAATGAAAATATACTACTGCTATGTGAAACAACATAGAGTAATTGTGCAAACATAAAAAGTAATTCTCAAAGAAGTACATACTATATATTTTCACTTCAATTCAAGAAAGGGCAAAACTATTATGTTGTTTTATAACATGGCTTCTCAAAGTGTGGTCCAGAGAGAAACCTCTGAGTGTTCCAGTCCCAAGATGCTTTAGGAAATCTGTTAGGTCAAAACCATTTTCATATGTTTTTTTGTGTGTGTGTACCTTTTTCACTCTCATTTGCTCAGTCACAAGTGTACAGTAGAGACATTAAAGAAATTTCCAAAGTATAAAACAACGTCTCCACAAATGTTTTTCGAAGATAGAGTTATGTTAAGACGTCGTTTATGATAATATGGGAAGGGTTTATTGTTATTTTTAAATAAATACATTTTTTAAATTTCTCATTTTTAATTTCTAACAGGTTAAAAAACCCACATGGGGGCCAGCCCATTGGTGCAACGGTTAATTTGCACGCTTTGCTTCAGGGGCCCGGGGTTCGCCAGTTCGGGTCCTGGGTGCAGACCTATGTACCGCTTGTCAAGCCATGCTGTGGCAGGCATCCCACATATAAAGTAGAGGAAGATGGGCACAGATGTTGGCTCAGGGCCAGTCTTCCTCAGCAAAAAGAGGAGGATTGGCAGCAGATGTTAGCTGAGGGCTAATCTTCCTCAAAAAAAACCCCAAAACACGCAAATAAACAAAAGGTCTTTGGAGTTTTACTAATTTTTCTTGAGACCGAAAAGTTTGAGAAACATTGTTTTAGGTGACATTAAACCCATTAGTAAAATGAGTTTAATGATTGGAGGGGGACCTTCTGCGAATTCTAGAATCTCAGTAATGTTCTGTTTCTTATCTTAGGGGAGGGTGCATAGGTGTGTTGACTTTATTAAAAGTCTTTAAAAGCTGTGTATACTTATAATATATATATATCCAATATAAAATACTGTTTTCAAATTGTCCATTTACATTCATGACATACCATATGTCACCAAAACTTTATTTTGTTACCATGAGAGTTCTGTACTGACTACATGTCATGAGCTTTGTTTTTAACAATGTAGAATATTGGTTCACTTTCCTGAGTAATCAGATGTGTATTGCTTAGTTTCCTGCCATATCCTATTAATTATTTTTTCTAGTATATCTAGAAATCTATTATACCCTATTAATTATTTTTTCTAAAGTATGTTTGTCACCCTCATAGGAAGAATCCTGTCCATTTTCAACACTTCAGTCACCCTGGTGATAGTGATTATGGAGGTGTACAAGTCATGTGTCAAGATGAGGCAGATGACCGGCCTGAATGTCCCTATGGAGCATCTTGCTATAGGTATGTGAACCTGAAATGTTTGGTTGTACTCCTTTTCTCCTTAATCTCTGTTATTTATTCAGGAGAAATTGCAGGCAGCTTCTCATCTCAAGCCTTTAACTTTTAGTTTTTAAACTTCCACAGTTAATAGGTTTTCATTTTGTTAATAGGTAGGATTATAATGTTTCTTTTAGATAATTCTAAATTTTTGAAAATTGTTCCTCATTTCTAACTTTCTGAAATGTAGATCAGATAAGTTAAAGGCTGTCAGTGCTACCCCATCATACACGCTATCCAGACTCCTTAATGTCTAATCAGTTCAGGATGTTTTCTCTGCCTCCCTCAACTCCTACCACTCCACCATTATTGCCAACACATGAAACTCAGTCCTAAAAGAAAAGTAAGAGTACCCCTCCTCTCTCCTTCCATAGCATCTTATACCCGTCTGTATCATGCAGAGTAGAATTTATCTCATGGGATTGTGTTTGCTTCTTACTGGAATGGCTTCTCTTTCAGACAGTAAATTTCTTGAGAGCAAGGACTCTTTTATCCGTCTATCTGCAACTTTGTTTAATGAATGAATGAACTTGAAATAAAGCAAACTACCAAAGAAAGAAGTAGTGATTCCAAGCTTAGAGAGCTTTAATTCCAGACAGCCATCTTTCTTAGATAATTTTAGAATATAAGTTACTGCACCTACAGGCCTATTTGAAGTTGTTGCTGTTTCTATGATTGTGATTTTCAATAAGAAGGCAGAATGAGCTTCTGAGGCTGGAAAGAAGAGTCAAAAAGCTTGTGCCTTATCATTTGAAAAATAGGTGTTCCATTACAGCATAACATCCTACAGATAATAAGAAGAGGATATTGTCATCAATTATGTCAATAAACTTAAATTTAGGAGAAATGAACAATTCCTAGAAAATACAACTTTTAGAAAAGATACAAGAAGAAAAAGAAAATGGAATAATCCTATAACATTAGAGAAATTGAATACATAATTAAAAGCCTTCTGGGCCGGCCCCGTGGCCAAGTGGTTGGGTTCACGTGCTCCGCTTCGGCGGCCCAGGGTTTCGCTGGTTCGGATCCTGGGTGCGGACCTGGCACTGCTCGTTAGGCCATGTTGAGGCAGCGTCCCACATACCACAACTATAAGGACCCACAACTAAAATATACAACTATGTACTTGGGGGATTTGAGGAGAAAAAAAAAGAAGAAGATTGGCAGCAGTTGTTAGCTCAGGTGCCAATCCTAAAAAAAAAAAAGCTTTCAACTAAAGAAATTCCAAGTCTATTTGGCTTTAATGGCTAATTCTGCTACATATTTAAAGAAGAAATACTCAATTTTTATACAAGATATCCTTAAAAAAAGTAAAAGAAGGTGTATTTCTCAACTCATTTAATGAGACCAGTATAACCTTGAAACTAAAACCCAGGAAGAATAATACGAGAATGAAAAATTACAAAATTACTTTTGAACTTAATGTAAATATCTTAAAAATATATTTAAAAAAATAAGAAGGTTAGTTAAATGAATTAAGTAGGAGTTCTGCTTCCGGTAATGACAGAGGAAATTGTATCAGACTAAACCTCCCCCAGGTAGCAATTATACTCTGTTAAAAATATAAAAATCAATAATCTTAAGGCAGAGGATAGCCACCAAAAGGAGTCCCTTTCGAAAAAAAGCTCCAGGTTTCGTTGGTTAGTGTTTGTGTGATTATCATTTTTCATCCTTTTACTTTCAATTTATGTTTATAAATTGTCCTTATACTTAAACCTTATATTTAAACGATGTCTCTTACACATAGCATATAATTGGTTCATTGGTTTTATTTTTAATCCGGTCTGATAGCCTCTGCCTTTTAGGTGGAATGCTTAGTCTGATTACATTTAATGCAATTACTGCTATATTGGAGTTTGATTTTGCCATTTTGCTGTTTGTTTTTCTATTTGCCCCACATATTCTTTGTTCCTTTCTTCTTTTCCTGACTTCTTTTGGATTAATCAAGTGTTTTTCATTCCATTTTTTCTTCTCCATTAACTTTTTACTTATATATTCTTTTTTTCATTAGTTATGTTAGATTTTAATAGACATCACCAACTTATTACAGTTTACCTTACAGCTGGTACTTTCACCATTTCTCAAACAGTGCAACAATCTTACATTGGTTTAAGTCCATTTATTTCTTCTTCTGGCTTTTTTTTTTTCTTTTTCTCTATCTTTAGCATGTATTTTTACCTCTACACATTATCTTGTAAGACTTTAGTATTATTTTCATGAGTGTAAGCATCAGCATATTTTTATATTTATGATATATTTGTCACTTTGGGCACCCTTCATTTCTTCCTAAAGTTTTATCCTTTCATCTGGGATCATTTTCTTTTAGTCTGAAGAACTTCTTTTGGTATTTCTTTAGTGAAAATCTTCTGGAAAAGAATTCTTTCAGCTTTTGTGTATCTGAAAATATCCTTATTTTGATTTTTAAAATTTTTTTGGATGGCTTTTTTCACTGGGTGTAGAATTACAGCTTGGCTAGTTTTGTTTCCTTTCATCACTTTAAAATGTCATTCCAGGGGCTGGCCTGGTGGCACAGCGGTTAAGTTCGCACATTCCACTTCACAGCCTGGGGTTCGCTGGTTCGGATCCCGGGTGTGGGCATGGCACTGCTTGGCAAGCCATGCTGTGGTAGGCACCCCACATATAAAGTAGAGGAAGATGGGCATGGATGTTAGCTCAGGGCCAGTCTTTCTCAGCAAAAAGAGGAGGATTGGCAGCAGATGTTAGCTGAGGGCTAATCTTCCTCAAAAAAAAAAAAGAAGAAAAAAGTCATTCCATTGACTCTTGCATCCATAATTTCTGTTGAAGGTCAGTTTTTTGTCTTATTGTTGCTTTGAAATTAATGTGCCTTTTCTCTGGCCACTTTTAAGATTTTTATTGTTGGTTTTCCTTTCAGCAGTTTAATTGACATGTGTCTAGATATGATTTTCCTTGTAATCATCCTGTTTGGGGGTCACTGAGCTTTGTTGCAGGTTGATATCTTTGTTAATTTGAGGCGATTCCTGAGCTATTATCTCTTCAGATATTGCTTCTGCCCCATTCTGTCTCTTCTCTCCTTCTTCCACTCCAATTAAACGTATATTAAATCTTTTGATCATGTTCCACATGTCTCTTATACATTGTTTTGTTCTTTCCATTCCTGTTTTCCTCTGTGCTTCAGATTGGATATTTGCTTTTGATTGTTTTGGAGTTTACTAATCCTCTTGCGTGGCTCGTCTGCTGATAAACCCATCCAGAGAGTTGATAATCTCAGATACATTTTTCAGTTCTAGAATATCCCCATGATTTTTTTATATAGATTCTAAATTTCCATCTTTTAACTCATTTTCCCCATTTTTTCACTCTTCCTTCACATATTCTTTAACATATTTGTCTTAGTTATTTTAAAATTTCTATCTGCTAACCAACATTTCTGGATCGATTTCTCTTCTTGTGATTATTGATCACATTTTTCTGCCTCTTCATGTCTGGTAATTTTTTATTGCAATACTAATATTGTTTATAACAAGAATTATTGGGTTCTAGATTTTATCTTCCATCGGTGAGGATGCCCCCTCTGTTTAGCAGATAAGAGCTAGTCATCTCTGTCTAGGCAGAGATTTAGCTAGGTAATAGCTAGGTTGACATCTTAATAAAACTCAGCCTACCTTTGGTGTCCTTTTTCCATTGGCATGGTTTTTCTAGACTTTTGATTGGAAAGCTGGTCTCTGTCTTCTTAGCTTTGAGACTTCCCTTCGGAGATTTTGAGCTTAGCCCACTAGGCTACAGCCCATGCATCTTAAATTCTGGCACATTTCTTGAGGGGAGGCTAGTTATGTGTTTGTTACAGATCCCTTTCTTTGTTTCTGAACACTAGTGTTCAGTGGGAACTTTGTTTCTGAAACACTACATGAATTGGAGATTCATTCTGCCTTTTTGAAATTTCAGACCCAGATCTTAAACCTCTCACACCTCCCAGGAACTCAGCAAATATTTCTTGGGAAAAATCAGCCTTGTGTTTGGGATTCCTTTTGCTTTCGAACTGTCATGACAACCCCAGAAGATCATGAAAATCTCTACTAGTTTCTCTTTCCTCAAATAGAGTTCCTCCACTTGATCTAAATCTTAATCTCAGCTCACACCAAGAATTGGCGAAGGCCTCTACGGACCAAAACACCCAGTGATTATCAGCTCACCCAGGAAGGGCTTTTTCCTCTGTGGGGTTATCTAAAATTCTCATTGCTCCCACAGTTCTCTCATAAAAAATTATTTTTACAGTTTATCAGTTTTTTTAAAACAAGTCTTCGTCTGCCATGATGTCCTACGTTTTTCCCAGAAGCAAAATCCAAATATGCCTACACTTAAGAAGAAGAATAAAATGCAAAGCCTTGCTAAGAATAACGATGTCGAAAATTGCTGCCTCCATGTCATCAGTCTCTTTCAGAGAGGTCAGAGCAGCAAGTAGTCAAGAGAAATTAGTCCCAACACCAGTGACCCACAAGTGCTAATAGAAACTTTCATATCTATATCTAAATATATTTATATATAGAGAGAGTATATACATTTTTCATATGTTGAGCTGCTTGGTGTCCTGGTTCTACTTGGAGATAAAATCTTAAGATTTTTTTCCCCTATGATGGCTTATTCTGACTACTGTTTTATACGTGAGGGAGTGGAAACTGTGAGAGGGTAATATTGCAAAGCTAGTAAGATCAACATCAAGTCTCCTCCGTCCTCCAGTGTTTGTCTGTGGTGCGGCCCGACTCCACCATTGTTGTTCGTGGCTTTCTAAGGTATTAATAGTGAGTGTCTTTTACTCGAATGGCAAAGTCGTATTTTGGAGTTAAAAAAAAAACCCCTAAAACTCCAGACAAAGTACTTTGATTGAAGAAATCATGAATTTTTCAGATCAATGAGATAATAGATACCCTAGTTGCGGAAGTATGATATATATTTATATGCCCTTTCTTGTCACATTATCTTTGTTAGGCGAGAAATGTGATCTAGTAGATTTATTTTGTATCATTGCTAAAACTAAACTGATGTTATAATCATTTTACTCTTTAACAAAGTTGATTTGCAAAAATGTATGTATTTTTAGCCATATAATATTTAGCGCTGTTAAAAAGTGGTTAAAGAAGACAATTTAGGCGATCCAAACAAACTTGATTTAACACTTCATGAAGTGG
Source organism: Equus asinus (assembly GCF_041296235.1). Taxonomy (NCBI): domain Eukaryota; kingdom Metazoa; phylum Chordata; class Mammalia; order Perissodactyla; family Equidae; genus Equus; species Equus asinus. Next base: position 44,881,277 of record NC_091795.1, on the reverse strand, counting down.
ACAGCCTCCCTTCAGAGAAGTGCAAAATGGGGTGGAAGGCAGGAAGCTTTTATGGGATAAAAAATAAAGAACAAGGAAGAGAAAAATAGAAAATCGCTGATTGGCTGGGGCCACATAGTCAGTGTTGTGTGGGGTGAGAAGGAAGAAGGAAGTAAGTATAGAGCCCAGAACTGGCTTGGCTTTTGGGATTGGCTGACTGAATACACTGTGTTTCTGGTCAAGCAGAGCGTTTACAGGGACGTGAAAGTTAGATGTAAGTTTTGGTTTGCTGACGTGACACCCGGGCAGGAGTGGCCACATCTTGGTCCCAGATATTTATTTCAACAGTACTACAAGCCTACTGTATCAGAATGATAAAATATTCTAATTTAGTTTGCCTAAAATCAAGTTTTCATGTAATTGCATGCTAGATTTTTCCTATAGCCACAGAAAAAATATTGAAGTCTCACAGATCATAACCCACAAAAATCAGCCAGAAATTATTATATTTAGAAAAGCAAAAACACATATATTCCAATAGTAGAGTTGTGGTAAGCCTGTTTTCGCTGATGGTTGACACATTTGGAAGGGGGGTGAAATTAGTGAGCTAAAACATCTTTATTTGCTATTTATCTTTAAAGGTTTGCCTTCATTAAACAGAATAAGAATTATTCTCAAGTAAAGACAATTATTCTTTGAAGTGAAATTATTCTCTTAGCCATTTCATCTCATGAGGAAAACAGAAAAACAGATATGGATCACATATTAAATACATACCATAGTGAAAATAAAGATTTCCATAGGCCATATAATGTAGGAGGTTGATGTTTAGAAAAGGATATTTAATTATTAAATTTTTTTTCTAGACCACAAGCATTATTAACATTTTCTCTGATGTTATATTTTTTAAAATCTAACAAAATTAAATCAACTTAAAAAATGATAATTTGAAAGAATCAGTTGATGTTGTCATTTTAAGTATCTTGCCCATTTAACTGATTTATTCCTTTTGTGCTGTGCACTGCAGTCTGTCAGAAGACTCGCTCAGTTAATGCATTTGATTAGCTTAAGGTACTTGTCTGAAATAGAACATTGGATACTTAACGTCCAGTATGACCTAGTGATTGCTGTGCCTGCTTCTGACTCATTCACTTCCTCTGATGCGTAATAGGATTTTATGCAGTGCGTTACTCCTGTTGTTGCTTGTGAAATGAAGCACTAAACTTAGAATACATACATATATGTATATATATACACACACACTAAAATGAGTGGAATCCGTCTTCAACAATCTTAGTGAAAAAGTAAAGTCAAGTCAAACACATATGTTACCTTGGGTTTACAAAACCTTAGGCAGGCATGTTTTATGCAAACAACAATGTTGATGCCTTGATATTTTTCAGAAGCTAATGCCCTACTTTTCTTTTTTAATTATAATACCTTCTAAGAGGGCTGACGTAAGGAAGTGTATCAGTCATCAACTCTAAATGCTCTCATTGTGATGAATCTGCACCATGATCTGTATAGTGTGAAAGAACACAAGTGTTTTGCCACAAGCATAGTTCATTTTAAAAAACATATATTTGAGGGGCTGGCCCCGTGGCCGAGTGGTTAAGTTCGCGTGCTCCGCTGCAGGCAGCCCAGTGTTTCGTTGGTTCGAATCCTGGGCGTGGACATGGCACTGCTCATCAAACCACGCTGAGGCAGCGTCCCACAGGCCACAACTAGAAGGACCCACAACGGAGAATATACAACTATGTACCGGGGGGCTTTGGGGAGAAAAAGGAAAAAAATAAAACCTTTAAAAAAAAAAAACAAAACATATATTTGATAGTAAGTAAATTTGTCATCTCTTGTTATTTGCCGATCTGGGTTTTTAGCTGTAATCTAAATTTTTTTGCTATTTCCTTTTTTATTTTTGAAAAGTGTTCCAAGTTATTATACTGTTGTCTTAATTGATCGTATATAGTCATGCATCGCTTAACAACGGGGGTACATTCTGAGAAATGCCTTGTTAGACCGTTTCATTGTTGTGCGAACGTCGTAGAGTGGACTTACACAAACCCAGATGGTGTGGCCTATTACACACCTAGGCTCTATGGTACTGATCTTATGGGACCACCGTCATATATGGGGTTCGTCATTGACTGAAACATTGTTATGCAGCACATAACTATGCAGATGTACATGTCAGACTTCAAGATACCGATTTTTATAAACTGCTTAATAAAAAATAGGAACATGTGTGTTTAGTATAAATCCATGTTATTTGAGGCAAAATAAATAGGTTTCAATGGGGAAAGTTTAGTTGCCTGGTAGTTGAGATTCCCAGAATGAATCATATGAGGCTATCAATCATTTTATTTATAGTTAAGAATAATCAAAATGGATAGCATCTTAATCCATTTTTATAGGATCAGCATAGAGGAAGTAACCTACCATTGTTTGCCATGCTTACAGTTCTTTAATCTTGTGTAAGAATATAATCTTAGAAGAAAATATCGGAGACTAAATGTTAATCACTAGCTACACAGTTTTGCTTAAGATTTGGCTATAATGTTTTTAGAACTTCATTTAGAAATAGCAGTAACAACATCAATTATATTCATGTAGCCGTAACAAAATGTGCCGGAATGTCTTCTCTGGTTTTGTTTTTCTTTCTCCCTTATTTGAATATGCATTTATTTTCATAGTAATAAATTTGTTTTTCTTTGTTATGTTTAGTGTTAATTGCACATACAGTAAACCCCCCCTTATCTGCTGGGGATATGTTCCAAGACCCCCAGTGGATGCCTGAAACCACAGATTGTACTGAACTTTGTATATACTATGTTTTTTCTTATGCATATATACATATGATAAAGTTTAATTTATAAATTAGGCACAATAAGAGCTTAACAACAACAATAATAAAATAGAACAATCATAATGTATAATGTGATAAATGTTACCATAGATCTTAGCAACTTCAGCATACTTTTCTTTCCTTATTAATTTGAGAACTTTCACCTTTTCACTTAAAAGGAAGAACCTTACGCCTTCACTTTGGCGTATCTGAATTGCCAGCATCACTACTCTTATGCTTTGGAGCCATTATTAAGTAAAATAAGGGTTACTTGAACGTTCACAAGCACTGTGATACCCCAACAATCAATCTAATAACCGAGATGGCTGGTAAGTGACTAAAGGACAGGTAGCGTATATAGTGTGGATACACTGGACAAAGGAATGATTCATGTCCCTCATGGGATGGAGTGGAAAAGCTCAAGATTTCATCACACTACTCAGAATGCTGCACACTTCAAAACTTATGAATTGTTTATTTCTGAAATTTTCCATTTAATATTTTCAGACCTCGGTTGACTGTGGGTAATTGAAACCATGGAAAGAAAAACCATGGATAAGAGGGGTCTACTGTATATATATAAGAATTTTCAGGGGCCAGCCCCATGGTCGAGTGGTTAAGTTTGTGCACTCCACTTTGGTGGCCCGGGTTTCACCGGTTCAGATCCTGGGTGCAGACATGGCACCACACATCAAGCTATATTGAGGCAGTATCCCACATGCCACAACTAGAAAGACCCACAACTGAAAATACACAACTATGTACCAGGGGGCTTTGGGGAGAAAAAGGAAAAAATAAAATCTTAAAAGAATTTTCAGAGTTTTTTTGGCAAAAAGAGTAAATTGTAATGATTTTCAATTAACAAATTGACCACTTTCTATTTTATGCTGGTTTACTTTTTCATTGTTTGATAAAGACCATATTTGTTATTTCTCCTTGGTTTTGAGACTTAGATATTTGACAACATAGGATTCATGTTTTTGCTTTAGGTTTTAAAATGTGTTGAATTTCAAAAATGCAAGATAAATTATTTTGGAATGAAAACAAAAATATAGTATCCTCATTTATTCATCAAGCAAATATTGAACATCTAAAGTACTAGTCACTATTATAGAAACTGATGTAAAACAGTACTTTAGGTTCATTTAAAATTTTGAGTGTTAAATTTTGGTATTAAGTTACCAAATCTTTGGAAGTAAGCAAAAATAAAAATTATTATTCTGTTCTCATTACTGTTGACTAGTTAATCTTTAGGTAGCTCTTTATGATGGAGCAAGAATGGGTTTTTTAATCAGCAGACTTAATTCTTACCAGGTTCTAATTATGGTTACGCCAATTTGTAGCGTAACTTTGCATGTCATTTGATTTTCCTGGGCTTCTCTTCCTCCTGAAAACGTGGGAAACACAGAGGTTGGATCATTTGTGCTCTGAGGGCCTCCAGTCACTAGTGGGGAAGTCCAGAGCAGAGAGCAATATATTCATGTTCATAAAGTCAGATCACTTATATTCCTGGCTCCTCCTCCTTGGCCTTTGCTGTCTCCTCTTCTTTTTCTCCACCTGTGATTATTGTGGAGGCACAGGGCTCGGGTCTCTGATCTCTCCCCTTCTCTTTTCTGTTTGTACTCCCTAGGTGATTGAATTCAATTTAATGGCTCCAGACTCATATGTTTAAATGCCTCCACTTGGTGGTAAAATAGGTAATTCAAACTTATCACATCTGAAACAGAACTCTTGATTTTTATCATGAAAACAACTCTTTCCCAAATGTTCTCCAGCTTTGTAGATGACTTCACCATTCATAGTGTTTAGGCCCCAGGGCAGGCAGCAGTCTTGATTCACTCCATCAGCAGTTCTTGCCATTTCTTGCCACTTCATTTCATTTCACTTCTTGCCTTTAAATATAGTAGGAACCTGACCACTTCTTACTTCCTCTACCTCTACCGTCTTAGACATAACCACCACCATCTCTTACCTGACGTTCTGCGGTAGCTTCTCCACTGATATCCGTCCTTCTTCTCTTGCCCTCTTGTAGTTCACTTTCTACACAGCAACCAGGGTAATTCCCTGAAAATAAGTCATATCTTGTTGTTTTCTTACTCAAAGTCTTCCAGTAGCTTCCCACAGAACTCTTTACCGTGGCTTATATGTTCTTCTCTGACTTCCTTTCCTACTGTTTTCCTTCTCACTCATTCCCCTGGAGCTATCCAAGTCTGTGTGTTTTTCCAAATACCCTAGCTCGTTTCCTACCTCAGGGCCTTAGTAAATTTAAAGACATTTTCTGTTTCTTCTTCCTGGAGTGTTCTTCCTTCAGATATGTATTGGTTATTCATATATCTATATTATTAAAATCAGAGATGTTTTGTAAAATGTGTATTTTAAAATATAACAGCTCACAAAAACCTGGTGTGGTTATGGGTGTATAGCTCTATGTTTAGAACCCCAAAATTTCCATTAATAATTAACAATAATGAAAACAAAAAACAGAAAGGATTTTGAAACCTGCTGAGTTACAGAAAATGCCATTTTTGAAAAAGGTTGATGTAAATTTTTTTTTTTTTTAAGATTGGCACCTACGCTAACATCTGTTGCCAATATTTTCTTTTTCCTCTTCTCCCCAAAGCCCCCTGGTACATAGTTGTATATTCTAGTTGTGAGTTGATGTAAATCTTTTATGCATGAACTCTGAGTAAGTATTTCCATTCATTATTAGGAAAAAAGTCCTGGGTGGAATTTGTCATTGTCCTTGAAAGTTATTTCAAATGCTCAAATGCCCCCAAAGAGCTGTACAGACTTGCCACTTTGCCTAAAACAAGGTTATATGAAAAAGATATTCTGCCTTGTTATGAAATAACGGATTGTTGAAAATAGGATATGCATAAGCAAATGTTAGAAAATATTCCATAAATGTGTGAAGTATGATCGAGGAAATATTTAACCATAATAACTGTATGTATTATTGAAGGCAAAATTCAGCTATGTAGTGTTAATTGGCAATTTCTTTTATTGGCACATAGAGTTTCCAGACATTGTTGGCTATCTTAAAGTAAAACTGATCTCTATTTCTATAAAAATAGCTGATACCTGTAAATGCTTAATAGCCTACAGATGTTTACACACATGACTTCCTTTGACCCTTGGACCAGCGCTGTGGGAAGTAGGTGGTGTCGTCCCTGCTTCCCAGGTGACGAAGTGGAGACTTGGTTCATAGAGCTTCCTCTGATGTGCAGCCGGGAAACAGTGTAGTTTAAATGCAGACTCAGCTCTTCTGCTCCTGGAACCTGAGCCCCTTTCACGACAGAATGCTGGTGATAGAAAGTTTAACAAGCCAGATGAGAAGAGGTCCAAGACACAGTGGCATCTGTCTCTTAAGCATACGAGGACTCTGTGTTCCTTGTTGCCCCATGTGATTGATTGACGAGCTAAGTGTCTTATGATGCTGAGCAGCCAGTATCTTAGGAGCCTGATTGCAATGGAGTCTGCTTAATGTGATTGTCAGATTTTCATTGTTTCCTGGGGAAGTAATATGAATTGTTAATGGCAGGAAATTCTAACATATTTTAGTCTTAGGTTTGTGTAAAAAGAGTCAGTGAGTGCTTTGATGATTAACTTTTTGAGTGTGAGTGCAAAGCAATTTTAGCACATTGACATTCCTTTCAACCTAATGAGGATAGGCATTCTCTGGCTTATTTCCAAAGAAAAACTGCGTGTCAAAGGATAGTCTTCTGAAAACATCAGGATCCAGAGATTAGGATTTACTAAAAAAAATTATTAATATTAACTCAAGAAAACATTATCAGTCTAGAAATTATTAGAAACTACTTTTTTGTCCTCTGATCAATGAGAATTTTAAACTGTGATCTGTATTAAACATTTTCTTGCAAGTTCTTTTGAACAATTATTTTTTAAGAAATATTAGTAAAGGTAGCAAAAACAAATGTCTTTTTTTCCTATTAAATAGAGAAATATAAAGGAGTCCATCGTTTTGGAAATTCATGTAAAAGATTAATTAAAAAATTTTTGAGGAAAAAAGGTGATTGTACTCTAGTAGATAGATTAATTTATGAAAAGTATAGTTGAATGTCCCCTTATAAAAGGTGCTGTTGTAAGTGCTTTAGAATATATTAAAAGAGGTAAGAAAAACCCCATGGCCTCCAACAGCTCATCTGACAGATGATAGAGATAATACACACACACGCACATTTGTGTTGAACATTTAAATGACAGTATAAGAAATTAAGTACCAAATGGTAGAGAAAGACAATACATTCTAGAGATGTTTTCCAGTGGTGATCAGAGGTGCCTTCCTGAAGGAGGTATGATTTGAACTTAGGCAGTTAGAAGAGTAGTCTTGGCAAAAAGACTGTGAGCAAGCGCCTATCAGTGGCAAAGAATCAAAAACTCCTCTCCTACAGTAGAGATGAAGGATTGGGCCACAAATAAAGGTTGGGACTGAGATTATGGGGGACCTTGAAGGACAGTATAATTTAAGAATTTAACATTCAGAATATTTAAATTTTTTTAACATTTAAATTGCCATGTAAATAAAACATCTAAATTTGTTTTTATTTTGAGTATGTGCTTTTGCATGTGATATCTTTTCTGTTTTGGCTCATTTTCTTATAAAGTCCATTCTGAGAGTGATATTTGTCATCAACAAATAAGAATATTTGAAACTATCCAAAACAGGGAACTTTTGAACCTGTCACAGATGATATTTTTTTCTTCACTTTCAAACAAAAACTTTATTGATATTAATTAATGCTTTTGTTTTAAATTGGAAATTTGATCTCTAAGTTAAATGTGGAAAAGCACCAACTCAACTAGTTTCTTCTGGTCTATTGCAGTCTTACACTTGTCTTTTTATGAAACTAGCCAGTTCTAGGAAAGGATGGAAACTATTCTCAGAGCCTCAAACACCTTTGCCCCCTCAAAGGCGGATGAAAATCTGCACACAGAGCTGAAGATCTTTTCGTGTTCTGAGTGCAAATTTTCATGATACGTTTTTCTACTCTTGCTTTTTGGAATATCCAAGTGTAAAACTTTTCTCCTGTTCATTTCTTCTGAAAAGGCTTGCCTTTTCCTAGTTGATGTGAGATTGTGTAGATGAGCGGGCGAGAGCAGTTGTGGATTTGTTCCAAGACAGCAGAGAATGGCCACTACCTTTTGCAACTTTAAGGCTGAACCAGTCTCCCCACTCCATTTTCTGATACTGTGTCTGCACTTTGCATTTTTAAAAAGTTACTCTTGCTTTCAGTCTTTTTCTAGAACTGATGTCAGCAGTCTTTTAACTGGCGTTTGGTGCATAAAGTCTACTTGAGTCTCTGTTAACTCTCTTGGTTCCATTTTCTGTACCTGTTTTTAAAGCTTGACATTTACTTATTTGGGAGTTTCTAAAGCAGCTTTTGAAGGAGGCTCCAGTAGCAAACAATGAAGACCATGTTTAACTTTTCAGTAATCCTGCTCTGGTAAGGGCAAAGCAGGGAAAAATGGGACTGGTGGTGCCTGAAGAAAAAGTATCTTAAAAGGGTGGAGAAAAAGCCTTAAATTCTCAAATGCCTGTAGATAGATAGTAATAACGAGGCATCCGTGTAGAATGTTACACCTGAAGAATCTCAGTAAAGGTATATGGAACTTCAGTGTACTAATCTTGCCACTTTTCGGTCAGTTTGAAATGTTTTCAAAATAAAAAGCTACCAGTGTATTTTACCACAATAAAAAAAAGGTTTACCGAAAATAATCTCAAATGGCTAGCAGTCTTTTTCTAGATTACTGGTGAAGAAGACCTTTGGTATTAGTGTCCCTCATTTTCTGTTCTTCCTCCCCCGATGTCCCGCGTTAATGTACTTTAATAAAGACTGAAGCGAACAAGTCGGCGACCTGGGTCGGGTGTCCGGGGGGACGCTCTTCCTGCAGGTCATCGCTGCGGTTTGTTCCTGTGCAGCTCTCTTCATCACATTTGAGTTGTCCAGTTTATTTCTCTCATACAAGTTTCTTTTCCATCAAAAGGTCAAATTTGGGTTAATTACCCCAAACACACAATTTCATGTTGAACCTTCTTTCCACTTTGCAAAACTGTTGAGTTATGACCCTAATTAACGGTGTGGTTGCACTCTTGTACTGTGTTTAACAGTCATATTGTAGGAAAAGTTACCAGAAAAGAAGAGATATTAGCAATACGAAATGTCACTGACACCTGACACAGAGCCTGGCATGCAATAATTGCCCGGTGACTATTTCTTGAACCAATGATGAATGGATCAATGGCTAACATTAATTATTTACAACTTACCATGCTCTTAGACTAAGGACTTATTGTGCATTCCTCATGGATCCTCACAACAGCTTCATATGAGCTGTGCACCTCTGCACTTACCTATTGACAGTGTACCCCAGCTTTCCTGTGTCAGTCTCCTGCGAGGTCCTCATCAGGTGGATCATGATCAACTAGTTACTGCTTTGGAGTTTTGCTGCCTGGGCAATTTTGAATTGTCTGGAGAATGTTTTGTATATATAGGATACCCAAACATTTATTTAACAAATAAAATAATAGGGATCATAAGAACATATAATCAATAGTAGAGATTCACACAGTAGTTTCTCTTTGACTTTGGAATATGTCATATAAATTTCTTAATGCAAATTGACTTTCTTGTTTTCTCATAACGATTGGAGTTCTTTGGAGAGACATGACTTAAATGCTTTTGTATTGGGTTCAAGAAGAGCCTTAAAAATTTCCTTTAGACATTAAACACACACACACACACACACACACACGCACGTATCTGATATTTTGTGTTATATATTTTATATACTATTTTACTTTTTTTTTTGCTGAGGAAGTTTAGCCCTGAGCTAACATCTGTGCCAGTCTTCCCCTATTTTGTCTGTGTGTCACCACCACAGCATGGTCGACAAGTGGTATAGGTCTGTGCCCAGGATCTGAACCCACAAACCCGGGCCACTGAAGCAGAGCACACTAAACCCAACCACTAAGCCACGAGGCCAGCCTCTACTTTTTTTTTTTTTTGAGGAAGATTAGCCCTGAGCTAATATATGCCACCAATCCTCCTCTTTTTGCTTAGGAAGACTGGTCCTGTGCTAACATCTATGCCCATCTTCTTCTACTTTATATGTGGGACACCTGTCACAGCATGGCTTGACAAGCAGTACATATAGGTCCACACCCAAGATCCAAACTGGCAAACCCCGGGCCACCAAAGCGGAACATGTGAACTTAACCTCTGTGCCACCAGGCTGGCCCCCCTACATTTTTTTTTTAATATATGTGATACATGACATTGACATTTTAGAAATATAATATATTGTATTTTAGGAATGTGATATATTTTATTTGTCTCATACTGTCTTTCTCTAGAGTGTAAGTCCTGAGGGAAGAGCTTTGTCTGGTTAACCACTCTATCTTTGCATCTAGAAATATGCCTCATATGGAGTAGGCACTCAATAAATATTGTAATTCAAATGCAAATGTTTTGTACAGCATGATGACTATAGTCTACAACAACAATAGCAAAAAAATTTTTTGAATAAGAGGCTTATTAATTTTATTTGTAGGTTAGTGAGTGTTCTCGTTTAATTTAAATAGTTTTATTAATTTCTAGTGGTTGAAAAACTAGGTCTTATTTTTGCTTTCTTTTGTTTTGTTTTTTTCAGGAAGAACCCCCAGCACAAGATAGAATATAGACATGGTACACTTTCAAGTAAGTCATTTTACTTCAGAAAACTCAAAATGAAACCTTCAAATGATTCTCCTGTTAAACCTAGATAGAGTTTCCAGTTATTGTGAATAGTTTTTTAATCTGCTCTGTGAATTTGTTGAATTGATAATTTTAGTGATTTTTCTTAAAAAAATGATAAATTTTTTAAATAGAAGATGTTTTCTACAATCATTATCCAACAATATGTATTTATCCTTGTATTTGTTAAGATTCTTTTGTTTGCATGTACTGAAAACAAAATCTCAAACTGGCCTAAATGATAATGAGAACTTAGTGACTTCTCTAACTAAAAAGTCCAGAAGTAGGGCTGGATTTAGACAAAGTTTGTTGCTTTGGCTCATTAATAATGTCAATAATTATTAATTATTAATAGTGTCAATAATGTCACCAAGGACCCAATTTCCTTCCATAATGCTGTCTTTAGAGAGGTGATTATTATCCTAAGACTGGCTCCTCCCCACTAAGGGACTGTATGCGTCCTTATTCAGCTGGGACGATACGCACCTGTGTTTACATCTAAGGAGAGAGAGACACACACACATACAACTTTGGATCTCACTATTCCTAGGAAAAATCATGAAATTCACTTTTTTTACTATCTTAGATCCCATTCTTACTCTTGAACCAATAACTATACCACTGATTTGTACCCCTGGAACCAGGGTAGAGTGACCTTCTTCAGAACCACAGGGGTCCCCAATAGAAACTTAAGTTAGGGGAACAGGAGAAGGGAGATTGACACCAGAGAAGCAACTATCAAATGTCCATGGGTCTTGTTTACATCAGTCTGTTGTACCTTCTGTTTCCAAACTCTAATATTTTTTCCCTTTAACAAATTCTGCCTTCTTTGTATCATTTATGTAAGGCAGGGACCAATTCCTACGTTAGGTACTAGTCATACTTATTTCAGAACCCTGCTTCCTGAGATTGTACCCATGATTCAGGAAATCGTGTAATAATTTAGATCAACAAGTACACTGATTCAGAGCATTTCCCAAGTAAATAAAGTCTTGTTATCTTTATGACCCAGTTACACTGAAAGACAGAAACTGTTTCTCTAAAAACACCTTCGGCAATTGAACAAAAAAAGGTAAACTCCCATCTAGATGGCATTTGTATTGTGGAGTATTAAAATCACTAATTGAATTTGCTGTAAGAGGGTCCATTAATTAATTGATTCCACAAAGATAATCTCATGTCAGCATTTAAAACCCTCTTAAGAAGTGTCAACATGGCACCTCTTACAGAGGACGTAGAGCTGAATTCTGGAGCTGACTCCCCCCCGGTCGTGACTTTGGCTCCTCGCGTGCTTTCGCTTACAGCCCAGTTACAGTGCCTGTCCATGTGAAACAAAGTGGATGAAATTTGACTACCAGCCACAGCCAGTTCTGTTATGGATGGTTTTGTTAGATTCGTAACCTCCTATTAAAAGAACATGAATGTGTAAATTTAAACATCGAATGTAAATGGTAATTTTATAGGTGTAAACAATTTTTTGAGGAAACAAATGGGATTTTTCTGATTACTCTGGCCTTATTGTTTCAACAAATGAGCCTGCCCAATAAGTTGCTAAAGATTTCCAGGGTTCACTGAGGCTTAAAGCCCCTTGATTTGCAAATGGTTTGTTTGTTCATCCATTCATATATATTCAACAAATATATATATTAAGTGCCTTCTACATGTAGGAGCTGAGGATACAATAGAGAGAATGCTCTGTATTTGTAGAATTTTACAAAGGTGGACAGTACACGTGTAAACAATTATGTGAGGTCACGTGGTGATAACTGCTAAGAAGAAAAATAAAGCTGTGTAAGAGGACAGAATGGCAAGGGTGTGTATGTGGGGAAGAGGTACCATTTCAGATAGGATAGTAAAAGAAGGACTCTGATAATTTGATATTAGAACAAAGGCCTTAAGAAGAGAGCAAGCCAGGTTATTATCCAAGGGAACAGTATGCGAGGCAATGGGAATAGTGACTTCAGCATCCCTGGAGATCAACCTGCCTGGACTGTTCAAGGAGCAGTGAAGAGAAGGTGGAATTGAGACAAAGAGAGTAAGCAGAGAATGACAGATGAAATCAGAAAAGTTAGCAATGGGCCAGTTGTATAGGGTCTTGAAGGCCAAGACCTACGAGTATGGACTTCAGATCTTATTCAGAGTGAGATAGAAAGATATTGGAAGGTTTTCTGGCTTCTTTGTGGAGAATAGACTAGAGGGGAAGCAGGGAAACCAGTTATGAGGGTATTGGAATAGGCCAGGGAGAAGACGATAGTATTTGGACCAGGGTATTAGAGTGCTGTGGTGAGAAGTGGTGGATGTATTTTGAGTAGAGCCACTAGGATCTCTTGACCTATTGGATATTGGATTTTCAGTGGGGGACATCCAAAGATGACTCCAGGTTTCTTGCCAAAACAATTGAAGGTTGGAGGATTGGAGAAGTCATATACTCAAGACTGGTAAAAGAATGACCAGATTTGGGTGAAGCAACTCAGGAATTGTGTTCTAGAAATGTTACATTTCAGATGCCTGTTACTCACCCAAACAGAGATAATACATAGGCAGGAGATACATGAGTCTGGAATTCACTTGATGGTTCAGATATAAATTTGGGCATTTAGGATATAAGATTGAATGGAATTATCTAAAGAATGTGTTAGAGAAGAGGTCCCAGCTAAAACTTTGGGTATTCCAAAATTTAGAGGTTGGGAAGAGGAGGAAGATCCAGCAAAGGAGACCCAGAAAGAGCATCCAGTAAAGTCGGAGGGGGAGCCAGAGTTGTTTCAGCTTGATGTCTGTTTTTCTTGTAAATCTGCTAAGATAATTCTGAATCTGAAAGAAGCGTTTTATTGAGATGTCATTAGTTATATCATATGAGATACTTCCAAGAGCAAAATGGACAAGAATAGAGATATTGATGTTCTTTCTTCCTCACTCTCTTCCCCATCTGCAAACTACCCTCCAAATGTTTTTTAAATGTGTTCTGTCATAAAAGTTATATGGGGAATTGAGATTAGCTCGACATAAAACATGCCCTCAAGATGCTTACAGAGGATAAGATAGGTATACAAATAAGTATAATGCAAGATTTCCCTGAAGGAGCTGGTGTTCCTTATGCTAAGGAGGACTGTGTGAGTTATGTTGTAGACTTTTTTAGCCTTGGCTACCAAGAAACTCGGGGAGAAATTTATGCTCAATTTATAATAATTATGTTAAAAATCAAGGTTGACATATTTATGTTCTGCTTTTTATGTTCTTAGTTTCTACTTTTATTTGTATTTTTTTATTACCTCATTATTATTATTATAAGCTGTCTCAAATCCTCTCTGGGATAAGTAGTTGTATTAAGAAAAATGTAAATGTACCGGGCTGTGGGTGTTAAGAAGACAGATAAATTACTTCCTTTGTCATCATTCTCCCTTTTTCCTCATCAAATTCCTTGATTTTCATTTAAGTTGCATCTGTCTATTGTGTGTGAACATTTTAGGAAGACATTAACTAAAGCGTATACAAAAGTGCAGGCATTAATATTTTTAACCCATTCGTTTGCTGTTCATCACAGAGAACAGCAAATCTTGTATCTTAAATTTGTCCCCTGCCATTCAGAAGATTTCCGGATAGACTCTTCCTACTTGTCTCTTAAACGCTCCACATCACCCTAGACTCTCACAGTGCCTTATTTTAAACCAACTCTGTTGCTCAGCTCTGGAAAGAAAAGAAAACAAAGCAGGATGACAGAAGAAATGAATTTGGAGACAGAAGAATTGTAGCATTATAATATTATTTAGAAATCTGTAAATTCTAATGATTGTGCCATAGTAATCCTAGTCTTACTGAAACATGAACTGTAAGAATATCTTAGATCTATAAAACTAAACTTTTCCGAAGTATGTAAACTCTTCTCATTTGGTCACGACTCTGGTGTGTCAAACCAATTGTGCTAGATTTGCTATGATAACACATAATCCCCAAATTTTGGTGCTTTACAACAATAAATAGGTGTATTTTTCCTTCATATTACAACTGCATGGGGGCTGTGGCCCCATCCCAAGTGTGTTTTCATCCTGGATCCAGGCTGAAGGATCAGCCCCTGTCTGGCCCGTGCTGTTCTCCTGGCAGAGGGCAAACAGGAGTAGCAGAGCCCCAGCAAAGCTCTTCCTCGGGAGCAGCGTGCACTACCTGCAGTCACTTGTCTGTGGCCAAATCTGCTGTCAGTCGGGGTGGGGAAATAGAGAATCATATCACAAGAAGGGACAGTGAATAACTGGGACAAAAATACATTCTACCACCCCAGAGGGTAGGGTAGCATGAATATAATTATGATATTATTAAGGGGCCATTACTGTGCCCCTTACTCATGGGACATTTTAGTCTCAGGAGCCTCATGGTAGGAGAAGTTAGAATAATGAATAATAAATGGTCGTTTGAGTCCCCTTTCTGGAAATTTGTAGTGGTTAGATATGTATTAAGTAAAATTAATTCTTTTTGATGGAGTAAGACATTTTATAGTTAGACCTCTCCAGTCCAAGGTTGAGTGGGATTGATATGTTGTGTACCAAACTTCCATTTTTCAGTGAGAAGCATTTCAGGTGAAGATGATGATGTTGGGCAGCCTAACGAGTACGACCTGAATGACAGCTTTCTAGATGATGAGGAAGAAGAATATGAGCCAACAGATGAAGATTCTGACTGGGAACCAGAAAAGGAAGACCAAGAGAAGGAAGATACGGAAGAGCTTTTGAAAGAAGCAAAAAAATTTATGAAAAGAAAAAAGTAACTCTTTTCTGCAGTGATAGCATATGGCTCACATTTACTCTTCTTTATGGGAAAAAATTCAGGAACTAAGGAGGCACTTAAGCAATAACTGTTTTCCTTTTTATAGTTATGTCTTTACTATTGACTCTTTGCAAATGAAACATTGAAATGTCAACCTTCAGTGGAGTGGATGGAATTTGTTTTGTGGCTATGATTTCTCTATCCTATGTAAAAGCACCTGGAAATAGGAAGGAGACAGAGAGTCAAAGAGAAAGAATTGATATTTTTTCATGTCCTTTGTGTGTTGGTAATAAAAAATAAAAGCCATATGTTGCACAAAACTTTGGTCTTTTCTCCAAAGAGTCTGTCTCTGTGGAACACTGTGCAAGTGTAAGCAGGCAGTTCCGTCACGGGTGGGAAGGCACGTCTCTCTCATTGCTACTGAAGTAATTCTTCAAGCAGAACCAGGCTTTAAAAAGTGACAGCCATCAGAGAGTGGCTATTATTTATCTAGTACCCTAGATGTGAGTTTTGCAATTTCATTTACTACTTTCATTCTTGGAAACTTGGGGAAATTAGTACCAAATGGCTACTGAGCATGGATTCAGCTGGACTGCGGAAGGGAAAGGTTCCCCACACAGGGGATGTTATTCTGTGTCCCACAGCTGTAATTGACTGTAGGTCTGAGCTTAAAGGTAGAAAAATTCAAAGAGCTTGACGGTTTTTTTCCAAACTAAAGTCCTGCCTGATTATTTTAACTCACAACATGCTATCTTTACGTTAAGAATATAGAAATGATTTTTAAGTGTAATTTTCTCAAATGATGTTAGTTCTTTTGTCCTCAGATGAAAGTGGCAATTTGTCTGCCAGTGTTTAAGATTCTGGCCTTTTATTTCCTGAAGAAATCCCTTATTCTCCAGTTTTCTGAAGTATATCTCTGTAACTCTGTTCTTAAACTAATTTAGGCCCTGTAATGCTCTTCATTTTGGGTGACTTAGATTTTTGGAATATAGTTTAGAACCTTTAATAACAGTTGGGTCTGTGTATACAGAGCGGTAGTTATAGTATTGAAATCATAAATCACTAACCAAGTATTAAACACTAATATGTTCTATCCTAAGATAACCTAAGAATTTGTGTCTTAAAAGATACAAGACAAGACAGATTTATAATTTTCTTAGTGTTTTTAAATATATTTCCAAGTAGTCGCATATTAAATGTCCTAAACCACGGCAAGGACAAGATGAACATTTCTCTAGACTGTTACTACCTATTATTCTGACTTTGCCTCTTCTGTTATTTGGGAACTCATTTTCCCCTTCCAATATCCCTTTAGTCTTGGGGGCTTGACACACTGTGAAAAAAATCTTTGAACTTATTCTCATTCCTGTGCTGATTTATCCTTGAAGTGTTCCTTATTCCACTCGTAGATATATCCCAAAGGAATTGAAAACATATGTCCACATAAAAACTTGTACACAATGTCCATAGAAACATCATTCATAATCGTCAAAAAGAACACCTAAATGTCTATCAGCTGATGAATACAGAAACAAAATGTGGTATATCCATACAATGGAATATTTTTTAGCCATAAAAAAGAACTGAAGTATTGAAACGTGCTACCATGTGGATAAGCTTTGAAAACATGCTAAGTGAAAGAAGCCAGACACAAAAGGCCACGTATTGTATGAACTCATTTACGTGGAATATCCAAAATAGGCAAATCCATAGGGACAGAAAGTAGATTAGCAGCTGCCAGGGCATAGGGTTTCTTTCTGAAGTAATAACAGTGTTCTGAAATTAGTGGTGATGGTTGCATAATGCTCTAAAAACCCACTGAATTGTACACTTTCAAAGGGGAATTTTATGGTATATGAATTATCTTTCTTTTGTTGAGGAAGATTCGCTCTGAGCTAACATCTGTTGCCAGTCTTCCTCTTTTTTTGCTTAAGGAAGACCGTCCTTGAGCTAACATCTGTGCCAGTCTGCTTCTCTTTTGTATGTGGGTTGCTGCCACAGCATGGCCACTGATGAGTGGCACAGGTCCATGACCGGGAACTGAACACAGGCCACTGAAGCAGAGTATGCCAGATTTAGCCATTAGGCCGTGGGGCTGACCCCTGAATTATTTATCTTAAAGCTATTATTAAAAAAGAATGCAAAATATGACCGTAGTCTTTATAGAAGGAAAGTACCTCAACATTATAAAGGCCATATATGACAAACCCACAGCCAACATCATACTCAACGGACAAAAACTGAAACCCATCCCTTTCAGAACAGGAACAAGACAAGGGTGCCCACTTTCACCACTCTTATTCAACATAGTACTGGAGGTGTTGGCCAGAGCTATTTGGCAGGAAAAAGAAATAAAAGGAATCCAAATAGGCAACGAAGAAGTAAAACTCTCGCTGTTTGCAGATGACATGATCTTATATATAGAAAACCACAAAGAATCCATAGAAAAACTATTAGAAACAATCAACAACTACAGCAAAGTTGCAGGGTATAAAATCAACATACATAAATCAGTAGCATTTCTATATGCTAACAATGAACTAACAGAAAAAGATCTCAAGAACTCAATCCCATTCACGATCGCAACAAAAAGAATAAAAATACCTTGGGATAAATTTAACCAAGGAAGTGAAAGATCTATACAATGAAAACTACAAGACCTTCTTGAAAGAAATTGACGACAACATAAAGAGATGGAAAGACATTCCATACACATGGATTGGAAGAATAAACAGAGTTAAAATGTCCATACTACCTAAAGCAATCTACAGATTCAATGCTATCCCAATCCGAATTCCAATGTCATTCTTTACAGAAATTGAACAAAGAATCCAAAAATTCATATAGGGCAACAAAAGACCCTGAATTGCTAAAGCAATCCTGAGACAGAAGAACAAAGTTGGAGGCATCACAATCCCTGACTTCAAAACATACTACAAAGCTACAGTAATCAAAACAGCATGGTACTGGTACAAAAACAGATGCACAAATCAATGGAACAGAATTGAAAGCCCAGAAATAAAACCAGACATCTATGGACAGCTAATCTTTGACAAAGGAGCTGAGGGCCTACAATGGAGGAAAGAAAGTCTCTTCAACAAATGGTGCTGGGAAAACTGGACAGCCACATGTAAAAGAATGAAAATCAACCATTCTTTTCCACCGTTTACTAAAATAAACTCAAAATGGATCAAAGACCTAAAGATTAGGCCTGAAACAATGTCTTCTAGAAGAGAATATTGGCAGCACACTCTTTGACATCAGCTTCAAAAGAATCTTTTCGGACACCATAACCCCTCACATGAGGGAAACAATAGAAAGAATAAACAAATGGGACTTCATCAGGCTAAAGAGCTTCTTCAAGGCAAGGGAAAACAGGATTGAAACAAAAAAACAGCCCACTAATTGGGAAAAAGTATTCACAAGTTATTTATCCCACAAAGGGTTAATCTCCATAATATACAAAGAACTCACACGACTCAACAATAAAAAATCAAATAACCCAATTACAAAATGGGCAGGGGACATGAACAGACATTTCTCCAAAGAAGATATACGGATGGCCAATAGACACATGAAAAGATGCTCATCATCACTAATCATCAGGGAAATGCAAATCAAAACTACACTAAGATATCACCTCACACCTGTTAGAATGGCAAAAATATCCAAAACCAAGAGTGACAAATGTTGGAGAGGCTGTGGAGAAAAGGGAACCCTCATACACTGTTGGTGGGAATGCAAACTGGTGCAGCCACTATAGAAAACAGTATGGAGATTCCTCAAAAAGTTAAGAATAGAAATACCTTATGACCCAGCCATCCCACTACTGGGTATATATCCTAAGAACCTGAAATCAGCAATTCCAGAAGTTCCATGCACCCCTATCTTCATTGCAGCATTATTCACAATAGCCAAGTCATGGAACCAACCTAAGTGCCCAGCAACTGATGAGTGGATAAAGAAGTTGTGGTATATATATATACAATGGAATACTACTCAGCCATAAAAAAGGACAAAGTCGTCCCATTCACAACAACATGGATAGACCTTGAGAGTATTATGTTGAGTGAAATAAGCCAGACAGAGAAAGACGAACTCTGTATAATTCCACTCATAGGTGGTAGTTAACATAGGGACAAAGAGAACTGATCAGTGGTTGCCAGGGGAAAGGGGGGTGGGGGGAGGGCACTAGGGGTGAAGTGGTGAACCTACAACATGACTCATAATAATGTACAACTGTAATTTCACAAGGATGTTAACTTTTATAAGCTTAATAAAAAAAAATTACTAAAAAAAAAAAAGTGACCCTAGTCTTTTAGAAAGAAAAATACATTTAATATCAGAATATATTCTTCTTGGTGGCAATATGATAGCTCGTGATAGCTATTTTTAAGGATAGTTTGATGTGCCTTTCATAATCTACCTGAAGACACTTGGGAGTATAATCAATCTACAAATATGTAACTTAATTGGCTAGAGTGTAAAGAAAATTTGCTACTTGTATTTGGACTATATTTGCATCCATGATTTCCAAAATAGAGGGAAGCTGATGACATTAGGTTGTCAGTGGGTTCAAGAGCAGTGTTAACAAAAACTTGACTCATTAATTAATTGCTGTCCTAAACAATGGATAAGAGCCAACTCTCCCTATCATAGCGTTCACGGAATTTAAACTACATCCCAGCCTCCATCATGGTCGGAATTATCACATATACATTCCTCACCTATGTGCTTAATTCTAAAAGGAAAAATTTTTTGTCCACCTCTTGAGGGGAGGTGTGTTTTTTTGGGACCTTGGGAAACTGGAGACACGAAGATTTTTCAATGGTACTTAGGTATAGATTCTGCTTTTTCTCCCAGGTTGACGACGGTCTTGTTGACACTGTTGGTTTCTAGAACTAGAAGATCCTGATGGTTGTAGACATTCATTGTAATGAAAATAGTTAGATTATGAGCATAATTTTTCCAGAATGGTGATGTAAAGCTGAGAATAAATGGATGGTGACTTTTATCCAACTGATCTGTTCAGAGTTCAGTGTCACAACACACTCCATGGAGGGAGAAACCGCCCACCGACGTGCAGCTACAGCCCTGCTCTGTGAGACCACCTCATTCCCCACCAAGTTCTCTTTCTTGAGTAGGAACCTGTAATGGGGTGTGTGTGTGGTTTCTTCCTACCAATCTGCAAACCTAACTTATGAAGCCGAGCCTCTACAATAGGTATTGAAAGAAAAGTGATAAAGAATAATGCTGAGACCATTATTGGCCATCCTAATATAATGTACATAATAAACTTTTTTTTTTATCATAAACAACCACAGTTGTGCAAAAGATCCTGTCTTAGGTGCTGGTAATTCAAATAAGAATAGCATAGAATTCCTATTTTCAAAGTGTTTACAATCTATTTGGGAAGATTGGATATTTATTCATTCACTAACATGACTACTGAATACTATGGACGATAGGAGGAAGAAAAAGACATGGGGTCCACAGTCAAAGAGCTTCCAAAGGCGATGAGGCAGTTCCCAAATAATGGATAGAATGGGACTAGTCAGAGAAGGGAGTGTTGGAGTCTAATTTGAATATCCCATCTTGTTGCATATTGAAATACAGTCTCAATCCTGAGGAAAGCCCTTGTATAATTGAGTTGCAAACCGAACTAGCAGATTCTTTCATAGAACAAAATTTTTACTTGAAAGAACGACCGGCAGACATACTATGGTTATTCAAACTTGAGTATTTGGCGGACAGCTCCTCAAAACTGAACTAAGTGAGCATCTTTTTTCAAGGAAAACAACAACCAGTATTTGTTGTAATTGTAAAATTTAAGCTTTCAAACAAAAATTAGAATTTGGGAAAATCTGTGTCTGTCATTGTGAGGTTGTTAGGTTCCCAAAACTTTAAAAATTATTCTGATGATATTGTTGATAATATAGTAAGATATGTCAACATTTGGAAGATCTCAGTGAGCCAATATTTTCCAAATGACCAGTGTATGTTACAAAATCCGGCATGGGTAAAAGATCCATTCAAAGCATAAAATAGACCAATGGAACTTAATGTAACAGGGTGTAAAGTTTGTTAATGTGGTTTCAGATTACACATTGCAACTAACCTTTCTGAAGCTGCCATTTGTCAAATTTTGGTGACATATTAAAAATAATATTGACAACTATTTGAAAAGCCTTCAAAAATACATTTTTCTTTTCCAACTACGTATCTGTGAAAGGCCTAATTTTCTCCAGATACTTTAAGCAAAACAACATAGGAGAGCAGACTGAGAATCCAGCTGTCTTTTATTAAGCCAGACATTAAAGAGATTTACAAAAATGTAAAGCAATGGCACTCATCTCACTAAATTTTTAAAAAATTGTTTTTAATAAAATATATTACTTGTGTTGATGTATAATAAGTTTATTGTTATTTTTAAATGAAATCTACCTGGAGATAGCGTCACATCCCACAGGTTAAGGGCTCAGCCCCATAAGACTGCTCCCACCCCCCTTCAGATGCCAATCACAAGGAGTAAGTCCCCAGGTTACTCACAACTTCTGTCCAATTTGGCTACAAATTAGAGGTTCCCATGGCCATCTCCTCAGGTTCGATTAGTTTGCTAGAGTGGCTCACAGAACTCAGGGAAACACATTTGCCAGTTTATTAAAGGATATAAAGGATACAGATAACAGCCAGATGAAGAGATGCATAGGGCGAGATGTCGGAGGGTCATGAGCGCAGGAGCTTCATCCCCATGGAGTTGGGGTGCGTCACCCTCCCAGCATGTGGATGTGGGAGCTCTCTGAACCCCATACTACTGGAATATCATGGAGGCTTCCTCATGTAGGCATGGTCAATTATTAACTCCATTTTCAGCCCTTCTCCCGCTTCTGGAGGGTGAGGGGCGGAGCTGAGAATTCCAAGCTTCTAATCATGGCTTGATCTGTCTGGTGACCAGGAGCCCACCCAGAGTTGGCTCGTTAGAACAAAAGATGCTCCTAGTGCTCTTGCCACTTAGGAAATTACAAGGGACTTTGGAGGTCTATGCCAGGAAATGGGGACAAAGACCAATCTATGTATTTTCTATTATCTCATAAGTAGCATAGATAGAAGCAAAATCTCAGGGTTTTCAGGAAGAAAAAGTGGAAAGAAAATAAAGATATTGATTGCGATCACTCTGGAGAAGTATAGAGATGAACAAAAGTGGTCGAAGTTTGTGTTGTATTGTTTTTACAGTCAGAACACAGAGCATGTTTTATAGACAGGAAGAAGGAGTCTGTGGAGTGGGAGATTCAGAATGTTGTGAATGTTTAGGAATGGGTAGTTGTACTTCTGTTAACATTTTTTAATTTAAATTTATTAAAACAGTGGTTCTCCATCTAGGTATGCATCGGAATCACCTGTGAAGCTCTTTAAACAGGTTTTCAGCTCCATCACACATCTACAAAATCAAGATCTCCCAGATGGGCCATTCATATTAAAACAAACTCCACAAGTGTTCCCAGCAAAACCACAGTTGAGAACCACTGATCTAGAGGAAGTAGAGTGTAGATCACTTTGTTAGATCTTCTGAATGATCCGTTTAAACAGAAGTACCACTTTGCCTATTTATTATAACTCCCATACTCTGTGTTTTCTGGTATCAAGGATGAGATGCTGTTGAAGGAGAGCTTCTGGAAAAACAGGCAGTATAAGCTCACTTTCCTGTATCTCTGATGAGCAGTTAGTCCAGCCTGACCAATGAAAATCAAGCAGAATGTGAGGCATCTCAAAGGAAAATTGGTCATTCTGAAGTTTGGAATTAATCTGAGAGACTTTTCGTTTCTCATCAAGCACACAAGATGGAAAGCCATGAAGAGAAGTAGCTGGTACTCTGTGAAACCATCAAATTATAAGTACAGTACTTCCACCAGCGTCACACATTATTTCTGAGATTTTAAACTTCATTAGGTGGGCTTAGCAGCTCCAATTCCATTTACACTGCGAGGGAACTTCCTCAGATGACGTGCCATGGGTAGCATTGCATATATGCAGCCCACAATGAAGACTTCCTATGGTGTAATGAAATTAGAAATAAACCACCAAAGAATAGGAAAACTGAAGTCTAACCAATGTGAAATTTTGAACTCGCTCGAAGAGATTAAAAGCATCCTTCTGAAAAAAGAAATTAGGTTCAAATTGTAAACTTTTTAGAAAGAAGCAACAGTGTGAGAATTACATTACATATCAAGTAAGATGTACTTGGAGGATAATAATATTTAGTCTTGAATGTATATATTAAAAAAAGATTACAAATAAATGAACTAAGTATTTTACTCAAGAAGCTAGACAAAAGCATCAAAATAAACCCAAGGAAACTATGACAGAATTAATAAAATAAAATCTTGAAATAAAAGATTTCAAAAAGAGGTAGACTTGATCAATAAGGCACAAAAATAGATTCTTTGAAATCATTGATAAAACAGATGCTTGGCAAAAAAAAAGGACAAATATTAGAAATAAAAAGGATTAGAACTATAAATAGGGATATAAGGCAGTATGTACAACTTTATGCCAATAATTTTGTAAATCTAGATAAATGTATGACTTTCTATAAAAATATAATTCAATTAAATTTACTTTAAAATATATTTTAAAAATCTGAATAGATCAATAGCTGTAGAAGAAATGGAAGATATTCAAAGATCTGCTGCTAGGACAGTACTAGATACTGGGTATCTACAAGTATGTATTAAAAATTTTAAAGGACAGGAGAGACGACAAATGGAAATGTGCACCATATTTCTAGATAGAAAATGCAATGTTGAAATACATCTTAATTAGCTTGATGGTGGCAATCGTTTCACAATGTATACATATATCAACATATCACATTGTATACCTTAAATATATACAATTCTTGTTAATCATACCTCAATAAAGTGGAAAAAAGAATGATATAAATTCTCTCTAAATTAATCTATAAATTTAGTGCTATCCCAATTAAAATCTCAAATGGATTCTTTATAAAGTTTTACAATCTAAAGTTTTTACAAGTTTGCAATTCTAAAATTCATCTTGAAGAAAAAATGCACTAGGCAAATTAATACATTTTGAACAAGAACAACCAGGAGATTTGAGTACCTCGTCAAAATGTCTATACAAAACAATAGAGCTATAATGCTTTTTTAAAAATGGTATTGATGCAGGAAAAGACAAATAGATGAATAAAACAGAATAGAGACTCCAGAAACAGATCCAGGTATAGATATGAATTTAATTTATGATTGAAGTGCAATTTTAAACCAATTGGGGAAAGTTGAAAAATAATGAAATTATACTCTTGCCTTGGATTCTGAAAAATAAAATTCAGATGGATTAAAGAACAAACATAGGGGAAAATAAAATATTGGAAGGAAATGTAAGCTATTTCCCTAAACTAATGTTGTTTCTTAGCAAAACTCACAACTCAGAATCTATAAAGAAAAAAATGGACATATTTCACTCAAGAATTAAGAAACTCTTGGGGTTTTTGTTTGCTTTAATAGGGCAACAGACTGAGAGAAAATATTTGCAGCATATGTAATGTATACACAGAGAAAGCTGCTACAAACAATGTAAAAAAAATGGACAAGAGACACCATCAGGCAATTCATAGAAGATCAATGGCTCGTCAATGTGTCATGTGAAAATGTGTTCAGCCCCACTAATACATAGGTACAAATGAAAATGATGCAATGGTTCTTGACCATCAAGTTTTTAAATCTATTGATAACTTTTAGTGATAACAAGAGTTAATTGATCAAGCCTTTCTAGAAGACAATTTAGCCATAGCTATAAATATTTAAAGTGCATGCCCTTTGACTCAGCTGTTCCTATTTTAAGAAACTGTCCTAAAGAAACATTTGTGTTCAGGGGCTGGCCCTGTGGCCGAGTGGTTAAGTTTGAGCGCTCCGCTGTGTCGGCCCAGGGTTTCGCTGGTTCGGATCCCGGGCGCGGACATGGCACCGCTCATCAGGCCATGTTGAGGCTGCATCCCACATGCCACAACTAGAAGGACCCACAACTAAGATATACAACTATGTACCGGTGGGGGGCGCGGTTGGGGAAATAAAGCAGGAAAAAAAAAAGAAAGATTTGTGTTCAATTATAAAGATGAATATACCAAGAAGTCCATCAGAGCTCTGTCTGTAAGGAGAGAAGAAAGAAAAAAAAAAAAGGAAAGGGCCTAAATCTCCTTGAATAGTTAAATGGTTAAATAAATTGTGTGGCAGCCAGACTGTGGAGCATTATGCAGCCATTAAGAAGAAGGAGATTGACTTATGTAGCTTATGGAAAGATCACCAAGAAATGCTGCTTTTAAAAAAAGGAAATTATTAAATGAAAATCCAGTATGATTCCATTTATTCAAAGAAGAAGTACTTATGTATATTTATTTACATATCAATAGAAAAGACCAGGATGCAGATAACTGTTAACAGTACTTACCTATGAGAATGGGAATGGACGTGGGACGGGGAGGGGAGTAAGGGTGGACTGTCAAATTTAATCTACATACTAAGGTATTGCCTGACTCTTACAATAAGAATGTATTCAGTGAGGCTTGTGTCTCATTGCTAGGGATAGCAGTCAAGGCTGGCAGTGAAAAAGACAGTTCAGTCTCAAGATAAAACCCTCAGAGACCTGGTAAACCATGCTTGCATTATTTCTGATGCGCTCAATAACATTTCTGTCAATGAGAGCTATTGTAGTGACCACGACTAATCCCCCTATGCCCATGACCCCTGGGGTTTTGCCAAAACATAAATTAAAATAAAAATCATTTAACTGGCAGAAATTTAGGAGATTTTATAGATTCAAGGCATACCCTACACCATGGGTGTTAAGCAATGAATGCCCTAGTCCAAATCTGAAGGAGAGAGGGGTCTTAGAAAAAAATTTAATAGTTGAACTTCCCCAGTTCCCTCCAAATTCCAGGCAGTTACCAATATAACCCTGTAAAGCAATGTTGGGTGGAGAGTTTGGGAAAGCTGGAGATGGAGGAACAGTACAAAGACGGGATGAACCAGCCAAGTGCTGCATCTTCACCCCTTATCCCGGAAGGAATCCTCTCACCTTCTCCTGGCCATCTCTTAGAATTCTATGGTGTTCGGCATCTGTCATAAAGACCGAATGATCTGGGTGCTCCCAGATGTCTTGGTGCTTGGATTCCTCCACTGTCAGCATCCTTAGGTCCGCAGGTGAACACCTGGGATTGTTGAGATTTTGTGTTTTATAGCAGGGCAAAGTGAAAAGGTTGGTTTTTACCTAATGGTACTTACTGCCCACTGGATAAGGAAATGAGGACATGGAGCTAATTATGTTGAAGGACATGAGCTAATTATGACTCCAAACAACCCTTACCTCACCCCGATGCTCAAGGGGAAGGTCCAGAATATTCCCTAATCGAGTTAATGCTGGCTTAATGACAGGATAGTGTTGGAATTCATCCTCTTTGTTTTGAAAGAGAAATTTATTGTTCCAAAACTAAGATTAAGCAAACTGTGCCCAGCACTCTTGCCCAGTAAAATGCTGGGGAAATTTACCTTCCTTTGACGGTGTTGGTAACTAAGTGCTAATTGACAGGAGATAAAATCACATTGCTTGATGCGTCTAATTAATAGCCACAGATCAATCTGCTTGTTATTTTCTTCTTAGATACAGCGCTTGTTATTTCTGCTTCACAGTTGACATCTCAAGATGGTGCTAGGCACCCAGGCCTAAGTATTAACCATGCCACCTGATAAAGAGATGAGCTTTTATGATTTAGTGGGTTTACTGGTCCGTGAAATAAACAAGTGTGTGGAATTAGCAGTCCAGATATTTATGTAAAAATTCCCTAATCAAGAATATATGTTTGTTCCCCCCAAACTTTCTTTTTCAAACTGGCACCCTATCTATAGTCCTCCTAAACCAGTAAAAATCATAAGCCTAAGACATTTTGTTTTAACAAAACAGAAATGTCACTCCTATTAGAATGACAGTGTAAAGTTAGTGAAATTCCCCGACTCTCCACTCCACACACCATCATGACGGTGACAGCCACCCTCAGTTCGTTTTCAAGATCTTTTGAAGCTTCCTTAGTGGAGGCTGTGTCTGAGAACAGGCCCAGGAGTGGGCCACGGGGACCATGCTCCGGCTCCATGATCCTACCTCTCTGACCCCAGCAACTGATCCAGGGTGAGCCCCCAACCAGGCCATCAGGTGCTCCTTCCAGGGAATTTGTACTGGACAAGGACAGAGGGGAGGCGTCTGCAGTGCTCCAGAGAGCAGGTCCCCAAACCTCCACTGCTCAAGCTTCCAAGCTGTCTCGGTTTCTTGGTGGGTCAACCTTTCCTTAGATGGAAGTACCCCAGCATCCTTTTTTTAATTTTCCTTTAGCTAGCCAGAATTGACGTCTGCTGCATCCAGCAAAAAGAAAAAACTTTTAATTATTACACTGAAGGGTAAACTATGATTAGGCTATGTAACCAACACTACAGTTTTCATTTAATTAAGGAAATATTTGTTGTAAATTACAATCTTTGTTTTCTGTTTTTTCCAAACATCAGTAATTAAGGAAGCAGACTGAAGTAGAAATGTTGAAAAATTAGTGTTTGTCTTTTAAAATAGCTGACGTAACACTGTGACATGAACTTCTGGCATTTTGCAGAGTAATGTGTCTCCAAGTTTATTCTGGTGTCCAGGTGCCACTTCAGTGCTTCCTAAGCTCAAATATATGGGGGGCTTCTTAAAGGAAAAGGCTGTGGCAGCTCTTCAGACCCCAGTGTGTGGAGTGCTTCGCCAGCATCTATTTGGCTTCTTATTAGAGATTTAGGAACAGTAGTCCCCTCTTACCCACGGGGATACTATCCAAGACCCCCAGTGGATGCTTGAAACCGAGGATAGTAACAAACCCCACATACACTATATTTTTTTGGATACATACGTATTTGAGGTATCACAGCAAAACTAGCACAAATTTCTTTTTCTTTCTTAGATTTCACAGATAGAAGATCCATTCTTACCGTGGATCTTAGCAACCTCAGCATACTATTTTTTTCTTATTAAGTTAGAACTTTTACCTTTTCACTTAAAGGAAGCAATTTACGGCTTCTCCGTGGCATGTCCGAATTGCCAGCATCACTACTCTTGCACTTTGGGGCCATTATTAAGTAAAATAATGGTCACTTCAATACAAGCACTGCGATACCGTGACAGTCACCCAATAACAGAGACAGCTGTTGAGTGACTAAGGGACAGGTAGCAATATAATGTGTGGATACACCAGATAAAGGGATGATTCACTTCCTGTGGAGGATGGAGTGGGATGGCATGAGATTTCATCACACTATGCAGAATGGCATGCAATTTAAACTTATAAATTGTTTATTTAATATTTTCAGACTGCAGTTCACCACAGGTAACTGAAACTCTGGAAAGCAAAACCCTGGATGGGGGGGGGGTGATGGTATAGCTTTAACCTACTGCATTTAGAAGTGAGAAAAAACAACTAGTGGCTCTAATTATTACAAGGCACTAAATAAATACAAATCTGTGAGTACACATAATACTTAGTCCCGTACTGTATACATAGCTGGTTCTCAGTAAATGTTTGTTCCCATGAATTCAATTTAGATTTTATGACTTTGAGAAAATGAATACTCTAGAAAAGAAAGTGACTTACGCTGTAGCCGACAGAATCTGTCTATATCAGCTGAGAGAAAGATAAACTCATAACAGGAGAAACCGTATAAACATTTCTATCATAACCATTAATAACACTCAAATTGTTAAAAGCTAAACAACTTCAAATGAACATAAAGAAGACCTTGCATGCATATTAATGAAATATGTGTTATTATATATGTGCTGATATGTGTATAAGAGGTACTAAACTTAAAAATAAGGACTGCTGGGGCTGGCCCCATGGCCGAGTGGTTAAGCTCGCGTGCTCCGCTTTGGCAGCCCAGGATTTCACTGGTTCGGATCCTGGGAGCGGACACAGCACCACTCATCCAGGCCATGTTGAGGTGGCGTCCCACATGCCACAGCTAGAAGGACCCACAACTGAAAAAATATACAACTGTATACTGTGGGGGTTTGGGGGGAAAAAGCAGAAAAAAAAAAATAAGGACTTTTTTGGTGTTATGTGAATTTGAATCTTTGTTTCCATTTTTGAAGTTATATCATTTTCATCTAGTTCGATCTAACTCAAAAAGTCATTTCTTCTCTGTGGCCATCAGTGTGCCGAGAACTATTGAAAATGTGCTTAATCATTCCCTTCAAGCAAAGTAGTTTCTCGAATTGATGATAGGTTAGCTAATATTTCTAAACTTTTCTATGTAACTCATTATATATGTCAGACATCAACCTCAGAAAGCATTTCTGTTTCATGATGATGACTGGAGAACATGTATTGGATGAAAGTACTAAAGGTATCATTATCATTTAATTTTACCACTCGAAGAAGCTTTAGAATTTATTGAGAAGCAACGTGGGCTGTGGAAGAATGTTGACTATAATTTGAGTCAATAATGAATCGCTTCCTCTCTTATGACCCCATGTGTAAAGAACCATCAAAATACAGAAGAACATTCATCAATAGCTAGGCAATAACTTAATCTTCAGGAACTTGTGGTGACCAAAGAATATTGACATTTTATAACACACTTAAAATTTCATTTCCGAAAAATCAGAGAAAACAGGTAAGCAGAAAGAAGAACATAAAAATCACCCGTAAGCACCACCATCACCTTCAGACCAGCACCAGTCCCTCCCTTTTTGAGTGCGCTAGTCCCATTTTGCAGTTGGTGAATTAGACAGTTTAAGTGAATTCTCCAAAGTTACGGAGGAAAGATTCGTAGCAGTGGTGAATCTAGGAGGGGATGGCAGGTGAGTTAGGCCGTCTCCTCATATGCTCGACATGAATAGTTCAAGTACTCTCTTCCAACCTACCCCAAGTCCTCTCCACCTTTGGAAGCTGCCCCTAGGTAGGAGTGGTGGTTTCAGGACAGAACTGGTTTGCCTGATGCTTGGACCAACTCTCCCACACCTCAACTTGTAAACAAAACAAAGGCCAAAAGTTCCGATTTTTATCTCAGGCTTTGATGTTGCTTCAGAGCACTGCTTTAGCATGTAGGCAATGACAGATTAAAACAATTATCAGCCCTACTGGAATCCATTGTCTTAGCGAACTAAAGTCTTGTTTGTTAGACTTGGTATTTAAAAGAATGAGATAAATCAGAAAGGGAATAAAGTAGATGCCAACTTGGCATCATTATTTCAGTGATAAATAAAGTATTTCTGAAAGAGGAGTTCTTGATTAAAGATGCAAGGAGCCTGTCATGCTAATTTCAGCCGATTTCCTGCTTCCTGTCTCTGTCACTGCCAGTGACTGACAGCTGGCTTAATAATTAAATTCAAGCAATGTTTGCTTTTCTTGACCTTTACCGAGAAATGAATTTTCAAGCTCTGGACATGAATAGAGTGCTTTAATTTGGGGAGAATAATGTGTTTGCATCATTCCCAGCAACCCGTGGATCTGATTACCTGTGTTATTTGTACGTTCCACTTCACAGCCGACTCCTGAAGGATGGCTGGTAGTTGCAGCTGCTCCGTAATTAATTCCTAGCTTTGACTCTCTGCACAGCATCACCCAAAAGAGAGCATGTTTACTTTTGGTTGAATGAATGACAGCTCTAGCTGACTTCTGCTCTCAAGAACCTTCAAAACCTGTTTATTTTCATCCCCTAGATTTGTCATATTCTGTTAAGATCTTTGTTCATGCTGGCTCACGAGAACAAATAGTTTTCTCAAGTTGTAGACTTCATGTTCTTGCCTTTCTTCACCTACTGTTTTCCTTCCTTTCCTTATTGCTCTCCATCCCCCTCTGCTGGGGAAGACTGGGTGGTGCAGCAGCAAAGAGCCCTCACACCAGGGTGAGCTTGAGGTTTTCATCTGTAAAACGGGGATAACAATACACATCACATAGATGCATTGAAAGGATGAGGCAAGACCATGTACGTAATGAGCCCAGCAAGTGCTCGGCACATGCCATGGCAGGCACTGGATCCATGAAATTGCTGTTATTTTCTTATATATCCAAAGTCTTCTTTATGATCCTTCTTTCCCCTGGTTTGTTGGCTTTGCAGATTGCCTTTTTTTTTTTTGAAAGCCCCAGCATGTTTTTCTCAAATCCTTCAAAGAGAATCAGTTTCTTAAGAGAAAATTTTTCTTCCTTATCAGCATCAGTTTGGCCACTCCAGAACATGCTGAGTTTCTTTCTTTGGTTGGTACCTACCTTGGAATTTCTCCAATCCTCTCTTGTCAGTGGAAGATGCTACCTCCGAGAACTGAGCTAGCTTTAAGGAGGCAACCTTATCTGTAAATGAAAAGTGGACTCCATCTCTAAGGACTCTTCCAAACTTAGACTAAGGATAAGTAAGGACAAGCCCATAAGCCTCAGAAGCTTGTGGTGGGGGCACAGGATCTTCAGATATGTTATGTATAGCCAGGATGACCATATAACTTATCACCACACTGGGATACTTCTGAAAGTGAAAGAGGACGCTAAAATTATTTTAGAATTAAGTGATTTTTAAAATATTTATTTATTAAGCAACAAATTGATTTTATTGTATTGGCAGATCTGCAAAATAATTTTACTCAAAACTATTTTTTAAAACTAAAAATCTAAAAAACTGAAATACATATGTGTGTAAAATAAATCAAAATTTTAAATTCCATTGCAGCTTTTTTAAATATTAAAAACAGCATAAGCAGAATATTTATTTTGTTATATATTCTTGTACTTTAATCAATTTATTAGCCATATTCCTGTGTTATTCTGTGACACTAATATTTTACTGAAGAATATTTTTTTTAGTATCTTTAAAAAATTTTTTCATAAAATCACCTGCAGTCTTCTTCAAAATTGCCATTATGGTTAATCAATTTGCAATTGTTTATACCTTCATCTGTCGCTTAAGAATATGATGTTGTTAATGGAGAAAATACTCTATCTTTAGATACTGAGTTACCCAGGAAGCTTAAAGCCAATTATGCCAAATGGAGGCCATTTTCAAATCTATTTTGTTTTGTATTGAAATGGAGCAATATGTCAATACAAATATTTTCAGAGGTACTTTACACTATTCAGAGTATCTTTCTTTAACAAATGTTTTTGGAAGACAAACTCATCAAATATATTTTGTCTTTATTTATCAGCCTTTGGAGCCTTTCAGCAAAGTGTTTCAGATTCTGTAAAAACTTGTTGACTTACTCAATTTTATTCCATTCTAGTATAGGATATAAAGTTATTCAATTAGAAATAGAAGCTCCATCCAAAGAGTCTGCTCTGAGAAACCAAAAGCTACAAGACATACAGAAAACAATTAAAAAATGGCAATAGTTAAGTCCTTCCCTATCAGTAATCATGTTAAATGTAAATGGGTTAAATGCCCTAATCAAAAGACATAGATTGGCTGAATGGATTTAAAAAAACAGGATCCAACTATATATTGTCTATAAGATACTCACTTTAGATCTAAGGACAGGCATAGTTTGAAAGTAAAAGGATGGAAAGAGATATTCCATGCAAATAGTAACCAAAAGAGAGCAGGGTGGCTAAATTAATATCAGATAAAATAGACTTTAAATCAAAGACTCTTAAAAAAGACAAAGAAGGATGTTGTATAATGATAAAAGGGTCAATTCACCAAGAAGATATCACAATTGTAAATATATAAGCACCAAACATCAGAGCATCTAAATATAAGAAGCAAAATTAATAGAATTGAAGGAGAAATAGACAAGTCTACAATAATAATAGGAGACTTCAATACCCTGCTTTCAGTAGTGGGTACAACTTGATGGAAGATCAATAAGGAAGCAAAGGACCTGAACAACACTATAGACCAATTGGACCTAACAGACATATACAGAACACTCCACCTGACAATAGTAGAATGCACATTTTTCTCAGGTATGCATGGAACATCCTCCAGAATAGATGGTATGTTGGGCCATAAAAAAAGTCTTAATAAATTTAAAGAGATTGAAATCATATAAAACATCTTTTCCAATCACAATGAAATGAAACTAGAAGTTAACAGCAAAAGGAAAACTGAGAAAATCTATAAATATGTGGAAATTAAACAATGCACTTTCAAACAACCAAAGGTTAAAGGAGAAATTAGAAAATATCTTGAGGGGCCAGCCCCATGGCTGAGTGGTTAAGTTCACGCACTTCCCTTCAGTAGCCCAGGGTTTTGCTGGTTTGGATCCTGGGTGTGGACCTAGCACTGCTCATCAAGCTGTGCTGAGGCAGCGTCCCACATAGCAGAACTAGAAGGACATACAACTAGAAATACAACTACATACTGGGGGGCTTTGGGGAGAAGAAGAAAAAGAAAACAGAAAAGAAGATTGGCAATAGATGTTAGCTCAGGGCCAATCTTTAAAAAAAAAAAAGAAAAAATATCTTGAGACAAATGAAAAGAAAAAATGCAACATACTTATGGGACTCAGCAAAAGCAGGGCTAAGAGGAAAAATTATAGCTATTAACATATTAAAAAAGAAAAAAGATCTCAAATCAACAATCTAACTTTACATCTTAAGGAACTAGAAAAGAGGAACACACGAAACTCAAAAGTAGCAGAAGGAAGGAAATAATAAAATCAGACCAGAGATAAATGAAATAGAGAATAGTAAAACAACAAAGAAGATCAAAAAACCCCAAAGTTTGCTCTTTGAAAAAGTCAACAAAAC
This sequence comes from Equus asinus, assembly GCF_041296235.1. Taxonomy (NCBI): domain Eukaryota; kingdom Metazoa; phylum Chordata; class Mammalia; order Perissodactyla; family Equidae; genus Equus; species Equus asinus. The sequence goes on along the minus strand of NC_091795.1, from coordinate 44,847,178 downwards.
TGACAAACCTTTAGCTAGATTAAGAAAAAAGAGAGAAGACTCAACTAAGAAAAAAGTGACTAACTAGAGAGAGAGAAGACGTTACAACTGATTTTACAGAAACAAAAAGCATTATAAGTGAATACTATGAACAATTATACACGAACAAACTGGATAACCTAGATGAAATGGACCAATTCCTAGAGACACAAAACCTACCAAGCAAGAGTCACTCGTGAAGAAATAGGAAATCTGAGCAGACATATAACTAGTGAGGAGATTAAGTCAGTAATGAAAAGCCTCCCAACAAAGAAAAGCCCAGAACAAGAGGGCTTCACTGAAAAATCTTACCAAACAATTAAAGAACTAACACCAATCCTCGTCAAACTCTCCCAAAATGTCAAAAAAGAGGGAATACTTCCAAATTCATTTATGAGACCAGCATTACTCTGATACGAAAGCTAGACAAAGACACTACAAGAAAACTACAGACCAATACCCCTGATGAACACAGCTGCAGAAAAAATTTTGAAAAAATTCAACACCCTTTCATGAACAAAACACTCAACAAACTAGGAATAGAAGAAAACAATCTCAACACAATAAAGGTCAAATACAAAAAGACCACAGCTGACACCATACTCAATGATGAAAGTCTGAAAGTGTTTCCTGAGATCTGAAACAAGGCATGGATGACCACTTTTGCCATTTCTATTCAGCATGGTGCTGGAAGTCCTAGCTGCAGCAAGCGGAAAAGAAAAAGAAATAAAAGGCATCCAAACTGGAAAGGAAGAAGTAAAATTTTGTTTGCAGATGACATGATCTTATATGTAGAAAACATTAAAGATTCACAAAAAAATAACTGTTAAAACTAATAAATAAATTCAACAAAGTTCCAGGATACAAAATTAACAGACAAAAATCAACTGCATTTCTACACACTATTAATGAAGAATCTGAAAAGGAAATTAAAAAACAATTCCACTTACAATAGCATCAAAAAGAATAAAATACTTTGCAATAAACTTAACCAAGGAGATAGAAGATTTGTACACTACAACCCACAAAATGTTGCTGAAATAAATTAAAGAAGACACAAATAAATGGAAAAAATCCCATGTTCATGGATTGAAAGATTTAATACTGTTAAGATGTCCATACTACCAAAAGTGATCTACAGATTTAATGCAATCTCTATCAAAATCCCAATGGCATTTTTTGCAGAAATAGAAAAATCCATCCTAAAATTCATACAGAATCTAAAGGAATCCCGAATAGCCAAAAAAAATCTTGAAAAAGGAGAACAAAGTTGGAGGTTTCAAACTTTCTCATTTCAAAACTTACTACAAAGCAACAGTAATCAAAACAGTGTGGTGATGGTACAAAGACAGATATATAGACCAATGGAATAGAATAGAGAGGCCAGAGATAAACTCACATTTATGGTCAAATAATTCTCAACAACAGTGCCAAGAACATTCAATGGGGAAGGACAGTCTTTTCAACAAATGCTGTGGGGAAAACTGCATATCCACAGGCAAAAGAATGAAATTGAACCCTCACCTTAGACTCTATATAAAAATTAATTCAAAATGGATCAAAGACCTAAACAAAACACCTACAACTATAATACTCTTAGAAGAAAACATGGGGCAAAGTGTCATGACTTTGGATTTGGCAATGGTTCCTTGGACATGGCACCAAAACACAGGAAACAGGAAACAAGAGTAAAAATAGATAAATTGGGCTACATCAAAATTAAAAACTTCTGTGCATCAAAGGACACAATCAAAAGAGAAAAGGCAACACATGGAATGGGAGAAAATATTGGCAAATCATATATCTAATAAGGGATTAATAACCAGAATATATAAAGAACCTCTAAAATTCTACAACAACAACAGCAACAAAATAAATAATCTGATTAAAAAATGTATAAAGTGGGGCTGGCCCCGTGACCAAGTGGTTAAAGTTCTGCGCACTCTTCTTCAGCAGTCCAGGTTCATGGGTTTGGATCCTGGGTGCAGATCTACTCCACTCATCAGCCACACTGTGGAGGTATCCCAAGTACAAAATAGAGGAAGATTGGCACAGATGTTAGCTCAGGGCTTCCTCACCAAAAAAAAAAGTACAAAGGACTTGAATAGACATTTCTCTAAAGAAGCTATACAAATGGCCCACAAGCACGTGAAGAGATGCTCAACATCACTACTCATTAGGGAAATACAAATCAAACTACAATGAGATACAACCTCACACCCATTAGGATGGCTGCTTTCAAAAAACAGGCAAACAACCACAACAAAACCCAGAAAATAACAAGTGTTGGTGAGGATATGGAGAAATTGGAACACTTGTACACTGTTGACAGGAATGTAAAATACTACTTCCAACTACTGTGGAAAAAGGGTATGGTGGTTTCTCAAAGAATTAAAAACAAAATCACCATATGATCCAGCAATTCCACTTCTGGGTATACCTTCAAAAGAGTTGAGAGCAGGATCTCAAAGAGGTATTTGTACGCCCACGTACACAGCACCACTATTCACAATAGCCAAAAGGTGGAAGCAACCCAAATGTCCATCGATAGATGAATAGAAAAACAAAATGTGGTATATACATACAACAGAATATTATTCAACCTTAAAACAGAAGGAAATCCTCACATATGGTACAACATGGATAACCTTGAGGAAGTTATGCTAAATGAAACAGGCCATTCCCCAAAAGACAAATACTGTGTAATTCTGCTTATATGAGATAGTACAGTAGTCAAATCCATAAGACAGAAAGTAGAAGGGTAGTTGCCAGGGGCTGGGGAGGGGGGAAATTGGGCAATTGTTTTCTGAGTATACAGTTTCAATTTTGTAAGATAAAAAAGTTCTGAAGATTGGTTAAAAAACAATGTGAATACACTTAATATTTCTGAACCGCACACTTAAAAATGGTTAAGATGGTAAATATTATATGTATTTTACCATAATTAAAAAAAAGAAATTCTTTTCACAAGTAGAGATATTTCAAAGCTTGTGCTTTTAGAATCTCAGTTGAAACTCTCTCATTTAATTTGTTCAGATCCTCTAGCTTTTATAGGGATAAATTTCAGTGTTTCTGTTTACAAGCTTTGTTTTCAATAATTGTAATTTTCTGAAAGCTTTCAAAATTAAGTTGTTTTGTCATTATAGTCATTGAATATTTTAATTGAAGATTTTAAATTGTTTATGCTCAAAATCCAACCAAAATTTAGAGGACCTATTAAAAAATTTTAATATAATTGTAAGACACTCTAACTTATAAAGTTGTTCTTCAAAGGCACAATCATTTCCAAAATCTGACTGATAGCAGAAAATACATAGAGAGAGCACATTCTGCCTCACTAAAGGTTTTTTGTATTTAATAATGTGTTAATTTAAAAAATTTTTTATAGTTATGTTGTTCTATGTATATTTACAATATTTATAAATGTTGACAACTGCAGCTTCTATGTGGTTTCGTGGACTATGGAATGTCTGAGTATACTTATGAATTATGTCTGCAACAAAACTAATTCTAGAAATAGAAATCTGCTTCATAAGTTTCTTAATTTAAAAAAACAGTTTTTACCACAATACTGTGCTCCACTGAAATTCAGATTATCAACATACACCCCCCCCAAAGGATTTTATCATCAATGTTGAATTTATTACTTGAATTTATAGTAGCATTTACTATAATGTCAAATGTTTGCCTTTGCCAAAATGAACTTCTGAAAGCTTTACTATGATGCCATGAGTGTTGGAAAAAAGTGATCAAATCATTATTGGAATCAACTCAACTGACTTTCAATTATAATCATTTGATGACACCAATATAAAATGTTTATATAAAAATTTTTAAAAGAAGTTTTTTTTAAAAAAATTTTTTCCTTTTTCTCCCCAAAGCCCCCCGGTACATAGTTGTATATTCTTCGTTGTGGGTCCTTCTAGTTGTGGCATGTGGGACGCTGCCTCAGCGTGGTTTGATGAGCAGTGCCATGTCCGCGCCCAGGGTTCAAACCAACAAAACACTGGGCAGCCTGCATCAGAGCGCGCAAACTTAACCACTCGGCCACGGGGCCAGCCCCTGTTTATATAAAATTTTTTATAAATAGAGCCAATACACTAATAGCTATTGCTTCATTTGTTTGCACACACCAAAAATCTTTGAATTAAAGCAGAGTTAAATGAACTTAGAAGAATGGTCATTTGATCTAAATGAAAAGTTATACTTCAGAGAGTAATAAGTAAATGCACCTTCTGCAGTTAGACATGGCAAATTGGACACAGCCTTCTTCAAACAACTTCTAACTCCTGTAGCAGATGCTGGTGCTTCTCCAGCGGATCTGTATCTTCTTGTTTTCCTGGGGACAGATATCACTATGGCCCCTATCGTGGACATTTATCATCAGTTTCCCTAAAAAAATGAAAATTAGTACTTTCTTTCTCTAAGTTTATGGCTATCAAGAGGTTTTATTGCAAACAAAACAAAATGAAACAAAACCTACAAAATTGTATTCCTGATGCCTCAACATCCCCACAGGCAGACCAGATGCACCAGTGTGAGAAGGCTGGTCCCTGCCACAAGTTCCCCTTCTCACCCTCCGCTGATTGTGACTTAGTGGCATTCAGTCTCACCAAGGAAATCCTTTCACACCTTTTGCTTGTATGCTTCACCCCAATCCCCAATAAAGGCCCTTGCCCATAGGTCCTCATTCTCTCTTGGCTCCTCAGCTGCCTTAGTGCTCCTCCCAAGTGGTCCCCTGTGTGGCATCCCGTGCCTCCCTCTTCTAGGACCTGTGAGCATAACACATCTCTTTCACTTTCACACACCTCTCCATGGTGTAATTCCATGTCCAGACTGGTCATCAAAAAACCCTGTTTTAAGTAACGTAATTATTCCCTACAACACACAAATATTAAAATAAATACGGAGATCAAAAATGATGAAACCCCTGCAGCACAGGCATTCAGACCACTCTCTATTCTCTATAGCAGAACAGCTCAGCCGCTGTTCCCACACTGCTATCCTGTCATTTTCCATGTTTCCCAGGGATCCTGTCAGATGGTGGCTGGGAAGCTTGGAGCATCTTGCAGGTCACAGCATAATGGGCCGTGGCACAACTGCTTGGTTTACCAAGCAGCCAGCTGGAACAGAAGCACTGAAGACTTCTACCCACGCTGGAAGATCTGTAGGAGTTAGATGGCACGGACGTCTACTTTTATCAGCCTCTTACAGCTTCACCTGTTTACAGTGCCTTCCAGACAGACATTTGAGTTTGCAATTCCTGGTTCTAAAATGTTTTGGCCATCCAGCTTTGTTAAAGTGCACTCGTGTTGATAATTCTTGGATTTCTCTAGATGATTTCAAATCCCTCTACTGCACATCCACGTACTGTCTCAAGTACCTCTGATGGAAAGAAAGTGCTGCTCCCCTTCCTGCAGTGGAGGTTGAAAGCACAGATAATAAATGGAAGCACAGGAACTTGAACTTAAGTTTGTCTGATTCCAAGGCTCGTGTTCTGTCCAAGACTCCATGCCCCTCCTCTTGTACCTAAGCACTGGTGAGAACACAGATGATGGATGAGTATAACAGTTGCTGTTAGCTGAGAGCTGCCAGATGCTATAGCAAGCATTTTAGGTTCTGAAGCACTTCAAAGTTTCAAAGTTGTTGTTTTAAGCTGCCAAGTTCGGGTAATTTTTATGTAGCAATCGATAATTAATAGAATTAATGTTTAATTTGATTCCTTTAACCAACTCCCCAACCTTATTCAGCTTCCATTGCTGCCCAAGAAACTTACTCAGAAAGAACAGATGATTCATGGGGATCTGTATATTCAAGATCCCATGAGAGTTAGAGTTCTCTTTCCAATTTGTAAATGGAAATGTGATTTTATTCTTCAGTCTCACATGCTTGACTAATGAGTCCATTCTAAAGAGAAAGATCAGTTTTCGTTTGGCCACAAAAATCAGGCTGCTGAGCCCATGAGACTGAAGGCCATACCCCGAGGGGTTGTGAACACAGGAAGTTAATGATTGCCCTGGGAGGGTAAGACAGCCCCTAGGTCATCCATTTGACGAATACATCTGCTTTTCCACACAAAACTCCTCAACATGGTTAGCTGGGAGTAAGAGAGGAGTGCTGAGGAGCCTAACTCTTATGGGATCTTGAATGTGCAGAGCCCCATGACTCATCTGTTCTCTGTTTTAAGTTTCAGTGGAAGCTGAATGAGGTTGAGATGGTGGTGGTTAAAGGAATTGAATGTTTATGGGTGTACTAATTATTGATTGCTGCATAAAAATAACCCAAAACAACAAACACTTATTTCTCACTCAATTTCTATGGCCAGAAACCTGAGCATAGCTTAGCTGGGGCATCTGGGTTAGGATCTCTCACAAGACTGCAATCGAAGTGTCATATGGGGCTGTGGTTATCTCGGTGCTCAGCTGGGGAGGACCCACTTCCAAGCTCTCTCATGTGGCTGGTGGCAGGCCACACACCCTGGCTCCGGATCAAATGAGAGAGAAAGAGAGGGTGCCCAAGATGCAGCACAGTCTTTTTCAATCTCATCTCAGAAGTGACAGATCATCACTTTTTCCATATTGTATTTAATGGAAAGTGAGACGGTGGGACTAGCCCATGTTTAAGGGGAGGGGACTGTAAAGGGCATGAATACCATGAGATAAGGATCATTGGGAGTCATTTTAGAAGCTGCCTACCACAACCCTCCTTGTTCTTTTTTAAAACTGCCATGGCTATTCTTGCAGATGAATTTTAGAATCAGTTTGTCAAATTCAATAAGGAATTCTATTTAGATTTTAATTGGAATGCACTAAATTTATAATTTAATTTCAGGACTGTTAACATATTTACAAAATTCAGCCTCATCCAGAAACATACCAGCTCATTCATCTATTTGGTTCTTCTTTTATGTTATTTAGTATTACAATTTTCTTAATAAGGTCTTGCATATTTCTCATCACTTTTATTTTTAAGTACTTAATAATTATTGTTGGCTTTGTGAATGGAATATATTTTTTCCTTTGCATTTTCTAATTGATTATTGCTGTTGTTGTGAATAAGGAAACAACTTAATTTTTTTTTTTTTTTTTGCTGAAGAAGATTTGCCCTGAGCTAACATCTGTGCCAATCTTTGTCTATTTTGTATGTGGGACACCATCACAGCATGGCCATCAACAGGTGGTGTAGGTCTGTGCCCAGAAAATGAACCTGGGCTGTTAAAGCAGAGTGCACCAAACTTAAGCACTAGACCATTGGGCCAGCCCCTCCTGTGCTGATCTTTTATGGGGCCAATTTAATGGACTGTCTTAAATTAGTTTTAGTATTTATTTCAATATGTTTTAAGAGATTTTCCAGTTAAACAATGATATCATCTGCAAACTATGGCAGCTGTGTTTGTCTTCAATATTTGCTTTTTGTTTATTTTTCCTGTTGCGTTAAATTAGCTAGAACTCCCAAGACAGTGTTGAACAGTGGAAGTGACAGCCAGTATCCTTATCTTGTTCCTAATTTTAATGGGATTGCTTCTAATGTTTCACCATGGATTATGGGACTTGCTGCCATTATAGAAAAAAAAAATTACACCATTAAAATTTTGAAACAAAACTTTTGTCCTTTATCTAAAGAATTGTATAGAGGAAGAAATGAAGGAAACAAACACAGTAGTTCAGTCCTTTACACATTAAAATCACAGGGTCTGTTTTTTTCCAATGTAAGCATAACCTAAGAGCTCTTCAAGAATTACTTTATGGTAAGCAAGGAAGACAGGGATCTCATGACCTCCAGTAGGGGACATAAGAAGATGAAAGTGGCATTTGTGTCATAATTTAGAAACTTTAAGGTCCATTAAAAAAGGTCATTGATAACACACATGATATTTATCCAGGAAAGTATTTGAGAAGGTACCATAGCATTTTTTCCATGGGAGCAAAACACTGAAGACCTATAAAGAGATCTCAGCCTTCATCCAGAGGAGTAAAATATTAAGTAATTCTTTGCTGAGATGTTAACATTTAGAATATGTGACATGAAATTTTACCGATTACTGGGTCTGTTTTCTTCTGTACAAGAGATTTCTAGTTGTTTACTTTTATTCATAGCTTATAAAGAATTTTAAAAAGAGAATGTTTTTTAATTTATCAAAATTTTTAGCATCGGGGCCGGCCCAGTGGCGCAGCGGTTAAGTGTGCACGTTCTGCTTGGTAGCCCAGGGTTCACCGGTTGGGATCCTGGGTGTGGACATGGCACTGCTCAGCAAGCCATGCTGTGGTAGGCGTCCCACATATAACGTAGAGGAAGATGGGCATGGATGTTAGCTCAGGGCCAGTCTTCCTCAGCAAAAAGAGGAGGATTGGCAGCAGATGTTAGCTCAGAGCTAATCTTCCTCAAAAAAAAAAAAGAATTAGTATCTAGTGAGTATACGTCTTCACCATTCACCTATTAATGTGATGAATTACATAATTATTTCTAATGTTGAACTGTACTTGTATTACTGGAATAAATCCTGGTCATGATTCTCTTGCTGTGTCCAATTCTGCTAATATTTATTAAAGGTTTTCGATCTTTGTTCATAAGGGTGATGGGCAAATATTTGGGGAAATTTTCATCATCTGTTTCTCAACAGTTCAATGGGCTTTTGCATAAGTCTGAGTTTGGTACATTTTATAGGAGGAAACCATTAGCTACCTTTTCATATATCTATAATTACTGCTATTTCTATCTCTTCTTGAGTCAATTTTTGTAATTTCCATAAAATGATACATTTCATCAAGTTTATGAAACTTTACTTTCATATTTTAAAAATCTCCTGTACGACCGTATTTCTGTCCCTTTTTTGATTGCTAAAGCTAGCCTCTACCACTGATCGGTTTGTTTCCTTCAGAGATTTCATGCCCATTGACACTTTGCCTTGATAACGGTGGATGAGGTTTATGGGTGATTTGAATGTGGAGGATTGTTTTTTGTTTTCCTAGAACTAACTGGTTATTTACTTTATTTTGTTTCCTTTGGCTGCTCCCTGAATCACTGACCACTAAAAAGGCAGATTGGAATAGGGAAAATGTTCTAATATCAAGATACCTGAATTTTCATCTTGGTTCCAGAACTCACAAAGTGTGTAGACCTAAGGCTCAAACACATACCATACCATGAACAGCCCACTCCTCTCAAAGGGAGAATCAGCACATTAGAGGCCAGTGGCCCAAGATGGGGAAGGTAAGCCATAATGATGTTTGGTTTCTAGGCGTCCCCTGGTACAAGGAGCACAAGTATAAAAAGCATTGTTAAGGATTGAACTGTGTCCCCCCAAATTCATATGTTGAAGTCCTAATTCCCAGGACCTCAGAATATGCCTTTATTTGGAAATAGGGTCATTGCAGATATAATTAGTTAGTTAGATGAAGTAACACTGGAGTAGAGTGGGCCCCTAATCGAATAAGACTGATGTCCTTATTAAAAGATTTCATGCTTATTAAAAAATTTGGATACAGACAAACACACAGGGAGAAAGGCATATGAAGGGGGAAATTGGGGTAATGCTTCTATAAACCAAGGAGTGTCAAAGATTGCCAGCAAACCACCAGATGTGGGAAGAGACATGGAACAGATTCTTCCTCACAGCTCTCAGCAGGAAGCAACTCTAAACTACACTTTGATCTTGGATTTCTAGTCTCCAAAACTGTAAGACAATAAATTTCTATTTTTCAATCCACTCAGTTTGTAGTACCTTGTTACAGCATCCCTAGAAAACTAATACAAGCACTGAGCTAGATGGTTTCTCCAGGAGTATGTCTGGGTATTCCAGCCTTTCATGATTCTGGCCCTTGTAAACCGTTACAGGCTGTATTAGTCAGCCTTTGCTGCAATAATGGTGCATTACTAACAACCTCTAAACTTGTAGCTTGGACTACAAACATTTATGTTTTGGTCATGGGTCTATGGCTGTGGCTCTGCTTAATGCTTCTGGGCTAGGCTGGAGTTGGCTCCAGTATGTGGGAAAGATCCAGGTCTGCTCTCTGTCTTCTCATTTGGGGAACAAGACTAAAGTAGTCTTACTGCGCAAGGAGGGATCATCTGCTCGCCACAAGACATGCCAATAGTCAGGAGGCAAGGTGGTAGGAGAGAAAGGGTTTTTATTACAGCTTGCTAGCAAGAGGGGAAGATGGCCAACTAATGTCCGAAAGAACCATCTTACAGAACAAAGACTACAGGCCAGTTATCTATGGGGCTGGTTTCTCGATTGGAGAGGCAGCTAGTCTCCACGTGGGGGCAGACATTTGGTCTTAGTTCCTGATAGTATTTTTGTTTTACTGGATATGCATCAGAAACCAGAACGGCCCTATACCCTGATCTTTCAGCTGTCATTGATGATGGCTATCAGCATAGGCTCTCCGCCCCAGGGTCATCACATTCCTAGAGAACTCAAAAGAACAAAGTTATCATCTTATCACAGCTGGGAAGGGTGATAAAATCTACAGAGCATGTCTAGGCTAGTTAATACAGAGGTTATTTAAAGTTACAATATGGTTTCTTTTCTATAATATAGTTTCCCTTATGTCAACCTTGTGTTGAGCTGGTATCAGTAGCACCACCCCTAGGACATGGTCTCAAGTGGAAAGCAGGAGCTCAGAAGGCCTAGCCAAACCATGCAAGTGGTTATATGGAGTATATTCATTCACATTCCATTGGCCAAAGCAAGTCATCAGACCCAGCCCTAACGCAGCTGAGGAGGGATGGGGCTAATGGAGTTAGCAAAGCCTACCTATAGACAAGTATGAAAAACTGATTACCAACAAACAATACAATCTACTGCACAGGCCCTAAGGCTTAGAAAGAGCTTGGTCTTGGGTTTGTTCATTCATTTGTTTCTTTGCTCTTTTTACAAAACATATACATACAGTCAAAAAGTATTGATCATATTTGTAATAATCAAAATCTAGCAGAAATTCTCTGAACAATCACCTTGCTTTTGTGCACTGTTAGATAAGCAATTCCCTTTTCCTGAAATGCCCTCTCTACCTTTCTCTCCCCTTTTCTTCTTTAAGACCTGCATTGCCTGGCATGGGGCTTTGCATACATCAAGCAGTCAATAAACGTTTATTAAATTTATTCTTGAATTACCCTTTTCTTCCTGATGTGACTTTAAAAAAATGCAGCCTTTCAAATAGCAGGCATTAAAAAGTATGAACTGAATTGAGGACAGAAAAAAAGAATAGCTCTTTGAATACCGCTGTTGATGGAGACCCAGACGACCTCGTCTGATTGAAGGATCACAAACAAGAAAACAAAATGGCACCTACTGAGATTTTCTGACGTCTTTAAGAGCCAATAACATGGCTCCAAACTAATTAAGGTGTATCTCTTTTATTCAATACATTTCTTTTAAGCTTAATTAATTCTCTGACTATTTTTATTTGGTATCTTTTCTGGGAATTACAATAAAACCTTAACATACCTTATTCTCTTGCTAACCAGAACTTCCCAGGGGTGTAATCCAGGCTTGTGTATAATGAAGATGTTCCTCAGGCGCTTCCGATGCACAGCTCATATTTAGAATTATGTTTATAGAGGTTAAAAAAAATAAAACCTCAGGAAGCCTCTTAATCCCCCCAAAGAAACCTTCGGGTTGGGAGGCCATGTTCAGTCCTGTATCTTGCCCTATTCTTCTCCAAATCAGTGCTTCCTTTGCCTCACCAGAATGGAAAGGGCATCAATTTCAAGTTCTGGAAACAAGAGTTTGACTTCTGGCTCTGCCATTTACCACCAGGTGACTTTAGGACATTACTCCTTTTTTTCTTTTTTCAGTGTAAAGTGGAACTAACGATAGGACCTATCTCATCAAGTTGTTGTGAGGATCAAGTGGATAACGTGTATACAGTGTTTACATATAGTAGGTATTCAATGAAACTTTGCTCCCTTCCTTGGCAGAGCATGGTGTTGGGCCCCAGAGAGTGACCGGGTCACGGAGGAAGAGAACACTGTAGAAGGACCTGGATCCTCCCCTTGGGAGCCAGTCTCCTCCGTTTCCAGAAATAACTTGTGCACCTCCGGTAAAGCCACTGTGCACAGGTAAAATTGTGACTGTGAACACTCCTGGCTCAGTGAGAGCCATTTAATGCTGGTGGTGGTTGTTTGTTTTTTCTTTTGATCTGAAAAGTCTATAGGGTAGGCAGGGTGAAACTGAATGAACAAAAGGTTACAGGAGATTTTTTAAAAATCTACTAACTACTTTTGCTGAGACTTTTTCTTACTGATTATTCAAATTGCTGACCTGAACTGGGTCTCAGTCCTTTTCACAAAGCCTCCACTGAACAAGCCTTTGTGCCTCACGAAAATGCTGGTCATGCCCTGTGACCAAACCCTTACCCCAGGCTCTGGACAGGGCTTGGCATTTGTGGTCGAACCTGAGTTCATTTTCCTAGAAGTAGGGCTACAAGAAAGAGAATAACAAATGGTTAAACGTGTTGTTAGTTTCTGCTTTAGCTGGGGAAAGAGGCATTTAAAAGCATTTGAAGTGAATTGAATGGAATTTGGCCCATAGCCAGAGGACCTCAGTACAATCATTTCCTGTCTTCTTGAGGCAGTTGCTAGAATGGAATATAGTTAAAGCTGGAAATGCTTCTTTTTCACAGGAGAAACAGGAATATGAAGACCCATAAAAATGGTAGGTATAGTGCTGGGGACAGCAACAATATAATGTTGCACAGTGTTGTGCAACCACTAATTATATCAAGTTCCAAAACATTTTCATCATCCCCAAAGAAAACCTGGTAACCATTAAGCAGTCACTGCTCATTTCCCCTACCCCCACCCTCTGGCAACCGCCGCTCTGCTTTCTGTCTCTCTGGATTTATCTATTTTGGCTATTTCATAACAATGGAATTATACAGTATGTGGCCTTTTGTGTCACTCAGCATAATGTTTTCAAGGTTTATTCATGTTGTAGCAAAGTTTTTCTCTTTCAGCAAGAGAAGTTTATTTCATTTCTTTTTATGGCTGACTAATACTCCGTTGTATGGACATACCACATTTTGTGTTATCCTTTCATCGGTGATGGACATTGGGATGTTCTTGGCTAGTATGAATCATGCTGGTCTGAACATTCATGGACAAGTTTATGAGTGAACATGTATTTCAGTTCTCTCGGCCACATGCTGTGTTAGCCAGCCTTTGCTGCAATAATGGCACATTACTAACGGCAGTTGGAATTTGATAGGGATTGTGTTGAATCTGTAGACTACTTTGGGGATTATTGCCGTCTTAATAATATTGTCTTCTAATCTATTAACATGGGCCATCTTTCCATTTACTTGAGTCTTTTAAAATTTCTTTCAACAATGTTTTTAGTTTTGAAAAACTAATGTTTTAAAAAACTTTAGCGTACAAGTATTGCATTACCTTGATTAAATTTACTTCTAAGCATTTTATCTTTCTGATGCTGTTGTAAATGGAGTTGTTTCCTTAATTTTATTTTGGGATTGTTTTTTTCTTTCCTGATTGGTCTGGCTAGAATCTCCAGTACAATGTTGACTAGAAATGTGAATAGACATCTTTGTCTTGTCCCTGATCTTTGGGTGAAAACTTCAGATTTTTACCTAAATGTGATACTAGCTTTGGCTCTTTCATAGATATCCTTAATAAGGTTGAGGAAATTTCCTCTGTTCCTAGTTCGGTGAGCACTTTTATTATGAAACAGTGTTGGATTTTTTCAGATTTTTTTCTGCATCAATTGAGCTGATCATGTGGTTTTTGCCCTTTATTCTATGTTTTATTTATTGATTTTCACCCAGCTGAATCCCAGAGAAGGTAAGCAAGTTGTACATCACCACACAGATAACCGCAAAGTAGAAATTTGAACCCAGAACTTTATGCTTCTGGCATCGTGCTGGAGCCTTTTCACCCAACTGAACGTAGAATGGGGGAATACAAAATTGGATGCAAATACTCATCAACTGGCATGGTGAACTGATAAAGCAGAGACTTTTCAGGACTAAGGATTGATCCAGTAGACAGAATCTAGACCACTGCTAGCGCTTAGCATGCCTTTGTGTGAACTACAAAAAGATGCCCCTTCCTCTGGCTGAAGTTAGGCCACAAGAAGATCATCAGCTTGGCACAAGGCACATGTTCAGGGCTTCAGCCTCCACACGCCATCTTTTCTGGGTGCTTTGTACAGGCTATGCCCTTCCCAGCCTCATCCAGCAGCGTGGCAGAACGGGGAGACACTGCAGGGAAGCCTGTGAGGTTAGAGGATAGCGCAGGGCGCTCTATTCAGCAGGAAGCTGACTCATTTACCAGTTTCTGGGGTTTGAGGAAGGATCAGTCTGCACCCCACACACCTCTCCCACTCGCTATCCAGTTACTAAAATTTTACTGTAGAGGATCAACCCTGAGGCTCACAGCTTCATCACCACAATAAATTGAAAATGCCCTTTGTAAAACCACTGGTAATAGCTCGTGTTAGAGAAGGTGAGATGTGGAGGCAGAGTTTGTTATAGTGAAAAACTGGAAACAATGTAAATATCTATCAAAAGGGGATTATATCAAGAAATTGTGGTATATCCACACAGTGGAACACAATATAGCAACTGAAAAGGATGAGGCAAATCTATCATATGTATAATGGCATGGAAAGATGTCACATTGATGAGTGAATAAAGCAAACTGCAGAACAGAACATAAGATATACTTTTGTTTAGGGGCTGGCCTGGTGACGCAGCAGTTAGGTTCGCATGTTCCGCTTCAGTGGCCCAGGGTTCACCCATTGGGATCCCAGACATGGCGCCACTTGGCAAGCCATGCTGTGGTAGCCGTCCCACGTATAAAGTGGAGGAAGATGGGCATGGATGTTAGCTCAGGGCCAGTCTTCCTCAGCAAAAAGAGGAGGATTGGCAGCAGTTTCCTCAGGGCTAATCTTCCTCAAAAAAAAATATATATATATACTTTTGTTTAATAAAAGTGTGTATGTATGATCTCCCTGATTTGTACAAAATGAGGTTATATTCCTTTTACTATTCAGAATGAATATCACTGAGCCTACAAGTCAACCCCTTATGAGAATTTCCTTCCTGGGTTTGTATTACACTCCAGGAATAAATCCCGGAACCTCCAAGAAACTCTTGTATCCAAAGCACAGTTCTGTGTGCTCTATCTAGCTAATAGAATCAGAACTCAGATGCGCCCCCTTGAGGCTGGAGGACTCCGAGTTGTTACCTCATCTGGTTCCTCCAGGATGTGTAGCTGAACTCTGTGGCTGTCACTGCTTAAACCATGAAACCAAGAGACTCTCCCTAGAAGACACCTCTCTTCTCTGCTGTTGCCTCCAATATTAGAGTGCATTTCTCCCCTGTATTGAGCACAAAGGGGCAGTTCTGGTTGCTTTCCTGGCTAGAGGTGACCCTGAGGCCTGCTGCCTAGAGTCTGGGGCTTCAACACACTGCCATGGCTTTTCTCACAGGTGCCCCCATCATAGTCAGAACAGTGGAGGAAGGATCTGGCCACACAATCATCTTGCCTCTAAAAGACCAAGGTAGTTCACTTCCACCACTGGATCTTCCATATGGCCTTGCCATGCCTCCTTGCCACATACCCCAAGAAGTTCCTTCCTTCTTCAGGCCCAAGGCCCACCCATGTCCTGCCTGAGTATGACTGAGATGCAGAATAGCTGTGTTATTGTCTTGTCTTCATGGGTTCCAAAAGACAATCTTCCCAGGGAAAACAACCTGAGCTTGGAATTCTACCAAAGCACGAATTATTTAGTCTTCTACCTGGTTTCTTCGATACATATACATAGAGAGTATTCTTACAAACCATGTACACCATTAGAATGTTAAATTAATGTTCTGGCACTGAGGTAGGTATTTTGAACATTTGTGACTTTATAGTCTATCCTCTCTCTTTGTTAAAATGTACATTAACATGTGCTAATACCACATTAATCAATTCTGTATAAGTTATTTTAAGACATTCTATATTTAGGAAAATATCTATACCAAACTGCGAATAATGAGATTAAGGATAAAGGTAAGTGTGAGAATTTTTGTTTTCTATACTTAATATGGTTTGAATTTTTTTTTACAGCGTTACTTTTGTGATCACAGACGAAACTGAAAGCCTTGAAAATATATACTTCATGGACTATGCCTAATTAAATACTATATGTATATGCATATATCCTTGTTCTTAAGAATAGTTTTTGATACGGGGGTGTGAGAGAGAGGGAGTGAGCGAGCGAGCACGTGCAGGTGAGCACGAGCGCTGGACACACACCTGAGCACGAATGAGGCGATGTCAATGGGAAGAAGCTGAGGAGGAGGCCAAGGCGTCAGAGAGAAGGTGCTGCCGTACCAAGTAGCATTTCTGCCTGAGCAGCTTCAGCTCTTACTCAACCCTTCTTACCGAGCCGGGCTGCTGTTCTCCTCTACCTGCTTCTCAGAGAGTCCTCGTCCTTCGTCTCAATATTCCCACTCCTCTCATCCTCCTCCCCCACTTCCTCTTTAGCTTAATTAACATTGTAATTGGTTCATTAGGACAGCTGGATCTCTCCAGTCTGGCTTTTGGCCAGTGATAAAAGTGCTTCCGGGCTTTGCTGTGTATATCACATCACCCCCGACTCAACCCCCAACTCCCACGCAAAACTTGAAAACTGTGTGAATATAAGACAGTTTTGTAACTTATTCAGTAAAACTTGCAAAAGATTAATTACGCATTTTAAAGTGTAATATGAGTTTGAAACTGGGGGCCAACTTGCTTTAACTATAGGCTCAGTTGTCTGTTTGCAAAAGTAGATAATGCATTACTGAAGCCCTACCCTATAGATAACATCTCTGACACTTGGGTTACCATGGTAACGAGTGCTTAAGTTGTTTTTAGGAACTGAGAGTCCACTCCTTGTCCAGTTCAAGCCAGTTAAGACCACTGACTCATCAACTCGGCCTGTGTGAATGCCCGATAGGTGACCCTTTGACATGAGGGGCCCTCCACCCTCAGACCATGCTAATGCCACCATTTTGTGACCATCTGTCCTATGAAGAGCCATGAAGTTTGACTATACTTGTGAAAATCATCTATCATCCAGCTTAGCTCCAATCATCTATCCCCACACTTTAGACCACCCTGCCGCTTTACCCCATAAATAACCCTAATCCGAATTTTTGGGGAGGTGGATTTGAGACTTGTTATCCTGTCTCCTTGATGCGGGGTCGGTGAGCCGAGGAGTCGAAAGAAAGATTTCTTGGACTCTCAAGATCTGGCAGTAGTGCTCTTTTATTTAGAGAATAGTGTGGAATAGCATGGGGACAGAACCCATGGGCAGTCAAAGCTGCTGCTGCCGCCACTTCTGCTGCCCCCACTGGCATGGGGACAGGGCCCATGGGCAGGCAGAGCTGGTGTGTGGGGACAGGACCCACGGGCAGTCAGAGCTCCTGCTGCTGCCCCGAGTTGAGGGTTAGGGCTAATTTTATAAGGCATGGGTACGTGAGTCATCTCTTCACAAGACAGAGGAAAGAACATGAAAAAAAAGTTAAAATGGTATCAGTGCAAGTGGGGTCTGGTCATTGGGTGACCTCATGACTTTTAGACAAGAATCAAATCGGATTAAGTAAACGTTAGAAGCCACCACCCTAAATCAGTTACATGAGATTGCCAGACAGCAACCAACTTAAGTTCTTGCCTTCCCCATTAAGAGTTTCTAGGGATAAGGTTCTCTCTCTTCTTCTTCCTGGTACAGAGAGGGGGCACCTTTTACAGATAGAGATTTACCTTACAAATGTAAATGTGTCCCAACAAAGGCAAGTTCCATTCCCCAGAGCCTCCTTCCCTGTCCCAGTTTATCAAAAGCAATCAGCCCCAAACAATCCCGTTGCCAAAGAGACATATCCTGGGGTGGCCAATTTCAGGTCCCTACAAGGTCATCCCCCCTTCCTTCACAAATGCAAATGTCTCTCAAAAGGGCAAGCAAAATTCCAGTCCTCAGAGCCTGCTTCTCGTCTGCCCGTGGGCCCTGTCCCCACACAGCAGCCTGACTGCCCATGGATCCTGTCTCTGTGCCGGCAGCAGCAGCTCTGACTGCCCATGGGTCCTATCCCCATGCAATTCCACACTATTCTCTAAATAAAAGAGCACTACTGCCAGATCTTGAGAGTCCAAGAAATCTTTCTTTCTACTGCTCGGCTCACTGACCCCACATCACTAGCATCCCAGAAGCCCTCTAAATGGCTCTTTCCAGTAATCTCCCTTCCCCAAGGGTAACCATTGTCCTTCTATCCTGACTTCTAACAGCATAGATTCATTTCACAGCTCCATTTTTGATAACAACATGGTATTCCATCACACATAAATGTATCATAATATATTTGTTATGGGTTAAATAGTATCCCCCACAAAAAAGATATGTTGAAATCTTAACCCCCAGTACCCATGAATGTAACCTTATTTGGAAATAGGGTCTTTGCAGATGTAATCGAGTTAAGACGAAGTCATTAGGGCGAGTCCTAATCCGATATGGCTAGTGTTCTTACAAGAGGAAAACCAGTATGAAGACAGAGACACAGCAAGAGAAGGCCATGTGATGGCAGAGGCAGAGACTGGAATGGTGCAGCTGCAAGTCAAGGATTGACAGCTACCACCAGAAGCTAGGAAGAGGCAAGGAAGGATTCTAAGCAGGGACTCAGAGGGAGCACGGCCCTGCTGACACCTTGATTTCAGACGTCAGCCTCCAGAACTGTAAGAGAATAAATCTCTCTTGTTTTAACCCCTGTCGTTCATGGTACTTTGGTACGGCAGCCCTATGAAACTAATAGATACTTAGTCCAATTTTGATGGATTTGGGGTTTTCCTAACATTTTATTACTTTTAATAGTGTAATGAATATTTATTTTTTCAATTTTTTTCCTTAGAAGAAACTATAATAGTGGACAATCTATATCACAGAATATTAGTAGGACAAGGGCTGTGAATAACCAAATCGCTGTCTTTAAACGTTGGACTCGTGATATAGATGCCACTTCCCTATGCCTCTGGGTACAACAAGCCTACATCACGATATAACTGACTGCTGGCATCATCTGCATAATGCAGAAAATTCCAGTCCCTTATCTGTGGGAGGCTCTAGGGGATTTATCATTCAGGTTCTTGAATAATCCTCTCACATTCTTCCCCTTCTGCCCAACCCCTCAAGAGATCCTGCCATAAAGGCATCTGGGGACCTGGCTATGCCACTTGCCCTGAAAGTGCAGTGTGTCAGGGGAAGGGACCTATCTCAGGGCTTCAGAAGCTGAGCCTGCAAGGCACCATGGCGCCGTGGCGTTCCACGTGGCCCTCGCTGCGCTAGAACCGGGTCACGTTTCTCAGACAAGGAGGAAAGGCCTTTCTGCTCCACTCTGTACCAGGAGGCCCCAGAACAGCACTACCTGTGTCCTGTTTCCCAGAGTCCCACTGCCTTGAGCCCTGTCACCTGGGGCTTAGTCAGGAAGACTAATCTGAGGCAGAAACCACGAGTCAGCTTCATCTTGGTCCACACCTCTTCCCTCCCTCACCCCCACGTAAAATATTCCCGATTGGTGCTTCCATGGAGTTATCAGACTTCATGCTGAGATATACCCAGATCTCAACACTGAGCACACTTTATGCTCAAACTCATTACCTGCTGTCTTCTTCTTCTTCTTCTTCATTTTCTTTTTTTAAAAGATTCTATTTTTCCTTTTTCTCCCCAAAGCCCCCTGGTACATAGTTGCATATTTTTTAAGTTGTGCATCCTTCTAGTTGTGGCATGTGGGATGCTGCCTCAGTATGGCTTCATGAGCGGTGGCATGTCTGTGCCCAGGATCCAAACCGGCGAAACCCTTGGCCGCCGAAGCGGAGCACGTGAACTTAACCACTCGGCCACGGGGCCGCCCCCGCTGCTGTCTTCTTAAACCTGCATAGTATTTTGATATCAATATGTCAAATTTCCTCTTATGCGTCTTTTTCAAAAAATTCTTTTATTCTATTATCTGTTTATTCTTTCAGATAAACAGGGGAATAGTCTGGCCAACTATTAAGAGTTTGTTAGGAATGCATGAAATTAATGAAAGAATTGACATCTTTGAAGTGTTTGGGCTTCCACCAGGAATGAGGGCACGTCTCTGTACCTGTCTGAGTCTTCTTTCGCATCTCCCGAGGGACTTGGGGAAGTGGAGAGAAATGGCGGAGAGCAGTCCAAATGACCTGCTGAGTGGGCTTTGGGAAGCAGATCAAGCATTGCTGGCTTGAATGCTGGAGAGGTAATTGGAAAAGGAGGCAGGATGAATTCTGAGCCAGCTCTGGGTATCTTCCAGGAATCCTTGATTTTTTTCATGGCACTGAATGAGAGTGTGTGCCAAGAGAACAAATCTGATGAAAGCAGAAAATAAGCTGATTTAGTAAATTTGCCAGACAGGAGGAATTGTGGCTGGGCCCTGGGGCCAAGAAGCATGGAAAGGGTCAAATTGAGAAGAGGTAGCAATACATGTGGGTGTGGCCGGCCAGACATGGAGGGCTGGGCTAGAAGTCAGGAGCATTGGATTCCAATCTGGGCTCTGAAATCAGCTTGCTCTGTTTCCTTGAGCTAGTGGCCATCCCGCTTGAACATCTGTTCCCTCCTTTCTCAACATGAGTGCTCACTGAACGAACTCTGAGCCTCCTTGAGCTGAGTTTCTACATGTTATTTGCTAGAGCATCACAGGAGTTGCATGGCTGATAAAAGCTCCAAGAGGTTAAAAACTTCCATCTAAAGCAAGGAACATAATTGTTTTTTTTTTTTTTTTGAAGATTGGCACCTGAGCTAACAACTATTGCCAATCTTCTTCTTCTTCTTCTTTTTTTAATTCTTCTCCCCGAAGTCCCCCAGTACATAGTTGTATATTTTAGTTGTAGGTCCTTCTAGTTGTGGCATGTGGGATGCCGCCTCAGCACGGCCTGACAAGCGGTGCCATGTCCGTGCCTAGGATCCGAACCGGTGAAACCCTGGGCCGCCAAAGCAGAGAGCGTGAACTTAACCACTCGGCCATGGGGCTGACCCCAGAACATAATTTTAGAATAAAATGATGAAGAAGTGAGAATTCAAAGGGGCTTTGGGATGATTCCTGCCAGTGGAATAGGAAAGAAAAAAATTCAAAATAGCCCAAGAACATTATTTAGCGGTGAGGGACATCTCCAAAGAAATTGTTTTCCAAAGGAGTTCTTTTGATCTTGTTTGGTGAGGGCTCCCTGGGATGGCAAATTCTCTCAGATATAGTGGCTTTCTTGTAGATAGGACGAGGCAAGACACCTCTGCGCCTTGTGGCAGCAGATCCTAATCACAGAAGTTTCTAGCATGTTGATGTCCTTGGGGCTACAAGTTTGAAAAAAAATTATGTCATTAGAATTCCAGATTTTGTTTTTAATTTCTTTCCTTTCCTTCCTTCCTTCCTTTTTTTGTTTTTTGTTTTTTAACTTTTTTAGTTCCAGATTTTGCTGGAAGCCAAAGCAGCCCTGGTTTAAATCTGCTATAGAGATCAGATATTAAAATTGGGCCAGAGATGGATGTCTTCTTCTCGAATGAAACAGGCATCTCCTGGAGCCTTTGGCAGAAACTGATATGTAGGTATCAAGTCCTTCAAAGGAGTCCCCAACAGGATCTGCAGTGCATAAACCTGTCGGACTGAATCTATGTCCATTTCTCCATTTCCTCCATCAGGGTCCTGACCAATAAATCATCCCAATTATGCCCTCCTGACTCCAACTCCAGAAATCATCTAGGCCCTTCCTACTCTGAAAGTCAAAAACCTTTTCATTGTGGCTAACTTCACTGTTAGCCTCAAGTACTATTCATTGTCTGGTCTTTGAAGGGGAAGAAGGAAAATTCTAAGTTCTGCTGGTAGCCAGCATCCAAGATGGCCTCCAAATCAGTCCTCAATAATTCACACACTTGAGTGGTCCCCTCCCACATTGTTGTTTTTTTGTGATGAATAGCATGAAACAGAGGCAGTGGGGGAAATCAGCTACCACGTTGTGAAGTCACTCAGGCAGCCTATAGTTAAGGCCACACAATGAGGAACTGAAGTCTCCAGCAACAGCAGTGAAAAACCAAGACCTGACAACAATGTGGTGAGTGAGGTTGGCAATGGATCCTCCCCGAGTTGATCCTTTAGCTGATTCTGCAGCCCTGGCTGACAGCTGGATTCCAATCTTGTGACGGACCCTGAGCCTGCAGCAATCTAGTTAAGCCACTCCCAGATTCCTGAAGCTCAGAAGCTCTGTGAGATTATACACGTCTGTTACTATAAGGCACTATGTTTTGGGGTAATTTGTTATACAGCAATAGATAACCAATGCACTTTCTGCTTTGTTTTTGGTTTTTGAGTGGAGATAGAGTCAGGAAGACATTTGCTATGTGGAGTGAGCACATGTCCCACGTGGAATGACAAATCAACCCTTCTCTATCTTGTGCCAGGCTCTGTTCTAGGTCCCGAGACCCCTAAATTTATTTGATAATAAGAAACCACAAGGGTGCTGGTTAAACGTACAGATTTCTAGGCTCCTTCCTTGGGTTTAGGGTGGGACCAAGGAATCAGTGTGTTTAACTAGTATCCCAGATAATTCTTATCATCAGGCAAGTCTGAGAAACATGGCAGGAAAGGATTAAAAAATGAATGAGACATCGCCCTTCCTCAGGCAACAGTGCAAGATGGAAAGCTAAGTGGTACACAGAGGTGCATGTAAAGAGAGGCACCAAGTGATAAGGGAAGATGTTAAAAGCATTGAGGGGATCAAGGAACACTTCCTGGAAGAATGACACATGAACAAGTTCTCAAATGTTGGTTAAGATCTCCTGGAGCGAGACGTGGAAAGAATCACAGAGCGACTATAAGAACTAGCATTTTTCAGGTGCCTGCTAAGCACCAGGCATTGTGCAAGGACTTGAGCTGCCTTACCTGATTTAATCCTCACAGCAACCATATGCAGTAGGCGCTACTGTAATCCGTAATTTACAAATGGGAAAGCTCGGCTTTGGTTACCATACTGCCCAAGGTCACACAGCTAGAAAGGAGGCAGCTGATTCCATATGCCATGCTCTTAACCATTATTGCGCTCCATGTCCCAGAGGAGTTGAGGCTCAGAGATGTGAAAGGGCTGTGACATTTTTGCAAATGACAGGAGTTTTGTGCAAATGACAGGAGAAGGCGTCCAGTGAAGGATATGGGCCAGGGGAAGATACTGCATGAAGTGCTGGAACCTGGCAGTGACTTCCTCACTCATTTTGTAATGAGGAAATGGAGCCCCAGAAAGGTTACATGACTTGACTAAAGTCACACAGTTTGATAGTGGCAAAGTGGACTAAAGGTCCACATCCCGGGTAGCCCCCTTTCCATTAAGGACAATGGGAGGCCAAACTGGGATTGGCCTTGAACTAATCCTTGCTAAGGAGGTCTGAACTATTCTATAGCTCATCGTAACCATTTTAAGTGTACAATTCAATGACATTACGTGCATTCACAATGTTGTGCAACCGTTATCACTATCCATTTCCAGAACTTTTTCATCATTCCAAACAGAGACTCTGCATCTATTAAACAATAACTCCCCATACCCCCTCACCGGGTACACCTCATTCTACTTTCTGACTCTATGAGTTTGCCTATTCTAGGTACCTCATATATTCAGAATCGTATAATATTTGTCCTTTTATGTCTGGCTTATTTCACTTAATATGACGTTTTCCAGATTCACCCATATTGTAGCATGTATCAATACTTCATTCCTTGTTTCCCCTATTTTTTTATTGTGGTAAAATACACATAATATTACAGTCTTAACCATTTTTAAGTGTACAGTTCAGTGATTGAGTACATTCATATTGCTGTGCAACCATCACCACCATCCATTTCCAGAACTCTTTCCATTTTGCAGAACTGAAACTCTGCACCCATTAAACAGCAATCCCTCTTTCCCTTATCTTTCCAGCCCCTGGCAACCACCCTTCTACTTTCTGTCTCTATGATTCTGACAACCCTAGGTACCTCATTTAAGTGAAATTATACAGTATCTGTCTTTTTTGTGACTGGCTTATTTTACTTAGCACAATGTCATCAAGGTTCATCCATATTGTAGCATATGTCAGAATTTCCTTCCTTTTTAAGGCTGAATAATATTCCATTGTATCATTGTATGAATATAACACATTTTATTTATCCATTTATCTGTCAATGGATATTTGGGTTGCTTCCACCTTTTGGCTACTGTGAATAATGCTGCTGTGAACATGGGTGTACAAATATCTCTTTGAGATGCCGCTTTCAACTATTTTGGGTACACGCCCAGAAGTGAAATTCCTGGATCATATAGTAATTCTATTTTTTAATTTTTTGAGGAACTGCCATACTGCTTTCCACAGTGGCTGTATCATTTTGCATCCCTACTGACAGTGCAGGAGTTCCAATTTCTCCGTATCCTCACCAACACTTGTTATACTTCATTATTTTTTGTTGCTGTTGAAGAAGATTGGCCCTGGGCTAACATCTCTTGCCAATCCTCCTCTTTTTGGTTGAGGCAGATTGTTTCTGAGCTAACATCCAGGCCAATCTTCCTCTATTTTGTATGTGGGACCCTGCCACAGCATGGCTTGATGAACAGTGTACATGTCTGCACCTGGGATCCAAACCACCCAACCCCACGCCACTGAAGCAGAGTGAACAAACTTAACCACTACACCACCAGGCCAGCACTTCCATTCCTTTTTTTAAGGATAAGACATAGTCGAATGTACATACGCCACACAGTTTTAGAAATCCATTCATCAGTTGATGCATGCCTTTTGGCTATTGTGAATAATGCTGCTATGAACATCATGGTACAAATATCTGAATCCCTGCTTTCAATTTTTTTGAAGTAGAATTGCTGGATCATAGAGTAATTCTATATTTAACTCTTTGAGAAATCTACAGACTTTCGAGGGGCATCAGCTCTGTAAGTGAGCTCTGGTCATCCTGGCCTTCTTCTGAACAGATATCCCTCAGGGGGCACAGACGCCTTCCTCTCTCCGGCATCCACACTGGCCCCTGGCCCCTACTTCATTGCTTTCTGCAAAGCCATTCTCTGAGCCTCTTTTACACCGAGGTACAAGCGGCTGACAGGGAAGCTGGCCCTGGTGTGCAGTTGGGCTCGCCCGAGGGAACCAGGTTTGGGTCGGTCACAGCGCGTCCTGCGAGGGCGGTGATATGGGCAGGAGGGGAGGCTCCTCGCTGTTCTTTGAAATCTCCGCAGCCAAGCGTGCCATATCCGCCCACTCTGGCGGTGGCCCTGGGGCTGCCCAGGTGAGCCGGTCGATTAGTCCCGCGCCCGGGGGCGGGCGCAGCTGTGCGGGGTGGCTCCCTCCAGCGCGGAGTCCGCGCTGAGCCCGCGCCCAGCGCGAGCGCCCTGCTTCCCGCCCCGGCGGCCGTTCCGGAGCCTGAGCCCGGGGAACGCGCGCCGCCCGCCTGGCCCGGCTCCCTCTCAAGTGTCCTCGCTGCGAGCTACCGCCTCGGCGTCCCCGACACTCCAGGTCTCCAGCCGCGCCGCGTGCCCAGGCGACCCCGACGTGCCCCCACTTCGAGCCCGGACCCCGGTGCCCCCGGGAGCCTCGCCGTCGCGGCCCCAGCACGCCTCTCCAAGCCAGCCGCCCGTGCCGTGGGCGCCCCGAGGCCACCGGGGGCGGAGACAGCGGGTGCAGGGCGGGCCCGGGCCGGGGTGGCCTCGCCGCGGAGCCGCCGTTCCTAGGATCTGCAGCGGCGGAGCCAGCGCAACTCCCGCCCGAGCCAGGAGAGAGCCCCGCTAAGGGAGGCGCGAGGGGACCTGTCCTCTTCCTGCGGGCCTCTAGGAGAAGCAGCTTGTGTCCCCAGGCCCGGAATAAAGAACCCCGGACGTGGTCTGCTGGGCGCCAGGATCCCGCAGGTACGGCGCGCGCCCTCCCGGGAGATGCTCGGTGGACCCCACGCGGCGCCGGCGGCCGCCGGGGTGCGGGGGCTTTGGAGCGCCGAGGGGGCTTTTCAAGAGCCTCGCACTCGTGCTCATTTCTTCGGGGCAGGCGGCCACCCCATCCTTTTGTCCTAAGGCGTAGCTCAGGGGCTCGGAGGAGAAAGTTGGGAGCAGGAGAGGGTTATCAGCAGGGGCTGCAAAGACAGGCTTCCAGCGATCGGCAGGGTCTGGCCAGGGGGCGAGCGCTAAACAGCAGGGGCCCCAGAAGACACTGGGTGGGCATGGGGTTCCTCTTTGAGAGGGAGAATAAAGTAGAGAAGCTCGCTGGACTTTTCCCCGAATCCTAAATCGTCTCACCCCTGTCCCCCAAGAAGTTTTTATTACTCTTTGTTTTTAAAACCTGACTTTGAGCCTTCCAGGTAGCATGCTTGTAGGGTACTCCTGCAGAGGTGGCATGCGTCTGAGGCACCCAGGACCTGCAAGGAGTGCGGACTGTCGTTCGGGTCCCGTCCCCCCTTGAGACTGCAGCGGTACCTGCCTGGGCTCCAAGCCCGGCCCCCTCTGACCGTTCAGCTCTGGGTTCTGCTTCTCACACCTGACAGGGGCAAAGGGCAGAGCCTGAGAGGGACTGACCCGATAGCTCAGAGGAAGGAAAAAATCTGAGAAAAACGGGAGTGAGGAGTTGGGAGAGAGAGGCAGGAATGGGGCTGAGCCTCATTGGGGTTGCAGAGGGACTTTAACCCTGACCCCCCAAAGGCAAGCTCCAGATGTCTCACCTTTGAGCAACGTGGAAAGCAGGCTTTCCTGGGGGGTCCTAGGTGTCTTCCTTGTGTCTCCCTTTCCCAGGAACCTCAGATTTTCCATCCTCCCCTTCCCTCTGTGGTTTTCCTGACATTTGTGGTGCTCTCCAGACCCCAGCTCTCCTCTTGCATCCCAGCAACCTGGTGTGATGTTTTCAGGCTCTGGGAGTCTGAGGGCAGGGCATGGGGACTCTGGTTTTCTCTTGATTCATGGTCCTAAGCAGTGCAGCTGACCCCCCGTCCCACCCCCCAGCCCCATTTTGTGGTCTAGTGGAGTCCTCTAGGTCAGGATTTCCCTCTCCTTCCTTGCAGCGGACTGAGGAGGCCTGAGCACTCAACAGCAATTCCTTGCAGTTCTAGGGTATAACACCCTCCCTCTCCAGGGAGCTCTGTGCTGTACAGACGTTATTGATCTCCTGCCTGGAGGATGTTGAAACTCTGAGTGTTTAAGCTATTTACCTCAGGACAGACAACCAGCCAAGGAAGGGTTTTGCTCCAAAGCCCCCTTTCCAGGCCACTTAGTGATTGGGTTGTGACTTTAACCCTGCAGCCTCTGCCTGGGGATAGTCCTTGGTAATCTCTGTGCCTGGCTTCTAAGGTCACAGAAGACTTGGATGGGGGAACAGGAAGCCCAGTGACGAGAGGGGAAGGCAGCTGCTAGATTGGCTCTGTGATTCTAGAAGGAAGAGCCCAGCTCATGGAGAGTGGTTAGGGTTGTCTGAGAGCTCTCCCTCTTCCATGGTATTCAGAATAATTTCTTTTAAGCCACACAATGAACAATTCCACAAGGACAAAACTCAGGCTGTTGGGACAGCAAATGGATTTTGGAGCAGGTCACTTTCGTTCTCTTCAGCCTCCCCACATTTCCAACTTTGGTTCCTGAGAAAAAGTGCAACATCTCAGTCTTCAGTGGACTGGAAATAAACTGAGCTAGGGCCGGATTGTCTCTATAGCAGTCCAGCCTTCCCTGAGTGAGTGGGTATGCGGTTTTATTCATTTTTGTTCTCTCACTGGTTCCTTTATTTCCACTCCATCACCCAGTGTTCACTCTGAGCAGGTGGCTAATGCGTCTGCTTAGGTTCAGGATGGTTTTAAATTTGGCCAGGTTTACTCACATATGTAGCCAACTGTTTGTATGTCTTTTAAAGGCAAAGGAGCTCAGACACTGGACCCTAAGGATGCTGATAGGGACACTCTGACTCATTAAGGGAGAGCTGAGTGTCAGCAGAGAGGGGAGACATCAACCTCCCAGAGGATTTCCCAGCACTGTTGCTCACAGCACCACTTGGCCAGATGGAGATCACCATGGGGATCATGGATGAGAATGCCACCAACTCCTCCACCAACTTCCTTTCTGTGCTCGACCCGCATGGAGCCCAAGCTGCTTCGTTCCCCTTCAACTTCAGCTATGGCGACTATGATATGCCCTTGGATGAAGATGAGGATGTGACCAATTCCCGGACTTTCTTTGCTGCCAGGATCGTCATTGGCATGGCCCTGGTGGGCATCATGCTGGTCTGTGGCATTGGCAACTTCATCTTCATTGCTGCCTTGGCCCGCTACAAGAAGTTGCGCAACCTCACCAACCTGCTCATCGCCAACCTGGCCATCTCTGACTTCCTGGTGGCCATTGTCTGCTGCCCCTTTGAGATGGACTACTATGTGGTGCGCCAGCTCTCCTGGGAGCATGGCCATGTCCTGTGTGCCTCCATCAACTACCTACGCACTGTCTCTCTCTATGTCTCCACCAATGCCCTGCTGGCCATCGCCATCGACAGGTAAGTGAGGGAGCAGTGGGGACAACAAAGGAAGGGACACTGGTATTGCTCCTTCTTTTACCACAGGTGTGGATTGATGAGAAATATCTGTATTCCTCGTAGATGTGAATGCATGGGGCCTCAAAAGTTGGCCCATTGACTGAACAGTAAGAAAAGTTTTACTTTTCCAGCTGTGGGCAGGCAGAGGTAGCAGAGCCCCCTGGAGTTGGTCATTGGGAAGGCTTTTGGTCCCTCTGCTATGGACATGCTCCGAGGTGTTGTATCTGTTCGAGGTCTAGAGGTAGACAGGTAAGAGGATGGGTGGGGGGACAAGTTTAAGGTCTAGGCAAGTACCTCTTGAGTCAACTTGGAAATCTTGATGGGGGTTTCTATCTCATCAAGACTTCGTCTACGAAAATCTGACACCCCCTTGACCTAGTTGATTTTAAAATAAGATTGAAGGATTTGTTTTGGAAAAAAAAGAAAGAAAAAAGGGCGCGTATGCTTACTTACTCTTTTTTGTCATTGCATTCATCAGTTTGACCTGTTTTTAGTGATGGTAAATAAAACCAGAGTGGCCTATGGCCTCTGCAAATCTTTCTTAGGTTATATTTAGTCTTTTCATTTAGTATAATCACTTGTCCTAAAGGGTCAGGTGGTTTTTTTCCCCCCAGGACAATCTTTGCAAGCTCCTCTGCCCAAAGTTGGACTTATTACAAAGCACTTTGTTACCGTCTGGAGACACTTACCTTGAGGGTCAAATCTGGGCGCAGCATACTTGCTTCTGAACAGCGCGTCTCTCTTCCTTAACCCAGAGAGCCTGAAGCACAGATGTTCTCCCTGTTCCATGGCCTCAGGGCTCTGCTGGAGTTCAGCTGCCCCTCACAATCAGGACACCCCAGCACAGTGTTCCGGGGGCAGCACAGTGAGTAGGGCCTGCTTTCTGAAGCCACAGCCAGGATAAGATAACCTGGAAACAGAACACTACTGAGGAAAGGGGGTTGAGAAGGAGCCTGGCTTTCAAACCCCTGAGGGGTGGAGCCTCCTCTTCCGTTCCCCAGGGAAGGGTATCAGGGAGTTAGCCACTTACACAGCCCTTGGCCTGTCACCCGTAGAAAGTGCTCAGAGATGTCATGCCTGCAGAGGGCCACTTCTCCTTGACCAAGGTCCTCTTCAGGAGTCATAAAGCCCCATGGCGTTTTGTCCACTCAGGAATAGTCCCTGCGTGAATACAGAAGGAGCAGGAGGGGGCAGTCAAGCAGAGCATCTACCCACTAAGTCCTCTTCAGAGGTGTCAAGGAAGAACCCCAGGGACCTTGTCTCTGACCTTTTCTGAAAGTAGAAGCTGCCATCATCTCTCTTAGCACAGAAACAGGACAAAGCATCCAGGATCACTTCCTTAAGTTTCACTCTAGCGAGACGTCTTTTCACAGGACATGCTCCCAGCCCCTGAAAGTGGCTAGGTAGGTGCCTGCTATGGGGTGGGACTGAGGTCCATTTTACCATGTAGCGGCCCCCTTGTCGAAAGGGGTCATACCTGCAGTAGGGAGTGGCTTCAAGGCGGATGGAGCCAGGATAAATTAAGGGGCACTGGGTTATTTTGAACATGTAAGAGTTAATATCTGTGTCAATCAATCCATCTCGATTTGCTGAGCTCCTTCAAGCTCCTATCCTGCTTTCATACCAAATTCAGCTTGTCTGAAATACCACAAGCATCTCTCTTGCAGGGGGAGTTTATATAAAGCAATTCGAATACAACAAGAAAGATTAGTTGGGGAACATGCTTTGCCTCATGGGGCTGCTATTGTTTACAGTAGGGTCGTGGCTGGGAACTTGCACCCAGGTACCGGAGCAAAGCGCTGTCGATGACACAGGGCACCCATGGCTTGGCCAGCTAATGGCTGCTCCGATGCGTTAAGCTCCTTTATTGATGTTTGTGATCTTTGCTTCAGATTTTTTTATTGTTATGTGTTTTCACCACCTAATTTCAATCTTGTGGCCTAGGGCCTCATTGATTCTTGTCTGGTCTTGTGTGTTGTTCAAGATTTGATCAGTGATTTTCAGATTTGATTTGGTTAGTTTCGGGCAACTAACTTTTATCTTGATATAAGAAATACAGCTGCAGTTATAAACCTACTTTTGTTTTTGTTTAATGAAATTTCTGTAGGAATGGTGTTAGTGGCTATTCTGCCTGGCTTTACCTCCCGCTGCATCACCTCTTAGCTGTGGGCTTTGTTAGTTGTTTGACCTCTCCTGCCTCAGTTTTCTTGTGTGTACAATGGGAATAATAAGAAAACCTAATGTATTGGGTTGCTTTGAAGATTAAATGAAACACTATATGTAATTGTTTAGAACAATGCTTAAAACAGAGTAAGCACTAAATAAACGGTGGATATTATAATTCTTGAATTAACCCTTACAGGAACAACAACAACAAACCCCAGAAAAACTAATGAATATTTCTGATTGACTAACCTCTTTGTTTTCATCGAAGTGATTGTTTTTACGATGTGATTTAAAAGAAAAAATACAAGGTTTCTAAGAGACACAGCCATCAAGATATAGAACAGAACTACTTATCTTCTACCTGCTTGGACTTCTCTGTTTCTGTTATGGGCTCCATGGTGCTCCCAGGCATCTAAGCTCTCAAGTCTCCTCCGTCCTGGCTGCTCTCTCCCTTTCTCCAGCGTTCATTCAATTTCCAGGTCCTGGCAATGCTCCTCCCTCCCCCCAACTGTTCACTCAGGGCTGGACTATCACAATCTCCTCTGGGTCTTCTTGCCTTCATTGTCTCTTGGTTCTGTCCCTCTGCCAACCCTACTCCCCTACCATTCATCCTAAACATTCATTCATTCATTCATTCAAACAATGCATTTTTATAGAGCAACTACAATGTGACAGATACTAGTGCAAGCACTAGGGATAATGGTGAATAAGGAACAAAAGCTCCTTGCCTTCGTGGAGCTTATACCCACGGGATGTACAGAGCCAGCAGTCAGACAAACTGACAAGAAAAGTAATTCCAGGGTGTGAGAAATGCTCAGAAAAAAACAAACGCAAGAAAACCATGAGAGTGACTGAGGGTGGACACTGCTAGGTGTGTGGTCAGGAAAAGTGTCTCTGTGGAGAAGACATTTGAATTGACCGCTTGAAGGATGGGAAAAAATAAAACAAAAGCTGGCCCTGTGAAGACTGGGGAAAAGCATTCCAGACAAAGGGAGTTATAGGGTCAGAGGCTCTGAGGCGGGAACAAACCCGAAAGATTCTAGGAACAGAGAGAAGGACCCTGTGGCCTGAGGGAAGAAGGCAAGACTGCAGCCTGTTTAATCTTCTGTCTTGTACGTGTCTACCCTCTCTTTCTCACACAACCTCTAATAACTCCATTGTCTACAAAACATGGCTCAACCCCCTTTGCCTGCTCTTCCAGCCTTTTAATATCGAGCCCTTGCTGCCTCCCAGTCTCCTGCTGGGTTGGGTAAACACACCTATGTCCTGTTTTCCAAACAAGGTTGCACTCTTTTTGAGAACTGTCACCATGGCTCATTAGATTTCTATTCATTCAGTGCTGAGGGTGAAGTTTTACTAAAATCCTAGGTTCCCTGAATCCCAGGTGCCCAGAATTCACAGACAGCAAAAGGTTATAAAAGAAGTAAGACTTGATCCCTGCTCTTGGGGAGCTTAGCCTCTAGTGAGCGGGTGGGAGAGGGAGAACTAAGTTTATGAGAACGTTTGAGGATAACATAAAGGATAATTTTAAATGAAATTCAGAAAGGGTGACATCATCGTATACCTGAGAAGTCAAAGGAGGCTTCATGGAGGAGATGGACTCTCAACGGGCCTTCAACCAATGATGATCAGCAAAGAAGAGGAAAGATTTTCTAAGAGGGCAGAACGGTGTTTGCAAAAGCCAAGAGGTGGGACTGCTTGAGGTATGAGGTCCTCTGGAAAGGTATGTGGGACAGGGCGAGGAACATAAGCAGAGTAGAGATCAGAAAGGATACGGTCATATTCCAGAAGATCTCAAAATCTAAGCACACAGATCAGACCTTATGGCAGCAGGGAACTGAAAAAGATCATCAGAAGACTCTGCCCCCCCAGATCTGGGTTTTCTCTTTGATGTGGACACACCTACACCATCCTTGAGGTATCCCTCAGGTCCCAGGACACCTGGGGCACTGGGGACTCCCCTTCTTTCACCCAGAATCCAGGGGAAACTGTCCAGTGTGCCTGCCCTTTGGAAGCTCTCTACTTGGGTCTGGATGAGGCCAGCTAAGGCATAACTGCACTCAGCCTTCAGAAGCACCAGTGCTCCCTGGTGAGCTTATTGGTCAGCGGTTATGCATTCCCTGCCCATCCCATGACCAGTCTAGGAGCTGCTGTGACTACTATTTCCACGGTCTGATCTGGGGCTGGGTCCTGGGGACAGAGAGGGAGGCCAAAGGCTCTTTGCTTAACTACTCAGCCCACTATCATCATACAGTTACTGTCTGGACGTTGCTTTGTCCAGCAGCCTTTATTCTCTGTTCTCTGGGAGATGTTGGCTCTAAGTGGATGTGGACCTGAGCCATTGTAGTGATAGATGCACAGGGCAAGCCAAGGCATACTCATTAGCAGAGAAAAGGAGCTGCCAGTTGCCCAACTCCTTCTTGGAACATCAATAGGCAGAAACCAACGGTGATGGAGAGAAAAGAGAAGAGTTGCCAGGATGACAGGAGGGCAGAAGGAAGGGTACTGCTTGCTCTGGTTGGGAAGGGAGGGGGCAAGTGATGTATTGGAGAGGCCACTGGATTTGGAGCAAGATGGGGGTCTGTGTCACAGTCTTGTCAATTTCTAGCCATGTGGCTTTTGGCAGATTATTTAACTTCTCTGAACCTCAATTTGCTCATCTTGTAAAATGGGCATCTTGGCTCTCTTACCTATTCAGTAGAGTTGGGGTTATCTAATGAGAAAGTGGATTTGAAAATGCTCTGAAAACTGTAAGCTGCTTTACAAACATAAGCAAGTATTGCTAATACTAAAGTTCTGGAGTTCTGGTCCTAACGTAGCTAAGGCTGTGGCAATCCTTAAAATGGTTTTCTGCCATTAGCCTATTCATAAATGTATTTGGAAGGCCTCTTTCACAGCTCCTTGTGCTAACCCTGGGGATGGAGTTAGGTGATGTCAAACAGCCAGGAGGAAATAACTGTCTGATTGGTAGTCACAGATTACCCTGAAGATTAGTTTTGTTGTAAAGATTAATAGATCCAGTAAAATAGAAAGTACTAAAGAATTTGCAAATGCAGTATTTGCCAATAACAGGTAAAAGAAAATTGCTGTGTATACAGAATAGCTCTGAAGAAATACGTTTTAGGATACTAACAGTTTCTCGTATATTAATAGCTTATTGTTGTTTATGTGCAGTATCTCATTGGAGCCTCACAGTATTGCTGTGAGGTTGGCGAGGCAGGTGATATTCCCATGTTATAGATGAGGAAACTGAGCCCACAGGGCGAGGAAAAATGACTCAAATTCATATAGCAAGTTTGTGGCAAAGCTGGGATTAGAGTCTTGGTCTTCTGACTCCTAGATCGGCAATCTCTCCTCCTTGTTCACTGAAAAAACACTCTAAGAAGAAACATCATAAAGACTTCGGAAGTTACTATTGGGAAAAGAAGGAATAGAATTGTGTAGTGAAAATTCATATAGTAAACAAGTATGAATATAGAAATATTCTTTGACAGAGTAATCGGCAGAACATGGTGGGGTAGATAGGGCGGGAGAGAGCTAGTGAAAGCAAAAGCACTAAACTCTTAGTTTTTATGTGAATCAGAGCAAGTTTGGTGCACTCATTACAGTGGGAGCACTCTGGTCTTTATGAAGGACCCATACACGTGTGTTGATGAAAGCATGGCCACCAACCTGCAGCATGCCACCCTTCAGCACTCAGGAGATTGGCAAGAGTGCCACAAATTGCCGCGGGTGGTGGAGGGTGTCAAGCAGCCAGCCGGGTGTCCAGAGGGAGGACCCAACCCACCCAACTTCATCTAACTTCTGGGAGCCAGAAAAGAGCAGGAGACTCACTCAGGTGAACTCTCCAGAAGATACTCAGTGGAGTTGGCTGCCTGTCTTGCGGGGGAAGGGACAGAAACGGCCAGAATACGCCCAGAAAAGAAATAAGAATGAACCTCCTCTTCCAATCAAAATCTCAAGAAAGATGACCTTAAAGGGATTGGTTTCAAAGGAAACAGAAATGGTCTGGCTTTCCTTCAGGCCCCTGTCACATTTGCACTTGGCCCTACCTGGGATAAGCTGTGGACACGTGAGAATGTGTTTTTTTCCAGCGCTGATTAGTCATTCCCTCCCACTTCACCTCCCATCTTTCTCCTTCTCTAGCTTCTACCCCCTGCCAGATGCAGAAAGTCTTCCAGGAAAACAGAGCTCGCTGCACAAGCATGTGCGCTCTCTGGAAAGGCGGCTTTCAAACCACACAAATGACTCACATCCCCCAGAAAGTGCTCTCTCCTCGCTCCTGGCCCACTGTGGTCACAGCAGTGTGGCTTTTTGGGAAAGAACAAAAGCAATATCTTATACTGTCTGCTGCTTTGTGGTTAAAAAAAATATGTTCATGTATATTCTCAATTGATTTTCACATCAACCATGTGACATAGGGTTAAATGTTTTCTTCAAGGGTATATGATATGACCTTGTGTATGACCTTGAGAGAGTCACTCGTCTCTCACAGGGCTCCATTTTTCTACCTGGAAAATAAGATAAACGATCCCATGCTTTTCCTCCACCTTTGCATACAGAGCAATGTTTTCAAAAATGTGGAATGAAGACAAAACTTTTCCCACCACTTCCACTGGAGAGGGCAAATTCTCCCAATAACTCTTTGGAATTATTGGGCCCTTTTACCTCTAAACTGTGAGCTTATTAGGATGAATGGCCCTGAAAACAAGAAGGAACTGAGAATAGTGCCAGGCTAGAAACTGATGGGAGGCATTATTACTACAATTAATAATAATAGTTACCATGTATTGAGTATATACCATGTTTAAAACTGCGCCAAGAATTGTGTATACATTAGCACATTTAATCCTTAAAAACAATCAAAAACTTTTGCAGAGAAGAAAACTAAGATTCAGAGAGATTAAACAAAACTTGCCTGAGGTTGCAGTGCCTCGTAAGGGGTTGAGCTGGGGTTTGTATTCAAGTCCACCTTTCTTGGAAGCCCACATACCATTGCATTTTTCTTGCACACGTACCATTTGGTTGCACCTCGTAATGTTGCAAAAATAATATCATTATCCAGCACTTTCTCATCTCAGTGGTTGACTGTATTTGTGTTCTTGTCCTAGATATCTGGCCATTGTCCACCCGCTGAGACCCCGGATGAAGTATCAAACAGCCACTGGCTTGATTGTCTTAGTGTGGATGGTGTCCATCCTCATTGCCATCCCTTCAGCCTACTTCACAACTGAAACTGTCCTCATCATTGTCAAGAGCCAGGAGAAGATCTTCTGTGGCCAGATCTGGCCTGTGGACCAGCAGCTCTACTACAAGTCCTACTTCCTCTTCATCTTTGGCATCGAATTCGTGGGCCCTGTGGTCACCATGACTCTGTGCTATGCCAGGATCTCCCGGGAACTCTGGTTCAAGACGGTCCCTGGTTTCCAGACGGAGCAGATCCGGAAGCGGCTGCAATGCCGCCGGAAGACGGTCCTGGTGCTCATGTGCATCCTCACCGCCTATGTGGTGTGCTGGGCGCCATTCTATGGCTTCACCATTGTTCGCGACTTCTTCCCTATGGTGTTCGTCAAGGAGAAGCACTACCTCACGGCCTTCTACGTCGTTGAGTGTATCGCCATGAGCAACAGCATGATCAACACCGTGTGCTTCGTGACCGTCAAGAACAACACCATCAAATACTTCAAAAAGATTATGCTGCTCCACTGGAAGGCTTCTTACAATGGGAGTAAGTCCAGCGCGGACCTTGATCTCAAAACCACGGGAGTGCCTGCCACCGAAGAGGTGGACTGCATCAGACTGAAATAACCCAATGGACCTTTCAAAGTTTAAACACAGACGGGACCTTGGGACACTAACCACTGTATTTAGCTACACATGATCAATTAAGAACTCTTGGTTTGCTGCAGAAGGCAGAGGAATTGGACCACTATGTGAACGCTGTGTGCAAGAAGCTCGAAATTTCTAAAACCAATGTGACTAGACACCATCACCAGTGGCCAACATTCATTGAACATCTAATTTGTGCAGAGTAGGCACTGGTGAAACTTATATACGTTGACAACATTTAAATGTCAAGAAGAAATAGAGATTAAACCAAGAAAAATGTTGGTGCCCAGACATTCTGGAATAAGGTGGTTTCCAGAAGGGGGCCCAAGTCGGCAACTAGGACTGCAGTATACATGTGTGTAGGATGACGGTCTCTCTGGACCATTTCAGCCATCCATCAGACACTGCTGTAGCCCATCTCTAGGATTATTCTTAGGCTTGAATTGGCTCCTAACATTTGCAGGGTTGGAACAAGAATACAAAACAAGTTCCGGGTTCTTTCTGCATCATTCTCTTCTCATCCCTCGTCCTGACCCTTCTTGTGAGGAACCTTACATGGGTGCACACAGACACCAGTATGCATGGCCAGGTTCTGCCCAAACCTTCTTCCTGTACATTGCCCTATGGCCACCCCTTAGACCTAGGGCTGTGCCCATACATGGTGAGACTCATTGTCAGGAGGATGGACGTGGGGAAGAAAGCACACAGACCCTGAAAGCCATTTGGACAGGGAATTATGGGGTTCTAGGTACCCGGAGCAAGTCAAGAAGGGGAAGCCTGGGCTCAGGATGGTTATGTCTTCTTGGCTCCATGGACTTCTTGCCCCAGGGTACAGATGGATGGCCTCTGAATGTGTGTGGGGCTCAGGGCAGGGGCTCAGGTTCTCTGGGTCTAAGGGTGATATTGCTTCCACCTCAGTTACTCTAGCTTAGACCAATTAGGTTTTCCCTTAAGTCCTTCTCTTCCCTTGTGAAGCATGGAAGTTTTGAAAGTAGACACAACACCTCATGGATGTGGCTATCAGTCATTTTTCCATTCCACCAGCTTTCACCTTTATTGGTATGAGTTGAGGGGAAAATGTCTTTATCACTGGTGCCTGAGTCCCATCATAGTCATTATTCCTCTGGATTAAGACTTGATTCTCTCTTAAAATGGAGGTGCTCTTGGGAGGGATAACCCGTCACATTTCTATTTCTTAGTGTGAATGAAGTTATGCAATCCAGCAGCAAGTGATGAATTTTGGTGGTAATGCCCTGGGCACCCAGAAAAGAAAATGACATGCAAACTGGGGTGGGCGGCAACAATGAGATTCTGTGACTCTACAGGCTTATGGAGAGCTCGTCCCACTTTCTAATCCACCTCCTTTGTTTGGTGTTTTGGATTTTGGAATTTGGAATTTTGGAACCAGAAGATCTGATCCAGCTTTGGCTCTGTCACCCGTGTGGCCCTGGGTAAAGCCTCTTGGAAGGGTTGAAGACAATACCTGTGGTAGCTGCTGATGAGGTGGTTGTAAAGAGCCAGTGAGATAATATGTGGGAAAGTTCAACCACACAGGTAATCAGAAAAATAGACTAATAACTGTGCGTAATGTGCCTGGACAAGGAAAAACTTGTTACTCTGGCTATGTATCCAGGAACCTCACCCTCTCTCCCTTTCATTATTCTTTGTGTGAATTCTTCCCTTGCCTCTGAGCAGTGTTATATATACATTATGTTATATAAGGAATATGTTATATATACATTATGTTCCTAATGACATGTTGGTACAAGGCAGTGACAGTTGGTGGCAGAAGTGTAAAAGGAAATGGTATATTGGTCTCCAGTCAGGCGATGAGCTCAGGGTTTTAGAAACTTTGGAATCAGAGCATCTTTGTGATCATGGAAGTATTGATCATCTTCCTATGCCTGTTCCCAGCCAGCATGAATCTGGGCAATGCGATATTTGTTTCTCAACCTGTTTTTATTCTCATGAATGTGTACAGCTATGGAGTGGACTTGTCTTTTCCTTCTTAAATAAGTCTATAGCAGCACACTTATAATGCTATTTAAGTGATACCTGCATGGCATTTCCCCCTCCAAATATAGTCAACTCTTTGTTTTGGGCAGCAAAGTTAATTTTTTTTATAGTTACTTTATTTCCCTGGAAGACGCATTTCAAAAACTTATTTATTTCTTTCCATTAACCATCCAGCAGACTTACCCTACAGTTTAATCAGAGTAGTCTTAGAGAAGAAAAACTAATTAAATTATTAGCCTAAAGCCACCATGCCTTGGAAGGCAATTCTTATTTTTTGTAAAATCATATATTGCATTCTAAAATCAGGAAAGTTAGTTTTTGGAATAAAAAATAATAAAATTCTATAATTTGTTGTCATTACGTTCATCTTTTCCATTAGGAATGCTAAACAAGAGGTGACTATTAAACAGGAGCTTTTTATTTGTGACGGCCAATGCTCTTTCTGCCTTTTAGCTTAAAATGTATCAACTTTTCACTCGTTTAATTATCTGTAATATTTCTAGATATTGTGTCTGCTTGTGATTTTATAGTGAATGAAAGTATTGTGTTGTTATCAAGTGAAATAAAAAAATATATATATCATCATCAACCATGATTTTCATGTAGTTTCTCCCTGTGCGCTTTTCTTAGTTATCACGCGATGGTTTTTTGAGTGAGCACTGAATAGACTCTGATTCCATGATCCTATGAACTGTGAGAACAGTGCTAATTCGTGCTCTTATTGCCTACAAACTTCTCCTCTCCACCATAAAGAGGTTTAACTGATTTCTACCTTCTTCCTATAAGTCTGCTCTGGTAAAACCATTAGTACTTCTTAGCATCTGAGTGCCAAGACTGGAAATCGGAGGACCCATTTGTGCCTGTTACATAAACTAAGACTAAACGTCCGAACAGGAGTAATGTCTGCACATGAAGAATGAACCAGGAGAGGAACCTATGAGCCCCAGCCACGTTCAGATTGGTGGCTAATTCATTGAACTGATTGGTAGCCTGCCCAGCTGATGGCTTCTCCAAAAACTGGTAGTAAGCCCGACAAGGTGACACCTGTGCTTTGCGTTTCTTTTCTGTTTTCTACATACTTTTAATGTGCACATTGTCATAAAAGGATAAAGATGTGATTTTTGTAAAATCAAACAATTTCCTTAACTAAAGTAAAAAAGAAGGGCAGATTTACAGCAAAGCTTTTGCCTAATGAGTACACATTTAAAAAATAATTTCTTAGGGCCAGCCTAGTGGTGCCGCGGTTAGGTTCGCACGTTGGTGGCCTGGGGTTCGCCGGTTCGGATCCCAGGTGCGGACATAGCACCGCTTGGCAAGCCATGCTGTGGCAGGCGTCCACATATAAAGTAGAGGAAGATGGGCACAGATGTTAGCTCGGGGCCATGTTTCCTCAGCAAAAAGAGGAGGATTGACAGCAGATGTTAGCTTAACGCTGATCTTCCAAAAAAAAAAAATCATTAAAAAATAATTTCTTAAATCAAAGACATTAAAACATGGCAATGTGGCGGACACCACAGCTAGCCCTCACATATGAAATAATTTCCATGCTCCTGGTGGAAAAGAATGCTAAAGAATTTGTGAGACGGCCGGAAAACTATAAATATAAGACCTGTTTTTTGAAAAATATGATACATTTTGGAATGTATCCATGAAGAATGAGTCCAGGTCTCCTTTCTAGAGTGTAAGGTGAGAATATCGCATTCAAATCATTCATTTTACGGTTGATGAAACTGAAGCCCAGAGTGGGGAATAGGTGTCCGAGATCTCATGCTGGTCACCGTGAGAGCCAGCGTTAGCCCCCTGGCCTCCCGATGCTCAGTCCCTGGACCTCTACCACAGCATTCACGGTGCAGGGAGCATCAATCTTGGAAAAGGAAGGGTCATTTCCAAGAATCCTTGAGGTGACTGTTCACCTCCAGTCTGGCCTTCTCTGGAGACACATAAGGAGTTTAGCAGAGACGTTCCTGATTCCTTTGCAAGCCAGGTTTAGGTCATGCTACCCCTGGGAACTCACAGCACAGACATGGAGACTAGGAGGTTTGAGGGAAGAACTGCTAAAAAATGTTTACAGCTGCTCTTTCTTTACCTTGACTAGTTGGGGGTCCCCAGGAACAAAAAAGGAAGATACCAGGCCCTTGTCCATGAGGACAGCTGCCAAGCCCTAGGAAAGCAGGAGAGGGTGATAAAGAAGCCATGTTTGGGGGCCAGCCTGGTGGCATAGTGGTTAAGTGGTTAAGTTCGCATGCTCCACTTTGGTAGCCTGGGGTTCACAGCTTTGGATCCTGGGTGCAGACCTACATACTGCTCATCAAACCATGCTGTGGTGGCATCCCACATACAAAATAGAGGAAGATTGGCATGGATGTTAGCTCAGGGTGAATCTTCCTCAAGCAAAAAGAGGAAGATTGGCAACAGATGTTAGCTCAGGGCCAATCTTCCTGACCGAAAAAAAAAAAAAAGAAGAAGAAGCCAGGCTTGGCTGGCTCTCCAGACCGGAGGGCAGGCCTGTCTGTTCAGAGTTCAGTGGCATCAGAAGGCTACCTCGTGCTGCTGCCAGTGAGGATAAAAGAGGTGGGGGTGGCTTTCGGATGAGGTGGGACTTGAACTGGACAGTGGAGTGTAGAGAGCAAGAAGGTGAACAGTCCACATGGAAGAGAAACATTCCTTTAATCTGCTCCTGGAAACTGAAATTGACTTTTCCTCGGGGAAAAGACTTCTCACACAATGATGGGATTGTCGTAGCTGGAAGAGGTAGCCAAAACCGGAAAAACACACAGAGACATAAATAATATTAGAGCCTTATCTGAGAGTAGGTCTTGGCAGGCACAGAGGGAGGAGAGAAGGAAGCAGGTCTAGCCTTCGGAAGCAGGTCTGCATGATGGAGCGAGGGAGGCATCTCATAATGAAGGGAAAAAATGAGAGAAAGGACGGAGAGGAGGAAGTTGTTGAAAACAAGTCTGGCTGATTTGAATAC
Source organism: Equus asinus (assembly GCF_041296235.1). Classification (NCBI taxonomy): domain Eukaryota; kingdom Metazoa; phylum Chordata; class Mammalia; order Perissodactyla; family Equidae; genus Equus; species Equus asinus. The sequence continues at coordinate 44,805,614 of NC_091795.1, read as the reverse complement.
TAACAGTGGGCAGCATCTGCCATGTGTCGGGGGCTGAGCTGAGGACATTACAGGGATCATCTCTGTCAGTCCTCACAACAGCCCGCCAAGGCAGGGGCGAGGATCACTCTCATTTTACAGGTGAGGAGATCGAGTCTCAACTCGCAGAGGTTGCTCCAGGTCACACAAGGAGTGAATGAACGTTGTGGAGGAGCGCTGAGATTGGAACCCAAGCAGTTTGACTCCACACTCATGCTTTTGATCACGCTGTGCTGCAGACTTGACATGATTTTCCTGGACTTTCCTCATGCTTTCTAGAATACCAAATAGATGCCTCTCTCCTTAAATCTAATCACTGACTGATAATTCATCTCCTAAGTTACCTGGATTTTTCTCAAAAACTGAGAATAGCACACTCCCACCTTTATTTTTCCTGCTATGAGAAGGTTTTTCACCCTCAACAGCTGGCCCCAATGCAGGGATCCTGAACCTGTGAGCATCATGGGCACTTGGCATCTGGCAAAGTTGATAGCCCCTTCTCAAAATAACGTTTCCAAATTTATTAAATAAAATACATAGGATTACCAAATAAATCAATTACATTGAAATGCAGTTATCAAAATATTTTTAATGTTTATGGTGCAATTGCATAAATCTTTATTTAATTCCTTAGATAACAAGATTTAGCATCAAGGCTAATAACTACCATAATTTGGAAGTAGTGATGAGTGAGAATGAAGTTTTCAGATCTTTCCCCAAACTGCAGTATGACGTAAAATATCTGTGGTTTCTCTCGGGGGAAGTTTCAGGGACTGCTAATACTGGAGTGATCTGTTGCCTACAGCATAATGGAGGGAATGCTTAAATTTAGTTACAGGTCAGTGAGAAAAACAATGAATTTTTTTCCATCCATGTTCATGGCCACTGAACTGATTAAGAAGCCCTGCCTGAGAGGGGGGGTGCAGGCAAGCACACCCTGCAGTGGCAGTGGCAGAAATGCAAATGGCAGGAAGGAAGGAGCACATGCATTAAATGGAATGAAATCAATAGATGGTCATGGGCATTCTTCTTGGACAGACAACTCAGTAGGCTCTGTGGTTCCCTGACTCTGTGCCTTGTGCCTTCTCAGTGGCCCCATCCTCATTCGTGTGACAAAGCTTCATCCAAGCAGCCAGAGAAGGTCTCTCTTTATAACCTGGAGACTCAGGACTCTTTCACGCAATTATTTAACACACATTGCTTGTCCTAGGCTATGATGTTCCAAAATTGAATAAGACACAACTCCAGCCCTTGTCCCTTAATGACTGGTTTTAAGGAGACAGGGCATTTTGGTTGCTGGGAAGCACAGGGAAGGATCTTATAAAAGAAGCATTGCAGACTGACTTATCAAGTTGACTGTCTCGCTCTCTTTTCATTTGTTACTTTCTGTTGTTATGTTAATTGTTTTGTTTCTGTTTTCCTCATTTTAATTTTGTTGGCCTTTTCATATTTTCTTGAGTTGAATACTCACTTCTTTTATTTTTAATCTTTCTTGTGTCTCATCAGTGATTAAAGGAATGAGTTTCCTTTGAGCAGAGCTTTACTCTTGGTAGGATGTGTAGAATATCTTTAGCTTTGAAATATCTCTTTTTATTTCATTCTGTTTGATATATGTATCTCTTGGTTCATCGTTTTGATATTCTCTTTATGTGTTTAAGATTTCCAGCATTTGTTATATTTATTTCCTTTTGTTTCCCATGGAATTTATTTCTTCCAGAGTAGATTATTCATTTTTCTTTTGCAGGCTCTATTCTTTTCCTCCCCCCTTCCTTCCTCCCTTCCTTCCTTTCTTCCTCCCTTCCTTATTTTCTTCCTTCCTTCCTTCCCCTCTCTCTCTCTTTACTTTTTGCATAATTGCAAAGTTTTCCTGTTGCTTCTTTTCATTTTACTCACCTTGAACAATACACTGGGTATCAGAGCCAGTTCTGTCCAAGGTGAGTATCTATATATATATCTCTGTCTATCTATCTATCTATCTATGTCTATCTATATCTTACTGTTGTTTATTTCATCAGATTTTATGATCCTATATCACCTCCACCATATTTCCCCAGAAGCCCATCATGTGTTATGCAGACGAGTGCTATAAGAAGATCAATATGTTGGATGGATTAGTGGCCAGAAGGACTGGAATCAGAAAGACCAATTAAATGGGAGTGAAAATACAAAGGAAGAGATGAATGGAGCAAAGGTTTTAAAGTGTTCCTGGAGTTGAGGAAGGAGGAGCAGGAAGGGATGATGCTGATGCCTGTGGCTGAGTGATTGGAAATTCAGAAGCAGGAACTGATTTAGGCGGTAGATAAGAAGTGTATTGTTAGATATGTTGATTTTGAGGTACTGATAAAATATTTAGATACATTCAGCAAGTAGTTAGAAATATCGATGAAGAATTTAGGAGAAAATTGGAAGTTAGAAAGATGTGGCTACCACCCATGTTGAACTATCACAAAGGATCAGATTGTTAAACTAGACTCACAAATTAGAGCTCTTATTCAGTATGAAGCTTTACTAATAATCACATGTTTCAAGAAATCAAGAGGCTCAGATGGAGCAGGGGCTGTCTAGGACAATTCAGTGGCCATACAGGTCCTCCCTTTCCATGTCAGACGTAGTCTCTGCCCCACAATAAAGATGAGGCCTCTAAATGAGGTTTGCAGATCACCACATTGGGTGGAGAACATTTAAGTTATGAAACATCTCCATTCTTTTTTTTTTTCTCATTTTTTAGACTTGAACAAAAAGTTTACTCAAGGTTTGTTAGGACTGCAGCCCGGGAACACAGACTCAAGCAGCACTTGAATTGTGTTCCAGCTGTTGAAGAAAGAGGAAAGGTTTTATAGTTGTGGCCAACAAAGGCAAAGGGGGAAAAAAAAAGGAATGTCTTTTAACAAATTCCAGGCACAAGTAGTCATGGAGTGAGAGTCAGTTGAAACAAGCCATTAAAATTAGGAATGTAGAAGATGACCCTGACAGGAATGAGGTCTTGGTCCCAATAATCTTATCTTCCTCGAGAAGGCTTGCAGATGCGTTTCAGGCATCTAATGAGTTCAAGAGTTCATGGTGAGGGGGGAATTTGCTCCTCTCCTCTTCGCGTCCCCCCAGCCCCATTTTAGTGCCTTAACATGACTGACTCCTTCTTTTCTCAATTCCACATACTCAAGATGGCATCCTTGGTTGGCCTCTTCTACTTGGCATTTGCAGTCCCACTTCCTTTCTTCCCTTTTAGTATTTCCTGGGAACACACTTAAGAATAATTTACCCAAATCCTCATCTCAGGGTTTGGAGAACTTAACCTGCAGAAAGTCTCTCCACTTTCACTTTCAATTTCAGCACCAAGACAGATTCTCTTTTGCCACACCCAGTGTTCTCACTAACTCCTGGATAAAGGATGACCACTCTGTCCAGAAACCAGAAGTAGAGTCATTATCCTACGGCTGGCCTCCCTTTTCAGCTATGTGCTCAAAAAGATCTTCATTCTTCCAGAGACTGTTAAAGGAAGATGAGATAAGTGGTTAGTGAGCTTGAACTCTGAATGAAAATTGGCATTGGAGAATCCCACTTGCTTTCCTACGTTTGCCATAAGAAGATCACACCCAGGCCCTGGGTCCCAGGTCCCAATAGTCCCAGAGTGAATAAAGACACATAGAGCAGATTTCGATCTAAGTGACTTTCTGGAAATGGGAATAGCCCAGCTGAGTCCAGCAGAGTGACAGCTGATCCACAGATTCGACAGGCTCTGGGTGCATCTTGGCGAGGCAGGAAGTGGCTAGGATCACCTCCTGGGGACTGAGACATTGGCGGCAGCCATTATTGTGACCTAGTACGGGCATGGTGACACAGACGCCATCGGAGTTCTTCCCCTGGCCTGTTGGCACAGGGGGCTGCCCCACCCACTCTCCATTTTTTTTTCTCTATAGATCATCACAGGGATTTTGTGACATTTTTTAGAGGTCATGACTCAAAAATCCACAGATTCTAGTTATATTTAACATAATTAATCCTGAAACAGAAATATCCTGCTAAGAGAATTTTACAGATAAGGACTCTTATCATATAAAATCATTAGTTGATTCCAGGAGATCCAGTGATCAACAGGTTTACAAGGAGATTAGACCGGGCCCCCTGCCTTCTCACCCTGGGAGCATCCATGTGGTATAGGGAGAGAAATAAACCACAGACCAGCCGGCTTAACACCTTTTTCTGCTCATGGAAACTCAGCAATGGAAGTCTTAGAATGGATGGAAAATTGAAAGGGTAGACTCTGCAGAGAAAAGTAAGTGGTCATTGAGAAATAGGAGAAAGGAACCAGGAATGGAAAGTGAGAGGGAGAGATGGAGAATATTCAGAGAAGAGGATGAATTTAGTGTGGCTAGGAAGTTTAGCTTCCTTCCACTCTCCAGGACCCTCTTTTTCCTTAGTAAGAGAACCAAATTATTAATTCAGAGTAAACACTATATTTCACAGACTCCCTTGCTGCTAAGGATGACCAAGTACCTACCGGTAAAACCTAGGAGGATGCTTATGAAAGTATGGAACTTACTTCCTTAAGTGCTTTTCTCTTTCCTGTTCAAAATCCCGTTATTTAGAATGCAGATGTAAGCATCTTGGACAATGAAAACAAGCCTTACACCACACGGATGGTGGTCCAGATAGCTGGAAGGATAACGGGCTCATGATAATGCTGGGGTGTTCATACCAGCACTGGACTGACTAAATCTACACTTCTCCCAAGTGACATAAAAATCAACCTCCATCTGATTTAAGTCACTGTTTACGAAGTTTCGTTCCTACCTAACTGGGCAGCCAGAATGACTCAGTAACAGCCAGCTCTGACTGCATTTTGTCTTCCACATAATCCTCATCTCTCCAACAAAGGCTACGTTGTCAAACTACATAAACAGGATATCAGTATTCTCCAGTGTATTAGGACCTTAACAAAAATTGAATCTGAACAATTCTAGTTTAATCTGTACCACCCTATGAGGAATTTTTTTTAACTCAACCTCAAGGTGCATGCTTTTTATCATAGGCAAGTTTTCCTTGTTATGGATAAGAATTGCTTAAATGTTCTTTTTGGCTATTGTGACATGGAGTACAATAATAATGTACTACACTATTAATTCTAGTTAGTCAAGGGTCTCTGTGTACTGAATTAAGTAGTTTACAGCATGATTTTATTTAATCCTCTTAACCCTATGAGATGGGTGGTAATATTGTTCCTGAGGATCACTTTTCTAGTAAATAGTCAGCCTGCCATTCAAAACCAGGCTGGTTTGATTTCTGAGCATGAGGTCACTAGGGTACACTATTTTGTAAGCTTCTGGGGTCTCTTTCACCTTTGTATTTAAAGTGACAAGAATAAGAATTGGAAGGGGTACCCCTGAATGATATCTAGATGGAACTACCCCGTCTGATCTTTCCTTTATCCTCTGTATGTCTACTAATGTACAAGGTGTGTTTGAGGACAAGGACCATTTAGCTCCATTCTTTACAGAGAATTCTATCTAAGCACACAAAGTTTCTGGATGTTTACCTTTGCCCCTAAAGCTAAAAGGCAATAGGTATGGCAGGTGCATGCAATAAAGCTGTCAGCTTCCACACACTGCTAGTTAGAAAAGATCCCAAACTGGCAGCCAAGATGGGAGTTCTGAGGCTGTGGATAGTGGAGAAGTCAGTACTCTTGGTTCTGTTTCAAAACTGGGCTCTCTCAAATGTTTACACCAGAAAGCTAAAATTAATAGATGGTTTGTTGGGATTCAGCTTGCAGAAAGCCAGGGTTAGAAGAGCTCTCGGTGTGAAGCATTAAAATGCATTCCTACAGCTCTTTTTAGTTAGCAAGTGGGCTGACCAAAGTCTTCCACAAATTTCAAGGACGGACAGTTTGAGCATCAGTAAACAACCTAATGAATGCATTTTACTTTTTAACAGCATTGGAAAAATATGGAACAAAGAAGGTCATCTTCATCAGGGCATACACAGAAACTTAGAGAATCCTTGAATTAGAATAGGTATTTCAATTTTAGTGTCATTATTTTTGGAATACACCAAGAAAAAGTGTCTAAAGACTCTTAAAATGGCAGTTTGTAAAACAAACTATACCTCCTTTAAAAGAACTTTTTGAGCCCTAGGGAGAGGTCAGGTCTTCAGATAAAATATCCTCAGGGGTCAATCAGTATTTCCATGGCAACATATCACCAAACCAAGTAGGAACATCCCCCCTCTCCAATACAGTGCAGTAAGGTTACATTTGCTTAACATAATTGTCACTACATTGTCACTTGTCCATAACTCAGCAGGAAGTCTCGCTGCGTGATCCTGTTTCTGAGTACAACTGAGGCTCCCCGAGGAAGGTCCAGGCTTCACAAAGTTCTTCTTGGTTTTTGCTCATCTCTTCAGCTAGGCATCTCACTTCCACAGGCTGCATCAACTGATGCTAGAGTCTGTAGGCTGTGCCCCTCCACAAGGGGGCTCCAGCTGGCCTGCACGTTGTAGGGGCTTGTCTGCCTCTCCACGAGTCCCTCACCATGGGACAGAGAGGAAAATCTTCCCTCTTTCGGTCTAGGACCAGGCTACATGCATTTTCTCCCGCAGAATTCCCTCATCTCTCACCCACCCAGAGTCGTTTATTAATATTTCTCAAAGTCTGAGGTTTTTCATTCTTTAATGGGTGGGGCAACAGTACCCCACTTCAGAATGACTTATGCCCGGGAAGCCTAATTCCTTCTTACATCCAGAGAAAGGTAAGAAGCAGTTGGCCCTAATGTGTATGGTCTTGAAAATGTGATCTTCAGTCAGTAAATCTTGGGCAGAAATAGACACACGCATCTACTAAAAGTACACACCTATTTTTAGGGATCATTCATAATCCACCTTTGGGATATGTCTGTTGTAAGGGGAGAGGATCCCTTCTGGCTGCAAGGACATGGTCTCACTAAAGATATTTCAAATTACCAAATTAATCTCAGTTCGAAGCATGAGCAGTCAAGTAATGGTGTCTTCTCAATGAGCAATGAATAATGAGTGGATATTATATATACCATGTGTATATATACATATATGTATGTTACACATATACATACACATATTATATCTATTTATATATTACATATAATTGACATATATACACATATATTACATATAATATACATATATATTATATACACATATGCATACACATAATTTACTTTATATACTGTGCTGGGCTGAACAACGGCTCTAAAGATACCCAGGTCTGAACCCCTGGAACCTGTGAAGACTGCCTTACATAGCAAAAGGGACTGTGCAGATGTAATTAAGTCAAGGATCTTGAGATGAGGAAACAATCTTGAGTTACCCAGGCGGGCCCTAAGTGTAATCACACACGGCCTTGTAAGTGAGAAGCAGAGAGAGAGAAGGTGGTGATGTGACCATGGAAACCGAGACTGGAGTCAACTATAAAGACGGAGAAGCAGTCACAAGCCCAGGTCACTAGAAGCTGAAAAAGGCGATGAAACGGATTCTCTCTTCAGAGCCTCCATTGGGAACCAGCCCTGCCAACGTCTTGACTTTAGTCCAGTGACACTGATTTTTGGACTTCTGACTCCATACCTATAAGATGACACCAGACTCTCCTTAGGATTGCTGCCTTGGGTCCACCCTGGACACTTTACGTTTCTGCTCCCCGGCGTCCCACCCACACTGCCTCAGATCATCTTCTAGAATCAGCTTGTGGGAACTCCAGAGTAGGTCTTGTTGCCTTCTCACTTCCAGGCCCTCGACTCTGGCCTCCATCTGCTTTTGAACTGCAGGGTCCACTTGCCAGCCCTGCACTGTCATGCTGAAGGTGCCTGCCAAGTCCTTCCTTGGGGAACTTGGCATTTTTGAGGAGTGAGATTATTTGTGGTAAAATGAGATATTTGGATTACCACGGGATTTCTCTTCATTGTTCTCTCTCCATCCCTTATTACAATGGAGATATTCCACAGGAGTTGACAGTCTAAATGCTCTTTTCAGAAAAGATTCCTTCATAGTTTAAAGAAAACCTGTCCCCCTCTTTGTCTTCCTGGCTTGCAGCTGAGAGAAACCTGCCCAGCTGTGGAAAGGGCGATTAACACTACTGATCTCTTCTTCCTCCAAAGAATTCTCTCTGAGCCCGGGGTCAAGAATCACTTTTCTGGAGAATTTAGCTCCACTGGAACTGAGAATGCTTCTCTTTTGGTGTGTCCCAGTGGAAGCATTTTATTCATGTAGATAATAAGCAGAGGCAGCCGCTGGCTGGCTTGTTTACATACTTAGCTAATAGGAGCGCTGTGCTGCTCCCCATCCGTGCCTGCGGCTCTGCCAGAAGGGAGATACCTCTGGGGCTCACAGAAGAAATGTCAGACCGCACTGTTCAGCCCTGATATTGTATTTGCAGCTACCCCCTCCAGAGCTTATGAGCGGAACAAAAATGAAACCAATTTCCTCTGCTTTGTACAGACTTTTACTTTTTATTACTTTGCAGATTGAAAATCCAGGGATTCTATAAAAACAGTCATTGAAGGTGGTGTCATTGTTTTTACCACCTAATACTGTTTATTTAACAAATATCTATTTAATGCTTACGGTGTACCAGTGCCATGTAAGTGCTCGGGATTCAGCAGTGACTGAGACAAAGTTGCAGGCCCCATGGAGCTTATAGCCTAGATCCATCAATGAAACAAAGAAGTAAGAGCACATGCATAAACATTTTCTGACAGTGATAAGTGTTATGAAAAAAGTAGAGCAGAGTAAAGGGCCAGCAAGTGACAACTCATGGAAAGAGGCAGAAAGGGATTGGAGGTGGTTTAGTTTGGGAGGTCAGGGACAGCTTGGCTTCTTGGAGACTTGAAATGAAGAAGCCAGCTCTGCAAAGATATGAAAGAACAGCTTTATGAACAGAGGAATCAGCAAGTCCAAAGGCCCTGAGGTAGGAGTAAGCTTGGTGATAAGAGGAACAGCAAGAGGCTAGTGTGGCTGGAGTGAGTAAGGGGAAAATGGCCACAGTTGGCATTGCTGAGGAGGCCACACACCAGATCATAGAGGACCTCACAGGCCATAGTACGTGTGTGAATTTTATCCTAAATGTGAGGGGGGTTTGCTGGAGAGTTTTAAGCAAGGAATTAATGTGTCTCTGAATTAGGATTTAAAATTAAGCGCTCTGCCTGTTGTATTGAGAATAGTCTGAGGGGTGGAGGGATGGACCAGGTTTGGAAGCCAGGTGACCAGCTACAAAGCTATAACTTGCTCTACTTTCTGGAAAATCTCCATTCCACTGAGTTTTTCACTTGTGTTTCCATATTTTTAATTGCTAAAAAGACTCTTTTGGTTCTCTTAATATTGCATTTTTACAGCATTCTTTTCTTATTTCTTAGATGAAATTTCTTCTCTTATATTTCAGAGGATATTATTGATACTGTGGAAGTTCTATTTTCTTTGAATTGGTCTCTATTACTAATAAATGTGTTTTATTTTATTTATTTATTATTATTATTTTGGCTTAGTGGTTACAGCATGGATCCAAGCCAGATTGCCTGGTTAAAATAACAGCTTCCCCACTTACTAGCTGTGTGACCTTGGGCAAGTTTACCTAATGTCTTTATGCCTCAGTTTCTTCATCTATTCAGTAGAGATAATAATAGTGTTAAATAGCCGTGGTGAGGATTACATGAGTAAATACACATAATGTCCTTAGAAGAGTGCCTAGCTCATATATGTGCTCAATAAGGGTCAACTCTTATTTTTCTGTTTGCTTTGGTTATCTGGTATATTAGATGCTTCCCTCAAATGTCTGGGGATTCTTGACTCTTCGTTCAAAATCAAGAATGGGGCACTAACAGGCCGTCTTGGAGCTCTAGGCACAGGGGGAAGGCTTGTTTACTATGGGCATGGCTCTGGGATCCCTGGCTAGGCTATATCCTTTCGGAACAAAACCTAGTTTCTGTTCTTTTCTCTTGGGCTGGTCAGATTCACAGAGAAGAATCTCCTGTTATCCTGCCTGGAGGTTATAGGCTGAGCTGTACCACCGCATAAAAAAGGAAGGCATTCTCAACATGCAGGTCGTAAACGTTCATGTAATCTCCCTGTTTTCCAGTGGTGCCCCATGAGTGTTACTCATTCATCCACCAACTGTGATTTGTGCCTCAAATCCAGAGTGCGTGTTTCATCCTCGCCAAAGAACAGCCTTCCAGTCTTCTCCTGGGTGAGTTGGGACAGACAGCCCACTCTGTAAGGTTGGGAGATGATCTGGAGGCCAATTTTTCCTTCAACAGATTTTCCATCCCCTTGTTTTCAGTCTCATCTTTACTTTCACTTCCAAAGACGCCAAGTCCTACCAATTTCTGAGCCTTTTGGAGGTTCAGCGGCGCAAGCATGGCCATTTCTCAGCTCTCCTCACTGATTTGAGGCATTTTGATTTCTTATACAGCTAAGTCCATCTGCTCCCCATCTTCAAAATTCTATTGACATTTCTCTGTCCCATTTTCTTTTCTTTGTTAAAAATCCCTTTGCGATTGGGCTCCACAGGCCGCACGCCAGGAGAGCAGAGCCAAGAGGTGACCAAAGCCACATAATAATGTCAATAGCTCATTCATCTGTCCATGCAAATGGATCATGGGGAGGTGATTGGGACAGCGATGCAAAAAACTGCTAAAGTGAGAGTGGCCAGGCTTGTTCCGCATCCCTATTTATTAAAGTATTTTAATAAGCAAAAAACCTACTTTGCTCACGATGCTCTTCAGCAGTGCACAGCTGGGGATGTTGAGCTTCTCAAAGCTTTACCTGTCCCATGAATGAAGCATGTGAAACATGAACTGGCTGAGATCATTTTCAAAGTTGGACAAGTCATAGATCCAGTGACTGGAAAACTCTGTGCAGGAGCTCCCTACCTGGAGAGTCCAGTTGGTTTGGAAACCACCCACCTGACCAAAAACCTGGAATAACCCAGTGTCTCTTCAATACAGTGAAGGAGGATTGGAAGAAGGAGCCAAAGGGAAAGATTTATAAGTTTGCTCTATGGAAAAAGAAATTTTTCTAAGTTTCATCACAAACTGTCCAATTTCTCTTCTGGTATTTATGAAATACCTAAAAGTAAATGAATAAAGAGCTTGTTAAAATTTTTCATTAAAAAATCCCTTTGTGGTTGTTTTTATTGACACTAGGAAGGATCCAGAGACACATGTGAGTATCTAATCTGTCAGTGGTAACTGGAGATTCAGCCCCTTATTTTAGAGATTTAAGCCTGGAGTCCAGGGAGGCTGCACAGCTGGTTAGAAACAACATGGAATAGGATTGGGTTCTTTGATTGTGGCCAAATATGCTTCCCACTTGTTTTAGTCTCTTCAGGCTGCTATAACAGAATACCATAGACTGCGTGGTTTATATACAACTGAAATTCATTTCTCACAGTTCTAAAGGCTGGGAAGTCCAAGATCAAGGTGCTGGCAGATTCAATGTCTGGTGAGAGCCTGATTCCTGGTTCATAGACAGCATCTTCTAGCTGTGTCCTCATCTGGCTGAGGAGGCACGAGATATCTCTGGGGTCTTTTTTATAAGAACACTGATCCCATCGTGAGGGCTCTTGCCTCTTGACCTAAGCACCTCCCAAAGGCCTCACCTCCTCGTACCATCACATTGGGCATTAGGTTTCAACATATGAATTTTGGGGAGGACACAAACATTCAGGACACAGCACCTCTACTTCACCCTGACTCTGTGCAGCCTCAGGAGACCTGATTTGATAAAGTTGGGCAGATTTTCTTTGTGATCTCAATGGCCAAGAGCAAAGGGACCACTCCAGCCTCCACTTGTCATTAAAGCCTGAGAGAGCTCAGAAAGTTGTAATTCTTCATCTTCCCCATCTTCTTACCCATGAAGCTGTCATCAGTACTTTGAAGAGCAATTAGAGTTTCTTATTTTCCCTCACAGCAGGATAATACCTGAGGGAGGCTCCTTGCTCTAATACATTAGTTTTCATAAAGAGGGTAAAATTATCCGGAATTTTTGAGTATCATGATAGATATTTCCTCTCAAGAATAAATACAACCAGGCTGTGAGACTATGTGTATAAGAGAAAGCAATGAAATGAAATCTAGAGGGTGAGTTGGGGGAAATGGCACCAGTGGTAACCCAGTCAAGGCCAGGATCAAATAAAGCAAATTGAGAGGAGAACATGAGTGTTCTAGCAGGATGCGCCAGGGGTGGGGTGGAGGGGGAGAAATTATTTGGAAATTTTATCCGCTGAGATTTTATAATTTGGGGTTGTAAATGTCCTAACTATGAAAGAGAAAATCTTGCAATAATATGTGTCAGAAGGCTTAACTCTTGATTCTTCTGTAATTCAGAACAATAGATACCTACGAAGGTTGGCTTCTTATCATTATCTACCTGTTAGCCCAAGAACACCTGGGCATGGCCCTGGCCAGGACCACTCCTGGTCCACCATGAACTGCAGGGAACCGGCTACCCAATGGCTGTGGGTCTCATTTCAGCAGTCATTGCAGAGTCTCCCCAAACCTGGGTTCCACCCTTGCTGCCCACTTGCTATGGATGCTCCCATTCAAAAACACCTCAACTGAAGAGCATCTTTACAGAATTTTCAAGGCTTATAGTCAAACCACATTTGAGCTGGAGGAGATCTTAGCAGTTAATCTGAACTTTATGTTTTATAGAAAAGAAAATTTTGTCCTAGGAATTTGCTTAAGCTTGCATAACTAACTGGTAGTAAACTTTTAGAAAAATTTTATTCTCCTTTAGAGAGAGTTGCAGTGGAGGTTAAAAGTCATTAATTCATTCAACAAATATTCATTCCAGACCTACTATGTGGCAGGCAGTACTCTAGACATTAAGGATCCAGAGGTGAACAATCGGACAAAGCTTCAACTTCATGGAGCTCGTATTCTGATGGGGATTGACAGGGAATAAACGAGGAAACAAATGACTATGTGATGCAGAACATGAAAAAAGTAAGAAAGGCTGACTGAGCAGGGAGGGATGGCTGTTTTAGATTGGTGGTCAAGGATGTTTTCTTTGAGGAGGTGGCACATGACCAGCTACCCCAATAAAGTGAAAGGAACAAGCTGTGGGAACATCTGGGACAGAACATTCCAGGTTGAAGAAGCAGCAAGTGCAAAAGCTCTGAAATGGGAAAAAGACTGGAGTGTTTAAGGAACAGCAAGAAGGCCCAGGTGAATGGTGCAGGGTGAATAGAATGGAGAACATGGTTGACAGGAACTGGGTAGCTGGAAACCAAATTACACAGAACCTTACATGCCTTGGAAGGACTTTGGATTTTATTCTAAGTGTATGTGAGGCAAGGGAGTAACTAACATGAATTGCTTTTTAAAATGATGACTCCCAGTGCTGTGTGTAGCATAGACCATGGTGGACAGGGGTGGAAGGGGGCGACCAGATGGGAAGTGATAGTCCAGGTGAGATATAGATGTGTCATAGGCAAGGGAGGTAATGGTAGAGATGGGGAGAGGTGGATGGACTCATAGTTTGAATAAAAAGCTGACAGGACTTTATCAGTATTGGATGTGGTATAGGAGGAGATAGTTGTCAAGGATGCCTCCAGGACTTTTCCTGAAAAACTGAGCGAACGATGACACTTCATGCGATAGAATCACATCTGGGGAGGATCACGTTTTGGGAAAGTGGTAAATTGAGTATTTGGAAATGTTAAGTTTAAGTGAAGTTAGGATGAAGAAGTTGAGAACTCATTTGGATACACAACTCTGGAGATCACAAGAAAGTTTAGGAGTGGAGATAGAAATGTTTGAGTCATCAACGTCTAGACAATATTTAATGTGGTTGGCTTGCATGAGGTTGCCTCGAAAGTAGGTGTAGGAAGAGCAGAGCGCCAATGATTAAGTTCTGGAACAATCTAGCAAAGGGAGACTGAGCGGAGGAAGAGGATCCATTAAATGCTACTGAAAGGGAGGAAGCAGGGATGAAACAGGTGGGTCTAGGGGCCAACATACGCCAGGTGTGCAGTTACGTTGGAAGCTGTACACATTCATTCATTCATTCGTGAATTCATTTATTCAAATGTTTATTTAAAGAGATAAGCTCCCCTCCCTTCCCACATAGGACTTAGGTTATTATGGGAGAAGGCAAGGAATAACCTAGCAAATCAAAATTAAGATAATCAGAAATTAATAATATGGAAAACAACAGCAATAAAATATAGATGATCAATGAAACCAATAAAGTCTGCTCTTTAAAAAGACTAGTAAGAGAGACCAATCTCTGGCAAAATTGATAAAGGAAACAAGAAGAGAAGGCAGAAATAAATAGTATTAAGAAAACATGGTATAACTATAAATAGAGTAGATATTTTAAAAATCATAAGAGATGATTAGGAACAACATAATGGCAATATATTTTAAAAACTTATATGCCTACCAACTGCAAGATACACATTTAGGTAATTCACCAAGATAGACTAGATAGATGCTTGGCCATTAAATGAGTCCCAATACATTTCAAAGTACTGACATTATACAGAGTATGTTCTCTGAAAATGTTATTAAATTATAAATCAATATCAATAATACAGCTAAAAACATTCCCCCAAATTTGGAAATTAAGCAGCACATTTCTAAATAACCCAGTGATTCAAAGAATAAACTATAAGAGAAATTCAAAAATATTTTGAACTGAATGATAATGAAGCATAGCCTGTCAGTATTTATGGAATGCAGCTAAAGAGTTCTTAGGGGGAAATTCATAGCTTTAAATGCTTATATTTGAAAATAAAAAGGTTTAAAGTTAAGGACCTCAGCTTCCATATTAAGTTATAAGAAATAAAAAAGTAAATTAAATCCAAAAGAGGTAGAAAAAGGGAAATAATAAAGATAAGAACAGAAATTTAAAAATAGAAAATAGATAAAAATTTGAGAAAAATTGATAATTGTTTTTCCTTGGAAAGATTAATAAAATTGATATGTCCCTGGCAAAACCAATCAAAAAAAGAAAAATGCTAATTACTAACATCAGAGTTGAAATATGGGACATCAGTAAAGATTCTACAGCTATTGAAAAGATAACAAGGGAGAATATTATAAAAAATTTTATAGTATTAAAATTTGAAATTCAGATAAAGTGGACAAATATCTAGAAAGACAACTTAGCAAAGTTGACACAAAAGAAATGGAAAATCTGAACTTTATATCTATTTTAAAAATTGAGTTTGCAATACCCACCCCTCCATCTCCCCAGCACAACAATCACGGTAGCAGCAGCAGCAACAAAACCTCTGGGCCCAGACGGCTGCGGTGGTGCATTCTCTCCGACATTTAAGGTAGAAATAGTACCAATCTCACACAAACTCAGAAAACAGAGGAGGGAACGTATCCCAAATAGTTTTATAAGGCTAGCGTAACACTGAACTGAAACCTGACAGAAATATTACAATAAAAGAGAAGTACAAACCAAAATCTCCATTAATTTAGATGAAAAATTCCTTAATAAAATCTAAGAAAATTGAATATAAGAAAATATAAGAAATGCAATTTATATGTATTAATAGATAGAATACATCATAATACTGAAGTTTCTCCCAGGAGTGCAAAGTTGGCAACAGACTTGAAAATCAATCAATGTAATTCACCACATTAACAGAATAAATAATCAAAGTCACATAATCGTCTCAAAAAATTCAGGTAAAACATTGAACAAAATCCAACATCAATACTTGATAAAAAAATATTGAACAAACTAGTGATAGAAGGGAGCATCTGCAACCTGATAAAGGATATCTATGAAAAACCTACAGCTAATTATAATTAATAATAAAATATTAAATGTTTTTCTCTTAAAATCTGAATCACAAGGTGGCTATCTGCTCTTATCACTTCTATTCAATATTATACTGGAAGTCCTACTAATTTAATAAGACAGGAGCAACTGTAAAAAGTGGTATAAAAATTGGAAAAGAAATAAACTATCCTCTTTTTGTGATGACATGATTTTGTTTCTAGAAAACCTCAAGCAATCCACAATATATTAAAACTAATGAGTCATTTTAGCAAGGTTGCAAGATGAGCTGATATACAAAAATCAATTACATTCCTACATAACAGCAACAAGCAATAGGAAAATAAAATTTTCAAACAATACTATTTACACTAGCTTCGAAACCCATCAGACACCCGGGAAGGAAAGAGGTGAAAGACCGCCATATCTGAAACTACAAAACTCTGTTGAGAGAGAGTGAAGACCATCCAATCATCCTCCTATTGTTCGCGGTTTGGAAGACTAAATTTTGTTAAGATATGTATTCTTCCCAAATTTTTCTATAGATTCAATGAAATCCAAATTAAAATCCCAGTAGGCTCTTTTCTGTGCAAATTGACAACTGATACCAAGGTTTATATGAAATGCAAAGGATTTGGAAATCTTAAAAAAGAAGAATAAAGTTGGAGGACATATACTACTTGATTTCAAAACATACTATAAAGCTATAGTAATCAAGATGGTGTGGTATTGACAATAAGAATAGACAAATTGATCAAGGGAACAGAAGAATAGGTACAGAAACAGACCCATACACAACATGTAACATATTATATGTCAACTGATTTTTGACGAAAGCATCAAGACAATTCAGTATGGAAAAAAAAAAATTTTGAGCAAATGGTGATTGGAACAGCTGTATACCTGAATGGCAAAAAATGAACATCAATTCTTGTGTCTCTCTGTACACCAAAATTAATTTCAGATGGATCAAAGACTTAAAAATATAAGCAATTCGAAATATATTACGATGTACATCTGAAAGCTATATAATGTTATAATCCAGTATTACTGCAATAAAAATTTTAAAAATACATAAGCAAGAGCCATAGGGCCTCTAGAAGAAAACAAAGGAGAATATCCTCAAAATCTTGGGGCAGCAACAGATTTATTAGAACACTAAAAGCATAATATAAGGGGCTGGCCCCGTGGCCGAGTGGTTAAGTTCGCGTGCTCCGCTGCAGGCGGCCCAGTGTTTCGTTGGTTCGAATCCTGGGCGCGGACATGGCACTGCTCATCAAACCACGCTGAGGCAGCTTCCCACATGCCACAACTAGAAGGACCCACAACGAAGAATATACAACTATGTACTGGGGGGCTTTGGGGAGAAAAAGGAAAAAGATAAAAAAAATCTTTAAAAAAAAAGCATAATATAAAATAAAAACTTGACGAACTGAATTCATCAAAATAAAATATTTCTGCACATTTGAAAGACTATTAAGGAAATAAATAGGCAAGCCATGGAATGGGAGAAAATACTTGTAATATATATATCTGACAAGGATTTGCATGCAAAATATGTAACGAACTCCTAAAAATTAACAATAAAATGACGAAAGACCCAATAAAGAATGGTAAATGACTTGAAGAGATACTTCACAAAAGAAAATATATGAGTGGCCAGTAAGCACACGAAAAGGTTTTCAACATCATCAGACATTAGGAAAATGCAAAATAAAATCAGAAGATGCCAATTCCCACCAACTGGAACGGCTGAAAAATATTGGCAATACTCTACATTAGCAAGAATGTGGAGAGGCTGTAGCCCTCATACATTGCTAGTGGGAATGCAAAATGATGCAACCCCTCTCGCAAGATGCTGACTTCTGTGGTTCTTCTCCATAGTTTCTCATAGAAAAAGTTCCCATACATACATCCAATGTTCCACTCTGGGCCACCGAGCGCCCATAGGCACACAGCCGTGCAGGGGTGCCCGGGCCCTACGCCGTCACACACACAGGAAAGAATGTCTTAGTCACTGTGTATTTGCTAGGAAAGTGTGAAATTTCCGTTAAAACATAACCAAATTTATGGCAGCAATTTAAAGTAAAGCTGCCTATGACTGTGTTGCTTTTCATTACTTACTCTGTGTTCTCCCTTTTCAAACTAGACTGTGATCTCTTCATTGCTGAATCTCCAGAACCTAGTTTCCACACTGTAATGAGGCACAATAACTATGAGTTTGGTTACTTCTGTGTGGAACCCACACAAATGGCAGGAAGTAAATTGATTAGAAAATGTTACCTGTTCATATTATTCATTTATTCAAAAATATTCATTGACCTATTATTTTCTGCTTATTAATTTAATAAAACCCCGGGCTGTTGGAAGGAAAACCACATACCCATTGTCTCCTAGCTACCAGGCAGAGCAGAAATCAGTAAATCGAAGAAATGTGCTTTAAGTGAAATTTTATACTCAAATCAACATTGTAACTGTAGCTGAAATTGGCATCACATTCTAAATAAGGGACTAGGTAATTCTGGCATGAAATGTAAGTCTGGTATGAACATTAAGTGTTTATCAACAACAATTCTAGGAAGCCATTTCCTTCCAAGGGGCCATTTGGTTTGCACCCTGGGTCACTGTTGAGTTCAAATCCTGAGAACTTTAGATGATGAAAATTCATTTATTCCACGTGACTCGTATTACTTCAAGTTTCAGAGTTGGAAGGGACCTCAGAGATCACCTGGACCAATCCCCTCAATTTTCAAGTGAGGAAACATGCCAGGGAGGTCAACAACTTAGGCAAAGATCACACAGATAGTTGAGACTTGGGATAAAAATCAGGTCTTGCAACTCGTGGTTCATTGTTCTTTCCTCTCCTGCAAGCAGGTAAGAAGAGCAATCCTGGGGACAGCTTGTTTTCAGGGGCGTCGGGGGACACAGTATCAGCTGTGGGGAGAGTAGGTTTATTACAAATGTTTCCAGAAGACTTATTGCTCGGGAGCCAAAGCAGGCATCATCTTTCCTCCTGCCACTAATCACAGTCTCCTGTGCAGGTTTAGGTCAGGCAGGCGGGAAGGGGACTGGATACCAAGGGGTCTCGAGAAAATGAAGTTCAGCAACTCATTTCACAGAAGAGGAACTGAAACCAGAGCAGTAAGGCAACCTTCTTCACTCTCCTCTTAGTGAGAACTTAGTTTTGTTGAAGCTGATTTTGAGTATTGTATTTAATCGTGATTTCTGGCCTATAGGCCTTACTGGCATGAGGCTCTCATTTTACTGATTGATAAAGCAGAAAAACAGAGAAGTGGTGTGCTGTGATGAGAAACTTCTAGCAGGAAATGAGATGACCATTACCACCCATGGCTCTCCTGTGTCTCCCAGCAAGGTTCCTTTTGAAATCTTCTTGCATTTCCTTCCCATTGAGTAATGTAGCAAGGCTTCATTTAAACTGTGTCCATTTGCATTAATTCTCGTAATGAAGAGCTGTATTTCAAACTGGAGTGGAACAAAGCCTGTGGTTACTTTGTGCCTTCTGGGCTATGTCCGTTCCCTGGGGGCCTGGACCCATCCTCAGTATTGAGAGTCAGAGTGGGAGGAGAAGGAGGTGATTGGCAGGAGCAGACCATAGATTAAATGGAATAACGTGACATGTGCCTGAGACACAGTCTATATTCAATGTTTGTCAGCTTGTGGTATCACCGAAATGTTATTATGAAGAACAATACAGCATGTCTTTTGGTTCAATGTGTCATAAGGCCTTATAACTATTAACCAATCTAATGAGTTAGTGTTTTGATTTGTACTTTTGCTTTAAAATTTGAATATTGCATATTAATTCCAAATAGATATTTGATCATTTGTAGGAGTGTTATAGGAGTAGAACCTGTCTGGAATTGATGTCAGTGCATCTAAGATGAAAAGGCCGGTTGGTCATGCATCCCAAAACACAGCGATTATGAGCCAAAGGTCAGGAAGATACACTTCTCCCCATCAGATGGAGGTGCAATTAGGGGCCTGTGTTGATTCCAACACACCTGGCCTGGGCTCTGCGTAGGAAAAGGTTTGTTCACTGCACTGAGAGCCCCATGGGTAGAGCATCTGGGGAAAGAAGCCAATTCTGCAGCGTCGCTGGATTTGGGGAAGGCCTCCAATTGATTCAGTGCTCAGCTGAGAACCAAGCTCTTTAGATAGTGTGCTGCTCAGGGCAATGTTCTCTCGGCGCCTGGCCTGGGAGCCTGTGAGAGATTTTAACCAGCTGGAGGAAATTAATGAGCCTGACTCCCTGCCAACAGCCAGGGCAGGAGGGTCTCACCTGTGTTTCTCACAGGCACCTGGTTTGGAAAATTCTTGTCCAGGTAGGAATGATATTTCTGGACAGTTGCATAAATACGCTACTGAAATTTGAGGGGCAAAGAGCAAACGACTGGGGAGACCAGACCTTCTCCAGGTCATTGATATCAATGACTCAAGCCACTCAAGGTTTCTGGGACCTGTGCAATGTGAAAAAACGGGGTCCCTCATGTCCAAGGGCTTTAAAATGGAACCAAGAAGTCATTAAGGAAATGGGTCTCATGCACATGCTTATTGGCAGAACATGAATTTTTGAACTGAGTAGCACGGCAAGACCCTGCGGCTCCTCACAGTGCCAGACTTTGCCTCCCTCCAGCCAGCCTTAGCAGTCAATTACGTTTAGCCAAAACTAGCTTTCTGCTGCAACCCCAATTAACATTCTTTGTAATGCAAAACTCCCTCTTTTGCCTTTAAAAGCCCCTGCCTCTTCCTCTCTAAGCGGGACCCTATTTGGGTTGCTACAGGAATCTGTGTAGCCGGAATTGCAATTCTTTGATCCCAAAATAAATGCCTCTCTGCCTCTCATTTTGCCTCTTTATCTGTAGGTTAACAGATCCCTTGCTCTGGGATTTCCCATTAGTCCTCGCATGCCCAAGGACCCTCACGCCCTAGGTTAAGGTTTTCATCACTGTGGCCCCTTCAGGCAGAAAGGTCCTACTCAATAGCTGTAGCGAAGAGGGCCAGCCTCAGAACATCCCACTCTACGCTTCTGTTTTTATTTATTTATTTATTTCTTAATAAAGCTCCTTACCCAGACATAAAAGTAGTGGAGGGGTGTTCCCTCCCTATCAAAAACCAACCGACAAACAAAAAACCCCTGATCCTTTCCAAGAGATCCTATTTTCCTTGTACAATACAGAGGAAATCAAATAATGCATAAGCGTTCATAACTCTGACCCTCCACTAGCTCATAAGGAAAAATCTGGAAATTCCAGCATTGTTGGCTTGGCACTTTCCCTTTGGCCATGTTTTCTGCCCTATTCACCTTCTCCCTGCTCCACCCACCTCAACAGTCATTTTCATTAAGAGGATCTAGTCTATTAGAGAACAGGAGAAGCGCTAGCTAGAGAATTTATAATAGAAATGAATTTAAAAAACCAACCAATAAACCTAAGAATGAGGTGGAGCGCTACAAGAGTCTAATAGGATAGGTTCAGAAAGTTTAAGTTGGGAGCTGAGGGTGGGCAAGAAACCATTCCCGGGGAGTAACTTCCATGTACGTGAAGATATTGAGAGTGGAAGAGCTGAAGAGAGAGGATGCCCAAGACGTTTGTGGATTAAGAAGGTGGTTCCTCATGAGATGGAACATTTGAATTACCTTGAATTGTTTTTAATGACTGTTTAGTTGTTTGTTTTTCTTTGAATTAGGGGGCATGGTATAAAGTTTGGCCATGGGATGGGGCCAAGTATATTCATGTTCTTCAAAAAAAGGAAAACATTATTGACCTATCTTTGAACCAAATGCAGACGCTCTGCCTTAAGAGAGAAGCAGCACTTTTTCCAATTAACCATCGGAAGGGTGGCCAGTGCCAGTAAGCTGGGTAATTTGTCTACTTTAGTTGCTCTTCCAGGCGCAGTAACACTACACTTAATTAACTACTGCTGACAACACTTTGCTAAGTGTGCGGAGGTGTGGTCCCTTGCCAAGAACCAATTTCATTCGCTGCCCCTCTTGCCCCTCCTCAACAAACCTCTCTCCTGATGGTGCTCCAAAGACAGCAGGTCTTCACTCAACCCAAACTACCAAAGTTGGTTATCTTCGGGCCTCCTTCCCAACTACTGTTAGAACACCTTATATGGAGGCAAAAGGAGGAGTTTCCTTCCTTATAATTCCAACATGGAAGGCTCTCAGTTAGGCTGCTTATCTTGTTGGGGTTCTGTCTGCAAGGTTCAGAGCAGAATCTATAAGAGAGAGGAAATGCTCTGCATAACAGGAAGGGAAGAATTTGAGGTTCAAAGGACGTGTTCAGGGCAAGGAAGAAGGGAGGAATGGAGCATGTGAGACGGTGGAGGGACCTGTGCTGTCCATTGTAACTCCAAATCTTGCGCAAATCCTACTAAACTGAAAACATGGTGCTGACTTCTGAATCCAAGTTGATGTATGACAGAAATGGTACACACGGACTCAGGATCCATTGGCAGAGAGTACCAAGAGAATAAATAACTCTTGGGAATTCACAAAAATCAGAAAGGGGGCTGTGAAATTGGGTGACTTTTTTTTTTTGAAGAAAATTAGCCCTGAGCTAACATCTGATGCCAATCCTCCTGTTTTTGCTGAGGAACACTGGCCCTGAGCTAACATCTGTGCCCATCTTCCTCTCCTTTATACGTGGGACGCCTGCCACAGAATGGCTTAACAAGCAGTGCAAAGGTCTGCACCCAGGATCTGAACTGGCAAACCCCAGACCACTGAAGCGGAACGTGTGAACTTAATTGCTGTGCCACTGAGCTGGCAACCCCCCCTTTTTTTTGAGGAATATTAGCCCTGAGCTAACATCTGCTGGCAATTCTCCTCTTTTTTGCTGAGGAAGACTGGCCCTGAGCTAACGTCTATGCCCATCTTCCTCTATTTTATATATGGGACGCCTGCCACAGCATGGCTTGATATGCAGTGTGTAGGTCTGCACTTGGAATCCAAGCCAGCGAACCTTGGGCCACTGAAGCAGAACATGAGAACTTAACCCCTGTGCCACTGCGGGGCCCCGAATTGGATGTTTTGAATCAAGTTTACCTGGATATCTTGCATAGCTAATATTGAATTTTCATTAAAAAAGGAGCTTTTCAATATACAATTGGAGATAAAGCTTTAGAATGCAAGCATCCATGACAGAGACAACTCATTGGCATAAATGTGCACTAAGGTATGAAGAACTGACGTCCTGTTGAAAGGACTTATTCAAAAGCACATATAGGAGGGTGGTAGGAATCTAAAGTAGAAAAAGAGTGAAAGAGAAGAGATGCTAGTGTGGAAAGAGAAGTGGAGAGAAGGAGGGCATATCTGTGCCTGGGCTAATTAAAATTTGCAACATAGACGGAGGAAGGGGTACATAGCAAATGACTAACCAGTATTAATTTTTCTATGTTGCTGCATAAATCGTGAATTTAATGAAAAAATTTAGATGGCTCTTAAATTCTGTTTCTAAATCTCAGTGAAATCATATATATTCTCCTTCATCTTTTTTTAATGATCTAAAAAAAATCAGATGTGAGAACTTGAAATTTTGTGATCTATTACAGTGTGCACGTTCTCAAGTTAATACTCTTTGTGTGTGTGTCTTTGTTATATCTTTATTCTTCATTTTTAACATAACACGCATAAAAAATGAACATATTTTTGTTGTAAAAATGTTTTCTATGTTCTCTTTAGTTTCTCTAAATCACTTCCAAGAAACAATTTCTTGGTTAGCTTATTTGACCTTTTCTGTTCTTGACATTGGACACACGTATTCTTCTACCATTTCACCACTTCCTAGGATAAAAACCTATAAATGTCAGTTAGTAGGATTAAAATGCGATAATTCCAGGCCAGCCCTGGTGGCCTAGTGGTTAAGTTTGGCTCTGCTTCCATGGCCTGGGTTCGGTTCCCAGGCGCAGACCTATACCATTTGTCTGTCAGTGGCTATACTATAGTGCCGGCTCACACAAAAAGAGGAAGATTGGCAGTGGATGTTAGCTCATGCCACAACTAGAAGGACCCACAATGAAGAATATACAACTATGCACCGGGGGGCTTTGGGGAGAAAAAGGAAAAAAATAAAATCTTTAAAAAAAAAAATTTGAAGCTGCTTTGCATTTTTCGAAATTCCTTTGGGGAAAAGCACTTTTGTTAACAAAAAACATTTTCAACATGGAAATTGCAACTAGAGGCACAGCCTACTATGAAAAGTTCAGATACATTTGGTTAATTGGAAAACTGATCTGACAGATGGCTGCTTGTATTTGGGGCTAAGGAGTTTTCTGATTAGTGTTGTGCCTGTTTGTGGGATTCAGGCTGTGTATACTGCCGGGTTCAGAAATAAGTGGGTATTTCTGGTGAACTGGTGGGGTGGTCTGAAAGAAGACTGCTGTGGGAGGTGGTATCTTAAGGGAAGAAGGAGCCAAGCATGAAGAGTTAGAATCAGTAAAGAGATGTACTTCCCAGAGGTGATAGGGATCCTGAGGATATAATTGTGATTACTTAAATGTGTCCTTAGCCTAGGGGAAAAAGCACTGAGGGAAAAACTGGCATTCTGTAATATATCAGGCTCTAGCAATCCTACTTTGGGGTCTCTCGTGTAGTATCTAATGCAAAAGGGAGAGAGCCATTCTCTCTCATTCCCCTCCAGAACATTGCACAGTTCTGGTGCCCCGTGGCTCACTGTTTGCAGCACGGTAGCCCAGGAGAGTGGCAGCGATGGTCATCCCTGGCAGAGCCACACTGGAGCAGGGGCAGGATCTGCTTGGTGGCATGAATAATGGTGGCACAAGTCGGGAAGCTGCCATGCTCAGTGGAGGTGTGACGAGAGACTATGGTGCAGAGACCGTGGTGCAGGCCCACAGAACCAAGCAGATCCCATGCGAGTGAGACTTCCCCACGTACATAACCATGGGGAAGACCAGAAATACTTGGGCTGGAGTAACTGTGGGGGCAGGTTAGAGCCAGGGTATTTGGTTTCTGCATAGAATTTGACTGAAATTAATATTATAATACTTTCAAGCTAAAATGTGAACTATACATGATATTAGAAGTATGAACAGAATTGGAATATTTTAGAATGTTGGTTACTGTTCGTTTTGAGGTAGCAGGTCACTTTGATTGAGGTCTTCAGGGAACTCAAGATCTAGTAACAGTAGAACTTCAAGGTAGGGATTATGCTTCTGCTTAGGATATAGAAAGCTGGAAGAGAGTTTCACTCCCACACTAACAGTGAGAAGAATCAGATAATCTACAGAATCCTTGAGCCCATCAGAGAGTTGAGGTTGCAAGACAATTAGGTGATGTGAATTTCAAAGGATAAGACAGAGAGTGAAGATACACAAATTGTTTTAGCCTTGGCCAAGCATGCAAGGGCTAGGTGGAAGCCAGAAAGGCAGATAAGAAGAAAACAATGGGAATTTTAAGGAATTCTTAAAGGCTAAATGGGATAGCATGACAATTTAGCATCCTGGGGGCCCCAGGTTCAAGGTGGGTATGTACTCACTCACTCATCAGCTTTTCTCCACGAGCCTCCGCTGGGGCTCAGGAGAAAGACTGGGCCAGGGCAGGAGATCTGAGAGAGCTTCCCTTGTTTTATTGTGGTAAAATATACGTAACATGGCATTTAACATTTCACCTGTTTTTAATGTAAAATTCATTAGCATTAAGTACATGCACCTTGTGCAACCTTTGCCACCATTCATCTCTGGAACTTTTTCTTCTTCCCCAAATGAAATTCTACACCCATTAAACAGTAACTCCCCTCTCCCCCTTCCCCCAGGCCTTGGAAACCACCACTCTATTTTCTGTTTCAATGAATTTAACTACTCTAGGTACATCATTGGTTTTGTTTCAATTTTGTATTTATCTTCTGGCGAGGTAGCACACTGACTTGGTTCAAAACTTAAAAGATACAAAGGGATATATGGTGAAAAGTCCCCCTCCTACTGCTTTCCCCAGCCACCCAGTTCCCCTCCCAGAGATCATCAATGTTCTTAGTTTCTTGGGAATACTTTCAGAGATAGGTTAGGACTATACCAGCAGATATACTCATATATACATAGTGAGTATGTACATACACACCCCCGCACATAAAACAGACACATATACACACGCACATATACCGTCGATTCTCATTATCCACGGTAGTTGTGTTCTGTAAAGTCAGCACAAACATTGAATTCACGAATACTGACCCATTGCTTCTAAGGGGAATATAGAGTTACTTTCCTATGAGCCTCTGGCCACAACATTTTTGTCAGCTGATCAATACATAACCTTGTTTTATGTGTGTTTCTGTTTAAAGACACATTATTAATATATACTATTGATTCACTAACACTGAACTCATGGCCAACGGCACTATAACTCCTGGCTAAACAAAGAACTGAGCTAACACACACATTTTCTCAATAGGGCACATTATGGTCTTCTAAAACTTAGGAACCCTAGACAGCACTTCAGTACTACATTTGGGGGCCATTTTAAACAGTGCAATCACTAATAAAAAGCACAAGAATGTGGAAAATGTGGCACTAAATAGACCATGGAGAGGATGCTTGTTGACCATTTGAGAGCTGAGACAAGAGGGCAGGGCACTACCTTGTTCAACCTCAGTGGGACTGCCCTTTTGATGGTGTAGGCATGGAGGGCTGGTCAAGGTTTGAGGGTGGAGCAAGAACACCTAGAGAAGCTTGTCCACGCCCTTGGCCTTGTATGAATACTAGGTGGTGATCAGCTGCCCCTGGGAGACAGGCAAGAAACCTGGCCACTTCTGCCATAGGAAACAAAAGGTCTTAAATCAATAACTTAAGTCTCCATCTTAAGAAACTAGAAAAAGGAGAGTAAATGTAATAATAGGAAATAATAATAACAAGAGCAGGAGTTAAAAACACAGACAATAAAAATACAATAGAGAAAAATCAATGAAAATCAATGGAACACTATCTTGTTGCAGTGGATAGGCACAAAAATCACCCTGGTGTTCTCATCTGGCCTCTGATTTACATGTATCTATCAGAAGTAGACTTTGTCAGATGTTTAATTTTGTTACGATTCCTCTTTCAGATTCTACTCCTAAGGAATCTGTTACGCCGAGTGCAACTGACTTCACTGTTGGAAGGCTATGCCTCTTCTCTGTGTGCCAGTCAATTCAGCATCAGTGTCCCCTGCATGATCTGCCAAGCAGAATCAGACCGTGACAAATCTTAACCACTTTATCGACCTGAGAGATGATCCTGGATGGTATATTAAGTGACTAAGGTTTAGAAGTTACCAAACACCCACACTGAGTTTTAAAGACTTCCTTTGAAAGGGATGGTATGTAAAATTTGCCTATTTTATATTCTATCAATAGCCTCAGGGACATTTCAAACTTCACATGTCCAGAATGGAACTTTGGTTCCCTCCTTCCCCCATCTGTTTCTCCTCTCAATCTTCACCATCTCAGTAAATGACATTAGTAAACACCTATTGCCCAGTGTAAGAAAGAGGCCACCAACTAGCTATCTCCTTCTTTCTTATCTCCCTCTTTTAATCCAACAGCAAGGTCTGTGTCTCCTATTTCCAGTACATATCTGTCTCTCCATTCCCATTGCCACCATGGTCCAAGCCACCATGACCTCTCCCCTGAGCTGCCGCAATAGCCTCCACAGTGGACTTTTCACATCCAGTCTATTTCCTTCACAGCAGTGAGGGTGATCTTTTGAACACACAAATCTGGTAGTGATGCTCTCTGCTTAAATCCCCACAGGGCTCTACAATGCACTTTTAAAAACTTCAAATTCCTAATTATGATCTACAAAGTCCTGAACAGTCTGACATTTACTCATCTCTCCAAACTGATCTCAATCTGCTCTCCCTCTGGCTCGCTCGTTCTAGCATCATTGGCTTTTTTTTCCTCTTCCTGGAGCATACCAACTGATCTTCCGGGGGCTTTGAGAATACCATTCTCTTTGTCAGGAACATTCTCTTGGCCACCACAACTGCTTCCTTGCTAATATCACCTCCCAGGTAAGTGTCAGCTCTTCCGAGAAGCATTTCCTGATCATTTGAAGTAAGTCAGTTTCACTCCCACTCTCACCACCATCCTTTCATATCACCCTCTTGGACTCCTCTCCAAATAATTTATAAGTGCCATGACAGTGGAAGTTCACAGCCATTTTGTCCACCATTATATATGTAGCATCTAGTACAGTACCTGGAAACTCGTAGGTCTACAAAAAAGACCTTCAGGGCTTCATGCCTGTTGTTTCCTGTTCTGAAGGACTCTTCCCTCATCTTCGCAAGTGTTGCTCCTTCACATTGGTCCCCTGGGCTCTGCTCAGCAGTCAGCTCTTCAAGGAGGCCTTCCCTAACCACCCTATAAGCCTTCCCACCACTCTCGCCATCGCTCTCTTTTCCCTTAGTTAAGCCTTCATTATCTTTCTTCTTACCACCTGTTATGTGAATTATATTTTATATTTACTTGCTGATTGTTGGTCTTCCCCTTTGGAATGTGACTCCACAAAGGCAGTGACTGTTTAGTGCTGTGTTCCAGCACTGAAAATAGTGCCTAGAACACAGAAGACACTTAATGGATATTTGTTCAGTGGATAAATATAGAAAGCCAAGCAAACTCATGCTAAATTCCAGCTGAAATGGTTATGAAGCAGATTAGAAAATGAGTCAGCATTGAGGGCCAATTAAACTCTAAACATTTGGGGCTTTAAAACCCTTTCCTTGCCTCCTGGCCCCACCGCTGTGCTATAAGATGAGCGAAAAATAAAAAAGATCCAGAGTACCAGTCTCCTTAATTTTTCCTAGTGTCCAGGGTATTTTCAATTTAATTTGGCAGCTTTATGTGTTGGGAACAAAAGACAAAGTGAGTGGAAGAATAAATATCCAAATGAGTAGATCAGGGGCCTTCTTGGTGGGTGCTTGAAAGTGCATGTCAATATTCTTCTTGAAGAGTCACAGGCGGTTTGCAAAGCATTGTTAACATTACAAGTGAGAGTCTCAGTTCTGGTGCGTTATAAACCTAAACTATATCTGTAACAACAAATTTTTTCTTTTTAAAAAAAGACGTATCTCTGAAAAATCCAAAGAGCTTTCCCAATATTTATCTCAAGACTTCTTCTCACATGCATTGAACTTACATCATTTCAATGTATTGCTATCAGTATTTTTTAGAAGGCCACTCACAGGGAATTAAATTTGAGAGCTTGTGGATTAGGCCATTAATTGAGTCCTTACAGATATTTTGGGTCAATATTTGTCAAACCTGAGACATTATTTTCAATAATCAAGGAGCTTATCTTAAAGATGCTAAACTACGTTTCGAAAAATTTTCTTATTTAAAGGTTATAGGTATATATGTAAATATATACAAAATGTGTTATGTATATATATACACACACACACAAATGACTTATAGCAAATCATTGTAACAAATCAACATGTATTTGTGGTTGTGAAATTTGATTGTAAAACATATTAACATGCTTTATGAAGAACGCAGGTTTATAGGAAGGTATTATATTATGTGTGTATAATATTTTCCTAGATAGAACAAACTATGGGAATGTTTTGTTCTCTTGCTTTGTGTGTACTTTGACTGACCCATGGTTATTTGGACAAATTTTGAGTTATTTCCCTTGGTAGGAAATGACTGAGACCACACATTTGCAAGGTGTCTGGCTGAACTCATGGATATAACTCAGAGCTGTGAAACTATTTTTCTCGGTGTAGCTCTGACTGGGGTAAATAGAATTTGAGGGTAAATTGTGCCCTGGCCAGTGAGAAGCAATCTCTTAGTCCCTGAGCTGACACGCCAAGACGTCTTCTCTTGCCAGGGATAGGTTTGATGTGTAGACCTCAGGCCTGTGGGCTCAGTATGCTGTGTGTGTCATTCAGCACCTGCCCGGTCTTCGCTGCTCTCATGCACGAGGAACGGCAGTCAGAAGGTTGGGAAATGTGACCCTTCTGTCATTCAGAGGAAACGCATTGACACTAGCAAAACCCTTAAGGAGAAGACTTGAGAAAGCCAAAGACAGGAAAGCAGCAGCCTTCAGAAACTTGGGTGCAGAGCTGAATGCCTCTCTGAATTGCTCTTATCAGTTCCTGAGAATCTTCGAGGAGGATAAGAAGCATGAAGAAATGGAAGTGGGGTTTTAAGTCTGAGGAAACAAGGGTATATGTGCCATTAAATAACCAAGCATATTGGGTCAGGTTAATGATTAGCCACCCCCCTCAACACATTAAGCCTGCAAAATACATAGAAATGCGAACTGTAGCCACCAGAATATGTCTTTGACATAAAACATAACTTTAGGACCTGCGGTTCCTAACCAGGATCACCTGGGAGTCTTTTTCAGAATAAACGTGCCTAGGCCCCATCTCTGGCTTGCTGCTTTGTCTAGTGGGCTGGAGAATCTGCCTGGCAGTTTGCACTCACCATTAGGAAGGCCTGCCTCTCTTCCATTATTATCTTTTGGAGCACTGGGTTTCTTGAGGAGTTTTTCCCAGTTGATGTGGACCTGTCTTCCCTATCAGCTCACATTTGGGAGGAAGTTGGCCCTCTATGCTCACAAAGCACGAGATCTGCTAGTAAGGGGACAAATGGTTTTCTGAAAGGCCAGCAGAGGGAGCTGAGGAACAAGAATTTTCCTCTTGCTAAATATTCCCATGGCTACAGATATAGAAAAACAGACTTTACTCGGTTATAATTCGGAACAGATTAAACCAAGATCCTAATATCCTGGAATTTGGCAAGTGAATGTGTTTGGTATTTCAGTCCCACTTTGCCTCCCTGAGCCAGACATGTGGTCCTTGTTCCTGAGCGATAGGAGGACAAATGTAACACACGCCAGCCAACGTGGACGTCTGTGCTGCCTAACATCCTCTTCAGGGTGGAGACAAAGAGAGCAGAATTAAACTGGACTTTGGATCGCAAGACAAAATGACCATACATTTCTCTTCAGATTGTTTTTCTGACAAATTAGAGAATAGTTTTCCTTAAGGTAATAGTGTTATTCTTTTTGAAAGCTGTCTTATTGAAGAATCTGATGACAAGCCCTTCCATTTGATCCATAAAGGAAACAGCTAATTATTCAGGACAGAGAGCATGAGGTTGATTTTATGCTAGGTCTGCAAATGAGTCAAGCAGGTAATTAATAAATGAAAAGAAGAATTGGCCATAGAAAGGGAGGAAAAAATGTTAATTCAACCTAGCCTTGCAATTGTGAAGAGAAATGGAAATGCTTTTAAAAAAAAAAGATACAAACTTGAATTGTGAAAGAAATGTATTGATGAATAGAATCCATTAAGTTCTTGAGCAAATGGAATAATAATAACTTTGTATTAATGGCAGAACTTCAGGTTATTTCCTCGGTGTTAGTGGGGAATGATGGCCAGAACCAAATGAAGAATAAGTATTATTTGAATCAGAGTCCCTGTTCTTCAGATGGTAAATGAAATAATGGTTATAGAGTGAATCAGGCCAAAAATAGCTATAAGGGTTTTTTTTTTTTTTTTTTAATTTACTTATTTACTTAGAGAAGCTCCTGCAATGGGTCAGACTTGGCTTTTCTGGTTTCTGCGTAGATGACTGCCAGCCTAGGAGCTCTCCGAGTTGTTCCACATGAAGAACACACTCAGCTTTTGGTCTATAGCTCCCAGCCCGGGTGGTTCTGGACACTGCTGAACCATCCCCCCTTCCAAGAAGAGTTCTCTGCAGCAGGTGAATTCCTTCTCAGGAGGTCAGAGCCCTCGGTCATCTGGCAATTTCATAGGATTGAATATATTTGCTCCCTGACATGAACTTGGTGGTTTTTTTCTAGTTCTTAAATGACAGGGTGTCAACTGGAGGCTGAGATGTAGGTGAAATTACCTTCAACTCTCTAATAACTGGGCCTGTGGAAAGTGAAAACCAAGATTTCTGCTACATCTCCCTAGGGTGGACTAATCATATGTCGTTCTCCGAGCCTCTGCTGCCTCCTTGGCTTTCCACTTCCTCTTGGGTTGTCTGGGTCATCCCATGTCATAGCTGCTTTAGTTTCCACTTCAAAAAATCACTTGCACGAGTATGTGTGAGTCTTAACTGAAGAGGGCCTTGGGAGGTGAAGAAGGATGTCAGGTGAGAGGTGACAGCTCAAAATGCAGCCCCTCTCAGTGGCACTCATTTCTCGATCCTTCTACTCTCTGCTCTTTGGTGGGTTTTCCAAGGAGGTCCAATGACTGCTCTTTTTGTTTGCAGAGCATTTCAGCCATTTTCTCTTGAGCCTTGGTGCTAGCCTTCATGGAGGTCCTTGTGGCGGGGGGTGGGCTTGGGGGGTGGCCTGAGGAGAAGGGGAGGTGAGCTTCTTCCCCAGGTTGTTTTCAAATTATTTTTCCAAAGGGGAACAGTGCCCTTCCTAAGACAAATTTTGGTGCAAGCCATAGGTTAATATTTTGT
The DNA here is from genome assembly GCF_041296235.1 of Equus asinus. Lineage (NCBI taxonomy): Eukaryota > Metazoa > Chordata > Mammalia > Perissodactyla > Equidae > Equus > Equus asinus. The sequence continues at coordinate 44,773,398 of NC_091795.1, read as the reverse complement.
CAACCTCACTATGATGATTTTAACTCAATTACTGGTATCCTTGAAAGAATAGCTACTCATGCCTATATTATGCTCCATTCACAACCTTGATCTCGATACACAGAAGTGGCTGGTTGGGGAAAGGAAGAAAGTTGAGAATGTTCTTTAGTAGGAAAAATGTGCACTCCAAAAGTATTCTTATTAAAGCAAATAATACAACGAAAAGAAAAATCCAATCAGTTTAGATGGGCACATAATCATAACGAAATATCTCATTACTTCTTTTCCTCCCCTCCTCTCCCACCTGTTCTCCAGAGGCAGCCACTTTTGGCCGTTTCTGCTTTGAGTTCTTCTGCTGGTTACAATCATAACTTCCCTGTGTGAGAAGGATGACTCAGCTCTGAGCACGAGGGCGGGCCATGTAAACTGGAAGACTTAACTTGAAACGTGTGAGCAGGAAGTCAGGTTAGAGCCACTTAAAATGCCGAAAGAGGATGGGCCTTTCACTGTTGGTTACCTCCTCACATCCGGTAATTCTTAGCCCAGCACCATCAGCATCACCTGGGAACTGGGCAGAAATGCAAATTCTCTGTCCCTACCCTGAAACTTACCAAATCAGAACTTATGAGGGTGGAGCCCAGCCATCAGTGTTTTAACAACTTCTCCAGGTGATTCCGATGAGTGCTCAAGTTTGAGAAGCATTGCTCTAAGTCAACCACAGAAATCCCATTCCTCTTGCCGGTGATTGGTTTAAGGGTGAACACGTGACCCTGTTCTGGCTAATGAGTTATGATGAGAGGTTTGTTTGGAGGGCTTCTGGAGGGAAAAAATGTTCCCACTGTCCCTTGTAACCCATTTCAGAAGCAGAAGGAAAAATGACGTGTCTAGGGAAAGAGAAGAGCTGTCCAGCGAGGTCCCCTCTGGAACATCCCTGTGACCCTTGTGGGACACACTCTGATGCTACAGAAATTATCCTTCACACTTACATGCTGTGGCTTCTCCCAAACTGTAGATCCTTCAAGATAGACAGGGATACTGTGGTGGTCAGCGTGGCAGTGGAGAAAGTCAGCAGGGCTCCCGAGCTTGCCTTAGATAGCTTCTACCCTCTTATGGAGCTTGGGCCAACATCCTTTCCTCCCAGAAGGTAAATCAGAAGATGTGGAATATGATTCCCTTTACCTTCATAATTTTATGAAATTGTAGTTTCAATTGTCTAGCACAAATGGATTGAGAATGTGTATCTAGTTTTATTCAACCCCTCACCCACATGGTCTGATCTTGAGGTGGCACTTACATTGGTGAGAAACCACCATGGGGGCTCTAGGGCCAACTCAGATGGGCATCTGTGTTCTACTTATAAAGTTTTCTGACCTGAACTTCCTTTAGCTTGATGTGGTTCTGCCACAGCTGATATTTCTCTGTACTTTTTGATCCTAGTTGAATGATACATCTGATTCTGTCCTCTTTAAATGTCAGAATGTGACATTCTGTTTGTTTAAAAGTATTTGTTTTGTGTGTATTCCTTAATGTTCTTCTTATGATTAAATATACCTTAAACTATTGCTCCCACGCTGTCTCTGATCAGGGACCCCCTTTTAAAGGACAAGGCACGGCAGAGGTGTCATGATCTGGCCCTGGGTTGTTGGGGATGACCCAGGATGTTGAGGCTTTTACTTGCTCTAGAACTGAATCAATTCACTCATTTCATTTTCAGCTTCAGATTCTTTCTCTGTGAAAGACAGAGACTAATTACAGCCTCTGACAGATTTGTGGTGCGGAGGCTGGACAGGGGTGGTAGGTAACAACTGTGGTGTTATGTAAGGAAAGCCAACGGTCTGAAGTGTAAGCAAGCACACTGTCACCACCACTAAGGGTGGCAACAATCACTTGACCTTTTACATTTTCTCTTAAAAAGCAGATGCAGATCCCTCTAGCTTTTCTCGTCTAAATCTTATTCATAATGCACTGGCAGGAAAGTTTAGGTTTCTTTAAAATCAGAGTGAAAATTTAAAGGCATATTTTAAAGCATTCTTTTTTTTTTTTTAAAGATTGGCACCTGAGCTAACAACTGTTGCCAATCTTCTTTTTTTTTCCCTGCTTTTTCTCCCCAAATTCCCCCAGTACATAGTTGTATATTTAAATTGTAGGTGCTTCTAGTTGTGGCATGTGGGACGCCGCCTCAGCATGGCCTGATGAGCGGTACCATGTCCACACCCAGGATCTGAACCAGTGAAACCCTAGGCCAGTGAAGCGGAGCTCGTGAACTTAACCACTTGGCCCCGGGGCCGGCCCCCTTTTAAAGCATTCTAAGTCTAGAGATTTTTATGATTCTCCGTTCCACTTGCCCACATGTGATTTGATGTATTTTGTAGTGATATACATTTATTCTCTCTTTCCAAATCCATTAAATTAATTTTCATAGAAAGAGCTCTGTTTTTTTCTTTGCACTCATATTTCATTGGTGTAAGTAATCGACTTCATCGTATAATTAGAATAGTAAGTACAGCTTGTATTATCTTGGGATGCATTTGTTTGGGAACTGATCCAACCGAGTCAATACGTACAGTTCACTTGGTGGGAGTGGACGTGAAAGACGTACTACCAGTAGTGAGCACTCAGCAGACCCTGGGAGCCCTCAAGGAGGGTTACAAAGGACTGAGCAGAGTTGGGAAGTTAGTTAAGGGCAGGTCCCTTGCAGGAGTCTCTTGTGTGCCAATCAAATGTGTTCCCTTCAAATTGGTCCTCTAGAGCCCGGCTACTCAAAGTGTGATCTGAGGACCTGCAGCATTGCATCATTGTGAACGTGTTAGGAATGCAGAGTCTCAGGCCTCACCCCAGACCTCCTGAATCAGAATCTTCACTTCAACAAGAACTCAGATATTCAAAATTACAGGAATGTCTGAGAATCACTGCTCTAGGGTCTGCTTTAAGGCCTCTGTTTGTCCCACTCTACACACTGAAAGAAGTATGTGATGAATATGTGATAATCTTGTTGTAAAAAAATGGGAAAGATTGTTTTGTTGGAAATTGCCTCCAGAGCCAGCTTATGGGTCACCCAAGAAAATCAGTTTCATGACCTTTGTGTGAGTTTCTGCTTCCTACTGTAGTAAATTACCACAAACTCAGTGGCTTAAAACCACACAGATTTATTCTCTGATAGTACTGGAGGTTGAACTCCTAAAGGTCTCCCAGGGCTAACGTCAAGGGGTCAGTAAGTCTCGTTCCCTTTGAAGGCCCTGAGGGGAGAGTCAGTCTCCTTACCTCTTCCAGCATCTGGAGAGTGTCTGCATTCCTCGGCTCGTGGCCCCTTTCCCACATCATTCAGACCTCTGCTTCCATACTCATATTGATGTGGATTAAGCCTGCCCCAGCTGGAGAAGCCCAAGGTGACCTGGCCTACATGCCAAACTATACGACCCAGTGGACTTTTTTTATGGTATGAATTAGGACCGCCCCAGGGAGAGAAGCCCAGGGCATCCTCACCTACATGCCGATCTATATGGCCAGATTCGTATCTAAAGTTATATGACCGCACAATAACCAGACCCCATCTGCACTGAAATCATTTAATGACTTTTTACATCATCTTTTCTTTTCTCCAGTAAAAATAAGTCACGTACCCATGCCTTATAAAATTAGCCCTAACCCTCAACTCGGGGCAGCAGCAGGAGCTGTGACCGCCCGTGGGTCCTGTCCCCACGCACCAGCTCTGCCTGCCCATGGGCCCTGTCCCCATGCCAGCGGGGGCAGCAGAAGCGGCGGCAGCAGAAGCTCTGACTGCCCATGGCTCCTGTCCCCATGCTATTCCACACTATTCTCTAAATAAAAGAGCACTACTGCCAGATCTTAAGAGTCTAAGAAATCTTTCTTTTGACCTTCGGCTCACCGACCCCGCATCAATATCAATCCCCCTCTGCCTCCTTCTTATAGGCTCCTTGTGATTACACTAGACCGACCCGGATAATCCAGGATCGTGTCCCCATGTCAAGTTCCTTGACTTAATTACTTCTGCAAAGTCCCTTCACACGCTGTCAGGTTCCTGCGATTAGGATGTGAACGTCTTTGGGAGGCCATTATTCAGTGTTCCACATCGTCTTGTCAGATATTGGAAATTTAGCATTATTTTTAAGGAAATCTTAAGGAAATTTAGCATTATTATCTTACTATTTAACAACTCCTGCTATGTCCCAGGCACTTTACATACGCAAAGCCTAATCCTCACAAGAATAAGCCACAGCAAGTATTATCACTTCATCCTTATAGATAAGAAGCCTGGGGCTCAGAAATCACAGTGAGGGGCCGCCCAGTGGCCAGGTGGTTAAGTTCACGCACTCGGCTTTGGGCGGCCCAGGGTTTCATTGGTAGGAATCCTGGGCGCAGACATGGCACCGCTCATCAGGCCATGCTGAGGCAGCATCCCACATACCACAACTAGAAGGATCCACAGCTAAAATATACACAACTATGTACTGGGGGGCTTTGGGGAGAAAAAGGAAAAATAAAATTTTTTAAAAAAAGAAAAATAAATCACAGTGAGACAGAGAAGGGGTTCGCACTCAGACCCTCATGAGTCCAGGCCTACCTCTTGGTACCTGGCTCATGTCACCAACATAATCACCTGATTTATTTCCAAACTCAGTATGAGTGACATTGGATAGTCCAGGGTTGTCCAGTTACCTATGTCCACTGATCTAAAGCCCATGCTTATTTTGAGAAGAAAACTTTAAATGTTACACAAAGACCAAAGTGATAGTTTTGGTGAAAAGCCCTAGCAACTTCCTGTGCACTATCAGCTAACTGATCAGAGCCCCAATTCTAGAAATCACACACCCAGATAGGGAAGGTCCCCATCTTTAAAATCACGGGAGCCAGACAGAAGTGCTTTCCCTTCACAGAAGGTGGCTTGAGAGATGCCACTGACGAGCTTACGTGATAAACTGCGGCTCTAAATTTTGGTGGGGCGGAGGAACGAAGCTGGGACAGAACAGAGATCGCAAACATGGGAACATTACAAACAGTTTTTTCAAAAGTAAAAATAGCTCCTACGCTTGCCCTGGAAGTTTTGCTACGGGCAGAGATCAAACGCCCCCCAGTTATGTGTCCATAATCACTCTGTTATTGGACTCATCCAAAAGGGTACGTTCTTGGTGCACAAGGACCACAGTCTGCCTTCAGCATTTCTCCACCTCCTGGACACAAACATCCTTTAGCAAGGTGGGCAAAATCTATGTGGTTTTAAAATGTGTAGGCTATTTTCTGACATACTTCCCCACAAACCCCTGCCAGATATTTTGGAATATCTGAAAGTGATCCTAATAGATGCCTCTGCTTGAGTAATATGATCCTTCAAAACGGAGATGAATTTTTATAGAAATCCTGCCAGGCTTACAGATGTGACTGATACAGAAACACAAGACACCCCCAGACTCCAAAGGCTTATTGTGGATCAACATCCTCATTCTTTTTTCCCACCCCACATGTCTGGAACCACACATAAAACTTCTTGGTGACAACTTTAACTAGTACCAACTCTACATCAATACTGGCAACAGTTATGTTTCAGATGAAAGTGTGTACAAGTTTTAATTACACTGAGTACTTAAAATTTCATATACAAAACTTGTTTTGAATAACACATAAAGTAAGGCGACACCTTTTATGAAACTGGCCCAAACTCATTTCCTCATTTTGTTATCAGAGCTAACAATCAGAAATTAATTCCTTGATTTATTTTGAATTTCATACTTTATTTTAAGGATTATATTGTGTATTTTCTGACCATTAAGGTTTGCAACAACTCATGAACAAAATATAGATTTCTGACCTGATCCCTAGGCAAATTACCTCTCCAGTCCATGCCTCAGTTTTCTTATCTGTAAAATGGGATGAATAATACAATGTTGTCATGAAAATCATGAGAAGAAAGTGGATTTGCATTGGGTATGAAAGCCGGGTGTTCTCTTCGCCAATGTGTGGACTGAGTTCAAGGTGAAGTTACACATTTGCACTAATTCTTTCCTTCACCAGCAGGTCTGGCTGTTCTGTGTGAAATTACTCAATGTGAACTGCAGGTTTACATATCACTGGCGAAATCAGCTGCCTTTGTCACTTCCTGTTCTGGCAGCACCCTGCTGAGCATCTCGTGATCTCAGGAGAGTAGAAGCTGACTGACGGAGTGGTCCAGGTTGGGCTTAAAAATACAGTTCTCGAACTGTTGCATTAGATTTCCTCTTAGCAAAACCCCAGGTAGACGGAAGATGACAAGTTTACCTTTCTGCGACTTGGACCCCTTTCTCTTCTCTGAGTGTCAGGATTAGAATTCAACCCCTCCCCACGACACCACTTCCTTCCCCCCAATATGTCCAAGCTGATAAAACTGGGTGTGTCATTGTTTGCACACGTGCTGGGCCATTGGGCGGGTAAGAAGGGGCTCATTAAACCACACCACTGGTTTGTGGTCCAGAATTAGTCACCATCCTTAGCATGTCAGCACTGCAGTGCTTTGTGGACAGACAGCGCCCTTCCTCCCTCCTTTCCATGCCCTTCCCCAGTGGGTCCAAGCTGGCTTTGCAGGCTGGTGGGCCTTTTCAACAAGGAACAGCAGGTCCCTCCTGTTCCCAGGTTGGAGCCTGTATAGCACATTTTCACTTGTTAGCTACCACTTGCTTTCTTATTAAGTTACATGAAATGGAGCTTCAAGGGCTCTTCAGGACACATAAATTCACCCATGGATATTATTTTCTTCTCTAACATTTATTAAGAATTTGCTCCATGCCAGACCCCGTATTGAGTGTTTTTGGTGTATTATCTCATCTGATCTTCTCATCAGCTCTATGAGACAGATGTACTAATTACCTTAGCTTAGAGAGGTTAATCAACGTGCCCACGGTCAGGCGGGTAGCCAGCTGAGGAAGGCGGGTTCAAACCCAAGGAGTCTAGCTCCAGGGCCTCTGCTCCCTACAATGCTTCTCACCTAGTTCAGGCTTCTGGACTCCTCGACCTTTCCACATCACTTATGGGCACATGAGTGCTCCAGGACAGCTTTGTAAAGCCCTGTGCAAAGGACAGGACAAATGCAAGCAAGTGTCACTAGGTGCAGATGCCCTTGGGCTGGCAGTCAACAGGTACACCCTTTCCCCCCTCTCCAAACTGGGGAGAGGAGAGCTTGGCCTGGCTTCAGCCGGATGCCCATGAGTCTGTGCTCCAGCAGAAGGGTACCACCACCTCTTTGCTCTCTCTTCTTATGGGGCCAATGTGACAGTGGCTGGTTTGCTTCCTGAGCTGACCGTTCCAGTGTTCATGGAGGCACATTGGCTATCGTTGGTAAGAGTGTGGAATAGCTGGCAAATGCCACGGAGCTGAGCCTACCGGGAGGTAGGCAAATGGAGTTCCTGTAGTCAGAGATTTCCAGCACATGACAAAGGAGGTCATTTATAATCTAACAGTCTGTGGCCTTCCACTTGGGAGAGGCAGACAACTTCATGCCCTGAGAACATGTTCAAGGAAGTGACGCCCCCTGTTCAGGAGGAAGGAGCCTATAAAGTTAGTCTGCTAGTTATGGGCCAGGCTAGACCCTCGGGGGATGGAACCCTGCTCAGGTAGCTAGCGAGCAATGCATCTCTGTAACCAACACATTCCTTGTGGCCTTCCCAGTCCTTGTGGCTATTTCATCACTGTCCTGGGTCTGAGCAGGGGTCCTGCAGGCCTCTGTGGTCTGCTGTGGGTATACTATAATGACTGCTGCATCCAAATGTTCCCAGGGGTTTTTCATTCCAAATGCTTTTTTCAGAAGTGGTCCCTCCTGTGGGGTACAACCTGACACTCATAACCAAGAGGAGGAAGACCGTGGGTACCTGCTGACCCTTCCGCCCGTGGTCTCAGCCTGCACATGCGATGGCACCAGTGCTTTCTCTGGCAGAGTGTGCTCATATGGAATGAATATCGCCCAACCACACATACAGAAGGGGTCGACAGGGTCCTCCAGGGCGGAAGATAGCTCCCTCACCCCAAGGGTGATGGCAAGTCAGGAGAAAGTAGAAGTAGTAACCAGGGTGACCACAATGTCTGTGGGCCAGCAAAACCCCTGAGAGGGTGGGTCACTGGCCCTAAGGAGGGTTGGTGGTCTGGTGGCCATGTTGTTAGCTGTGGGCCAAGAAAGCCCTAGAAGGAGGGTCCCTCAGAAACCCTGTGTGGTGGATTGATCACACACGGGGAACTAGAGCCATTGGGCTCCCGCATTCAAACATTTGGCTCCTCTCCATGAGCAGAGACCAAAGACGCCTCCCCAAGATGGAGCAGTTCCTGTACAGTTACACTCTGGGGCCTTCTGAGAAAAGAGAAGTGTGCCCTCTAAGGCCCAGGCCACAGGAATCTGTCGGTGGAATCTCTTTGCGGTTGAGTGAGCCCAAATGACAAGCAGTAGAGGGTTAGTGCAGAGCTCTTCATCGTGGAATGAGGTGTCTAGACTGGCCCATCTGGAGGGGGCAGACACACCCACCCTTGTCTTGAACTGGACTCAGAGTGAATACATACCTGTGTGGGGTATGTAACTTCCCAGAGACCCCCAAGGCAAAGTTGAACAGCTCTGCTAAGACCGCAGGTACCACCCAGGCTCAGCATGCCCTGTCAGCATGGACCATAAGATCCCAGGCTGGATGGGTGCAGCTCCCAGGTTTCCACCCAGGAAAGAGTTGAGAGATAGAGCAGAGGAAGCCCAGAAAGGGCAAAGTCGGTGGGCCAAATCTGCTGCAAGAGCCCCTCATGGGAAGCAAGATGGCTAACAGCATTTTTGCTATAAGAGAAATGGAGGAGTTGCTAAGTCTTAAACCGTGGGGAAAATAGTGAGAGCCTGAAGGGGCAGGCCAAGCTCAGCAGTCTCCGGAGAACATGGGCAAATGCACCTAAGTGCTGTCTACCTTGGCACTTGGCTTGGGCAGCCTGCACAGGGCACTGGCTTTGTGTTCAAGGCCAGGAGGGCAAATCTGGGCTTACGAGAGCCTGCAGCAGCCACCCAGGTGCCTGCACCGTGGCTGCTGGTTGATAGCAGAAACAGGCTCTGTGGAGCCAAGGTGAGGGAAGCGAGGTGGTCATTCACAATGAGGGACGCTCTGGTGGACTTACCCACACTGGGCTCCCTGGGCAGCCTGCTCAGGCCTGTCATTACTCCAGGACCAGCTGGAGAACTGAATGCCAGCAGGCTACCCCAAATCCTGGAGGCGCCTTTGGAAAATTCTAGGAATGGGCTACATTGACTGGGAACTTCCTTGTGGCGGTTTGTCACATTTGGGACGGCATATGAAGGGGCGATAGAAACCTAGAGCCGTTGTGAGAAGGAGAGTGACGAGCCTGAACCTGGTCAAGGAGGAAGGACAAGGACACCCTTCTTGCCCTAGGGCTCCCTCTAGGGATCAGCGAGCAAGCTCCCACTCCTCACTAGTTCTGAGGGGAAAGAAAAGGGCACTGAATCTTGGCCTCTTGACCGTTTCAATCCGTCTCTGGGGTCTGGTGTGAGCTAAGCGCGTGGGAAAATCTGCTAGGGAGGGGCTACCTGAGGGGGCAATTGTGAGGCCCAGGCTGCTCTGCCATGGAGAGACTCCTGGACCTTGAGATGAGGCGTGAGGGATGGGAGATGGGAGAAGCTATCCCTCCACCCCTTGCTCACCTGGCCTGCTTGGTCAGGTCATCCTGCAAGTTGCTCTGACCTCCTGTGCTCAGCGGTTAGTGCCCATAGCTCAGGGCTCCCGGGGGGGTGACAGGCCCTGCCACTGACTATGGCCAGCCAGTCTGGGATGGACACAAATCGGACATACAGATGTGCCTTGAGTGATTTTATTAACACACTTCCTGAAGAGCACTTATGGTGGCAAGATGGAGACTCCCAGATCCCCACAGAACGTATTGCTCCCAGGAGATGAATAATCTGGCTCACTTTGGAAGGAGGAAAGACCCCAGTTGGTTGGGCATGGACATGTCCTACACTGGGAAGTGGGAGGAGTGAGGTAAATAATCTCCCTCTTCTTCATCCAGACACAAGAGAGCTATGGGCCTACTTGATGAGCCGCTGGGGTGAGAGAGCAGAACTATGAGCTGAGCAGGACCGTCTGAGGAGTGAGCTGAGGAGTTCTCGGGGTGGCCAAGAGGCACAGCTTCCCTTCTTCCAACGGAAAAGTATGAGTCCCTCCTGGACTCAACTTCCTGCTAGATTAGGGCCCCCAAGTTCTCCAGGTGCTAGGGAGCTGACAGTTCCCCCAGGCCCCCTAAACACCTGGCCTCTAGTTTAGACGCTTGGCATTTGAGCCTCAAATGTTTATTTCTCCTGGGCAAAACCTCTCTTACTCTAGCCCCCTGAAAAAGGAGAACAACCGTGGGCGGCCACCCAGCTGGGGCAAGCCTCGCAGTGTGTAATCGCTGCAGGATGTTGCGAGGATGGGGGCCACGGGCACCTGTGGGCCCTGCAGGTTATTACCTATTGCTTTTACTGAGGCTGCTCCTCAGCCACTTTACGGCACCGAAAAAGTGTAAGGTCAAGGAGATGTCTTTTTACATTATCTAAAATATCCATCCACTGGACCTCAGCCCTGAAGACCAGACTCGTATCCAACTGCCCACTGGCCCTTCTCCACTTGCATGTTTACTGGGCCTGTTAGCTCACTATGTGCTGCCCTCCACCCTCTCTCCCCAGCCGGCTCCTTCTCCATCTTGCCCATCTCAGCAAATGCGAACTCCATTGTTCCATTTTCTGAGGCCGTGATTCTGGGAGTTTCTCTTGATTCCTCTCTTTCTCTCACACTCCTCATCCAATCTGTTAGTGGAGCTGGCAGAGTTGATCCAGGATATATTTAGAATCTCAGCACCTCTCACCAGCTCCCTGGCTACCACCAGAGCCCGTGCTGGTCCAGATGGTGTTGCTTTCGTAAAATTTAGAAAAACGTTAAATCCATGACTTAATGCGTGGACAGAGCTCCACGCTTAGGCTCTGGGCCCTGGCTGGATTCTAGCTCCACTCACCCACGAGACCAGCACCAGCGCAGGGCATCAACTGTACAACCACGCGTGGTGTGCTGGCTGGTCCACACTGGTCCAGACCCACTATCCTCTCTCACCTGCACTGTTGCCATCAGCCTGTGTGCGATGTCTCTGCTTCCGCCCTTGCAGAAGGCACAAGTCCCACTCTTCAGACTATTTGCCCCTTTTGGTTTCCTGCCAGCCTGCTTGAGCTGGGACCTCTCATCTCATCTTCTCCAGCCCTCAACATGGAAGCCATAGGGATCTTTTAAAAGTACAAATCGAGTCAAGTCACTCTTCTGCTCAAAACTTCACTCCAAGTAAAAGCCAAAGTCCTGGCCAGGTCCTGGAAAGCCCTGTACAATCGGGCTCCTGTTGCCTCACCAACCTTGTCCCCAAGGGCCCCCTGCTCCCTCTGCTCCAGGCACACTGCCACCTGCTGTCTCTTGGTTGGACTTGGCTTGGTCCCACCTCAGGTGAGACTCTTGCACTCACTCTCCCTTCTGCTGGAAAGTTCTTCCACAGATATTTACCTGCCTCATTTCTCACTCTTTCTAGGTCTACTCAAATGTCGTACAGTCCAACTGTTTAAAACTGCAGCCACATCACCTGAAACCAGACCTCTTCTCGCTTCCCACAGCACTTTCAGTTTTCCTCCACAGCACTCACCACCATCTAACATACCATACATAGTTTACTTATTTATTGTGTTTATGTGTCTCTGCTCACTAGCATAAGCTTCACAAAAGGAGGAAATGTTGTCTGTCTTGCTTTTGGCTGTTTTCCCAGCACCTAAACAGTGCCTGGGACATTACAGGTGAACAATTCATTCGATATTTGTTGAGTGAATGAGTGACAGGAAGCAGACTGGGCCTCTTATATTGAACCATATGAAACTGGGTTTTTTTGCAGGTCTAAAGTGGTCAGATATCAGCAATTTCATGGGGTTCAGCTTCATATAATGTGGCCCAAAGGAGGTGTTATGTGGGGGACAATTGCCTTTTATTTGCTCTGTGTGCTTCCTTTCAAAAACTTCAGGTTCTGTTTATAATCCCTTGGTAACAAATTTCCCACTTAAATGGACATTTCTGTCCCTAATCCCGTGATCCACGGAACTGTGTTCCTCCAGGTACAGCCTTGGCAGCAACAATGCCAGCCTTGGCCTTTGATACTTTAAATACTTTTATTTTGGCCATGGGATAATTGGAAAAAGTAAAGGTTAATAGACTATCAAACTGTGACCAGCCATCGGAACCAACATCAGAGACATTGGCAGAGGCAACATCACTAATGAGACAGGGCATGTCCACTTCTCGGCTCAGGCCCTGGAGGAACAAGGCTCTGAGCCAAGATGACTGTCCTCTGTCCCTGAGCTCACAGAGTGTTCAGAGGACAGAAGTCTCTTCCTCCGCCAAGTTTTTTTTTTTTTCTTCTGTTTTCTCCATATAGCCAAGGGAAAGGGAATAAAACCTTGAACTTGTGCCTTCTAAATTCAGCTTTCTTAGGGAGAGACACACATCAGAAAGATCTTTCTTTGGGTGTCTGCAAATGCCACACTCCAGGACACACATTCTGGGAGCTGGTCATATCTACAAGATGCAGCCATTAGCCCTACACACTTCAGTGGTAACTAAAAGTGCAGTTGCTACTCAAGTGCTCCCCCAACATGGGGCCCACACTTCGATGCAGGAGCGGGGCGTGGGGCGGGGGGGACACGACATAAGCATGTAAAACTGGCTAGCTCATGTCCACGAAGAGAGATTGTTTCTCCCAACCATCTTGACCTTCTCAGACCACATTTTATCTCCCCACATTTGAATGAGACGTGGGTATAAAGTATTATACTTTTTTTCTTAGATCTATTATAGAGAAAACAACAATACAAGTGTGACTACAAATGGCACCTGGCACCGCCTCTCGGGAGTGGAAGGGTTTGGGTACACTTGACCCATCTGAAGAGGGTCAGCCTTGGCTGAGCTTCTGCTGACTGTGGTCTCGTGGACATGCAGGTACAAGTGGCTGCATCGCTGGTTGTTTAAAGAAGCCAGAAACCCAGATTCCTATATGAATCTCTTGATTTTAAAATCATGGCAATTAATTCTAATAAAGAAAAAACCCTCTACGCGAGCAAACATGAGGAGGTGTCAAAAAGTGGGTCCTCTACACAGACTTTTGGGACTTTTGGGGCAGCAAAACTACTCTATCTATGATGATGATGATGGACACACGTGTTACGCATTTGCCAAATCCATAGAATGTACAACACGAAGAGTGAATCCTAATGGAAACTATGGACTTTAGTTAATAATAATGTTTTAATATTGGCTCATCAGTTCTAACAAATGTACCATTAGCGCAAGCTGCTAATAAGCGGAAATGTGGAACTGCATGGGCAGTGCATGGGGGTGGGTGGTTTACGGGAACTCTCTACATTCTATTCAATTTTTCTGTAAACCTAAAACTGCTTAAAAAAATAAGATCTGTAAATTTAAAAAAAAAGTGTGAACTCTACCCAAATTGTCTGGATAAGCTCATTAAGATGCAGTCTTTCAAGACATTCCTTTTTAGAAGGGCATCCTGCAGGTTTTCTCAAACAAGTCACCTGATTCAAATTCTAGGCCACTGGAAAGTTCACAAGATGAGGGGGTTTCTTATAGACCACCACTGGGGAAAGTGGGGTAAGGGCTGGAGTAGGGATTCAAATTCTCAGGGAGCTGGGGTGGGAAGGATTGGGGTTGCTGTTGATATTTGCAGGTAGACAGTGAAATCAATCAAAGTACACGACACCTGGGCAGGTGCGGCAGCAAGGAGAGAATTCTCATGTGGATGAGCAGGGGTTGCGGGGCATACCTAGGTGGGGGTTGGAGGAGGTCCAACTAAGGGGGAGCAGTGTTTTCACAGACATTATTTAGAATTACCGTATGTGGTGATGATAACAACAATAAAAAAGCAGATGGCTTCTAGTTTTGTTATACTTTTTAAATTCTCTGTAGACAATGCACCCTATTGCATGGGCAGCCCCACTTATTGCCCTCCTTTCCTCTCCCACCCCACACTCACCACTGGGAAAGAGACATTGTATTCAGGGTCTGCCACCATGGGCAGGGCCTTAAAATTTCACCAAGTACCTACCTCTTCAAGGACTGTGGGAGACACGGGGGACGCAGGCCAATCCTCAGCCACCTGTCTACATTCCAAGAATTTTTCAGTTAAATGTAAGCGAATGAAAGTGAAATGGAAAGCCCCTTTTGTTTAAACTCCAACACCAAGATTTATCTTGGTTTATGCCCCTCCCACCCCAAATGTACAGTAATTCTGTTGAAAACAGCAACCATAAAGCCCTTTGGCTGGCACTCACAACAAAGCGCCTCTTTGCTCCTCCTAAGGAGAACCTCACTGATCAGCAGGGCATCGTCCTACTGCCTAAGGACCTGGTTCAGAGAAACCTTCCTGGTTTGTCTCATGAACAGAGACCTCCTGACAAAGGTGGACATCCACGTTCTGACTCTCTTGGAATCTATTCTTCACTCAGAGACTCAAACTGTGCAAAACCCAGAAAACTGAACTCCCCTTCTCCGCCGTCCATTTCTCTGATGCTCATCAGCGAGGTAGCTGGAGCATTATCCTTCCATCCCCTCCCCAGGCGTTGTTACAAATCCCTGCAGAAAACAACAGCTACAACAGTGATGATGAGGAGGATGAGGGTGACAACCACAACCTGGAGCATGTGATGGGGAAAGAGAGGGAGAGATCTAGTGGCAGCTGACTCTCTCCAGCAGATCTAATCACCACGGGTAAGGTGTGACTGCTTTTTCCTGCGCAGGGTCACTTAAACATTCTGGAGAACTGGCGGGGGTAGGGGACGATGGCAGTTTAGTAAAGTGGAAGTAATAGAGAAAAGGCTGCCGGAAGTTTGGAATGCTGTTCAGCACAGTGAGCATCAGCTTCCCCTAAGGAAGGATTTAAGGGAACCAAAACAAAATAGTAGAATGTCAGTCAAAATTGGAGGCTTGAGGTTTAGCTAAAAGTGGTCTTGTAGAAATGCAGGTTTCCTGTGGCTACATCCTTGGATGTTTCAAGAAGCAGGATTTACGCTTTGGAAAACCAAACCAGCCAATAAGCACGTGGAAAGATGCTCAACAGTATTAGCCATCAGGGAAATGCAAATCAAAACCACAATGAAATATCATTATACACCCACTAGGATGGCTAAAATAAAAAAGACAGGGGGTAACAAGCGTTGGGGAGGACGTGGGAAAAATGGAACCCTCCTCCATTGATAGTGGAATGTAAAATGGAGCAGCCACTTTGGAAAACATTCTGGCAGTTCCTCAAAAGTTTAAACTTGAGTCACCACATGATCCAGAAGTTCCACTGCTAGGTACATACCCAAGAGAAACAAACTCATATGTCCACACAAAAACCTGTACACGAATGACCAGAACAGCATTATTTATAACAGCCAAAAAGTGGGAAAAATCCAAATGTCCGTCAGCTAATGAATAGATAAACAAAATGTGCTATATCTATACAACGGAGTATTATTTGGCTATAAGAAGAAATGAAATTCTGATATATGCCACAACATGGATGAAGTTTGAAAACATAACGATAAGTGAAGGAAGCCAGTCACAGAAGATCATATATTATATGATTTCATTTATATGAAATGTCCAGAAAAAGCAAACAGAGGCAGAAAGTAGATTAGTGGTTGCCTAAGGCTGGGGAGGGAGAGTGGGAAGGGACTGCTAACGAGTGTGGGGTTTCTTTTGTGGGGGATGAAATATTCTAAAGTCGATTATGGTGATGGCTGCACAACTCTGTGAATATATTAAAAATCATTGAATTGTACATTTAGATCGGTGAATTGCACGCTATGTAAATTATATTTCAATAAAGCTGTTAAAAAAACAAAACTAGTAAGATGAAGGTCGAATATGAGCAATTGTCTCAACATGCAGAGGACAGTAACAGAGGTGACAAAATGAAAGACAAAGGGGCAACAAAGCAGAGACCCACCATGCAGGTATTGGCGTTTCTGAGGAAGACCCTAGATCTAGTGGGATGAAAGATCTTTAAATAAAGATGTAAGAAAACCCCCCTTTGCCGATTCCCCGCAAAATCGCTCAGACACATAGACACCTCGACGTATCTGACCTCTATAAGTGGCCATTAAGCACATGAAAAAAATAACTTGAGTTTCATTGTTTAATTATTTGCTTAAATAATTGGCAATGCTTTTTCTTCTTTTTAAAATAACAGCACCAACTATTAGTGAGGCCATGAGGGAAGTGGGCCCCTCATATATCACTAATTGGAACATAAATTGGTAGAATTTTCTGGAGGACAGTTTGGAAATACACGTTAAGTTTTAATATTTTCTTATCCACTTTCACAGCAATTCTATCTCTAAGAATTTACCTGGGGGTGAAAGGAGTGGAGAATGGATTTACCCAGATATTTAGCTATAAAAATATTATGAAAATTTGTACATATCTCAAATACTCAATGATACAGGGATTTGTTGAATAAATGCTGATCTCACCAAACAATTAAGAACTATGAGGCCACTACTAATGATATTTTGAAAAAATGCTTAATGATAGATAACTATTCATGTTTTTTGTGAAAGGAAGATAATAGCTTATAAAACAGCATACACTAACTTTTTTAATTAAAAAATATGTATACAGGATCTAATGTACAGCATGATGACTATCGTTAATAATACAGTATTATATATTTGAAAGTTGCTCAGAGTAGATCTTAAGCGTTCTCACCACACACACAAGAGTGTCTATGTTAACTGTGTGAGGTGATGGCTGTGTGAATAATCTTAATCTTGGTAATTGTACATCTGCAATGCGTCTGGATGTATATATACATATATATCAAATTATGTTGTACACTTTAAATATATACAACTAAATTTGCCCATTATTCCTTAATCAGTTAAAAAATCCATATATACATACACTACATATAAACGTAAATAGAAAGAGAGAGGTGGAGACTGAGAATGGGAAAAATTTTCATTACACATTAAATGGTAACAGTGATTTTTATTTTAGGCTCATTTAAAACCTGCATAGACTCCTATAATGGTGAAAAGAACATTGAAAGGAATGTTAAAGAGTGCTCCAATGACTGTCATCTCAGGTGGAGTCCAAACCCTCAGCAGTGTGTCAGGCCCAGTGGCTCCTCCTGCAGCCGTACCCTGCAGCCTCATGCCATTCCTGCTACTTCCCTAAGCGGGTTTCCTGTTTTAGCAGCCGTCTGCTGTTTCATTGCCCTGAACGCCCTCCTCCCTCCCACCTTGCTTCCTGCCTGCCTGCCCTCTCCTGGGTTACCTCTCCCGGGAAGCCGTCCCTGGCCACCCAAGCAGAGCTCCCCATTTTCTGCTCTCGCCCTTCCCTGTGCGTGCACTATTTTTGTACCTCGAATAGCACTGCCATTATGTTTACACTCCTCTCTCATGAGTCAGTTGAGGATTAGGCCAGGTTCTTAATCATCCTTGTTTACTCAGCATCCAGCACAGTCCTGGATAAATGTTTATGGAGTGCACAAGTGAACGAATGAATCAACCAGTCTCCTGAGCTCTGGGCTCACATACTTGCAGGACATCTGCACTCGACTACCCCATAGGTCTTTAAATGCAACACCCCCAAACTGAGCTTTGCATCTTCTCCCTGGGGAGCCTCAACTCCCCGCTCCTCATTAGCAGGGCTTGCTCTTTTGGTGCACTCCTCATTTCTGTGATTGGAGCCTCCCTCTCTGCAGGGACTGTCGACAGACCGTGGGGTCTCTTTTTCCTCCCATAGAAATTCCCCGTGGGCGATCAGTCCTTCCACCTGAAAGCCTTTTGCTTTGCTTTCCCTTCTTCCGCTGCATGCTGCTGCCGACCTCTCTCCCTCACACTCGCTCTCACCTGGACACATCTCATCTCTCATCTGCCACAGCCTCCTCATCTCGATGCCAATAACAACTCTGCAGTGGCTTCCATTTCCTCCCAGGTAAAGTCGAAACTCTTTACCAAGGCTTACCAAGGATTGAGGCCCGATCTAGCTCTGTCTATCTCTCCAGCTTCATCTCTCCTCCATCCCACCGCTTTCACCTTCTTCAGGAGCAAGCTGGTGTGTTCTTTTTTGCCTCTGTGCCTCTTGCATGCTGTTTGTTTTGTCTGGAAGACTTTTCCAACACTCTTGCCTCCCTAACTCATTCATCAAGCCTTAATCTAAAAGACGCTTCCTCCAGGAAGCCTTCCCTCACAGTCCAGGTCCCAGTTAGGCCCTCTGATATAAACTCCCAGAGCTCCCCACACCTCCCCCCACATACCCCTTCTCACACTGTATTTAATTGTTTACTTAATCACTCTTCTCCCTCAACAGACTGTAAGCTGAATGGGGGCGGAAACCAAGCCTGCTTCTTCATGAACATTCCTTCAATGTCCAGCAAAAATTAAGTCCTTACTCAACAAATGGTTAGCATTCAGTAAGCAAATGGGGGTAGGAATTTTTGCTTTTGCTGTTGGCGATGCTGATTCAAACTTTGGGACCAGACAAGACATCTCGTTCTTCCTTTTCTGAAGAGGAGAGCAGCCCTGCGGCAGACAGTGCCCCTACCCTGCCCCAGGCCACTGACGGCCCCGCGAGGGCCCTTCGGAGGGAAGGCTGCGGTGCTGGGCCTTCCCAGGGGTGCGTTTCCTCCAATGGCCTTCCCAAGTATTCACAGCCAACTTCCCCATCAGTCATGAGTTTTTCCAAGACTCACAGGAACCTGCCCTAAAGAGTTAAGGAAGTTCTCTGCGTGTTTCTAAATACCACCTCCAAAATACTTTCAGAGTTCCTGAGTTAAAGATCCCAGGACTGAAACTTTGGATGGTGTCAAGTTCCCCGTGGAGACTCAGAGACGCTGCAGGGCTGGGGCTCAGGATGGCTACCGCCCCACCCTACCCCTACTCAGGATAGGAAAAGGAGCAGCGATGTTTGGGTCAGGCAGGCAGTAATGAGAGTGGGGGTCCAAAGTCTCCAATTGGCTGAGTCAGGTTCAGAGGAATCAGCACCCCTGGGCGGTTGGAGGGTAGCTGGGTAAACCAGGTTGGGGTGATGGATTGGAGTCTTGATCACAAAAATTCACTCCCTTCTCCCTTCCCCCCGCCCCCCTCAGCGCTGTGTGTAGTTCCTGCCTCAATAACTTTGACCTTGGCTATGGGATGTGTATGGGCCACTGGAATATGAGCAGACATGATGCGAGCAGAGGTTCTGGTGCAATTCTTCCCTCTTACATTCTTGTCAATCACAATGAGAAGAATATGCCTCAGGTCACCACTCCTCCTTCAGCCTGGTCGCCTGAATATATAAGTTTTGGACATTTTATTTTTAGATGGCTATTAGATATCTAAGCAGAGATGTGGATGATTTGCGGCTCAGGGGGCTGGTCTGGGCTGGAAATATACGTTGAAATCATCAGCAGATATAAGGCATTTAAAGCCTTGAGTCAGACAAGCTCACCAAGATGTGAGTCTGGGTGGAAGAGAAGTCCACTGAGAGAGTCTTGGTTTCCTCCAACATGCAGAGGTCAGAGAGATGGGACGGCATCAGCAAGGCAAGGGAGACGGAGCAGCCAGAAAGCCCGGCAGACAACCAGGCTGGTGAGGGGTCCTGGGAGCCAAGCAGAGAGGGGGCTGAGTTGGAGAAAGTGGTCAAATGTGTCCACAGCTGCTCAGAGGTCAGTGAATGAGATGCAGACGTGACCGGTGGGTTCAGTGACAGGGGTGTCATCAATGTCCTTGACAAGAATATATTCTGTGGAGTCATGGGAGCAAAAACATCAACAGAAGGGGTTCAGAGAGAATAACAGTAGATAATTCTTATGGAAGCTTTGCTTAGAAATGAAGGAGAGAAATGGGACTGTAGCCGAAGGGCCAAGTGGCATCAAGAGAGATTTTTTTTTAAAGGTGGGTTAAAAAATAGTAAGTGTGAATGCTGATGGAAATGATCCAGAAGAGAGAAAGAATTGATGAGGCGGTAAAGATGGGAGGTGATGACAATGTTTCATCTGCTGTAACCGGAGAAGCTTGAGTGTGGGCTCACATGTACGGAGGTGGGCAGATGTAGTGGTGGGAGCCTGCAGACATTCTCTTCCAGTTGCGTCAACTTTCTCCGTGAAACAGGAAGCCAGGTCATCAACAGACAGTGAGCATGTGGGAGGCGAAGAAGAAAGTGTGACAGAGTAGGCCAGGAGAGCTGAAGAATGAATGGACCAAGGATGTGTAGCTTGCATGCTGGCAGGCAGCGACTGTGGTGAGCACTTTGTACCTACTATTTAATAAATCCTCATGGCAGCCTTATGAAGTAGGGCTTATTATTTGCCCCATTTACAGATGAGGACATGGAAGCACAGAGTGGTCAAGAAACTTGTCCAAAGTCACACAGCAAGAAAGTGGGAGAGCCAGGATTTGAACACAGGCAGTCAGCTTCCAGGCCCAAATACTTAACAACTAGGTTAGGCTGACCCAGTTAAACATATGAAAGCTTGTTGCAGAACTGGACTAAATGGAATAAGGGTTGAATTATTGTGGTGCAACCACTGTGTGTCAAGGTCTGTAGTAGCCACCTTCACAACTTTGTTCAGTCATGGGTATTATCAACCCCATTTTACTGACAAGGACACGGAGGCCCAGAGAGATCCAGGTGCTTGTTAAAAACTGCAGAGCTAGGAAATGGAAGAACTGGGTTTGGGACTCATGTTGGTCTGATTCCAAAACCCACACCCTGTACACAATACCAGAAAATCGCTAGAGCGTGTGAGGGGGTCTACCCAGCCACAGCTAACTTATTAGCTAAATCCATCAGAACGCTCCCTACAGCAGGCTGGGGTCCCTTAGAACCTTTATCCTGAGCAGGTGGAGAGCTTACCATGTGGTCCTTACAGCAGGAAGAATTTAAAGGAAGGTGACTTTGGGGGAACACTGGTTATCATACTGGCCATTTTCAGATGCTTGATCCATTTGGTGAGGAGGAGGGGCTTAGGGGCAAATGGCAGGAATCCTGGCATTTTCTTCTTCTTTTAATCAGAATGCTAGCCTTATATCACAAAAGCACTCACTCTACTTGTACAAGCATTTCCAAAACCCGTTTTCTTGAGAAACAGTGCTCATCAAGCATCATCTACACTGAACAGCCACCCACTTCCTCAAATGCAAGGAAGCAGACAGTTAAAAAAAAAAAAAAAAAAAAGCCGAGAGGCCGCAGTTGTTTATCACGACCTCGTCTCAGGGAGGCCTGAGATTCTTTCGAACAGGAGCTCTGCTTCCCATGACGCACAGCGAAGTGTCAACTGGGATATTTCTGGTAAAACTGAAAGCAAGAAAAGCGAGGT
Source organism: Equus asinus (assembly GCF_041296235.1). Lineage (NCBI taxonomy): Eukaryota > Metazoa > Chordata > Mammalia > Perissodactyla > Equidae > Equus > Equus asinus. Next base: position 44,752,035 of record NC_091795.1, on the reverse strand, counting down.
GCACGCTTCACGAGGTCCCGGGCCCCGTGGGACTGTGGGTGGAATTTGGAGGGGTTTGGGTGCCATCTCCAAGTGACAGATGGGTGGACCTCTCATCTGAAAGGAGGAGACACGTTGGCCAGTCGACCTCAAACCCAAAGTTGCTTGTGAAGCGACATAAAGGGGAAAACACACACACACCAGCTGGAGGGAAGAATCGAAAAAGCAAGAAGGGTGCGAATCCTGACAGACTCGCCGCTTGGGCAGGGACTCGCCGGAACCAGAGGCAAAATGTCCCTGAAGTTGCCAAGAAACTGGGATTTCAACCTGAAAATGGAGGCTGCGAAAATAGGTACCGTCAATGTCTTTTTGTTACCTTTGCGGTTCTTCTACTTGAGCTCCCACTATTTGCATGTGGGTCTGCAGGGAGCACAGGCTACTTAAAAATGGGTCTCTCACAAATCTGGGTTTGGGGAAAAATTTGCATTCAAACGGATATGTTGGCTCAAAGTTCCCTAGCACTGGGAGGGGATTCTCTTTCATTCGGAGGTGGCGGTGGCATGGAGCTCCTCAGTGTGTGGGACCTGGGGTACTTCGGATGGGCCAAGCCTACAGATCAGACACAAAACTGTGAGTTTTTCTCTATTTATCCTGGAAGGATAATTTGCCTCCTGTTTGGAACCTCATCCATATTTGGAGCGGTTTTTGATGGGAGCACTGAGAGTAGAGTCTTTTGAAGTGCTTCCTCTGTGAGTAAACTCGAGGTGTCCTGTGTTCTGAGTCCGCTGGGTCTCCAGGCCTTCTCTGTGGACCTGGGGGGCTGAGATGGGGCTGCTTGTAGCAACAAATAAACAGTGAGGACAAGACAGGAACATAGAGACATTTGAAGGTAGAATAAAGACAATTTTAGTTATAGCGACAGAATGGAAGGGAACTCTTTGCTAGAGGAGCTAAAAAAGAGAGACACATTTTAGATTAATTATCTTAAGGGTCGCTGGCATGCTTTCTCAGCTCTCCTGGCCTTTCATTAATGACGATGGTGATCCGTTGATTTTAATCTGGCATGCACTTGTGATGAGTTTCTTTATGTGGGTTTCTTCTATTGAATCGATCACAGGACTTTAGTGTGGAGCAATTGGGCCAAGAGGGATTCTCTGTGTTTTATTCTTATCCCCGTTCAGCGGCGTGGTTTCCTTGACCTTAGACAGAGGTAAGTGTTCAGCTGTTTCCAGCGGCTTGGAAAAGTTTTGCTAAGAACAAAGTTTAGACTTGGGCCTCCAACAGTGGTTAATGTGCTACTAGAGTAAGCGGTCTACTGCAAAGTTACATAATGGACGGTTAACGACGTAGGTCTGAGAAAGGATTTGAAAGAAAATTGAGAGTAATCAGAGGAGCCATTTATCTTGGTGACCAGGGAGGTCCCTAATCAAGGTAGAAATCACTGCATGCTGAGGTCGGTCCAGAGAACAGGGAGTGTGTGTGCCTCTAAGCAAGAGATTTTCCTCCTAACTGCTGCTGATACCAATGCCCTTGGCTAATGTTATTCTATTATATGTCATCAAAATTGTTTTTAGAAGTAAAACTTCTATGGTTCTATTCCTTTGAAAGTGTCCTGCTTCTCTTCACGTGAGGTCATTCTACCTTCCCCTTATCTGTGTTTGAACAGGTCTTACTCTCCTTCTGTTTAAAACTGGGAAACGTGAGACAATTAACAGTTAAGTGATTTTTTTTCGGGGATCTAGGAAGTTACCACCTTCGAACTCATGTCTGAACATGCTCAGACCTGGGAGTGGGTTGGGTGGATTACATGATTTCTACCAATGCTTCCTAAATCACGGTCCCATGGATAGCCGGTATCAGTTACCTCCAGTTATTGTTAAAGATGCAGATTCCTGGGCACCATCCTGACTTATGGAATCAGAATCTCTGAGGATTAGGCCTAAGAATCTGTAATTTAACAAGCACCCGGCCCTCTATCCCACCTGATGAAAAGGCCTGCTGTACGGCTGGCATCTAAGTCAGTATCCTTGAGAGTTACCATTCATCCAGCATGGAGCGCTGTGCCTGGTCTTAGTGGGCACAATATAAATATTTGTTGACTGAATGAATGATTGACTACAAGAAGATAATGTTATTTAGTATTATTTACTGAAAAAAAAATTACCTAATGAAATATAGACGGGCCCTTGTCGTTATCCATGCTATTTACAAGTCTGTCACCCTGAGAGATGGGACTGCAGCCAGAATACCTTTCATGAATGTCATGTCGATGGAGAGAGTCACTGACTCAACCACTGGATCTCAGGTCCCCTCTCCAGCATCCTGTGTCCAGGTGCGTCTGTAGGAACTGGCTTAACAATATATCAGAGATGCTTACCTCTATTAGGAGGATGGGTGGAACTGGGAGTCATGTCAGTCAAGCCAATGACCTGTGGTTTTCCCAGCCTGAGCTAGTAAGGAGTAGATCAGGGTTTCTTAGCGTGGACACTATTGATATTTTGGGCTGGCTAATTCTTCGTGATGGGGGCTATCCTGGGCATTACAGGATGTTAGCAGTATCCTTGGCCTCTACCTGCTAGATGATGGCAGCAACTACCCTGCCACCAGTTGTGACAACCAAAAATGTCTCCAGACATTATAAGATGCTTGGGGAGAGACATCTTCCCTAGTTGGAAACCACTGGAGTAGATGAGCAGCAAAAGGGTGTGATTTTAAGGCCACTTTGACTGGAACCCAAGTATTACCGCAAATTCACTGTCCAGGTCAATTTCCAAGAGGCTCTTATTAAGCTATAGTTTAAGGGGGATGGGCAGAAGCACAGGGAGTGCAGCAAGTGCAGCACATGCTTCAGGAAATAGCAAGACACTGGCCCAGGAAGAGGCCCCAGCATTTTTCTGGTGGGCTGCACTTCCAGTTTCCCCTAAATCTTTTGTGTGCTGAGTCAGGCTGGACTGAAAGTGGAAGTCCCTGAGAGTGGGGAAGGGACTCCCCACTGTACATCCATCTCAGAGAGCTGAGGAGGGCCCTGCTGGAGGCCAGGGCTGACCCGGAAACCACCACCTGGGCCTGGCAGTGGTGGGAGACCGGGACGCAGGCCCCCCTGCATCTGACCTATTGATCCTGGTAGGGAAGAGGGGTTGGAGGAAAAGGGGATGCAGAGCGAACAGACTTGACTTAAGTTGGAGCCAAGACCACACAGTTCCTTTTTTGATCCTTTATCATTTTCAATTTCAGTCTAGCAATTAAAGCTGTGACAGCCTTCTGTGGTTTTCATGCACTGTTACTCCAATCTACTCTTTCACATATTTGTCTTTCTCACTGAATTGTAAGCCCTGGAGGGCGGGTTCTAGGAGGCAGCATCCCTTCTTGCACACTGTCGGGGGCCTGGCACATCCACTTCCTTGCCTGGAGGCTCCATCGAGAGGGTATTGATCATCCAGGGAAGGCCCCCCCGTCTGCCCGGTGGTTGGGAGCATTTAGTGGGAAGATTGCTGGGTGGATTTCCGGACCGCCCATATTGTATCCAGTCGCAGGCACATCTTTCTCTTTTCCTCATTTCCCCCAAGCCAAAACAGGGGAGAACAGGCCCTAGACAGCGTGTGACTGTGAGACACATGACGAAAGTAACCATGGAAAGGTGGCTGCTTTCAACTTTTTTTCCCTCTGAAATTTAATATTGAAAAAATTTTTATTTAGAAACAAAAATGCATTACTCTAGTCTCCCAAGTAGTAAAGTGAAAAATATCAATAGTGGGGTTTTTTTCCCACTTGAGTTTTTTCCATTTGATAAATCATTATTTGTCTGAAGTGGGGTCTCGTTTTTTCCTTTAGGAAATTAGACTAAAGGGAATAAAAGCATTTCTTACTTAGGATCTTCACAACTAGATCAATTTATAAAGCCATAAGGCCTTACGCACTGTAGGTCATTATTCTTGTTAAAAGAAGTCAGACTTGAAAGTATAGTTTTAGGTAGATAAATACATAGATACACAGACACAGATAGAATTAAATATACTAAAAAAGTCCTGTAAATCAATAAAAAATGATAAACAAAATAAACAAAACACGAATAGGCATTTTATAGAATAAGAATACTACCGCCAATAAATATATGGAAATATGCTTAATCACCATAATCAGCAACTGCAAATTAAAAGCACGATGACATACTTGTTCTCACCCACCAAACTGGCCTTAAAATGAAAAAGTCTGATAATACCAAGTGTTGTCAAAGACGTGGAGCAACAGGAACTCTCGTAACGCTGAGGATACGACAATTTTGGAAAACAATTTGGCATCACTTAGTGAAGTCGACAATGCACAAACCCTGCGAGGCAGCCATTTCACTTCAGAGACTGCCTAGACACATTCTCGTGCCTGGGAACCAGAATAGAGGTACAGACGTTTCATAGGAGTATTGTTGATGACAACAGGAAACAACCCAATTGCTCATCAATTACAGAGTAAGAAAATAAACTGTAGTATCTTTATAAAATGGAATGCTACACAAGAGGAAAACTACTTAATTATAGTTATACATTTAAATGAGATTGAGTAGCAAAAGCTTAACATTGGGCCAAAAAGAAGCTCACAGGAAAGCAGAATAGGATTCATTTATACTAAGATTAAAAATTATATATGTATATGGCAAAACTATAAAGAAAAGCAAGGCATGGACTAATATAATATTCAAGGGGGTTGGTACCTCTGGAGGGGAAAAGAAGGGGAAAGCAGTTGGGATGCTTCACAGGTACCTCAGTGGGAGGTACACAAGAGTTTATTTTATTATTGTTTGTAAAATGAACAAAGAAATGAACATGTAAATAAACCCTCAAAAATCTGGAAGGATGTGCATCATTCGTCTCTAAGAGTTAACCATGGGTGAGAGATTTATGGGTGAGCCATACTTACACACATATATATTATTAGTTTTAAAGTAGTTTCCAGAATTTCTATAATGAACAAGTATTAACCATGTTATTAAAAACACCGAAAGCTAAAACAAATTCCAGATTCCGAATTCTGGACTCCAAGTTCTTGGCCAGGCCTACTGGCCCAAGGTCTTACAGACACACCCTCTTTGGCGATCAGCAGCCAGCTGCAAAACCCTGACCACACAGATTCGAACAAGCCAGGACCCACACCTGGTCCTCTGTGGACTTTCTGGACCTCTAGTCCCAGGATACAGGGCTTTCTGGGAACAGCTCCATGGCCCCAGAGTGACCAGGCCAGCCTGCTGGAGCATATTCGTCACCTTCTCTGAACACTGAAACGCTGGCTCCCCAGGTCAGGAATCCTGAGACCATGCAGGCCATGGTGAACTCGTCTTGGTCCAGTGTTCAGCTTTGGTGAACACTTTCTTTACAATTCATTGCCATACTTACAAGGTGCTAATCCGGACCAGCCTGCGTTCTGGACCAAATTTAGTTTATTTGCTGTGGCTGAAGCCTTTGCCGTCCCTGAGCAGCTCCAGGTCCCCGATGGGGAAAGGTCCCCACGTGTGCAGGCAGAGTCAAGGAGAAGAAAGTGACTTTCTCCACAGGGAACACTGACGCAGGGATGCCCCTCCACGGCCCATGCCTATCTTTATTCCTTGTTCGAGTAAAATGTCTGTCCCCATGTTGTTGTTGACTTACCTGTGGGCTTAAGTTAAATTCTTTCCACAAGATGCGTACCACCTGCTGCCCAGGCCCAGGGCCTCCCGGCCACTTGGGAAACAGGGACTGATGTCATGTCCTGCCCTTGTACACAGCAGCAGAGTTAGGACCAACCTAAGTGGTGAAGGGATGTCACAATCTTGATTTCTACTCCCTCACACACAAAGTGTCCCCTGCAGGCGCTGGACAAGGTTGCCCTGGATTCTGGACTTTGTGTTAGATTGGGAGCCCAAGTTCACTGGGATTGGCAGAGGCCAGCTCAGTGGCTCCGGGCGCTTGTGTCTCTAAAAATGGGTCAAGAGTGCGATGCCCTGTGGCCCTGGTGTGGGATACACAGCCATAAATACCTTCCAATTGCGGTAGTGCCGCCATCTCTCCCACCCACACTTCACAGTTTATAACTCATCTGCACAGCGTCTGACGGGAGAACTTGATACCTTCTCTGCCTGTCTCCAGAGCTGGCCCGCGGTCCTTTGAGTAAGGAAAGCCTGCCCGATGCAACTCTCAGGGTGCCATCGGTGAGGGACTGCAATGACGATCGAGTCAGGAGTTGCTCCCCTCAGAGCTTGGGGATTCAGGGAGGCCTGTTCAAGGACAAAGATGGGGTGGCTGGGTGGCAGGTGCCCCAATGGTGCTAGGAATTGTACCACCGTGCTTCCCGTTAACTTGCCGCCTATTTTTCTAGAGGACTCGCTCCTCCTGGAGGATTGGCCTTCTGTGTCCGCCAGGTTCCTGGAGGGCGCGGCAGCGCCGTGGCAGGGGTGGCAGGCCTGAGCGGGGGGCGGCCAAGGCTGGGACTCAGGGAGGGGGCCACGCTGGGGACTACGGGGCCGGCGAGGGTGGGGGCATCCCACCGGGAGCCTGGTCCCTGGTCCTTTTGGCCAAGATGCTCCTAACTGAGGGGCGCTCGGAGTTGACCACAGGGCTTCCCTGCCGAGCCAACTACACTCAGCAGTAGACTTTGATCTTCGAAAATGTCTAGGATGTGTGTAGTGCAGTATGTGATTTGTTTTTTTTTTTAAATCCCAAAGTTAAGCAAACTAATAGAGTTAGTTCTAAGTTTCAGAATTAATAGGGAAAGTTCACATACTGAGTCTTGTGGTGGTTTTCTTTAAAGGTTTAAATTTGTATAACACTAATACTTGGGAGATTTTAAGAAAAGCATTCTTTTTAAATAACTGGTATGAGAAAATAGGCTAATATTTAAAATATTCAGAAAATTGTTAAACTTTGCTCCTGTGCAGTTGTCATGATGAACCACAAAAACACCAGAATTGTACCTCATGATAAGGCTTTAATTGCCAGGAGCTTCTGAAAATACAATAATTCTAGATAGAGATATATTAATTTGAGTTAGTTTTCCTCTCTGTAGAGTGTGCTGTAGGTTTTGTCACTGAGTGAAATAGGAACAAATGTGAGTTGATTCATTAACATTTCCTGGTAGTTAAAATTACTTTTTAAATGCTTAACTCTATATCTGTTGGATTCAAAATCTCAGTTGAAACCATTTTTATTTGCCTGAAATATGTCATGAGCTGATAATGTAAAATACGCATAGAGAACAGTACTATTCTTTTTGAAGAAGAAGAAGATTAGCCCTGAGATAACTGCTGCCAATCCTCCTCTTTTTGCTGAGGAAGACTGGCCCTGAGCTAACATCCGTGCCCATCTTCCTCTGCTTTATATGTGGGACGCCTACCACATATGGTGTGCCAAGCGGTGCCATGTCCGCACCCAGGATCCGAACCGACGAACCCTGGGCTGCCAAGAAGCGGAACGTGCGCACTTAACAGCTGTGCCACCAGGCCGGCCCCAGAACAGTACGATTTTTGTAAAAACAAAAATATGGGAACTAATATTTAAAGCAGATTGACTATATAACGTAGTGCATTATAATTTGGATTTTCACTTAAACTCTCAAAATTAGAAGAGCTGACTTAGAAAGGCTTCAAAAAGGAAAAATGAAGTGTAGACGTTTTCCCTTTCTCTGAACATTCTGTTGTTTGAACAGAAAATAAAATGGCATTAGAAAACACCTAGGATTTGTTTCTACAATTCCACACTGTGTGCAAAGCCCTGAGCTGGGAGCGGATGGGAACATGCTTTACGATGTATAAAGTAACAGAGAAATCATCCTCAGTTATTCCTCTTACTCGTCTGGCCCAACCATGTCTCCCTGGGATACATTTTAAACTCCAAAACTTGCAATTCTTGTGCTAGTATTAATATGTACAGTTGTAATAGTATTTTAAAGAAAGCAAAGACAAATGATCTATTTACACTGTAAAAAAAAAAAAGCAAAAACAAAAACAAAGGAATGCCCATTATGGGAGTTTTGGAATGATCCCGGGACCTATTGAGAAGATAAGTTGTGAGGATGGGCCATCACACACAGCACAGCTTGAGAGATAAGAAGTGCGTGACAGCTCACAAGGCAGCTCTATGGCTAATCGGGTACAAGAGATGGGAGTGTGTGAGGAGCTGAAGGGAAGCCCCAACTGTGGCCACAGCCATTGCGACCACAGGACACCCGTGGAGAGCCAGGGATAACATGGGTGAGAGCCGGGGTGAGGCACAGGCCAAGCGGAGAGATTCCACCCAGGGGACGGTATGTACATTTTGTAGAGTTTCCAGACAGGAACTGAGATATGGAAGTTACAAAGAGAGAAAATAATTTGCATTTCTTGTCTTATGTTTCACTCATCATCATTTTTCTCCTTGAAACCTTTTTTTTTTGTCCTTTGAAAGCTTTCTTAAAAAACAAAAATCACTTTACAAAAAAAATTATACCAATAGGTCTAGCAGCCAAATATAAAGACAGTCGTGCTCTTTGCACCTGCAGGGCTTATGGGGTAGTGGGACAGACAGGGAAACAATGACAAGACGCGAGACAAGTCCTCTGATGGGAACAGCCTTGGGAGCCATAGGAGGGCGCCCAGGAGTAGGAATTCTGGTCTCCCGGCCACCCATCACTGCCATTCTTTTTCTTTAAGGTGTGGACGGACATGTTCTTCAGGGAGTCGCAGACTTGCCATCTTTCTCACCCTGGTTTTCCTCTACATAGTCTCTGTTTCTTCGAAGGAGAAAGAAGCTTTATAATTTCATATGGCTTCTCCTTGTGAAGGGATTAAACCGAAAGTGCCTGTGATCTGGCCCTGCTCACCTGCCCGCTTGTCTCTTGCCACACCCACTTCCTTCCCCAAGCACGCACACACTCTCACTGCAGCCCTCAGCCACAGCTTACCTTTCCCAGTTCCTGCTCTTTTTCATTTGCCTTGAAGCCTCTCTACTCAGGGCCCCCTTTTCACCCCCCAGTTCCTACCGCTACGTAAGTCACAGTGAAGACATCTTGTCCTCTGGGAGTCCCTCAGTCTGCAAATTGCTGGAAGGGAAATGTAGTAATCCTTTCCCAGCCATTTAGACAGAGAGGCTTGTAGCTCTAGAGACTGTGGACCTCCTTTGTGGTGAGCTCAGTGAACGCTCCTGAACTTGCGTGCTCTGAGTCAACCCTACCAACTGATCGCTGGGTAGTCAAAGAAAGATATTTATCCTTAATCAGTAACAGGCAACCACAGTGCTCTAGGCTCTCCCTGGAGAGAATGAACTCAAACTGCCTGTAAAAAGTGGCATCGACAGAGGACTCTCTAAGGGGTGACTTGTGACTTGCCCATTGACCCTTCTTGATAGAGTTAGGAGAGCAGGAGGGTGTTTAGTCAAGAAAACAGAAAAGCATGCATGGACTTGGCACCCTTCTGCTAACTAGCAGAGAATCCCAGGGCAAGTTGCTCAACGAATAGGATTAATTACGCGTCTGTTGAGAGGAGGAAGCTACATCATGCGCAGAACACGTTAGGGGCTCGGCAAACACCTGTTTCCTTTCTTTATAGATAATCTCATTGCCAACCTCGGAATGAGCTAAAGGCTGTGCTCGGACTGCATGCGCTGGAGGCACACCCTCACACAGTGGGCTCACGGACCTGTGCTTTAATGGCACACCCTCGGTTTTTATCTTTGCTGCAAGTAATCATTTCATGAAATCTGCTCCTGTTTGTGTTGTAAAAATGAGAACAAGGCGGCCAAAATGTACAAACTTCCAGTTATAAGATAGACAAGTCCTGGGGACGGAATGTATGGCATGGTGAGTGTAGTATTGTATATTTGAAAGTTGCTAAAAGAGCAGATCTTAAAAGTTCCCACCATGGGACAAAAAAATTGTAACTCTGTGCAGTGACAGATGTGAACTAAATTCATTGTGGTGATCATTTCGCAATGTAACATATATCAAATAATTGTCTTGTACAGCTAAAATGAATACAATCTTATATGTCAATTATATCTCAACAAAAACCGAAACAAAACAAAGAACGTGACCTTCTCTGTGAAACCTCGCTGACCTCTCCCAGGTGAAGTGCTCCACGCAGAGTACCTTGAGTCTAAATATCCTAAACATGTGTCTCATTGTATTGTTGCTCTTCGTTGTATGTTTGATGTAAGCCCATTGTTACACAGTACCTAGTAAGGTACTGTTTATACATTAGTTGCTCAATAAATGTTGTTGAATGACTGATAAAAAGCTGTGAACAAGGAGTGGACAATGCTAGCGACTCCTATGTATAACTCTATGAGGAAATTAGTTGAGAATTCAGTGCTCAGAAACCCTTTGTCTTCTTTGAGAGACCCAAGTGTTTCCTCCTTTCGGGTAAGACAGTTGTGCAACTCATTGTGTTTCTCCTTTTATCTTGGCTGCCAGGAAACTCAGAGCTAAATTTTGAAGCTCACTCACAGCAACTTTCAACCATTCGATTAGCAAACTTATATTTTCCTGTCTTTGATATGAATTTGTATGTTCATGGCAAATGAGTTTTTTATTTGAATATGAAAACACCGTTAAGTCTTTTCCTTTAAGAAGAGAGTGTAAGCATAAGCAATCTATCAGTACACAACTCCTAGGAGATCCTGTGGGTACAGTTCATTTACTAGTAGCAATCGGGCATTACAATTTTTCCAAGAATGGTGTTCAAAATTGTCAGTGCTGAGAATCAGTTCTTTTTGTTCATAAATGAAAACACGATTCCACAACCACTCATATTCTTTCCCTGGAGTTGCATAAGATGATGGTATCATTAGCACATTGAGGCCGGTCATTTGTTCGTTCATTTGTTCATTCATTCTTCAGGTCGTATTTATTTGCTCATCTCTGTAGGACTGGTCCTGTGCCGGGAGCATTGTCGATACTGTGCTTCTCACGCTGCCAGCGCTCTCTCACCCACACCTCCATCTTTCTAAGAAAAGTGTTTTTCCACTTGGTGCCACCGCACATTCTCCACAAGCCGTGAGGCGTCTGTCACCAGGACTCTGGCTGGCTCAGGTGACAGCTGCTTCACTTCCTCCCTTTCTTACTGTGTGACCCTCCCCGAAATGTCCACACACAGATCTTAGTTCCAGATGGAGCTGGTGCTACTCTACTGATGGGACCCCAGCCTCTGGACCATTCGTAGGCTTCCTTGTTGGTTTGGGAGTTTCCAGATGAAAGAGGAAGTTCCACGGTATGAAGTTTCTGACGCTGATGTAGACGATTTTTTAATATTTTAAAATAATTTAATCAAGCTTGCAAAAAGAATTTTCTGACCAAAGTCTGAACTAGCTACAATGAAATGGGCCAGCTATATATAGCAGGGGAGTTAGGAAGCTAGCTTTGGAGTCAGAGTGCCTGAATTTGAATCCCACTATCCCTAGCTGCTAGCCGTGTGACCGTGGTGCTCAGTTTCTTTATCTCGGCATAATCATCATGCTAACCCCTATGGTTACTGTGAGCATTAAAGGAGGTGATCTTGGTAAAACCCTTAGCATAATAGCGGGCATTGGTATGTGCTTCATAAATATCAGTCGTTATCATCATCGTCACCATGAGCATCACAACAATGTAGACATGATGTCGGCTCCTTCTAACCAAGTCACTGGTGGAAGCCACAGCCAGCAGGCTAGGGTTTTGTTTGTTTTGGTCCAATTTAGTTCTTCTTTCTTTTCTTTAGACAAATGGTCTTTACAATATCTTCTGATCCGCTTTCCTGCCCAGTGTCGGGCCCTGGCCCACAACAGCCATGCTGGTCTGGAGTTGGCTGGTCACGTCGTGTTTCGTACTCCTTTTTCCTCCAGTCCTCGAATGCGCAGTCCTTCCTTAATGCACACGAGCTTTATCGGTTATGTTCACCCAGCTATGCTTGTTTTCTTTTTTCCTTTTTCTTTCTTCTCACTCTTCTCTTTCTGTCTTGTTTCTTTGTTGTCATTTCTTTCCTAAATCAGTAAAGTGCCTGCGTTGTGACTTTCCAATAAGGATGATGAGGAGCTCGTGGGAGGTGTCCCGCAGAACGCCTGCTGTGGAAGTGTCGCTGTCTCCGTGCTCCTGGGATGGGAGCAGTTCCTCAAACTTCCCTTACCTACGGTGGGAAAAGAGGGACCGTGGGTTGCGTACCACCTGGAAGACCCTTCCCCAGTACTGAGAAGCCCCTTCCTCCAGAACTGCTGACGTCTCCCACTGTCACATGTATCTCTGGCCACTGAAGTGAGGGTGAAAGTTGTTTATTTGGGGTCAACGTTTAACGTCTGTGATCACTCACATGTGGGTTACAACAGTGGTGGATTAGCTTTCTGGTTGACTGTAAGAATCCTGCATGTGGCCTACTATTCATTTTCAGATCGTTAGTTTCAGATAGAACTATAAGGAACAGCAGGACCTTTGAAATGAGACTGCCATCTTCCTTAGCAACAGCTACCCAAGGGTTCTTATAAGTGCATTCTTCCTCCACAGCTAGTCACTTATGACTCAGAAACCCATTTTGCTGGTCGTGAGGAATCTCGCCATACCCACAACCACAGTCATGATGACAACAGGTACAGAGTATAGTTGTCACCTCTAATCCATTCTTAGTCAAGGTCGTTTGTGCTCTGTTTTGAGGTCCACCTGCTTTTTCTTCATTTGGGACTAATCTTCCTCTGAGCCATTCCAAGTTCTCCTGCTCAGCTAGGGTGACCAGCCGTCCTAAATTGCCCGAGACTCAGGGGGCTCTTGAGATTTGAGACTCCCAGGATGAAATCCAAGACAGTCACCCTAGTGCCAGCGCTCTGTGTCTGAGAAAACAAGGTATTTTGAGAAAATAATGCCATCATTGTGATGGGTGTTCTGTATAGCTAATGAATTGAATTTCTGGTGAGATCACATAGTTTAAGGTAAAAATGAAATTATGGAAAAACTTCTTTAAACCTTGAATTGTTGTTCTTTTTTAGGACCCATCTTTAGAATCTTCCAAATTCTTCCTTCAGCCTAACTGAGTCTGCCATGCTAGCTTCCTCCATCGGTTTCTATGAAATTTTTTATTTTTGCTCATACATTCTCTGGAAGGGTCAGACCGGTCAGTCATATGGCAGGGTATTTCCTTCCAGAATCACACGAAAATCCCATGGGCTCTATATCTGCCCCCTAGGCTTGCCATTCTACATTCTGGAAATTTTTGCAGCTCTCCTCCTTCCTCCCCATCACCACGCCCCCCCCCCCCCCCCATCTCCTGGAGTCTTCCTGAATTGCCCAAGTACAGTTCGTCCCTCTTTCTGTGAAATTGTACCACTTTGCTCATTTTGCTTCTATTCTGGCTGACGCATATTTATTGGACACCTACTATGTGCTGGGCACTATACTAGGCTCAGGATGTGAGAAGATTAAAAAGCTTAAGAGCTTGACCTCAAGTAGCTCACAGTCGTTGGAGAGACACCCAGAGAGAGGCAGGGCTCTCCCACTAAAGAGAATCAGGAACACATAAGTGACGTGACTGCGATTGTGACATTTAAAAAGCTGACACAGGGTTTGTTCTGTAACTAAAGTTTCCTTGCCCTACTTTACCCATAGTCACTAAATATCTACAAGGGGCAAGTTTTTACTCGTTAATTCAAGTCTACACTCTCCTTCCAAAAAGCACCAAGCATTTCCTGTCCCAGACTGCTGTTCTGACTAATGGCCAGTAGAGGGCGCCCGCAGACAATGGACGTAGTTGCATTTCTGCCGATAAACTTGCTCTGTTTTGTTTCTCTCCAGAAAGCCCTAGATTAAACCAGTCTCCGGTCAGCACAAAGTTAGGCCCATATCTCATCCTTCTGTGGCCTGAAATGCCCAGCATTATAATGAAAGCGATTGATGATTTAGTCACCGTTGTGTCTTTACAGATAAAAAGTGATGTTCCAGACAAAAAGTGTTTTCTTGAAAGAAAAAAAAATTAAAAAACACAAACCAACTCTACTCAACTAAGAAGCCAGACCTGAGTGTCGTGGCAGGGTCTTTAAGAATACAATCCTTGAAGTCAGACAAGCCTGGATTCGATTTCCAACTCAGCCTTTTACCACCTCTTTGACTTCGGGCAAGTAGGTTGAATCTCTCTGTGCCTGGGTCTTCTCGTCTGAAGAATGGGGGCAGTAGTCCTGCCCACTTTATAGAGCTATTATAAGAATCAAATAATGGGTGTACAAGCTACTTAGCGCAGTGCCTGACAATGACCTTGTTTTTATTATTGGTAGCATCTCTCCTTTGATGGCCTCATTTCCCATAACACTTCCTCCAACCAGTTGGTCTGCTCATAGTCATAAGTAAACCATGTCATCCCCTATAATTGTACCATCTCTAAAATCTCACTTCCAGGCTTCCCTCGCTGTGACCACCACCTCCTATATGCACAGCTCCCCCACCCAGGCAATCCTCTCACCCCAGTGAGCGATCATTCCATTGGTTCTATGGCTTTTTCATGATCAATCATCCACCACACCCCTCTACCGTCGAGTCCTCATTCTGGTGGTGCAGAACTGCTGAACTAACCCCCTGAAGTCCTCTGCTCCCCTCTCGCATGGTCATAACCACTGGAGAAACCCCTGACCCTGTTTAAACCCAATGATCCCCGGTCTTGGTGCCTGTACCTGGGCCGTTGAACACTGCTGGGGGAAATCAGACCACTGAGCCGCATGGATTTTCTTAAAATTTGTAATCAATCATATTAGGGGATGTTCCACAGAGCTTGACAATCTTACTATGCCTACCTAGTAAATTTACTTTCCTTTTCCCCAAAACTTTTTTTTTTCTCTCCCCAAGATCTTAGCACCTCCTTCCACCATCACTCTCACTTTTATGTTTCATTGAGGAAATATGTGCCACCCAATGAGAACCACCTCATTCTCCTACCGCCAAGTGCTTCCGTCTGCCCGCATCTTCACCTTCTTGGTCCTGGGCAACAAAGGCCCCATCAAGAGGCCTGGATCTTCGAGGGTCCTGGCTGAGGCTGTATTCCTCTTCACAGGGCAAGGCGGCTGGCCAAGGGAACATGCCCACCCACAGCCTGTGCCCTGCTTGCCGTCTAGACCACTTGGGACTGTGAAATTCGCCACACAGATGGCCAGAGCTGTTTCCAGGGCCCACACAAATGTTTTCCAGGGTCCCCCCAGTGGCTGTCTTGAGGATGATTGATTGCAGGGAGCCCCAGAACAGAGCCCGGATGTCTGGGCTGATGTGTCCACATGCACGTGTGAGGCCCCTCACTGTGAAGTGGAGCTGGGGGTGGGAAGAGAAGGGGTGTAGACTGCAGGATGGGGGCTTCCACTTGTATTCTCGCTACAGGTTCTCAAATGGCAGTGGTAGACCTGGTCACTTCTCTTTCTGCAGTCGACTTAATTAAGCCCTGGTGTGCGCCACTCCACCAAGAAGGTCCTCTCCAAAGTCGTGAGTCATCTGTACCCCGGCAAGCCAAGGCAGAATCCTCTGTCCTCTTCTTGCTCCACTACTCTGCACTGTTTGACACAGTCAGCTGTTTTCTCCTTGAAATAATTTCAAGGCTTCCTTGATACCACATTCCCTGGCTTCCCCTTCCTCTTGAGCCACTCTCCCTGAGTCTTCTCTGCTGGAGCCTCCTGCTTCACCAGACCTGTTAACTTTGAACCGTTCCAGGCAAAACTGGCTACATCATCTGCAGGGTCTGGTGCAAAATGAGAATATGGAGCCCCTTGATCCAAACTGTTAAGAATTTCAAGACGGTGAGAGCAGAGCATTCAACCAAGTGCAGGGGCCATCGAAGAGTGGAGCCCGATGTGACTGCACAGCTTGCATGTCTATGACACCAGCACTTGTCCCAGGGCTCAGTTCCCTGGTCTTCTTTTCTTCATCCATCCTCACTCACTGGCTCATCTCATCCCTTCCCGTGGCTTTAAATCCCATCTGCTCTGTTACACATCAGCCCCAACCTCTCTGCTGGGCTCTGCTCAACATCTCCACTGGGATGTCCCAGGAGCTCTCTCTCAGCATGTCCAACATGGAATTTGGAATGGCCTCTCTTTCCACCCTCCCACCCAGTTTCCCTGACCTCCATAAAAGCTCTACCATTCACCAAGTTGCTCAGGCTAAAAACCTACAGTCATCTCCCATTCATCTTTTTCTCTCCCGCCCTACATCTAATCCACCAGAGAGAACTTCTGGATTCTTTACCGATTCCTCTCTCCAATCTAATTATTTCCATTATCTCTGATACTCTAAATACCATCATTTCTTGCCTGGTCTACTGCAGTTGTTGCTAACTAGTCTTCCTGCCTCCGCTCTTGTCCTGAACCACAGATTCTTTGCACCATGGCCAGATTCGCTAGCTTTAAAAAGTAGAAATTGAGTTGTGTCATGTTTTCTTTAAAACCTTCAGTAGGTGCCGGCCCAGTGGCCCAGCAGTTAAGTGCGCACGTTCCGCTTTGGTAGCCCAGGGTTCACCGGTTTGGATCCCGGGTGCGGACATGGCACCACTTGGCACACTACGCTGTGGCAGGCGTCCCACATATAAAGTAGAGGAAGATGGGCACGGATGTTAGCTCAGGGCCAGTCTTCCTCAGCAAAAAGAGGAGGATTGGTAGCAGATGTTAGCTCAGGGCTAATCTTCCTAAAAAAAAATAAATAAATAAACAAAACAAAACAAAACACCTTCAGTACACATAGAATGAAATTCTAACTAATGATCCTGTCTATGGGACCTGATCCCTTCCCCTCTCTCCCAAGCCATCTGCCACTCCTCTGCTCCTCTCACACTGCCCTTCAGCCACATGCACCTTCAAGGTCCTTAAACACTTGGTGCACAAGGCCAGCTCAAGGCTGGTCTGCTCTTCTCTCTGAAATGCCCTTCCCCCGCTCTTACCACGGCCTTTCCTCCACTTCATTCAGTTTCAGTTCCAATATTATCTCTCCAATATTATCTCTTTCCTGACCACAGTATCTAAGATAGCCTCCAATACTCCAGTTTCTCTTTATCCCATTATCTTATTTTATTTTCTCTGCAATGCTTTTCATACCTGAAGTGATATTCATTTGTTTGTGGGTCTGTGGTCTCCAACCCCCACTAGACTGTAAGCCCCTTGAAGGCAGGGTTGGTCTGTTTCCTTCACTTTTAGATCATTGCTGCCAAGAACAGTGCCTGGCACACAGTAGGTGATCAAGGAGATTTTTGTGGAATAGCTGGGGACTGACCTGTGGCCTGCTAACTTTCCTCTATCCCAGTGACATGAAGTAAGTTGAAATAAGACCAATGCCTCCTTTTGCTGCCCTTATTAGTGTTGAGCAATGGTTTGGTCCAGAGAGGCAAGTCTGACTTTCTTGTGGAGAAGGAAGCAGGTCTTTCAGTTTCCGAAGCTAATTTGGAACAGCGCGTGGGTGACTGAGCATTCAGCTGTTCTTGAGAGAGGTCAGGGCCCGAGTCACGGGCTTAGACTGTTGAAAAGTGTCAGAAGGGATCCAGGCTGCTCCGATAATCACAGTCTTCTTGATGACTGAGACTAAAATGTGGCCGAAGAATTCCTCTACCTCAGACTCAGGGGTGTGGGGGAGCCATGTTCACCAGCCCTGCTTCCCCGCCACCTCTGTTCTCATCTTGAGCATCCAGGGAGCTCCTAACTCAGGCACAAAGCAGCTTTACTCAGGAAATACAGATGCTGAAGCTATTCACCAGTTTTGTCATATGGTCAGTGAGTCTAGGTGGACAGCTGAGATGAGGGGCGAGGACGAGCAAGGGAGAGGAGGAAAGGAAGAAAGACGGAGAGTAGGAGAGAGCACCTAGCATATGGAGGGGGCGGAAAGAAGGAGGAGGGGAAAGTGGAGAATGTGAGGTGGGCGAGAGAGGAGCCTCCACATGGTTTTGCAATTTGGGACACTCTTCAAAGTCCCGCAAGTTGACTTTCACCAAGCCACCAACCAGCCGCCAAACCCAGCATATCCACCACACGTTCAGAATGTGGTTAGGCTATTGGGCAATGGCTGATGACAAAACAGACTGCGATTGTTACTCTGGACTGTTTCACTGAAACTTCATTCTACCTTCCCTCTCTTTGGAGAGATTGAAAGATAAAACCAAGATTTCTCGGACTCTCTTGTAGTTAAGATTCTAGAAACAGATTACATTCTGCTGATTAGCTTTGCTCTGATGAGATCTGGAAGGTGGAAGGAAAGTGCGAGCATCTAGCTTCCTGTGGTTCCTTCCTGGCATTGCTGCTGGCGAGCAAGATAGGAGCATGCGAGGCTTCCAGGCAGCAGAGCTCCGGCCTCCATTCTCTAGCATCTTGGGCATGAGCGGCAGTGGCAGCAGCCACTGCAGAAGGATGTTACTTGTGGAATTTCCCCAAAGGTGGTAATTCCCTGAGGGAATCAGGTCTGTTTTGCTCTCGGAGGTCTTCCAGAGGCTAAGAACCTGCTCCTTCAGCTCCTCCAAATATTGTATAAGCCCTTAAATCCTTACAAGGCAGTTCCGACATCCTGCATTGAACTCTGATCAATACATTGGTTTGTGTCACCATTGCAAAGTTTGCACACAGCTCTATCATCTTCTCCACCTGGAATAGCCCATTCCATAGACTCCTCCACCAAAAACATCTCCGGAGTTTCTGGTGCCATTGACACCCGAGCAAACTACGGGCTTCAGGGACACACTCCTGCCATTAAAATATTCTGCAGAAGTTCACTGATCGATATGAAAATTTACAATAACCCCGGGTAGCACTTCTGTGGGTCCTTCAAAGAGATAGACTCATCAGTCCAGTGGTCTTTCTTTCTAGTTGTCTCTCTCTATGCACCCCTGTATTGTCCACTCCTCCGTGCTCTGTCAGGTGGCCAAGACCCTCTTCTCAGGGTTGGCTGCACGGGTGTGCAACACACAGTCACCCAGGGCCCCAAGCTCAGAAGGATACTCCGCTTGGTTTAATGCTCTGCTGTAACCATCTTGAAATTCTTAATACTGTTTGAATAAGGGGTCCCCCATTTTCATTTTGTACTGGGGGCCACAAATTATAGCTGACCCTGATGTTCTTCTACCTTGTATTTCAGGAACTGAGTCGTTGTTGAGCCAGACCCTGACCACAGGACCTTTTCCTCCCCCAAGTAGCGCACATCAGTCCCAGTAATTCTGTCTCCTACCTGTATCCCAAATCCCCCCACTTGTCTTAGCTCCATTTCAGGCCCAGATTGCACTGTAAGCCTCCTAATCATTGTCTAACCTCCAGTTTTCATGGTCTTGTAACTTAGTCTCTGCAAGCCCTGCAGCGCCTGCACGTGTGTGTTGATAGTTTCCTTGATCAGAGCGATCGCCCCAGGGCTCAGGGAAATCATGTGAAAGTGACATCAGGCTCTTGAGCTGAGCCCCTCCCCTCTCCTCTAACTCATTGATTCTCAAACTTGGCTGCTGTTTGGAATTGCCTGCAGAGGTTTTAAAAAATTCTGCTACTGGGGGCCGGCCCCATGGCCGAGTGGTTAAGTTCACGCGCTCCGCCGCGGCAGCCCAGGGTTCGGATCCTGGGCGCAGACATGACACTGCTCGTCAGGTCACGTTGAGGCAGCGTCCCACATGCCACAACTAGAAGGACCCACAACTAAGATATACAACTATGTACGGTGGGGTGTGGGGAGATAAAGCAGAAAAACAAACAAACAAAAAAGGAAGATTGGCAATAGTTGTTAGCTCAGGTGTCAATCTTTAAAAAAAAAAAAAGGGGCTGGCTCCGTGGCCGAGTGGTTAAGTTCGCGCGCTCGGCTGCGGAGGCCCAGGGTTCAGATCCTGGGCGTGGACATGGCACCACTCGTCAGGCCACGTTGAGGCGGCGTCCCACATCCCACAGCTAGAAGGAGCTGCAACTAAGATATACAACTGTGTACAGGGCGGGTTTGGGGAGATAAAGAGGAAAAAAAAAAAAAAAAAGAGAGTCTGCTGCCTACATAAACAGACATTTCTCCAAAGGAGACATACGGATGGCCAATAGGCCAATAGACAAGATGCTCATCATCACTGACCATCAGGGAAATGCAAATCAAAACTACACTAAGATAGCACCTTACACCCAGTAGAATGGCAAAAATAACCAAAACAAAAAGTAGCCAATGTTGGAGAGGATGTGGAGAAAAAGGAACCCTCATACACTGCTGGTGGGAATGCAAACTGGTGCAATCACTGTGGAAAACAGTATGGAGATTTCTCAAAAAATTAAAAATAAAAATACCATATGACCCAGCCATCCCACTACTGGGTATCTATCCAAAGAGCTTGAAATCAGCAATTCCAAAAGTCCCATGCACCCCTATGTTCATTGCAGCGTTATTTACAATAGCCAAGATGTGGAACCAACCTAAGTGCCCATCAACTGATGATTGGATAAAGAAGATATGGTATATATACACAATGGAATACTACTCAGCCATAAAAAAGAATAAAATTGTCCCATTCACAAGAACATAGATGGGCCTTGAGGGAATTATGTTAAGTGAAATAAGCCAGATAGAGAAAGATGAACTCTGTATGGCTCCAGTCACATGTGGAAGGTAAACATGTGGACAAAAGAACAGATTAGTGGCTACCAGGGGAAAGGAGGGGTGTGGGGTGGGCACAAAGGGTGAAGGGGTGCACCTGCAACACGACTGACAGACAATAATGTACAACTGAAATTTCACAAGGTTGTAAACTATCATAAACTCAATAATAATTTAAAAAACAAATTCTGCTGTCTAATTCCACTCCAGAGATACTGATTTAAGTGGCAGAGGTGTGGTCCACGTGTTTGGATTTTAGAAGCTCCCAAGTGACCAGATATGCAGCAAAGGTTGGGATCTGCTGCTGTGAGTGTTACCAAAGCACAGGGCCAGACGACACTTATTTCCTCTGCTCTAAGCACGAATTGCCTGTGGCGCATCCTAGAAGGACTTGTTTTTGGAATAACATCGCAGGTTCCAAAAATGGTCCACCACTTTTCTTCCCATGATTTTCACCTGTACGCAGTGTCTCATTACATCCCCAAAGGGATTAGGGAATGCTTGTCCTCATTCAGAGCTCAGAGAGAGGGAGTAGGAGTTACTCATGGTCGCTCAGATGAGTTGGGCCAAACCCAGCCAGTCTTCTCGCTCCCAACTCAAGCCTCATTGCTGGTCTGCCAGGGACTCTGGACACATCCAGAGGGAATGGGAAGGGCTGGGAAAAACTCAGATGTGTAAAACATCTGTTCAGGGGAAGAGAAAAGGTGGAGGATACACAGCATGAATCCATATGGCTAAAGAACCCTATGGGTGTTTGGCACACTCTAGAGGACAGTAGGGGGCTTATTATCCTCCAGTTAGCATAGCTTTCCTCTTCCTTCCCTCATGCTTACCTCTGCCATTTTTCCTTTTTGTTCCAAATGACTTCAGAGTGGCTTATGATGATATATATATAATACCCAACTAACACCTATATCAGGGCTGTATTCAGTGTCCCTTCCTTTGTGTCCACGGGTTGGCTTCATTAAGCCCATAACCTTCCTAAAATTGTATGAAAGATTATGTGTGCATATGCAGATTCTCAAAGGGGTCTGTCATCTTACAAAGGTTAAAACCACTGCTTTTTATTTCCGAGTACAGAAAAACCCTCAATAAGGAAGCAGGGGATAATTAGATATAATGTGATGGGCAAATGGCTCCGTCCTCTGTCCTGAGCCTCCCACCCAAAGGTATTTCCTGGGTGTCGTGAGATGTGGAGGAAAAGATGAGGCTGAGTGGGAAAGGTCACAGGGGTTCCCTAGTCCACAGTGTTTTCCTGGCCCCGTCTTCCTGGCCTGGGCCAATAAGAGTTGGAAACTAACTGGCAAATTCCTAGAATTGCTTCTTGCTGCAGAACTGCAGGTCCTGGCCCCCCCGCAGGGCTGCGTCCTGTTGGATGATGTGTAAACTGAAGCTGACTGTGGCCAGCAGATGGCAGCACACTCAGCCCGGGCTGGGATGGATGTGCTGGCA
The DNA here is from genome assembly GCF_041296235.1 of Equus asinus. Classification (NCBI taxonomy): domain Eukaryota; kingdom Metazoa; phylum Chordata; class Mammalia; order Perissodactyla; family Equidae; genus Equus; species Equus asinus. The sequence continues at coordinate 44,730,102 of NC_091795.1, read as the reverse complement.
CAGCCAGACCTCTGGAGCTGCCGGCTGAGCAGGTTCCTGGCAGCCATTTCATTAGCTTCAAAACAACGTGACCATGTGTAGTAGATGACTGAGTTTTGGACCTCGCTTACTGTGTTGGGGAAGGGATGTACTGTACTTTATCTCATTTGATCCTCATCTCATAAAGGGCAGGTAGCAGAATTACCCTCCACATCCTAATAGCTCTGAGGGGGTAAAACTTGGGACTGCCACAAATAAGCAAAACTTATTGAAGTTCATGAAATCAGCTGTGCAAACTGTGGAACATAAGTTATGGTTCCCTTTGTTCTGTAGCAGTATAAAAATTGCAAACGGTTCTTCAAGATAGAAAGGGAAAAAAAGAAAAGATTATAAATTCTCTTTCAAGGAGAGACCTGCCGTTTCCACTTCAAGTGAGCTGAGGCCCACAGTCATTCATTTAATGATTGGCTTCTAGAGGATAGGTGGCATTATGATCATTTTACAGATAAATGGGATATGCCTCTTTGGGACTGTTTTCTCAGCTCCCCATCTCAGAGGGCTTCCAACCCAGTCTCCAGGGGTGGCCACAGGCTTGGCCTTTGTTTTCCTGCCCCCTTGGACAGACTCGAGCAGGGTGAACAGCTGACTTGAAGTATGTCTGTCTTGTTTTCTCTCAGTCTGAGGTTCACAGAGAATGGGTGTTTGGAACTGAGCCCTGCAAATCATAGGGCGCCAAGGGGAAGGCCCTTGAACTCTAAGAGCTTAAAACTCTCAAAGTCTACCTTGATTTCTACTCGTCTCCAGCCATGATCTTTTTTTTCAAAATTTCCTTAGAGTTTTTGAAATAATGTTATCCTTAAAAAATTATACACACATGCATACACCACATTATTTATATATATGTATGTGTGTCTGTATTTAAATCAAAGTTTTCAACCTCAGCACTATTGCCATTTGTGGCTGGACAATTCTTTGTTGTGGGGGCTGTCCTTTGCATTGTAGAGTATTTAGCAGCATCCCTGGACTCTATCCATTGGGTGTCAGTAGCAGCCCTCCCAGTTATGGCAACCAAAAATATCTCTAGACATTGCCAAGTGTCTCCTGTGGTTTAAAACCGTCCCCAGTTGAGAACTGCTAATCTATCATCTATCTAGGTAGCTAGCTAGCTATCATTTATGTGTCTATATTAAACCAGCTTATTTCAGAATCTGTTTCTTGCAGCCAAAAAATTGTTGACTGAGACAATGAGAAAACATGGAGAAATTATGTGAACTGCCCAAATATGAACACAGCAAGTTAGCAGGAGAACCAGAACTGGATATTAGGTCTCCTGAACACTACTCAGTGGTCTTTCTACTACTTTCCACAAGAGAATCCTTTGCAGGGTCTCTAATCCCACCAACTTGCCTGCCGTTGTGCTATTCCATATACTAAAATTCAGTACCACTGGAATTTGGAGATTGAGTTTATGGAGGGAACACCCCTGGCTACCTTCCCGTGTTTGTTTGGGACACTCAAATGAATAATCTGGGTGAGGCCCATGGTCAGACTTTCTTCATGGGAGTGTGGGCTTGTTGCTGGGGGAGGCATGCCAGGGCCTTTCCTAGCCCCTATGAAAGGGAAAAGCTAAATGAAGGAGCCCCATCTGTCAACTCTGGGATCCCACTCCCTTACAATCTGGGGAGATTTAGCTTGATATGTTTGTCTTTCCCACGTTCTTATGTTTTTTGAGGTAACTCACTTCACCCAAGTCATTGTGGGATGGTACAAGTCGCTTTTTTTTCATTCAGAACTTACATTATCTATGGAAAATTTGAAGGTCAGGAAGAGGTGAGAATGTCAGATGGTTCTGTGTAACAAACATACAACAAATGTGAGCAGATGAAAAAATTTTTTGACATTGACGTCTAGTAAAATGTGTTCATTTTGGTCTGCAGTTATGAGTTTATCAAACGCATAGAGTCATGGGACAATCACCACGATCAAGAAATAGAACAGTTCCATCACCATGAAGGATTTCCTCCTTCTCTTTTTTGTCAACCCTTCTTTGTCAACCCTTACCTTGGGCACCCACTCATCTGTTCTCTGTCTTTAGAGTTTTGCTTTTTCCAAAATGTCATATAAATGCAATCATGTAGTATGCAGCCTTCGGAGTCTGATTTCTTACTCAGCAGAATGCATTTGAGATTCATCCATGTTACTGTGTGTGTCAATAGCTTTGTCTTCTTGATTGCTGTGTAGTAGTCCATTGCATGGATGTAGCCATTTGTTGGTTGAAAGATATTGGGATTGATTCTAATTTTTGGAGATTATGAATAACCTGCTATAAATAAGTGCTTACAGGTTTTGGTGTGAACATAATGTCTCATTTCTCGTGGGTAAATTTTGAGTAGTGGGACTACTGGGTCATATGGTAAGTGTATGTTTATCATTGTAAGAAACTGCTAAATTGTTTTCCAAAGTTTTTGAGCGTTCTTTGTATATTTGGGATATAATTCCTTTGTCAGATCGGTGATTTGCGATATTTTCTCCCAATCTGTGGCTTGCTTTTGATTCCCTTAGTGACTTTCATAGAGCAAAAGTTTTTAATTTTGATGAAGTCCTATATCAAATTTTTCTTTTCTAGATTGTGCTTTTGGTGTTGAGTTCTTTTTTGATAATCTCAACCCAGGAGATTCTGCAGATATCAAATATGGTTCATAAATGTTATGGACTCTTTGAGCCTCTCATTCAGCTCCTGCCTGCAATGGTTTGCAAACATTTTCTCTCATTTTTCCTTTCTAGCACTGCCCACAGGAACACACCCACACACTTATGCATTACGAACAAAGATTTCCTGTGTCCCTTGGAACCCTCAGCCCTCCCTTTCCAGGCCTCCTCCCAGAGATCACAAAAGTCACATTTTCCAAAGTATTTTTTTATCATTCAGGAGAAAGTGCTGGAAGATTGGAATGGTTGGTGCTATTTTTATGGCCAAACACTCCAGAATGCCGTTCAGGATCCTCTTTCTCAAAATTATGCAAGTAGAAATGGCATTCTGGAAATTTATCTTCCCAGAAATACATCCGTTCCTGGTATAAGAAAACTCACGCTGTTTGTGCATCAACGGAATTCAATGTTCAAGTCAGTTAAGTGGCTATGTTTATCTACTTGTATTTTGAAACATCTTCCCACATATTAAAAGGAACAGATGTTTTCAGGGGCTGTTCTGAAGTCTGGGTTCAGCTCCCTCCCACTTCACCATTTCGCAGTTGATACCGTAAGGAAGTGCCAGGACAGAGAAGGAGAGAGGGAAAGGGTGGAGCTAAAGGGTTGAAGGAGAAAAAGATGTGATTCATTCTCGAGCACACGAAGGAAATCTTTTCCATTAAAATATTTACTATTTCTTTTCTAAATATGCCCCATGCCAGTTTATTATAAGACGTGTCCGTTATTTTACGTTTGATGAATCTCCATTTAGTGCATACACTGGGTTTAGCGAAATTATTCCTTTAATAGAAATCCAGCCCAAACATGACAAGTTATTTTTTGCCTTGAAAAGGTCTCTCATGTTATAAGATGTGCCAGGCTAGAGGGACATGGATTTGGGAGTAAACCCTGTGTGTCATGGTGTCAGTCACTGAGTCACCCACTGTGGGTCTCCTTTTTCCACTTCCTGTGTCTGTCTGTACTTCCCACTTCTTCAGCTTCTGCACCGGGACTTCAACGCATAGTTCGTCCTTCAGTGACCATCAGCTAAAAGCAAACGAATGGATAAAGAAAAAAGAAAGAAGAATGATGTTCTGCTAGTTGTTCTATGGGCAACAAGAGACTCAGTGTAGAGGCTGTGAGCACCATCAAGGTGAGCCAGCCACAAAGAGACTTCTCAGGGCCAAGGTCTGTGTCTGACCGCCAACAAAGCCCAGGGCAGACAGAGGAGCTCCGGTTGCTCACAGATGCATACAAAATAAATCCTAACGTTTTTGCCAGGACCTTGGGTGATAAAAGGGAAACTCCCTGAAGTATTTTTTTCCTCAGACGGCTGATAAGGTTTGACAGCTTCAAAGAGGAAACAGAACTGCAAGATTTCAGTGGCAAAATCACAGGGGAAATTCTGCATTCTGCAAAGCTTCACCTAAGTACTGTGACGCATAGCCTGAAATGGATAGAAACACTGGTAAATGATATGCTTTTATGAAAAAGTAAAATCTCAATAATTTCCCACAAGTCAGTAGCTCTGAGCAAGACACTGACATTGTTTTTTTTTCTATTTGATTACGTTTCATGAATTTTTGAATGATTTCTTCTGTCAAACCCTAAAACTTTTTTTTTGAGGAAGACTGGCCCTGAGCTCACATCTGCTGCCAATCCTCCTCTTTTTGCTGAGGAAAACTGTCCCTGAGCTAACATCCATGCCCATCTTCCTTCGCTTTATATGTGGGACGCCTGCCACAGCATGGCTTGCCAAGCGGTGCCATGTTCGTAACGAGGATCCGAACCGGGGAACCCTGGGCCACTGAAGCAGAACATGCGAACTGAACCACTGCGCCACCAGGCCAGCCCCAAACCCTAAAACTTTTAACAGCATTGCAAAATGTCACAGCAATGCAAATTTTCACACATTGCACAGCCCTTAATTGTACGACGCAGTAGAGGTGTCAGACATTTTCAGCTGTGTCATTTTCTCTTCCTTTGAGACGTCTCGACTGTGCTTCATCATTCTTCCTTACACAGCTAAAACACCAAACACCTTCTCTGATTCCCAAGAACTTATGATTCTTCCAATTTGCAGAAGCTGAATTTCAAGAACATAGAGTCTTCTCTCAGTTCCCTCCTATCGGTTTGATAGCCCTTGTTCACATCTTTCTTCTATTCTTAATAATTAATTTCTAGTATAAATCAATATGGAACTTTATCAAATTTAAGTTGACAATCTTTTGAAAACATATGGCTTTTTAATTCTTTTACCTATTAATGTAATAAAACATTTAATAGTTTTCCTAATACTAAAGTATCCTTGCATTCCTGGAATATTCTAGACATTTGGGATACATGAGAGACAAAACAGGCAAATCTCTAGTTTTGTGGAGTTTATAGTCTATTTAAAATGGTTTCATAAGATGAATTAGGAATTATTTCTTATTTTTCTATGTAGAGACTGTTTTGCTCTTCACGCTTCCACTGTGGGTTTCTTTCGTGTGTGGGAGGCAACTAAATATACACGGTTCTTGATCTTTCTTTTTACAGCTTTATTGAGACACGATTTACATACCATAAAATTCTTTTTTTATTGAGTTCATAATAGTTCACATCATTGTGAGATTTCAGTTGTACATGTTTCTTGTCTGTCATCACACAAGTGCTCCCCTTCACCCCCTGTGCCCCCCCACCCACCTCCCCCAGTAACCACTGAATTGTTTTCTTTGTCCATGTGTTTGTTTATATTCCACGTATGAGTGAAATCATACACCATAAAATTCTTTCATTGTAAGTGTAGATTCAATGATTTTTAGTAAATTTATAGCGTTGTACAGCCATCACCACAATTCAATTTTAGAACACTCTCATCATCCCAGAAAGTTCTCTCCTGCCCATTTGCAGTCAATCCCTGCTCTCACCCTCAACCCCAGGCGACCGCTGATCTGCTTTCTGCCTCTACAGCGTTGCCATTTCAGCATATTTCGCATACGTGGAATCATAATCCGCTGTCCTCTGCATTCAGCTTCTCTCAGTTAGCATGACGTTTCAAGGTTCATCGTGTCGCAGCAGTGTCAGGACTTCATGCCTTTATATTTTGAGTCAGTTGCATTCTATGGCTATACCACGTCGCGTCTATCCATCCACCAGTTGATGGACTCTGGATTGTTTCCAGTTTGACCATTATGAATAATGCTGCTGGGAACTTTTGCCCACAAGAAATTTTGCAGACATGCATCTTCACTTCTCATGAGTGGCTTCCTGAAAGTGGAACTGCTGGGTGGTGTGCTCAGCTTACCTGTAACTTTTTAAGAAGCATCCTGTTTAGAGAGAGTAGCTCCCCTTCTGTTCATGGAGAGTTTCTTTATTTTCTCATTGTGGTAGCCCGAGCTTAGTTGGAAAAGTGCCCTCTACTCTTTCTGATACGGTGACCCAGTTTAGGAGCCAGCAAGACAGGGCCACCATTTCTTCTCTGACTGGACTTGCAGTCAGCTGGAAAGAACATGCCCCAGCCAGACCTCTGTTCTGTGAGCACTTCCGGAAGTACAGCTCTGGGGTCTCCATCCGTTCCCCACCTCCCCTGCTGCTCTTCCTTTCTAGGAGTCGGAGCAGAGTCTTCTTGGGACCTTTCCCCGGCTCTGCTCTAGGACAGCTGTTCCTCCACATACACTGAATTGTGGGTTGGTCAGCTCTTGTCTCAGTTCGGCCCTGCCTTTCCTACATCTTACAGAATTCCTCCTCCCCTCAAATAGCACGCAGAGAGCATCCCTTCTTTACTTTTACTTCCATTTCACATTACCCCTTATTATTACTGAAGTAATTCACTGGTCCTTTCAATGGAAATTTGGAAATACACGATGAGGTCAAACCTGGAATTCCAGGTAGTCCTTCCTTCCTGAGCTCCCTCAGGGCCGCCCCCCCCCACCCCCCGCACCACCAACCCCGTGCTCCCCCTGACAATCCTGCTGACTTCTCTCTCCCCCACGTCTGCCCCTTCTCAGTGCCAAGGATTGTGTTCAGGTTCTATGGTTTCTGTGACATCTTGGCTGAGAGCGCCAAGCTATACTGATCCCTCACCTTTCCTGAGCACTTTCTCTTTTATTCTCTTCCCCAAATAATGAATCCTCCATTTCTGCTGCCCTTTTCTCTAATTGTATACTCTGCATACATTTTATTAGTAGAAACTACCAGGATACAGAGAATAGGAGAATTGAAGGTTGAGAAGCACCTTAGAAAGCATCTTGTTCAACAATCTCATTGCATATATGTAGAAACTAAGCTCTGTAGAAGTTATTTTTGTCAATGATAATAATAATAATTGGCAAGTCGATACCTACTTTGTATTTTGTAAAAGATATTAATATAGTGTATCCTGCTAGCAAATAATCCCATCAAGCACGGGAGGTGATTTGCCCAAGAAGATACAGCTAGCTCCTGAAATGGTCTATTTCAAAACTTTTGGAGTTTGCTTTGTTTTAGATTACGTAAACTCCTCCTAACATTGGGACAGATTCCCCTCAGTCGTCATTTCTCTTTCTTGACTCACATACTTTGTCTTAAAATTTTTAAATTGGGAGATTCAGCCTGCTTGTAATTGAAGAGAAAGCTGACATAGAGCTTTTACAAGTAACTTTTGTTTTCTTTATAAACAATGACAGTAAACAGAAAACAAAAATTACCCACAATCTCACCTCTCTGGAAATAACTTCTAACCCTTCGTCAGTCTGGTGTGAATCTTGCCATTAGGTTTCTCTGTGCTACACCACATATGTATTTATGCTTTTCCTATGCTACAATATGTGTGTACATGTGTGTGTGTATTTCAACAAAACGGAGTCAGCAGTTTTTGGAATCAGCAGTTTTTAACCTAACTACATAAATACAACGTTTTCACATCTCATGATAATCCAATAAAACATCATCTTTAAGGCTACATAATATTTTGCTTTATGGGCATACCATACTTCATTCAACCAATCCCATGTTGTTGGACACTTAGTTGTTTATATTTTTTAAACAAGAGTACTGCAGTGAATATCCTTGTAAATAAACCTAATATGCATACATTATCATCTTCTTAACTAAATTAGTAGATGACTTCCTTGGTTGAAAGGCATGGAAGTGTTTGCAGTTTTTTGATACATAAAGGCTGGTTTAGAGTCAGAGTATATCCAGAAGATGATGGATCCATAATATTTGGGAGCTAAGGTATTTACCCCAAAATAAATCGACCAGACAGCCTGTTAAGCTGTCAATCCTTGAGTAATAGCTACTGTGTCTTTTGTCTTTGTACCTCCTACTCTGCATTTTTACTGAGACTTCTCAGGAAATCTTCTTTAGCCTACTATTGAAATTCACAAACACTCAAACCAGGGCTGTGCCAACCCTTGTGTTTTATTAAAATCACCCAGATTATATATTTTGCCAAGTCTATTTTTCTTAATCAATTAAATAAACACATCCCTAGAATCCTGTTTTCTTGGTATACAGCTGGAATCTTGACTGAGTTGGTAAATTAAGTTAGACATGTCGCACCTAAAATAGGGTTACCAGACAAAATAGTTGGCTGAAAGATGTTTATATTAATTTTTAATGTGTTTATATAACAATCAAAAAAATTGAGAGTTGGAAACACATTCAAGATGCTTTATTTCCATGCTTTTATTTTACAAATAAGGAAATGAAGGCTCAGAAAGGTTGAGAGAATTACACAGCTGGTATATGTCTGAGCTGGAACCTGAACGTGGGTCTCTTGATGCTCAATCAGATACACCTCTCCCTGTGCTCTGCTGCCTGCCTCTCTGCCGCAGGAGCTATCATCAAGTGTTGGCCATCTACCATGCTGCAGTGGTAGCCTGTGCACTGTCACTTCCTCCAACTTTTGTCATTGCAAACGCTGATAATCCTGTTACTTCATTCTTTCCATTGAGCCTGTACTGGGCCTCAGATAGCCCAGACACTACTCCCTGTCAAAAGGAATTGTCATATAAGTCGGGGCCTCTTTGCTTTCCTTGCAACAGCTGTTTTCCAAGGTGGGGCTGGGGGAATTAGGGGCGTGTGTGTGTGTGTATGTACACACACACACACCATTGCCACCACTAACAGTTTCTGTAAAAGTTGACTTTACAGGAAATACTATCCATAACTAAAAGCATCAGGAGACCCTCAGTTCTTCCCTGTCATTAACTGATAAAACGAGTGCAGGGGAAAGGGAGGGCCAGGATCTGTCTGGGAGGCAATGTGCCGTGTGTGGTGTAACATCTGTGTAGCATCATTCCGCTGTGCTCATAGGAGTAACTAACAGGTCTAGAAATGCAGGCCTGGGAAAACAACCAAGTTGAAGTTCAGGGCGATAGCTGATGTGAGAAAATAATGAAGCCTAATAGAATCTTGGAAAAGATTTTTTTATTATACATATGTTTCAAACGCCAAAATAGAAAATAAGTATAATGAACCCCATATAAGTGTATCTATTACTGAAGTGCAACAATATCACTACTTGGTCACATTTGTTTTATCTAGCTCTTTCTTTTCCTTTTCTTCTTTTCTTTGCTGAGTTATTTTAAAGCAAATCCCATATACTATGTAATTTTATTCCTCAAGCTTAAGCATCTTTAAAGATATGAACATTTTATTTCTTAACCACATTGCCTGATCACACCTAACAAAACTAAATGACAATTTATTAGTATCATCTATCATCTATCCATAATCTAATAGCCTCAGTTTTTAACAGAATCTTTTTATCAGGTTGTAGAATAAGAGAAACATATTTTGACTTGTATGCCAGGCCCGTCCCACTGCAAGAATTGTTCATTGTTCACAATCTTAATAGAATTATAAGGTGAAAAATCACTTTTCCCGAAGACCAGTGAAGGACCTAGGAACCTCTTGGAGTGACATCTCTAAGGTCAGTAATGACTTGCAGCCTCATCGAGGCCCAGTGCTTGGTCATCAGTGCCAGTCCTTCAGCATTGCCTTGGCTGGAGTGCCACCGTGAAATACTGGGGCCGCAGAATTCATTTGGGCTTATAAAATGCAAATACTTCAAGCATTCTAATGCGATACTTATTTATGAATGCTAGTGACTAAGCAAAACCTCTTAATTAGAACAAATGACTCGCTTTGACAATGGAAGAGTCAATTCTTCTCCTGATGCCCTTCTTGCTTTAGCATACCACGTGAGCCGTGAGTAATTTACTGTGCTCATGTCCCACAGTCCTAATGATGCAAAGGCCTTCCTTACACTGATGTCTGGAAAGGCAATTAACTTTGATACACAGCTAAGCAGCCACTTGTCAACCCGGGGTACATTTACCACCCCATTGCCCAATGTCCCCTTCACCTTGTGCTGAGGAAGAGGCAGCCCCGGGCAGTGTTCAGTAGGAAGCATTCACAATTCTGCAAGCTTCTTGTTATTACACTTGGCTTCCTGTTATGCAAAGATAGGCAGAGGGGGCCGGTGAAGTGTTGCAACTGTTGGAGACACACACCCACAAGAGACAACAGCACTCTCAATTCCTAAGAAACCTGGAAGCTGAAAAATGTGGACACCAGAGGGGCAGCCCGGGAGAGGGGTGACGCTGGGTCAAGAGAATTTGCAGAGTGTAGAAGATCTTGCAAGCTTAAGAAACAGAAAGCCAATTTTCTCTCTCCCTCCCTTCCGCCCTCTCTCCACCCCTCCTTCTCTCTCTCTCTCTCCTTTATATTGCTACTGAGACCACATTTTTATCTCTTCCTGCAAAAGACATAGCTGTGTGCACTAAGTCCATTTCCAAAGCAGAATTTGCTTTTTTAGGTTGAAATGCTCACTTGTCAAACAATGAAGGACATTTCTACAAACTATAGAACAGGGGAAAATGTAACCCGTTCAATTCCTGGGTATGGAGGCCAGCACGCGGGAAACAACCTTCAGATATTTCTTTGAATTAGGTTATGCAAATTTGTCTCACAGGCAAGCGTCCTGGGAAGGTCCCTGTGATTTGAAGTGAGGTGCACAGAGCAAGCCCCTTTCCTGTCCTCAGCCTGGAGGCTTGTTTCTTTTTGCAGGGAGCAATGTTTTTCATACCAAAGTTAAAAATGAAACTTAGAATTCAAAAAAAAAAAAAAAATCCAGGAGGGTAATCACAGGATACATTTATCCTAAAGTCTAACTGCCAGGTTTTGAAAGTGGAAAGATTTTTAAAGTTCCCCACCTCCCCCCAAATGGTGGATGCTTTCAAATGGAGGGCAGTTTGTTTTGGAGAGGAATGAGGGAAAAGGGATGAAGAAAGAGGTCCTGGAGGTTCTGAGGTTAAAAGATCTAACTTTCTTCTAGGAGGGCCATCTTCCCACTGTCTGATAACCGGACAGGCTGAGGGTGTGCATGTGCACGTGGGCGTATGGGGGACAGAGCGTGTGTGTGTATGTGTGAAGGGTGTGGGCAAGAGTGTGTGAATCCCTGTCGATCAGGGAGGCAGTGATGATGGGCCCGCTGGTTCACACGGTTCCCCAGAAGCATCTTTCTCAGCCGGGGTGGGGCACTGCCTGTGAGCTGTGATGTGGGCGTGAGCGCTGAGCCCACGGTGGGTTAGCCCTCGTTCCTCCCTCTCACACCTTGGCTGCATTGGGCTTCAGTCAGAACCCTTAGGTCTCTTCAAATGAGCTTGGACTGAGAGCTCGTAAGACATGGTAGGACTACCTAATATGTCCATTTTCCTGTGGGGATGTCAGCTCAGCTCCGGTGGTGGGCTTGAGGTTTCAGTACCTTTTCTCTGTCACTATTTTTTCAAGGCCTGCTGAGCCTTGCAGAGCATACATCGCTGGATGGAAAAAGTAGCGCAAAGTTGTTTACACATAATATTGAGGCAAAATGGGTGGAGGCTGAGGCTGGTGTCTCTGTGATGGGTTAGGAATAGTGGCTTTGTTCCCTGCCCAGAGGAAGGGTGGTGCTATCTCTCCTTCACTTCACTGTTACTGGCTAATTTTGTGAATTATCACACGTTGATTCTCAACTTAGATGCCTCTCTTTACCACTAGAATACATGCTTCTCCATGGGCTGTGTGGCCTAGGTATGGATATGGGGCTTTGAAATCAGATTTCTAGCTGTAAAAGCGGGACAAATCATTTCGCCTCTCTGAGCTTCAGTCCCTCCTCTGTAAGAGGGGAATGACAATATGCTGCTTACCGTAAAGAGTTAGTTTGAGCATTGAATGAGACTAGACATATGAAGGGCTTACACTGTGGCTGGCACATGGTAAGTACTCAATAAATATATCATTATTGGTGTGGGTCATTATTAGATCTGGGATTATATCTTCTACTGGCCACTCTGCTGGAGCAGGCACAAGATCTAGAGATCTCACAAATAGGTAAATCGGCCAATATTTGTTGCAAATATAGAATGCCTGATGGTGGCTTCCATTTCATTCTAAAATGTTTATTCACTCAACAAATATTTATTGAAAACCTTCAGTTGGCTAGAAGCTCTTCTAGGAGGAGTGGTTAGACCAGTGAAGAAGACGTATAAAAATCTCCGCCCTCGGGAACCTACTTTCTGATGGTTGAGCTTCCATTTTATATTCTCCATCAGTGGTACTCTTTCCTCATTCTGATTTTACCAGAAAGAAAGCCTCAACTAGATGCTAATCTCTCCTTAACACGTTGTATCTCATGAGTGATGACTAATTCTCCTTTTCTAGAAAGGGAGCATGTGACAGAGCTCTGGCCCATCAGGAACTAGGGCTGGGATGGAGCAGCTCTTGGCCACAGGGTGCGGGGGAATACATTTCTGTGAGCCAGGGTGCACAGCAAATATTTGACACCCCACAAGTCTTGAGTTCATTAATTTAGTAGCTTTCCTCTATTTTTTAAACGCATCTCATTCCCTAGCACCATGTCCTGCGCATAAGAAATGCCCAAGAAGTTGTTGCGATTGGTTAACTAAAGGCATAAGAGAGAAAGATGAGTTTCTTTGTTAAAGAGAACCCATCCTACGAATCTTTTATTTGAAGATTACTCAACATTATTTTCTCTCCATGTAACATAAACACACATATCCTTTCTCTCTTAGGTCCTTCCAATTAACTTTACTGGGCCAGACACTGTGAGGGTCCTCAGGATGCTAAAATGAATAAGACATGGTCCTTGCCCTCAAGAATTTCTCTATAGTTTTAGCACTTATAACCTGCGGACATGCAAAAAAAAAAAAAAAAAAAAAGCATGAAGATGTTTATTCCTGAGGCCCTGGGGCCTTTCAACTCACCTTTGTAGTCAGATATACCTTTCTGAGAGAGAAAACTGAGATCAGAAACTTGAGCAGTTCTTTAAAAAAGACCTCTCGCTTTTGAATGGTACTTTATATCCTTAAATGACCTCTTGCAGAACATGTAAGGTGTATAAGCATGCATTTTGTACAAGGGTCTTGGCAGAAAGGATGAGTAGGGCTGAAATACAGCTGGTGCTCCTCTCATCAAGCTGTCACCCTGGTGTGTGGCTACATCCATCTGCCCAGAGACAGAAGGGCCTATTTCTCTACCCAAAGGCACCATCTGCTCCCTAAGGACAGCTCCAGTCCCAGGGCGTGAAATGGATGAGAAGTGGCCCTGGATCTTCACTTGGTGCAGGATGACAGCCTCTCTCTTTTCATTCCCTTCCAGGCAGCAACCCTCTGCTCCATCCCCAAACTCTTGGGGATAACGGATTTTCTGACTGCACTTCCTTACTTCTATACTTAACTCTAGTACAAGCTTTCTTTAAAGTTCCAAGGAAAACAATACTTTTTCTGTCTTGTATCTAAGCTTATCTCCATATCCTCAAGTTAAAATGTTACTTTCCTCTGTGCTCAGCCTTTTCTTTGGTTTCTGAACATCTCTTGTGTTACTTTCCAGATCTGATATTTTCACATCACTCAAATCTCCTTGCTTTCTCTTGCACATCTTTTCCTCCCTAACCTCTTTCTTAATCCACAGGCCTTACCTGTCAAAACCAGAACTGAGGGGAAGTCTAAAGCTCTCGGTCCACCCTTATGTTTCATCATGCACGGAACTGGACTCCCCTGCCTGTTCAAACCCACCTTACTCTCTGACTTCATTCCCTGCTTCCATAGACAGGTCTCCCAGGTATATGATCTATTTGGGGGCAAGGTTGTGTCTGGCTGATCTTATACCCCAGAACCTGACACACTTCCTGGCACATGCCAAGTGCTCAGTCAATGTGCGCTGAATGAATGGATGGAGTAGGCTACCTTACCTGAGCCACGCAAACCCCAAACCTCACAAAAGTCTTTGCCTCCCACTACTCCTCGTTCAGCCATTTGCTGAGGTCTGGTGGTCTGCCCCATGACTGCTTCTCCTGTTCTTTCCTTTTCTACTGCCACCATCCTGATTCAGGCCTCTGGATTTGCACCTGGAATATTGTACAGTGCCCAGCTAGTCTTCTCTTTTTCCCTTTCTCCTTCTCTCTCCCTCATTTCACCCCTTCCCTCTTTCATCTTTTCTTTCTTTTCTCTCATTTAACATAAAATCGAGTCCATACTATAAAAATAATGTTAATAACAATAGCCTCCATTTAATGCCCATGTTTTAAGAAGCAGACATTGGCTGGGGCCCATCCACTTACCATTATTAATCTTTATAGACTAATCACCCCACAAGGTATGGATATTATCACCATTTCACAGAGGAGGAAACTGACCCTCAGAGACAGCATATGACTCGCCCCAGGCTGCGTATGTAGAAGTCTGTGCCCTCTGCTACTTTTTAGGTGTTAGGTGCTGGGAGAACAAGGATGAGCAAGGTCAAAACAGCAAGGCAGAGGCCCTGTCCTCTTGGTGGGTGTGACTTGTTCTCGCAAGTGGAAAGGGAAGACATTAAGCAAAAGGACCAGGCAGGATAAGTGCTTTGATGGACGTGTGTCCCCAGTTAAGAGAGAACAGAGCCCAGGGAGCAGCTGAGTCTGGCTGGACTGTGAAGGCTTCTCATGGGAGGTGTGGCCAGAAGTAAGTCTTGAGGGATGAACAAGGGCTTTCCAAGGGTTGAACTGGGGGTGAGTGGGGATGGGGGGTAGAATATTCCAGTAGCTGGAATAGCATATTGTCATGAGTGAAGTGCAGAATGAGTATGGAGGAAGAGCAAGGAATGCAGTAGGAAAACCACAAAGGACTCTGACTTTGGTAGGGAATTCAGACATCACCTTTCAGGATGAAGGTGTTGGGGAGTCATTGGAGGCTTTTAGGCAAGAGAGTGCCACATTCAGATTTGTGTTTTCAAAGGACTGTGCCATAAACAATGTCATCAATGGACTGGAGGTGAGACTGGTAGGAGACAGATAGGTCAGGGAACTATTACAGAAATCCAGGGAGAGGATAGAAGGGCCTGAAAAACCAGGTTCAGGTAGAGAGAAAGGCCGAGAGAGAGACAGAGAGGGAGAGAAAAAGAGAGAGGGAGAGAGTTGTTCATTGTGATGATCATAGGAATGGGGCAGCTTTCTGGTTTGGTTGGTTGGTTGGAGGGATGTCACTCACAGCACGTCAGAGACCAGTGGAGGTAAAGCAGGCTTGGGTGTGTTTACGGGGCAGGATAGGGGGAGGGTGGAAGGCAAGCAGTGGGGAGATGGTAAGTTCAATTAGCACCATGGTGGCCTTGAGATTCCTGCCGAGGTACATGAAAGCAGCTGGACAGATGGGTCTGCAGCTCAGGAGAGGGGCTGTGGTGAAGCCATGTAAATTCTGCTCCCTTTTACAATTCATTTAAACATGGTTCCCAGATGAATGCACTGTTCATATCAACATACTGAAAAAATATCTTCAGTAGTTCCCCCAGCTTTGAATGAATTATTCCCATCTCACCCACACATTCAGAGCCAGCTAAAATGGAATCCTAACTGAGGCAGAGTTGAGAGAAAATGGAATAAATATCTCAAAAGTAGACCCTATGAGATTTTGTGATTGGT
This sequence comes from Equus asinus, assembly GCF_041296235.1. NCBI lineage: Eukaryota > Metazoa > Chordata > Mammalia > Perissodactyla > Equidae > Equus > Equus asinus. The sequence continues at coordinate 44,714,516 of NC_091795.1, read as the reverse complement.
TATTTTTGGGTTTAGGGGTCAGAAGATGGGAAGATGAAGAAAGGAACTGATAATGCTTCTCAAGCTGACTTCTCTGTTTATACTTCCTACTTTAATTTTCTCTTGCTGCAACTTAGGGTAAAAAGCAGCTAACTTCTACTGCAAAAACATCATTGCTGGGAATGTGGCACTTCTTCCATTTCTCTTCTTTCCTTTGGTACATTCCCTCACTTGCAGACTAAAATTCAGCATATGCAGCACAAGTGTATAACTCATCTATATTTTATCATAGGCCTCCCTTGCTAAGGTATATGCAATGGCTCCCTATTACCTCTAAGATCAAGAGAGAACTTCTGCCAGCTGAAGCCACTTCTTCTCTGGGCCCTGTGGCTTAATTTCTCGATTTGATGAAATGCTGTCCCACCTTTATGGCCCATTTTGTCCCATGCTTAGTAATGATAACACTCAGATGCCAGGAAGTGCTGACCAATGGAACTTTCTGGCATGATGGATATGTTCTCTACCTGTGTTGTCCAGTACTGTAGCCATGAGCCACACAGGGCTACTGAACACTTACAATGTGGCAGGTGCGGCTGAGGAATTGAATTGAATTTATTTTAATTCATATTCATGTACATTGCCACTCATGGTAATTGGCCACTGTACTGGGCAGTACAAGGCTGGGGCTTGTTTTTTCTCTCTCTATAGCGTGAGGATGGATGTCTGACTTCACTGAGACCTTCATTTCCCACTTCCCCAGAATGTTCCGTAAAGGCTTAGCAACTGCCTTCCAGCTTCCCGCCTCCCTGCTCTGCCCGCAGCTCCCTCTCCAGCCCACAGCCTAGTTCAGATCTCCTTCCTGAAGGGCTGGGAGTGTGCACTCAGTGTGCAATGACTGGCTCACAAGCAAAGCTTATCACGGTTGTTATTTTCATTATGAAAAACAGTTCCATTAATAGTAACAGATTTCTTTGTTTACTTTATCCGAGAACAAGTCACACCCACCAAGAAGACAGACTGTTTAAAGGGACTAACAAGGAAAGTTAGTCAAAAGCAAGTCAAACTCAAGGCCCACCAGGCTTTCTTCCCTGATGTCTGAATCATCTCACGATAGGCCTGGCTAATGAGCAATGCTGAGGGCCACAGTAGAAGATGGCTCTGACATGGGACCGGAAGTTCCCCTGCTTAGTCATCAGCGTCCAGCTGTCATCTCCCCAGTGCGTGGGCCTAATTCTAGCAGTCCCAGCAGTGTGGAGGTTTGTCCTAAGCCACCCCCACTCTACCCTGTAACCCATGGCCCAGTGCCCACAGTCATACCACCTATGGTGGGGATGATAACAGCATCCAAGGGACACTGGGTGGGTGTATGGGGGAATGGTATTATTTCAGGAATACAAAGATGGTTAGTCAGGGCCCTGACCACGTGCAGGCAGACAAGGTGGTAGCCTACCTGTCACAGGGGCATGAAAGCCCCTCTCGGCTAGGTCTGAGAACTTAAGATCCTCACACCTACTCTTGTCTTTGCAAGGCCATTCTACAATGCACAGATGCTTCTGGGGGAGGTTTTTGTTTTTGTGTGTTTGTTTTTGCCACAACAGAACATAAAATATTTCCCAGAAGTAATCACAGAATAATATCCCAGCATTCTTCTGTGCTGAGTTAATTCTCTTTAATCTAGGGTATCTTTTTGGCTCCTGTTCCCCTGACCCCACTTCTTCAATGCTGTTGGAGACCTTCAGTTTCTCCCATAGCGGTTCTAACAATTTGGGTCTCTGGGGGTAGCCCATGAGACCGGAGTCCTCATAACCACCATGTGGCACCTGCCTGTTTTCCTCTTCTCCTATGCCAACTCCATTTGGTGGCATCACACCAGAAGCCAAGTGAAGGCTTCTCATTATGCTGCTGCTAGGAGGGGGTCCTCTTTCCCAAGTCTGATGCTGCTTCAGGTGAATGATCACAAAACTCACACTGGGCTGGGCCGTGCTGAGACTGTTGAGGTAGGGGAGAATGCCCGTGCATTTGCCAGAATGCCTCACTCTTCCATCTTCTCCAGAAAATTTTGTGTGTGAACCATCCTTTTCATTTCTGCCTCTCATCTGCCCTCTTGCTAGGATAGATATGAGTCTTTGCAAGTTACAGCGTCTGACCTAGAGAGACAGAAAGCTGTATACAGGTCTTTAAATTTCCTCCTCCTCCTTGCATTCCTGCTATGGCTCCTTCAGATCATTTACACAGGCTTAGAGTAAGTGGTCAGCCCCCGAGTGGCTGTTCTTTGAGTTGGAAGACCTTGAAGACAGCAGTTAACTGAGGAGCAACATCTAAGATAAAATTCTTAACGGGGGTGTCAGGACACTGATGGAAAGCGAACCCTTTGCAAGTGTGGTGCCAAATTGTCATCAAAATGTCAAACTCTTTTTACCTGAGTATATGCACTCGTGATGATGCCTGTCCAACAGGAGGTTGAATCAAGTATGTCTTGGCTCCTAGTGTACAACATAGTATGACCTTTCTAGTCCCTGGTGGGAGGTGAGGGCTGACTACAGGCTGGCACCCAGGAAGGAGAGTTTGTGACAGGAACACAGACCCCATGTGAGGATCAAGAGAGCCCAGTTAGGGCAGAGCCCTCTTCAGACAGCAATGTAGAACGGAAGGGCAAAACGTGTAAATAGGGTCGGAACTCTGAATACGATTAGAGTCAGTGGAAGAAAGACTCTGTAATTCCATATAAAATTCTAGTATTTGAAAATATGCTGTGAACATAAATAAAGATCGAAAACCACAGGTCTGTAAGGAGATAAAAAGAAAGGAATCAAAAGCAATGGATTCAACATATTAAAGATAGGAGTGAAGGAAGAGAGAAAGCCTGGTGATGGAGCAACATTTTGAAATGAAGAGGGGAGTTTAGGAAGCTCTCAAAGACGATCTCCATCCTTGGAGTAGGAAGCAGTCATTCGTTGATAAAAATAATGAATAACATTCACTGACCTTGGACCAGGCGCCTGCTCAGTGGTTTATATGCATTAGCTTGTTTAGTCGCCACAGTTCCACAGAGTAGGGACTATTATTATACCAGTTTTAGAAGTGAGGAAACCGAGGCTCAGAGAAGTTGTATAATGTTCCCAGGGTCAAGGAGCCAGGAAGGGAAGGACTGGTCTCTAACCAGGTGAGATGAAACTGCGCGAGAGTGCAGTTGGCTTAGCTTGGCTATGTGGTGGACGTTCTAGGGACTGACGAAAGCTGAATAAAGTGGTTATAAGATGGAGACTTCCTCCAGCCAGGAGAGGAAGGCAGGCACTGGGGCCTGGCAAGCGTGAAGCACAGCACAACGCTGAGGAGTCAAGGAGCTCCACGTGGTGTTAAGGGCGCTGTGGAAGTGGCTGGGAAAGAAGGAAGGTGGCGCTCAGAGGATGTGCTCAAGGAGGACCACAGTCCAGCTGATAGGTCGCTGTGGAGGGAAGGAAAGGAGAGAGTTGTCTTGGGTGGAGTTCCTGTGGAGACAAGCTGTGGACTCCTGGACCTGATCCAACGACAGGCAGAGCTCTTGTGTGAAAACAAAAGCCAACTAGTGATTCAGTGGGTTAAGGGGTCTGGATTCGAATCTGATTCTGCGTTCTGTCGGTAGATTCATTTTGCTTTCAAATGCTTATGTGCTGTCAGCCTCCTGGAGAGAGCCACATGGAGCCTGACTGAAGAGGTAGGAGGAAGGCAGCTACAGGGAGGCCCTTGGTTCAGCAGAAGGGCTGTAAACACTCTCACAGGGCAGGGGACAGAATGCCACCCGATGACATGCGGCAGGAACATTCAGGAGATGCCAACTTCCTGCAGGGTGGCTGCTTGGCCAGGGGCCGGGGGTTTTGGGGGTCTGCTGGGGAAGGACTCCACTCCACGGAGAGGTCAGAGCACGGACCCCGGCACCTCCTCTGTGGAAGCATGCCCGGGCCGCTTCCGCTGCCTCTGCAGCTGCGTGGGACTCACCCGGTGCCCTCAGAGCGAGGCTTTATTTTCTCCTCTCTCTTGTCAGATACTGGCTCCCACGCAGGAAAAAGGAAGCACCTTTTGTCAGATGCTGTGGCCACTTCCTCTTCATGAGGCTCCAGCCAGTCTTTCGCTTTGCAGAATGAGGGGGCCGACATCAGCGGCCGGACTGCGTGTGCATCGGGCCGCTGCCTTTCGCCTCTTTTGCGGTCTCGCTCCAGCCCCCCGTCGGGAGCAGGCCCCGCGGCCGCCTCTCCGGGTCCCGGGGGATTTTCTCTGATACAGATCTGGACCCTTGAGGCCGACCTGGCTGGGGCCCCACGGGCTTGTCCGGCCCCCTGGGGGTTCCTCTCTCGCCTCTCCGCCCCTTCTTTGCACACTGCTTCATATCCCTCGGTCAGCCTGCCTGTCTCTTCCTCTCCATAGCTCGGTCAAGGAGCGTGATGACCGGCGAGCAGATGGCGGCCTTCCACCTGTCGTCCACCCCCAACCCTCTGGAAAGGCCCATCAAGATGGGCTGGCTGAAGAAGCAGAGGTCCATCGTGAAGAACTGGCAGCAGAGGTACTTTGTGCTGAGGGCGCAGCAGCTCTGCTACTACAAGGACGAAGAGGACATGAAGCCACAGGTACCAGCCAGACTGTTCGTCCCCGTTCCCAGGGTTCTCCTCTCCAGGCACGCAGGAGGCGGGCGAGGAGCCCACGTAGATTATGTGTGAACTCACAGGGGCCTTTTTACTGGGACGAGACCCGCATCCATTGGAGAGGAGCTCACTCTCCCCCTTTCACCACTTTCTAGACAAGTAAACTGAGCTGCAAAGATGCCAGGGTGATCCTCCTCCACGGAGCCCCCAGGTGAGCACTGTGGAGCTTCCTAGATGCAGCTCCACGTCAAAGCTGGCAGCCTGGTCTTGACAGGGATGCTGAGTACCAGGGCTCAGAGAGAGCGGATTTGGGTTCAGGAAAACTGATTTGTCGTTTTCCTTTATTTGTTCATTCCATCAATATTTATTGAGTATCCATTACGCGCCAGAAACTGTTCTGGGTACTTGAAGAAAACTAGTGAGTAAAACGGATAAAAATCTCTGCCATGTAGAACTTAGAAGATGGGGGAAAGACAGAAAATAAATATAATAAATAAGGAGAATAGGTGGTTTGTTGGAAAATAGCTAGTTCTATGAGGAAAAAATAGAATGGCTTGAGGGGGAGCAAGCGTTTGGGGGAGGAGTCACAATTTTAAAGAGTGGTTAGAAGGACCTGGTGGAGAGGGAGGAGAGGCAGTTGGGGGGGGCAATCTGGGGAAAGAGTGCTCCAGGGGAGAGGGAACAGCCAGTGCAAAGGCCCTGAGGTGCAGCATGTCTGCTATGTGTGGGGAACAGCAAGGAGGTCAGTGTGGGGCAGCAGAGCTAGAGAATGAGGGAATCAGAGGGAATGAGGTCAGAGAGGGAAGGGGAGGGGTTGAGGGTCAGGGCTCAGATTGCAAAGGGCATTGTAGGTCACTGTAAATCCTTGAGTGTTTACATTGAGGGCGATGGAGAGGCGTTCCAAGGTTCCCAGCAGAAAGGGGTTATGTTGTAAAAAGATGGCTCTTTCTACCGTGTCCAAAAATAGACTCAGGGCCAGAAGGAGGAGGCAGGAGGGTAATCTAGGTGAGAGGTTAAGATGTTTAGAATCTCAGTGGGAGTTGTGGGCTGAAGGACAGCAAACAGGATTTCCTGATGGAGTGGATGGGGCCACAGAGGGCTTTGATCCTAAATGTTGGGCCTGTGTTTCTTTTTCCTGCCTCATTGATTCCTCATGGCCATCGTGGTGCATGAGAGTGGAAAGGGGTGCTATTAAAAATTACCCTGGGACCCAAGGTGTGGACTCCTTGTCTCAGGGCAACCAGGACGACTGGTCTCCCTGTCTAGACCTCATGTCTGCGGAGGTGGAAGAGTGGGCTTGGCCAGAAGGAGCTTATTAGGATAGACAGACTCTAGAACCTTCTGGAGCCAGAAAAAATCCCAAGAAAAGTGAGGATATTGGAGGGGGGATGGGAGTATGTAAAGAAATGAGACGGTCATTTTGGAACAGGACAGTTCCTTTTAAGGGCAGGCTTGGGGATCTGTGACGCATCAGCAGCACCTGGTTAACCAGGCCTGCCACTTGAGGACTGTGAGTGTCTGTCATTGCAGAGGCTGGAGAAGGGCCAGAGGCCCCCCGACAGACTGAGTTCTTGCCCGGTGTCCTGTGCGTGGTCACCAGACTCCCTTCACTTCCTGAACAATGCAGACCCTGTCAGAGCCAAGCAGTTGCAGGCCAAGACGCTGGTGATGCAGTGACAGCGGGTTAGTAGGTGGACTTCCCACCTGCAGAGTGAGGGAGGTGGCAATGAGGCATTGGCCTCACCAGATCAGGGGAAAGGACAGCTCCGTGGGGTTTACTGCCCAGAGGTGTAGAGAGTGAGAGGAACGTTACGTCCAAGCTTGTGTTCTTTTCCCGGTCCTACTGTCTGGCCATGTGACTATTTAATTTTTCCGGACCCCTCTTTGTTCTTTGGTAACAATGAGAGAATCCTACCTGGCCTGCCTTTGTCACAGGATCAAACAATATGAAGCATGTGTAAAAAGCCGTTTTGTGTAAGCATAAACTGATGTCAAAGGGTAAAATAAATTGTTGAAGGTCCCAGCTTCTCTCCCTTACTTCTGGAGGAGGAAACTCAAAGTCCTCTCAGGATTAAATTAGCCTGGGATAATTAGGTAAAGCTTCTTCTAGGATGACAGGCGTGGTTTATTTTTTAGGAAATCTATTAATATAATACGTCAGATCAATAGGTCGAGATCAATAAGGCAAATGAGAAAAACCACACAACTCCTAACTAGATGGCTGAAGAAAGTATTTGATAAAATCCAAAAATACTCATCTCAGATATAAAAAGTTTTTAAAAAAGCTTTTAAGAATAAAATGATAATTTCTTAGAAAAAAATTTTACTTTATATGTATATGCATGTTTTGATTACAAAAGCTGTATGTACGCATGGTAAGAAATTTGGAAGATGCAGAAAAGCACAAAATAGAAAATAAAAATTATCCCATCAGCAAGACATAGCCACCTAAATCCTCACTTCTTCTAGTTTTTTCTATGTACATTTAGAAACTCATTATTCTAAATGCAAAATTAATATAATCATATTCTTTAAAAAACTAACAGGATATCATGAATATTGTCCCATATGATTAAATATTCTTCTACAACGTGATTCTTAATGGTGGCAAAATAGTCTATTGTATGGACATTCTACAATATATTTAACTAATTTCCTACTGGAAATCAGTTGAAAATTTGGGCTGATGTTTCTATATTATTATTATTATAAACAAGAATTAAGTGAACATCACTGTAGACTCTCATATATCCGCAATTATTTCACTAAATAAAAAAATCTATTCAAAGTAAAGTACTTTTATTATGCTATCATTTAACATTATTTTGGGATTCCTAGACAGTGCAAATATCTAGAAATGAAGTGAAAGGTACAGACATGAGCTAAATTCCTGGGAAAAGTGAAGGTATATTTCCATACTATGTTTCATGCCACTCGTGATTCCGGGTGGATTAAAGACTAAATGAAAAATCCTGAGTTTGTAAAAATGTCGTTATCTGCATAATCTTTGGGAGGCAGGTATTTTTTAAGCAAACAACAAAGATATCGCAAGGGGAAGACTAATTTAATTGCATAAATAAAAATGTCTGTATTTAAAAAACCAGTATAATAAAGCAGGCAAATAATAAACAGGAAAAAATTGTGTGTATGTATATGATAAACAAATATTCTTAATATTTAAAGTATTCTTTCAAATCTATAAGAAAAGTTCAAACAGCTCAATAGAAAAATGAGCAAATGACACAAATGGACAATTTGCCAAAGTGTAATGGCCGATAAGTATCTATAAAAAAGTTCAATCTCAGTAATAATTAAAGACATACAATGTAAGCTAGTGAGATACTACTGTTCCCTTATCAAATTAACAAAGACTTTCTGGAAATTTCAGTGTTGGTAAAGACCATGGAACAGGAATTATCATGCACAGCTGGTGGAAATGAAAATCCATACAACCTTTCCGGAGGGTGATATATGCCTTTTAGAAAATACAAACTCTTTGACCCTGTATTTCTAATTCTAGTAATTTAACCTAAATGGATGCTTAAGATTGATGTAGATAATTAAATTTACTTGTACAGGTTTTCACCACACTGTTGTTTATAAGAGAGATGTGAAAACAAATGCCCGGTGGAAGGGGCTAAGTTATATCAGGGAACTTTTATATAGCTGTACAATAGAATACAATTCAGCTGTTGATACCCTAAATTAATAGTTTTTGAAATGGAAAGATAGCCATAATATTATTGTTTTAAAAAGGGCAGTTTACAACAGAGGATGATGTACGTACTAATCCCATTGTTGAGAGAAAATAGTCATGAGTCTCTGAGTACTGGAGTTACATGCAATTTTTCATTTCCTCTTTTTTGTTTCCTTTCTAATTTTTATATAGCTAAAATAGAAGTTTAAAAAGAACACACACATCCTATTCCTAAGAACCCCCCAAAACAGAAACACCCCAGTAATCTTGGAGCAATCAGATGAAAAAGGCCTTCATGTATGCTGACAATGTGTGTGTAAATTGGTGCAATCTTTCTAGAAAGTCATTTAGCCAAATTTCTAAGAGCCAAAAATAGTCATATCCTTACATTCAGTTGTTCTGGTTTTGAGAGGCTATCTAAAAGCAATAACAAGATATGTACAGTGCTATTTGTAATGAGAAACACTGGACCTAATGTACAACAAAGGAAAATGATCAAATAAATTATGGAACCCTGTATTGATGGTCTCTGTGTATGTGCTGTCAAGAAACTTGGGGCTCGGTAGAAGGGAGTCTATGCATTTTTTGCTCTGAGTTCACAGAAAGATCTGCCCAGCTCTGACAACATAATGCTCTGTGAGTCTCTGACCTAGCTTCGCAAAACTCGTTCCAAAAGGTTCTTTGCTGGGGAAGTCGTTTAAAACAGAATCTCAGCAAATTGTCCCCAAGTCACTGCTACCATGATGGTTTTAGACAATCCGAGCTTGGTTGCTCCGTTGTCTCATCTCCTGCTTTCTGTGGAGTCACCACAGGCTGTTGTCTGTCGGTGATGTGTTGGCAAAATTTTAATAGATGATTCTCTGGTGGGAGAGTTGATTTGAATGCAGCATTTGCCAGTTTCTGTGGTGTAAATCTTCCCCACGTGGCTGATTCAAGTGACCAACGTGTCATCACTGAATGCAGCATTGAAAAAAGACGCGCAGTAGCACGATGTTACAGTATTTCTAGCACACAGGTAGGTTAGATGAAAATAACCATAGGAACAGAAATAATAGTAAAATATGGTAGATAATTGGGAAGTGCTGATTTCTGAGTATTATCTTTATTTTTAATATAAAATATTTCATTGTACATTTATATGGTTTAACTTTTAATAATGGCTGTGTTTAACCACTGGCTCACCGAGTTGCCTGAAAATGTAACAGTTAGTTCTCGTGAGCCAATATAAGCAGGCCCCGTACGGCTCTCCCCTGCCTCACTCCTGTAGGACTTGTGGCCTCCAGAGCAAACCTCCCCCTCCTTCCATCTTTGTTCAGAGTCTGCTTTAATCAACTTGTGAGTTAGGCGAAAGTGGCCACAGGCGTCTTGGGCCCTTCTCTATCTGGGACACTTCCTCCTTCCCCATCAGTGTTCCCACCCCCACCCCCACCAATGTCTCTTTTCCTCCTTCCCGCTCTTCTTCTCCCTCACTCTCCTCTATTCGTTTAAGATGTTAGGCTCTCATGCTCAAGATGAGGAGACGGCTTGCGATCTGTCATCTCTGCCTTGGTGAGATTAAGTTTACTTCTGATCACTACTTCTTCCAGCAAGTAAGTGCGACTTGTAAGTAAAGCCTTACTTGTAATTCTGGAATCCCACTGACCGAGGTTTGAATCAGCTTTCTTAATTAGTTTTGTGATGTTCGATCAGCTGATTAACCTCTCTGAGCCTTACCTCCTCATCTCCCCAGTGGGGAATATAACATTCCATCCCTCATAGAGTTCTTATGAAGGTTGGATGTAATAGTATATTCAGGGCATTTAGCACAGATCCTGGCACCTAGTAACTGCTCAATAAGTGGTATTTATATGTTTTGCATTTTATTTTTACTATTTTTGGATGAAATGATTTGGGATATCAAATAATAGTTTAGAGAGGTATTTAGGAGAGGCAGGTACCTGTGAAATCACACTCTCTTTTTCTTCCTACCAGGTGGTACCCCCTCTGGGGTAAAAATAACGTGGCCTTTTCTTCTGGTGCCATAACTCATGCAAAGTAGCCCAGCAGTACAATCTCAGGGCCGTTTTTTTGAGGCCATTGATATTATTTAAAGATGGCGAGGACCATGTAGGTAGAGTTACATTTAAGTGATAAAATCAGAGAAATGTAGAAAAAATGCAGAATTCCCTTTGACAGACGGATATTTTTCTTTTTCTTCTTCCCCCTCCCCCCTCACTTTCCTTCCTCTCTTCCCCTTTCTTCTCCTCCTCCTCTTCCTCTTCTTTCTTATTCTTCTTCCTCCTCCTTTTCTTCTTCTTTTTCTCCTACTCTTCGTCTCACTCAGACGTTTTTATTTCTATTTTTATTTTTATTGTTTGTTTTAGATTGGCACCTGAGCTAACAACTGTTGCCAATCTTCTTTTTTTTCTGCTTTTTCTCCCCAAATCCCCCCAGTACACAGCTGCACATTTTCAGTTGTGGGTCCTTCTAGTTGTGCCATGTGGGACACCGCCTCAGCATGGCCTGATGAGCGGTGCCATATCCGTGCCCAGGATTTGAACTGGTGAAACCCTGGACCGCCGAAGCGGACCATTGCAAACTTAACCACTCAGCCACGGGGTGGCCCCCATTTTTATTTCTAGACCCTTAAGAAACGTTTATTTTTTTCGGGCTCCTGAGTGATCTGAGAGTTCCTCAAGACTCTTGCCTTTATAGCTTCTCTGCTGCCAATCCTCCTCATCCACGTGGTGTTTTAGAATAACGACACACATGTTTAGTCAGCTCAGAATCAGACGCACTACCTCCAACAGCCAGTGGGATGTAAATTATGAGTAACTAACTCGAGTACAAATTCACCACGTTCGCTGATGCAGTCAGTTAGACATTCAAAGTGTTGGTCTTCCCATCTGCAAAGTAGAAGTGGCAGATCTTGCCACACTCTTGATATGGAGCTGTTGAGGGGATCTGGGGAGATGCCGCATGTGACAGTGCGCAGTGAATGGTAAAGCACCGTGCATCCACATGGTGGAAGTGACTTGTTTTTCTGATAACACATTTGTGTATAAGAGGTCACATATCCTCCGGACCCTCACTCCCCGCCAAGGATCCATGATCCTCCTCCCTCCTTCCAGGGCACATTAAGCTGACGGGTCCCCACAACCCCAGCTGTGATGCTGATGAGCGCAGGCTTTGAACCCTCTGAGATGCATTACCATTCAGCCTCTTGCTAGCTCTGTGACATTGAGAAAATGACGGGGTCTTTCTGAGCCCCAGTTTCCTCACTTGTAAATATGCACAATGGTACTGTGCTTGGAGGGTTGCTGGAAGGACTAAATGAATAATATATTCAAGGTGCTTAGCAAAGGGGCAGATACCTGGAATGTGCTGCTCAGTAGCTCTTGCTATGACTAAGAACCCTATCCCCTTGAATGGCTACCTGTGGTTCAGTCCTCAATGCCCCCTCTGGCAGCCCAGCAGATAGTATGATCCACTCAGTCTCAGCGTTGCCTTCACAAGGATCAGGTGTCTGATTTGGCCAGGAAGTCATATCCTTGGAAAAGTGGGAAGAGGCAAGTGTTGGCGATGGTACCCTCTCTGCTCATTCTCCTGTCGGGACCTTGTCCTTTTCTCTCTAGGCGTCTAGCCTGCTCTCAGATGGCTGCCAGTTTAATTTGGCTGAGGCCTGAATAGTGGAAGGGCCCCAGATGCCAGCTTTCCATGTTCCTCACCACCCATCCCCTGCCCCAGCCCATCATTATTGTGTCTGTCCTCCAACTTCCTTTTAGTTTACAGATGATAAAATTGCTGCTTATATGAAAGGCCTGACTTTTGATCTTTCAGGGTTGCGTGTATCTACCGGGAAGTACGATCAAGGAGATCGCCACAAACCCGGAAGAAGCAGGGAAGTTCATCTTTGAAGTCACTCCAGGTAGGTGATGAAAGGTGGGACAGGGGTGCATTACGTTTTAATTTAACTTCTGGATCCAAAGCTATATTCAGTGAGTTCGTCAGTCAACTAACTAACCAACCTAGTAAGAATGCATAGTACTTCTGGGTATAGTTAATGAACCTATACTAGCTCCTTAACTGGCATCAAGTGAGCTAAGTGGGTGCACATTCAGGTCAACTCCATAAGCATTTCATGAGTGTGTGCTTAGCGTCAGGTATTCCACTAGGCCCTGGGGGATGTTTATCTGGAAAGTGTGCCCTCCCTGCTCACTAAAAGCAGCTCAGTTTTGAAGGGGGAGTGGGACATTAAAATTAACACTTAAAATATAAATTGAATCATGTGAGATTGCCGTTTGCGTAGCTCGAAAATGGTTGACGATCAACAGTCGCATACGGTTCAACGTGACCTAACGAGAAATGACAGCTCTAACTTACTGAGCACTTAGCACATGTCGGTTGTTGTAATTCACCACTTGTACGCGTGAGCAGCCCACTGGAGGGTGCCTCTTCCCCATCAAGAGTTACCTTCCTGTAATGCATTTGCAGCGAGGGGAGTTTGTATAACTGTGATGGGGTTACTTACTTTCTCCCTGCCTCTGTTTCAGTATCTGTAACATGAGGACAATGATGATGGTAGTGAGCATTGAATAAAGGAATATATATGACACACTTGGTACAGTGCCTCATGTATAGTTAGCACCATGTCAGGGTTTGATATTTTGGGGATAGCTAGAGGAAATTATAATGTAGAAACCAATCCTAAAACTACCTATGACTATCCATAGAAAACAAAGGAAAACATTTTTAAAGTTCAGCTCTTCCCAGGTGGCCCCCTCATGGGCACTCTTTCACTTTTCTATGTGAAAGTCTCTCCACCTGTCTTCTCCTGCAGAGGGAGAACTTACTTTTTCATTCTCTCCTCTCTGGGAAAACCTCACCTCTTTCCCACAAGGCTTCTATTCCTAGGATCCTTTCCCCAGCCCAGTTCATAGGATGCAACCATCCGTGGTAACACGTGTCCCAAAGACTGAATTTTCAGTCTGGGGGAACCCTTTTGAGAGCTCCAGCTGCAAATGCACTGTGGGCTTTGCACCGAAGTCCAGGACCCTCGAAGATTGCTGTGCTGGGGTGGATGAAGGTTTGTCCGCTTACTCTCACTCTTACTTGCAGCATTCTCCTGGCTGCTGGGGGAATTCTTGGACAGAGTCACACACGTACACATGCATGCACACAGCACGCATACACGTCATAAGGACAAACAACAATTCTAAAGCAATGGGAAGGTAGGGAACCATTTTCCTAAAGGTGCCATCATTCCCAAGGCTCCACCCAACCTACAGTGAGACACCCTTTATGTTATGACGTAGAGAAGTTTTGGTCCCTTTTTTGATCAGCCTCTTGTCCAGGATGGTTCTCAGGGGCCGATGCTGGCTTAAGAAATGGCCTTCCTAATCCAGGCCCCCTCTCCGTGATCACCACTGTTAGTGCACAAAGGCCACAGAGAAGACTTTCACTGTAGGTATGCTATGTTTTTCTTTATTTGAGGCAGGCAAAAATTTAGGGCAGGCATCCTCCTCCCACTTACCTCCAGCAGAATAAATATCTGTTCTCCTCCCACCCTAAGGGAGTCTTCAGAGATGGGGGGGTTAGTCCTTCTGTGGGCTTACGTTGCATTTAATTCTCGTACTGCCTTATGAGAGGTTACAACAAATTTACTATGAGCCGGGCACTATCGTAGGAACTGGGCATTCAGCAAAGAACGAAAGAGCCTGCATGCAGGTTACAGTCTAATGCGGGGGAGACTGAAAACAAACCAAGGAAATGAGTAACTTATATAGTTTTTATGTTAGGATAAGTACTATGCAAAAAATCAAAGCAAAGAAAGAGAAAGCGCTGGTTGAGGTGGGGGTGGCTTTGGTTGCTTTGTCATTTTAAATAGAGCAGGCAGAATAGGCATTGTTGAGAAGGTGACCTTTGAGCAAAGATCTGAAGGAGCTGAAGGAGTGAGCTCTGTGCATATCTGGAAGAAGAGTATTCCAGGAAGGGGAACAGCCAGTGCAAGGTCTCTGAGCATATTTCACATGTTCAGGAAACATCAAGGAGGCCAATGTGGTTACAGTGGAGTGGTGACGGGGGGAAGAGGAGGACATTTGGTGGGGGAGGGCACAGACTTTACAGGCACTTGTAGGCAATTGAAAAAAGTTTAGTTTTTATGGTAGAAGGGTGGGAAGCTATTGGGAGGTTTTGAGCAAAGAAGTAACATGATCTGACTTCTGTTTTAAAACTTTTGTGAGTTGAGAATAAAAATGAGCAAGGAGGCTACTGCCATAATCCAAGTAAGAGATCGTAACGATGAAGCGGGTGAGAACCAACCAGTCTCTGGACACATTCTGAGGGTACAGAGGACTTCATTTGCTGACGGATTTGAAAGAGAAGTCAAGGTTCTCACCTAGACAATGGGAAAGATGGATTTGCTGAGATTTGTGCATGAAGCAAGTTCTGAGTGGAAGATCAGGGCTTTAGTTTCGGACATATTAAGTAATTACCTCAATGTTAATGATAAGGAAACCAGTGTCCAGGATAATTTAGCTACTGCTGTGATAGAGGTAAGGATAGCATGTTAAGGAATTTAGAATAGGGACTCCTCACTCAATTTAGAGTGGGAGGAGGAGATGTTTGGATCCTTAGAGAAGATGACACTTGAGCTACGTTTTAGAGGATGGATAGGAGTTCCTTAGGCAGAGGAAGAAAAGAAGGGAGCTTCCTTTCTGCCAAGGGAAGCAGCCCAAGAGGTGATGCATATTGAACAGACTGTTGAAGTCAGAGAAAGTATGTGCCTGAGGGCAGATTGCTATTCATGGGCTTTGTATTAATGTCAGGCAATTTCCCTCAAAGAGAGTTTGTCCTGGCACCCCAAGGGCCCAAACAGTAATTTTTTTGTAGGGCAACAAAAGATTTTCAAATTCCCTTTGGCTCTGGTTTCTTGAACCTATCTTAATGTCACTGACCCTCACCATGTTTACCCTTTGGGATGACCTGATTTTGAATTCATCTTATCATCAGGTCATCAGCTATTCTGACCAGAAGGGTCAGTCCATGGAAACCCTGGCCATTCAGGACCATCTAGAGAGCTGGACTTTTCTGAGTGGGGTTACCATGATGGAACTAAAGGATTTCTCAGGAATCAGGGTAAACTGAAAAGGCATGTTCTTTTTTTTTTTTGCTGAGGAAGATTCGCCCTGAGCTAATGTCTATTGCCAATCTTGCTCTTTTTGCTTGAGGAAGATTCACCCTGAGATAACATCTGTGCCAATCTTCCTTTCATTTGGGAGCCACTTTCACAGCATGGGCACTGATAGACAAATGGTATAGGTTTGCACTCAGGAACTAAACCTGGGCTACTGATGTGGAGCATGCTGAACTTAACCACTAGGCCACTGGAGCCAGCCCTGAGAAGGCATATTCTTGATAATATAATAGACTGAAGTGTAGGCATGGTAGAGAATGGTAGATGCCAGATAAATTTTGGCCAAGGTTGGTCAAATTTAAAGCAATATGGGCTAGTGGAAACTATTGGGAGAAAGACCAGAGGCCTTACCTCAAGTTTGGCAGTAACTTACTGGGTATCAATGGGCGGGTCCTTTTGCATCTCTGGGCTTCAGTTCTGTCATCTGTAGAGTGGAAATGCTACCAGAGCCCTATTCTATGTCAAAGAGGTATTGTGCTTCCTGAGTTAGTTCTTTAGTTCTTCCCTGAGCACTTTTTACTTCCCATTTTACTTCTGGAAATACTCAGTTCTCAGGATGTTCCTGAATGGCCAGGGCTTCCATGGACTGGCCGTTCTGGTCAGAAGAACTGATGACCCCATGATAAGATGGATTTAGAATCAGGTCATCCCAAAGCGTAAAAGAAGATGAGGCTCGGTGATATTAAGGTAGGTTTAAGGGACCAGAACCAAAGGGAATTGGAAAGTCTTTTCTTGTCCTGCAAGAAAATACAGGTTTGGTCACAACCTGGGTGTTAGAATAGGCTCTTTTTGAGGAAAATGCCCTGACATTGTGAGAAGAATGGGTTGCTGTCTACAAAGGCACTTTGAAATTTAATAGTACCCTGTATTTGAAAGAGATTGCTATTAATTTCTTGTCCTACAAGAACCCTACAAGAAAGACCCACGCTTAATGCTCTCTCTCTCCCTCTCTTCTCTCTCCCTATTTTTCTCTTTTTTGTCACTTTCTCTCATCCTTTCTCTTGGTCTCCTCTCCCCACCTCTGTCCCCTTGTCATTTTCTCTACCCTTTTGTCCATTTGGTAACACCAACCCAGGAAACACTACATGTGTCTGTCTATAATCTTGGGTTTACAGTGAAAATGGTGAAGATAGTCCTGACAAACTTCATTTGCCCACCAACTATGTATCAAGACCTACCATTTGCAATGCCTTGTGCAGGCAGGAGAGCAGTAAATCCTGAACAGGAAGCGCCATTTTTGTGAGAAAGGCACACGTGCTCATTGTCCCTCCCTCCTGAGTTGTGGTTCCCTTTCCCATCCCCATAGCTGAGCTCAGGGGTAGCTTAGGAAAGTGTCTGTGATTGGCATGATGGACTGAAGTCTCAAACTTGTGTTCGCTGATCCTGTCTCCTCTAACACTGACACTGACACCACCCCTGGAACTTCCTCTTCCTTTTTGGTAGGAAATGGTTTCTGTCTTCCGTGGGAGCAGATCTCAGCCCAAGTCATCCCAGTTGTAAACCACTATGGTCAGTGGTTTATCTATAGAATTAGAGCTTTGGCAAAAACAATAGGAGTGCATAGATACTCAGTTCCACTGAGGATAAGTAGATTATGCTTTTGTGTTGTTTGACTGGTTGTTTAATTGAACCAAGGAAACAAATCAGGTTCAGCTTCCCGTCTCCTCCCCTTGCTCCAGCCCCTTGCCACTCTAAGACCTTCATTAGTGTTACTTCTTCCTCCAGCCTCATGGGACCAGTGTCGCACGGGACAGGACTCCTATGTCCTCATGGCCAGCTCCCAGGCGGAGATGGAGGAGTGGGTTAAATTCCTTAGGAGAGTCGCTGGCACACCCTCTGGAGGTAAGGACCTCAGCAGGCTTTCCTGGGCAGGTGTCTGTGACATCTCAGGGATGGGGAGGAGGTAGTTCCAGACATGATCTCTCCTTGAACAGTGTTCAAGGGAGACTACCAGAGGACAGCTCTGAGGCCATGCCCATTGCTAAGCCTCTAGCTTCCTTCCTTGAGTCATCTCAAAGAGTCACCTTCAGTTTAGTTGGAAGGACTGAAAGCCCTTTGCACTCATTGGCAAATGTGGGTGATGTTCTGAAGCAGTCCGTTCTCCTCTCTGGGCCGCAGTACTCTCACCTGTAAAATGAATGGGCTGCACCAGCTGACCCTAGTCCCTGGCAGTACTAACATTCTGCAGCAGCATGAGTCGGCCCGGTTATGGGGTTGTGGAACCTGAGAGCGTTGATAGCCAGAGCGATGCCAAAAGCTAAGTTAGGCTGAACAGCACAGGAAGGCAGAGCTGCCATCCAGAACTGGGTGGTCCGACTGGGGCGAGGTTCAGGAATAGCCTTGCAGGTACTCGGGATGAACACTTTTCTAGGTTCCATGACTCAAGTGTTTGAGCTCTCTGGGGCCTCCGGGGTTGTGTCCAGACTAGAGGAGGGCCGTGCCTGTGAAAAACTGATGTGAAAAAAAAATCTGAAATGAACAAACAGGTGAATCCAGTATGTGTTTTTTCCTTTCATAAAAATATGAAAGAACTGATATGGATGAGTTCTCAAGTGGCCATTTTCCTCCAACTTTTTAGGAACACGCTTATTTGTGTCAACTCCAGGATAACTGTATAATACGCAATTATTTGTTAACTGTGCTGCCGTTATTTTGGAAATCATTTGGGGGGTTTTACAGCTCAAATATTAAATATTCATTTGATTGCCTAACACTTTCAAGAATTATGAACACGATAGCAATTCTGTGGAAATTTGAAAAAATATGGGAAAATAATGACCTCCAAAAGCAGCGGAGATATTTTTGTTTTCCTTCCAGCTAATGTTTATATATACGTTCCTTTTTTTCTCAGGACAAGCATAGAATATATACAATTTAATACCTATCTTAATTGCTATATAATTTAATTGCTATGTGATCTTAATTGGTACATTTCAGGGATTATTTGGTTATAAGAAATAGAAACCGCATGCAATGATGTTAAACAACAAGGAGGGATTTCCTGGGTAGGTACAGTAGCTACCCAAAGAAACCTAGGGCAGAACCACCAAGAGAACTCAAGACATTAAGACCAAGATCTGGACCGTCAGCATTGAGCTTGTCCTGTTGGTTTCTCTGCGGCCACGCAGCTTCTCATTCCGTTTTTCTCTGCATGCCTGCCTGTTTTCGTGTAGTTATCAGCCCTCCAGTACTTAGACCTGTCCCAGATACTGCTGTGCCAGCCCCGGCTTTCCTGTATTTCTCCCTCAAGCACCAGCGGAGGCTGAGCTGAACCTCCACCGCCCGATTCCAAACTCCTGAGAATGAGGAGCCACCTGGCTCAGCTGGGCTCAGAAGTCCACCTGCGGCCCCAGGATCTGGGGTGGGGAGGCAGTCCTGTGGTCTGTGACCCTCCTAGTGGGGCTTCAAGAGAAGAAGTGACCTGGATGGAACATCCAAACTCAAGAATGAGGGCCACAGTCCTCCTGAACAGCTGTATCCTGTTACAAAAAGGAGTATCTCGGCTTCATTAACTGTTTCCCAATTCCTAAACACAGTTTTTTTATGATGCTAATCAGGCTGAGATGAGGTGTTTATTTATCACAGCTGTATTACATGCCGTTCCACCTGGATAATCTTCGCCTTCCCTTCCCTATTGCCCTGGATTAGGAGGTGGTGAGCCACATTGACATGTTCTGTTTCCCCAGTCCAGTGCTTTAGGCTGTCTGCCCTGACAAGGGTCATGGATATTGCCTTAATTAGGCACCTGCTCTGAGTCAGATGCCGTCGGTGCACTGTGACCAGCATCTGTGCCCCATGTGGTGCTTGGCTCAGCCTCGCCACGGTGAGCTGCTGCACTCAGGCATAGTCCACAAGGGGATTTCTCCCTCACCCCACCTCAAGGCCCCTACCCTGAGAAGCAAGTCAAGCATAAGTCCTGTGGTCAGGGGAAAGTCCAAGGCAGGAGAAAGAAGAACCCAGCACTATTTATTAACTCAAGGAACAGGTTCGGCTCTGATGTGGCATTTCAGTTGTTTGTAAAAAGCGTCTTATTGAACCAAAATCATAAATCTCGGGATAAGAAGGCATTTTAAGACAGCGATCGGAGAGTCTACTCTGAGGCCATGGGGCAGGACAGACATCTGTTCTTCCTGTTCGTGAGTCAGGAGACTTTGATTCTGAGGAAGTCAATGATTAGTCCAAGGGGCCCAGCTATCGAGGGGCCGGGCCGGGGCTCCTGCCTCTGTGGGCGGCTCTCTGTCACCGCACCATGATCCCACTTGGAAAGTGCCTCTCATAGAGTCTGCTAGATCAGCAGGGGAGGTCCCCACAAACAGTGTGACATCATTGAGATATGTTGCTGCTGCCTCTTCCCAGCCCTTTGTGAAAGTTTCTATGCTTTTCCCACCCAGAACCTACCTTTTCACTCCTTGCTCTTCCTCACACACCCTAGGCACATTCCTGCCTCAGGGCCCTTGCACTTACTGTTTCCTCTGCCTGCAACCCTCTTTCCCCTGGGGAGCTGCAAGGCTTGGTCCCTTGCTTTCTGCAGGCCTTTTCTCAAACATCACCTCAGTGAGCCTTCCCCTGATCGTCCCATTTAACGTTGAACTCCTTCCCCACCCAAACCCCCATCCCTCTTTCCTGACTCACTTTTTTCCTTAGCACTTACCTGCTTCTAACATGCTAAGTATTTTACTCATTTGTTCATCGTTGGTCTCGCCTCACTAGAATGAAAGCTTCAAACTACTTGGCAGGAAATTTTTTTTCTATTTTGTTCAGTGCTGTATCCCAGCATCTAAACAGTGCCTGACATCGTAGGTGCTCAATAAATATTTATTAAATGATTAGGAGAAGGAATGGCCTCCTCTCCCCATAGAAGTACTATGTTCTGCTCCCTCTAGGCTTTCCTCTTTGTTAAACGATGATCAGCTTATCTGAGAAATTATTTGGTAAATGGGTTGCTCCCTCTAGAATGATCTCCCTCCAAGCACATTAATGGTGAGCTTTGATGAAGCTCTTTATGGTTCATAGACCCCTTAGAGAATCTGACAAAAGCTATGGAAACTCTTCCCAGAAAAATGTTCAGATGAAACTATTTTGCATTCAACTGCAAAATATTTTCAGACCCCTGTAGTCCATCTGTACGCCCCAGATAATGAATCCCAACTTTAAGTTTTAGTAGTCACTCTAGCGACTATTTGGCAAAGCTAAGGCCTCTCTGCCTGCCCTAGTCCCGTTTCTGTCTCCTTTCTCCCTTGATGGGAGAGATGACCCACCTGGTCCCCATGGCACACCCGGCTTCTTCCCCTTGGCTGCTCCTGCCTCGTAGCTGGCTCTGAACATTCCTCTCTCCTTATCTGATTCTGGGACCAATTCCAATGTGTGTGTGTGTGTGTGAATTCTCAGAGATCAGCTGAGTGTCCTACAGTTTAACTCAACTCTGACACTCTCTACCCAGAGACAGCGTCAGATTCTACACCTTGAGGACTCGGTCCTACAAGACTGCCCTCAACCACACACACGCTTCAGAGGCCAGTCTCAAGTCCAGATCATCCATCGCCTGTGCTTCTAACCAACTGCCTAGAGATCGGAGATTCCAACTACCCCCTCCTTGGGTTTGAATAATTTGCTAGAATAATTTGCTCACAGAACTGAGGAAACCAGTTTACTTACTAGATTACTGGTTTATTACAAAAGGATCTAACTCAGGAGGAGCCAGATGGAAAAGATGCACGGGGCAAGGTATGGGGAAAGGGCATGGAGCTGCCATGCCCTCTCCGGGTGCATCGCCCTCCCCGGACTTCCGCATGCTCACCAACCCTGAAGCTCTCTAAACCCCGTCCTTTTGGGTTTCTATGGAGGCTCATCATGCAGATGATTGATTAAATCATTGGCCAGTGGTGATTGAACTCAGTTGCCAGCCCCTCTTGCCTCGCTGGAGGTTGGTGGGGGGCGGGGGGACACTGAAAGTTCCAACCCTCTAATCACGTTTGGGTCCACTGGTACCCAGCCCCCATCCTTAGGTGCTTTCCAAAAGTCACCTCTTTAACATAACAAAAGATACCTTTATCCCTCTCATCACAGGAAATTCCAAGAGTTTTAGGAGCTCCTTGCCAGGAAATGGGTGGAAGACCAAATATATATTTCTTGTTGTAAATCACAGTATCACACCTTGGAGAGCCATACCTTGGTACATCTCACTGTTCCAGCCTTTTCCTTCCTAGCCAGCCAGTTTATTTTTTTTTCTACTACCCTCTCCTAAGGGCCGGGCTGGAAAGGTTAGATTAACTTCTCCCCAGAAGGTCTGGATGCAATCCCAGGTTTTCCCAATTTAAGTGGGAGAAAGGGAAGAGAGGTGATCACATCTCAACTTCTGGTGACTTGTTCCCAGGCTCACAGCTGCCCATTTTCTCCAAACCACCCTTCTTTTTAGTAAGAGGGCTCTGCCTTCCCTGGAGCACCACATTGAAACCTGGTCTCTTTTGCATGCGTAGGGAGCAGACAGTCCACATTGCAAATTGTTATTCAGTCAGGCCCTGCCTTGCTTTCTTCTCCTGGAGGCTGGCCATCTGAAGTTTTTCTCAGGCCATAGGCACTCCACTACATTGTGCATAGCTCTGCTTGGCCCAACCAGAGTGTGAGGTCCTGGGGCAGGTCCCGTGTTTTAAGCACCTTTGTGTGTTTGCCAACACTAGGCATAGAGTATATAAATATTGAATTGTTATATGCCTTGGGTTTCTTTTCTTCCTCTCATTTCTTAAGTTCTCTGCATCCTTCGGAGCATGATTTCACAATCCACAGCACGGGTTAGCCTGTGGGAGTGTGCTGTCTCTGTGATTCATTGTTGTTCCATGTGTGCTGGCTCTTTCTCTCTAGCTAAACTAGACATTAAGAGGATTGATTTTTACTTATTTCCACTAATTCCCTCATCCTTCCTTCCCCCAGATCCTAACACCAGACAGATACTTATTTATTCATTTACCCAATAAGTATTTCTTGAGCATGTGCCAAGCACTGTGCTAGGACTGAGGGTACAATAGTGAGAAAGGAGACAGAGAAGAGAAAAAAAACAAGAGACAAAGTCCTTTCTCTCAAGGAGCTCACAGTCTAGTAGAAGACACAAAAATTAATTTAAAAAATCCCAAGGAGAACCATAAAATTGCAACTGTGAAAAGTACCGTGATGAAAAAAACACATGATGCCATGTGAGAAAAACAAATCTTTGTCAAGAAATTCAGGGAAGACTTCCCTGAATTAATGATGATTAAGCTTATATCAAAAGGGGCAGTAGAATGGAACTAGGCAGAGAGGGAAAAGAGGAACAGTGTCTCAGTCAGAGGAGTAGCATGTGCACAGATCCTGCGACAGAAAGGAGAAGAGGCTCTGCAGTGAGAGGAAGGTGACAACAGTGGAGTCAGCCTTGTTAAAGATGGCAGTCTTCATGCTAAGGTGGCTTGAACGAGGGTGGTGGTGGTGGAGGTAGAAAGAGGTGAACAGGATTGCCCAACATTTTGGAGGTAACAATGCCAGGACGTGGGAGGGAATTTGATATGGAAGGAGAATGTGGTGTCAAAGATGAGTCCTTGATTCCTGGCCTGTGAATGAATGGAGGGATGGACACTTGGTTGGCAGCATCACATTGCCCAGAGTCCTTCCTGGCAATCTTTCCCTGCTCCTGACTATCCTCTCGTGATGCTGAGTCCATTTCAAGTCTCCTGGGTATGTCCGCTAGGGTTGCCGCACTATTTGCTAAATCTCAACGGGAGAGGGAAATCATCTCAGTTTACCCAACAACTCCAAGATCATTCTCTCTGAGGGCTTCACTGAGCCACGTGCAACTCTGAAAGCATTTCCAGGGGATGGTGGGCTGGCCTCATCAGCGCTAAGTGAAGTCCTGTGTTCTTGCCAGAGGCTTTGATATATGGAGCAATGCTGGTAAGGGCTTGTGTGTGGGATTGTTTTTTTTTTTTTTTAATCCACCTCCATGGTATCCTTTGAATGGCAGTTGACAATTAGCCGCTAAGTAAAAGGAGGCACTTATTTTTATTGCGGGCCCTGACAGCTTTATGTTCACTCTTTGAAAGCCAAGAGTCATGTGTATAAAGGTGAACTGGGAGGGGAAGTGGTGTGGGAAGGAGGAAGGGAGGGCTGGGGCAGGTGCCGACAGATCCCATGGTTTCTGTGCCGGAGTCGGAACCTGAGCAGTATTTACAAACATGTGCTGATCTGGAAGCGAGAGAGGATGGTTCTTCCAGCTTGGGGAGGAGGAAAGGCCTGAGGCTGGCCCAGCAGAGGCTGAGATTCCGTGGCTCCCGCCATGCCTCGTATTCCCAGGATGCCGCAGTGGGAGCTGGGCTGTGGCTTTCCTGCCCTGGCACTGCTCTTTTGCTGGAATTTCAGGAGGAAAACCCCCAAGCTCCAAAAGAAAGGTATTTCTTCCTTAATTTGTGATTCAATTCTTCCACTAAAAGACACTTTACCCAGCTCTTCTCCCCTCTCCTGTCAGGGATGGGGACATTCCTGGAAACCAGCCCCTGGGAAGCAGGTACCAGTGCTTGGCTGATGGGGCCAGTGGGAAGGAGGGAACAGAAGGGTAGGGCGAACCCTTCTGGTGACCTGGGCTGGACTGGAGATGTGGTAGGGAGGGATTAGGGGCTGTTAATCTGAACCCAGGAGTGTTTGAGTGATGATGAAGGAGGGAAGAGGATAGAAAGGAGGTAACAGCTAATCTTTCCATTGTCACTTCTCCAAACCAACCCGGTGTCCTGGAGTTTTCTAGCAAATTTGGAGAGGGGACTTGAGAAGCAAAGGGTGGTAGATGGCCTGTGAGCAGAGACCGCTTACCCTCTCCCCTTAAGACTTGATGATGTCTGAAATTTTGCCTAGATAATTTTATTCCACTGACTTTAAACAAAAGAGATTAAAGCACTGAATTTAGAATCATGGGCAAATATGACCTTGGAAAAATTCCTAATCTGAGTCTCAGTTTTCTCATCTGTAAAATGGAACAATAATATCAACTTTGTAGGGTTTCTTATGAGGATTAAACGAGAGCACGTGTGAAAGCTTCTAGGGCAGTTCCGTCATAAAATTGATTAAATTTATAAATAATTATAATATTACATAGTATAATTAATTAATTAAGATTTGTGCCTGTTAATATGGAAAAGCGTCTGCTAATGGTGGCTGGTACAAAGTGATGGGCAGTTCTGAGTGAATGAGTGGCTGGGGAGGGTAGAAAGAGCAGTAAGGCACTGGTTCCCTGAAGGAGGGGGTGCACCGAGGAGGGCATGGCACAGCGGGGAGCCTGGGTTTTGCCCTTTAGTGTTGTTGGGTGGACAATGGTCTTTGAGTACATCCCACCTACTCTCTGCTCTCCTCCTCCTTCCTTGGCCCCTTCCCTAGTTTTCTTGGGATTTCTCGGTTCACCTATATCCCCGTAACTAGGCTATTTCATGTCCACCGAGGATCAATGGGTGGTGATCAGGACCCAGAAGTCAGAGGTAGGTATAACTCAGGATTGGCTCTCTGGAGTTCCAGGGATGTTTTAGATTCTAAACTCCTCATATGTGATTTGAGATGAAGAGTGGCAAAGCCTGACCTAGACAAACTAAAGAAAACCAGGATGTTCTTTCTTTCATGTGAGAGGGGACTCTGTTGGTCCTCATATCTCTAGAGCATGCAGTGGTGATTTCTTGTTGGAGGAAATAGCTTTGACTGATTTCTAGGCTGGAGATGTAAAGTTCGGAGTCTTCATCATGTGGGTGACGTTTGATGCCACGAAATTATGAAGTTCATGCGGATGAGCAAAGGAAGGCCAGGGACACTCCAAAATTTAGAGAATGGGGAAAAAAGAGGAATCGTCAGAGGAGGCTGAGAAGGAATGGCCCATGAGCTAAATGGAGAACTAAGAGAGAGTACTGAAAGCCATCTGAAAAAATGTCTCAAGAAGGAGGGTGTGATTTGCTGTGTCACATGTTGCTGACAGAGCAGTTAAGAAGAAGGCTGAGAATTTGACCCCTGGAGTTTAAAAATGTAAAGGCCATTGATCTCCTTGACAAGTGCAAGTTTGGAGAAGTGCTGATCAGAGTGCATTCGAGAGAGAAGGGGCGAGACAGGGAGGAAGGGGAAACAGCAAGTAGTCACAGCCCTTTGAGGACTGGTCCAACATGTGCCAGGCTCTGTGCCAGGAAATAAAAATAGATGGTGAGCCAGACAGGCTGTCTGCCTTTGAGGAGCCCACAGTCCAGTGGACGAGAGAGATGTTTAAATAAATCATCATAAAACTACAGGAGAAGTGATAGAATAGAGGTGTATCTGGGGAGCTCTGTGAGCGCTGAGGAGGGAGTGGCCAGTTGCCTCTGAGAAGACATCTGAACTCATGCTTGCCAGAAGATCAAGTTTCCAGGTGGGGAGAAGGAGGAAGGGCATTGGCTCCAGAGTTTTCAAGAGCAAAGACCATTTTTCATTTTTTCTATCATAATCTCCAGCTCCTAAAGAGGCTGGCCCACAGCAGATGCTCAGTCAATATTTGCTGAACGATTTTGTGAATTCTAGTGGAAAGAATTTGTAAGAAACAGAGTTGCAAAGAAAATTACAATAATTTTGACAATGGCAGTGTGGATAGAAGAGAGAGATGGCTTAAGGCATATTTAGAATGTACTGAACTGTTTGGAGGGAAACAGGGGTGTTGCAGATAGTTCTTTTGCTAATTGGGTTAGCTGAGTGCAGGTAACTTGTGTTAATGGATTTGTATTCTCAGTGCCTGGTGCTTGGTTGATGGAATGCTATTGCCTGCAAGCAAGGCTACAGGAGAAGCAGTGATTTGGGAGTGTTGAGGCGAGATGAAAGTGAGACTGGAGGACACTCTGAGAGAACTGCCATTCAGTGTTGCACTTATGGGAAGAGAGGGGGCAGGGGAAGAGAGAAGTGGAAATGGAGACGATAGAGATATATAGAGAGACCTAGACTAGGTATGCAGATTTGTAAGTTATCAGTTTGTAGATAATATCCAAATGTATGGAATCATATGACCTTTCCCAAGGAGAATGTTTAGAGTGAGAAGACATCTGAGTTGGAATGACAGACATGACACACTAAAGGAACAGATGGAGGAAGGGGACGGCAAAGGAGCCAGCAGGGAAATGGGAATAGAATGAAAGTGGATGGTTTTTTAGCCATGTAGGGAGAAAGTCTTGAGGAGAAAGGAGAATCAACACCATCAGAGTCTTCAGAGAAGACCAGTAGAATGTGGAATGAACACAGGCCAGATTTGGCCATTAGGAAGGCACTAGAAAACTTCGTGAGCAGGTTGGATGGACAGTTGCAGGCAGATGAACCAGAGAGAGATGGGTTGAGAGGTTGAGAAGTGAATAATAAGGGAAGAAGTAGAAGCTGTGAGGGTGGACAACTTCCCAGAAGTAGACGTGTGTTTCTATGAGTGTATTGGTAAAGAGAAGAAAGGCAAGTATCGGTCATTTGCATGAGAGCTGGGATGGGAGATTATTCTCTAATAAATTGGCAAAGACTTAGACTCATGTGGGCTCCTTCAATTGAAAGAGAAAAATTTAAGATACCAAAGAGAAGGAGTGAAGTCCTGGAAAAGATGGAAGGGGTGGAACCCACATTCAAGAAAGCAGAATCTCAGAGGAAACCTCTGAGAGAGGACGGGCAGACAGACAGAGGAGGAAAGATACGAAAGGCAGGGACTGGAGATGAAGGGGTTCACTTATGATGTCTTCCATTTGGGGAGATAAGGGAAAGAGGAGACAAGGTCACTTGCTCAGAGGAGAGGGAATGGGTCCTGACCTCAAGAGGCATCGTGAAGATTTGGAACCAAGGTCTTACAGAGATTGGAAATAGAAATTCCCGTGATATGGTATGCTGTGTTCCCTGGAAGCTCTCAGTGGCCATATGAAGGCATGGAGAGGGCATCGGGAATCGGCAGGTTGGAGACGCTGGAGGGAAAAGGAGTGTTGGGAAATGAGTCTACTGGTGAGAGTGACATTGAAATGACTGACTGTGGGGTGTGGAGGGATAGAGGATGAACACAGGACAAGTCTGATAGACTTTGATGAGGAGAAAAGTTAGAGGACTGGCTACACAAGGGGGTGTAAGAAGGAGCTTGATTCCAGATCACCTGCAAAGTGGAGCATCGGCCTCAGGACCTCAGACATGGAGCTCACATTTGACAGCTCTGACACCTCTGTGCACATCTTTCCATAGTCTTTGGGATATCTTTCCCTATCTGAGTCCACTGGGCCCCTTGAGCCCAAGTTTCGACTGCTTTGAAACACACTTGCTTCTCCCTTTGAGGTGCCCCTACCTGGACCCCTCAAAGGGATTTACAAATGCCATGTGGTCTGTGTTTTAAGTCAGATGGTTTCAATCGTTTTCTTCCAATTTGGTGAAAATGTCTATCCAGCTCTTTTCACAGACAAAGAGGAACCTAATTCTACATAGTTATTGATATTCTCTAATTGTTTTTATTTTACATGTGGTCATTTCATTTTCATAACTCAATGGTACGTTAATTGAAAACAAGAATGTCTCACATGCCCTTGCTTGCATAGCCCATTCCACGTGGCCTGCTGCTGGCATATGGCAGGGCACTCAATAATTCTTAGCATGTAGCTGAACTTGTTTACTGAGGAGATCCTTACTAGTGTTTAAAGAAATGTCAAAATTACCATTAATCATGGAGAGAATTTGCTTAAAGATGAAATGATTCATTAAGTAATTCAGTAGATCTGATTGACTGTCTTCCTTGTGCCAGGCCCCATGCTAAATACTGGGGATGAGAAAAGACCCTGCCCATTTTCCCAGCATCAGGGAACTTATAGTTGTGCAGAGGACACAGGTACATACAGATAATTGCAGCCCACTGTGGAAAGGCCTTGGGTTATTCAAGAAGGGATATGAGTACACAGAGTAAAGATGGCGTGTCTCAGGCTGGGGTCAGGAAAGGCTTGGGCAGAGTTGATGATATTTGAGTTGGGCCAAGAAAGACAAGTAGAATTCCGGCAGACAGGGAAGGGAGAGATGAACAGACTGGGCAAGAAGAAGAGACTGTCCAAGGGTGTGAGGACTGGAGGGTGCTGTGGGCTTTGGGAACATCAGGCTGAGGTGCCTTTGGGAGTGTGACAAGAAGTCAGGCCAGAAAGGCAGGTGGGGCCAGGCCCAATGCCAATATAAGGAGTGCCAGCCCAAGTTTTCAAACTTTAGCCCAGAAAGACTTAACCAGCCAAAGTCTCACTGGAATGCTGTAAATAAAACAGACAACAGCCCAGCAGATCTGGTTGGGAATAGAGGGTGCAGAGGCCCACCTGCTCAGCTCCTTCTAGATCTGATGCCCTCTCCTTTCAGCACCTGACATGATGAGGGAGGGGCCTCAGAGGAACCCTTGGGATTTTGAGGGGTGATTTGAAAAACACTGCTGTGGCAATTGGGGAAGAAGTGGATGACTATTAAAAACAGGGGAGATGTGCTCAGCTAGATCAGTGGTGTAGAAAGGTAAGAAGCAGGAGAGGTTTGAACATGTTAGAAGAGACCACAGCAGTCGTAGATGAGAGAGGAGTCCAGCCTGTCTGAGGGCAGAATGGAGGAGTGGAGAGGACGCATTGCATTCAAGAGCTCACCACGTTAATGTGGAATCTGCATTAATTAGAGACTGGATATAGGCGACCAACCAGAGAGAGAGAATCGTGGGAAGACCAAAGGACTTTGGGAACCAGTGTCCCAGGGATTGAAGTGGTCGGTGTGGCAGAGCCCTACTTACGACAGAGGGAAAATCAGGCAGGACGGAGCTGAAGCCGTGACCTGTCTTTTGAACCTGCAGGAAATGAAGGGCATGGGGGCAAGTGGGAGAACAGGTAGCCAGCGATTGGCCTGATTTGTAAACTAACCTTGCTCTACCACTTGGGTGGGGAAATTAGAGGGCCAAGTGCTGACAGGGCTGGGGTGGAGCTGGTCCACACATGCTTTGCTGGAGGCAGTATAATTTGGAAAAATATTTTTGGAAAGCAATTTGCATACCATCAAGTCGTAAAAATGTTCAAACCACTTGACCTGGTAATTCTACATGTGGAAATTTGCCCTAAGGAAATAGTTCAAAAGAACGAAAAGCCTATGTTCATCCATCCAAATGTTAATTAATTAATTAAGCAATTAATTAGAAATTACACATTGCACCACATAATTCCAAGAGCTCTGCTAGGTGAATGAACATGTTCTCTGTGGCAATGTTGATCATAGTAAAACATAGTAAGCAACGTAAATAATTAAAACTGCCTCAGTGGTTTAATACAGTGAGAGACCCATGTGAATGTGATAGACATTCAGGCTTTAATGCGATATGACATAAGCAGAATTCAAAATGGCCTGCTTGCTGCTGTGGTTAAGAGCACATTCTCTTGAGTTTACTGCCTGGACTTGAACTCTGACTGTACCAGGCCCTGCCACTGACCTTGGCAAGTTCATCAGTGCCTCTAGGGCTCAGTGTTTTTAGTATTAAAGTGGGTATAATGATACTACCACTTCATGGGGTTGCTGTCTAGATTAGATGAAAAAAGGTGTGCAAGGGCTTAGCACAATTTCTAGCACACAACACATACTCAGTAAAAACTAGTTATTTTATTTTATTTTTTTTTTGAGGAAGATTAGCCCTGAGCGAACTACTGCCAATCCTCTTCTTTTTGCTGAGGAAGACTGGCCTTGAGCTAACATCCATGCCCATCTTCCTCTACTTTTTATGTGGGATGCCTACCACAGCATGGCTTTTGCCAAGCGGTGCCATGTCTGCACCTGGGATCCAGACCGGAGGACCCCGGGCCACCGAGAAGCAGGAACGTGTGAAATTAACTGCTGTGCCACTGGGCCGGCCCCACAAGTTATTTTAAATACGTAAAAATGTGGGTCAGTGGAAAAAGGCTGACAGAGACTGCTCCAAATTTGTAGCCCCAGGAAATATTATGGGTGATTGTCTACTATATTTCGTTTAATATCATTTGTTTAGTACCTAAAAGCTTTGAGGCTGTAAGCAACATAGAAAATCCAGATATAGGCAAAGTGCCCTGGCCTATCAGTTCATCCAGCGGAAGCCATGGTGATGGGCAGGTCCTGGTTTTTCTCTTCCCAGCCGTGTTTGGTCAGCGCTTGGATGAGACCGTGGCTTATGAGCAGAAATTTGGCCCCCACCTGGTGCCCATCCTGGTGGAGAAGTGTGCAGAATTCATCCTGGAGCATGGCCTGAATGAAGAGGGCATCTTCCGCCTGCCCGGGCAGGACAACCTGGTGAAGCAGCTGAGAGATGCTTTTGACGCCGGGGAGCGGCCCTCCTTTGACAGGTATGCCGTCCTCACCTCACCCTCTCCTCTGTCTTGCTCGAGTGAGAAGACCTCTCTATTCCAGTTGAGCAATGGGACTTGCACAGACACTTCCAAGAGCCCTAGCTTGCAACAGAAGGAGCCTTTTGTTGTGCTCATAATCAGAATTTGGGAGCCTGGAGCACAGTTAGGAGAGTATGCTGATCATTTATGTGATAGATGATGTGAACTAGAACTAGAGCCTTGCTGGACAGTCAAGAGATGTTTAAGATATTGGGGTGGGAAAAACGCAGAGTAGTGGAGAAAGATGGGCCCTAACTCCAGGTCCACCCTTCTGAGCAGATGAGAAATGCTGGCTGTAGAACAGACTCGGTGTGGTGGAGAACGCACCATATCTATATCCAAGGGCTCCAATGGTCTTCCTCAGCTTTCCAGAAACGGCCAGAACCAGGACTTCCTGTTAGTTTGGGAGGTCACAGTACTGTGCATTGCTGAACTTAGCCCTGAGCCCTTTTGGAGGGAGTACATACTGACACTTTGGTAGCCTGGCGTTCTCCCAAGTCTCCTGTGTGGAGGTTGCAGGGCCTGTTTGGGGCATATCAGGTATAGTGACATTTCTGCCCACCATCCCCCTCCCACCCCACCTCCTCCAGTCACCCAGCCGAGGTTTTCTTCTCTGCCATGCCCAGCTGGTACAACCCCCACCCTGACATTGTACATGCTCTGCTATTGTGCAATGTTCGCCCTGGATGCCTGCATGCGCTTGTTCTCTTGGCAAGAAGGAGACATTATTCTTTCCAAATAAGCAGCCCATAGACCAAGGTTTAGTAAGACAGGCCTGAACTCTGTCCAGTTTCCAAAGGCTGAAATTCCCCAAGAGTTTATTGAGGACCCAGGAGTAGAGCTGATCCTGGGAAAGTCATGACCAGCTAAGTGTCATCTGTGTGGACAGTCTAACTGCTCCCTATCCCTCACCTCCCACTCCAGTCACCAGCGCTGTCCATTCTCTCTCCGAAGTATTTCTGAGACCCATCTGTTTCTTTCCATTCTCACAGCCACTGTCTTAGTTTGGCCCACCATATGTCTGTCGTTGCTGCCCTTGGAATGTACTAGGTTAATTTACCAAGGGTGCTGTATTTTAACAGGAAAGCAAGGGTGGAGTTGTTACTAGAACTGTAGCAGGGTATGCCATCAAATTTAAGGACCTTTCAGCAGTAGTGTAAATTGCTCTTAATTATCAGGCGTCTGTTCAATCAAGCATACCACCTTTATATTCTGTTTTCTTTTTATGTTTTTAATTAGCTTTGAGTTGATCAAAAGATACAGGTGGGTGGTTGCTAAAGCACTGGGAACAGTCAGCCAGGAGGGATAGAGGTGATGGTGGCGTGTCTGCCAAATACCCACCCTAGACTTGAGCTTCTGCACCTATCAAGTCAGCCTGGGGAGCGGAGTCGGCGTCTGGTTCCTGTGAGGTACTTGGGGCTGGAAGGAGGAAAGTTACCACACGTTGTCATGACGTCTCCACCCCCAGAACTGAGGGCTAGAGTTTACACATCCAGAAATAGGAAGGGCCACCTGGGGCTCTTCAGGGTCCTCCCAGGGTGACTCTTGGGTCCACTTGAGCCTGCTGGGTACTCATCTGGACCCTTTACATCGATCATACGCT
The DNA here is from genome assembly GCF_041296235.1 of Equus asinus. Classification (NCBI taxonomy): domain Eukaryota; kingdom Metazoa; phylum Chordata; class Mammalia; order Perissodactyla; family Equidae; genus Equus; species Equus asinus. The sequence continues at coordinate 44,682,079 of NC_091795.1, read as the reverse complement.
TGGTTCCATCATGAGATCCCCTAAATTGCCTCGCTAGAGTAGAGAAGAACAAAGGAGCTCTTATTTGGTAGATTTGAGTGCAGGTGTATCTGCTTCTCATTAAACATGAATAAGAATTAAAAAATCTCCTTGTGGAGTTTCCACTGGGCTGGATACTCCTTGGCTCCAAAACTGATACACTTCCAATACCTACACTTCTGTGAGAAACACATACAGGCAGGCCGCACTGTAAGATGGGTGCTACCAGGGGAGGGTGGGCAGAGTCGGCCAAGGGGCCTGGGCTGATCTCTGGTGGATCAAGTGGTGAACTCAGAGGCCTCCCGGCTCCTGACTTGCTCTTAGTCCTTGATTTAAAAAAATCATTTAAAGATGTTGGAGGAAAAGCAAACCCAGGAAAATCATGCTGGAAATTTAGGCTATAACCATGGCATCTGGGTCAGCCCTGTTATAATGAGGGCACAGATATTAAACCAAAAATTTACAGAAATGCCTGTATAATTCCCATTGTGTTAAGTGCTAAAAAGGAAAACTAGATGGTACCATGAGAACTTAGGATGGGGGGCTTTTGATATGGTCTGGTGGATTTAGGGAGGTCTCCAAGAAAAGGACATTTAAGCTGAGACACAATAAACAAGCATGAGGGTTAGCCAGTCCAAGCAGCATTATCTTCCCCTGGTAAAATGGATTGGGAAGCTTGCTGTGGGTTTCACTGTTCTAAAAGATGGTTTCTATAGCCAACTGTGTTCTTTGACTATAGCTTTGAAGTGTGTATACTGTATCTGTGGTTATAACACCTTTGTCTTTTCTAATGTTGGATATTTTTGCTGTCTTCGTTTTTCCTGGTTAAACTATCCAGTAGTTTGTCTTTTTTATTGTTGTTTCTCTTCAAAAGATTCCATGTTTTGAGGTATCGTCTATACTGTTGTTCTCATTTCAGATTTTTTGGGTTTTGCCTTCATTCTGTGGGTGTGTTTTGAGTGTTGAGGGCTGTGCCAGGCAATGGACCGTACATTGGATAATGGAACCCTGGAGGCAGGAGGCCGGATGGGAGGCTGGGGCAGAATTCCTGGCAAAAGACGCCACCCTCCTGAAATAGGGCAGTGAAAGGAGGGGAGGAGCATTGAGGGGTTCACTGACATTTGGGTAGTAGAATTGAGGGGGATTGGGAGACTAATTGGATGTGAGGTGAAAGAGAGCCCCCCATCAAACCAGAGAGCCTGGATTCTGAAGCTTGTTGTGTATTTTCACAGGGTGTGTTTTTAGGCAGTGACTCAGCAGGGAAAGGCTTTTCCAGAATCCATGTATAAAGTGAAGGTTCCCACCCTGGATTTCCTGAGGGCAGCCGTGGAGCCTAGACAGGGCCGTGTGCCAGCTCGAGGTCTCCTTTGAGGTAGAGAGTTCACAGGCTGCAGAAGGGGAGCCTTTTCACAAGACAGCTCCAACCACTGGGTGTTGAAAACAAAAAATAAAAATTGTCATCAAATGCCAAGACCGAGTTTTACCGTCAAGTCCTGGTGTTCTTGTTTCTGCTGCCTCAAATGCCTCTCTTCTCCTCCTCCGGCTCGAATGCACCCCTCCCGTCCCTCCTCCAGGGGGCATTTCCACCCAGCCAATTCTAAATTCCCCATCGCTGAAACTGAGGAGACACTCAGATTGTCTGAACTTCTTACTACATCACAGCTTTTCGAAATACTGCCAGGACTGCCTCTTAATACCAGTTTTTCTTGACATGAAATAAATAAAGATTTCTTCACTAATGAGCTTCAAGTGCATGGTAGATTCAGACATTTTCCCTTATAGAATTGCAGAATAAATGCAATAGTTCTATAAACCAGGGGTCAGCCGACTTTTCTTAAAGGGCCACATACAAAATATTTAGGTTTTGCGGGTCAGATCGTTTCTGCCGCAGCTACTCAACTGTGGTCTTAGAACATGAAATCTGCCAAAGACAATACAAAAACGAACAAGCATGGCTGTGTTCCTGTATCACTTTATTTATGGAGGCTGAAATTCGAATTTCGTATCATTTTCACATGCCGTGAAATGTTCTTCCTTTCAGTTTTTTTTCCCAACTGTTTGGAAATATAAAATCCATTCTTAGCTCACAGGCTGTACAAATACAGGTAATGGGCCAGATTTGTCCCCTGGCCAGGGTATGCTGACCCCTCTGCTGTAAACCAGAGAGGCTGGGCTGAAATGCCAGTGCCTCTTCCAGCAAAATCAGGCAATCGCAGGACTGTTTTCTCAGTCCCTGCAGCAGGGCCTCCTCTCCACCCTCCGGGCTGACACGTACGCTGCCTGCACCATGCTGGAACTCCTCGTCATTCTTCCGATCCTGTCTGATGAGTCTCCTGTGGCTCCCCGACTCTGCATTGGGTGTCCCTTTCCCACATTTCCACATGGTCCCAGGTCCTGGACAGCCCCCATCATCACACTAACCATGCAGTCTCGTAATGACTTGGTAATGTTTGACTCTGCGCAGCTCTGTGGCTCAGTGAGGCCAGGTGTCCTGTGTGTTGTTCGGGTTCACTGCTGAAATCCCAGTGCCTGACATAGTATCTTGCACCTGATAGGTTCTCTCAATGCTTATTGATTGAATGAATGATTGATTACACAAATATACAGATGAATCTCAGAACTACTTTAAACTCTCTGAGGGATTAAAGAGATCAATAAACCATAGATATCAAGGAGTTATCACATGAAAAATTAGAGACTAAGTAAAGAATGCTAAATTATGAGGTGCTAAGTGACTTGGAGAAAGAATAAAGCCAGGAAGATGAAAATAGTTTCCACTTTAGAAAAAGTAGCCCTTGAACTTATCTTTCAGACAGTTAGGTGGAAGAGATAAAGGAAAAAATGTTGAGCATTATTAATCCAGAAGGGGGATTAGCAAAAACATTTTGGTTGGATACATCTTTATTGGACTCAACTCCTCTGTAAAAAACTCCCCTTTGGAACCTGGGATTCTATTCAGTGGATCACCAGGGGGGAAGTGCGGAGAGTTCTGGAGTTTCACTTTCAAAAAGCATTGCTTATTTTCTTCCAGAGATACAGATGTGCACACAGTGGCCTCCCTGTTAAAGCTCTACCTCCGAGACCTCCCAGAGCCAGTGGTTCCCTGGAGCCAGTATGAGGGGTTCTTGCTTTGTGGGCAGCTCATGAATGCAGATGAGACAAAGGTTTGTATCTCATTAGGGGTAGTTGTCCTGCTTCAGAAGAAAGTAATTGTTACTGAACACTATTCTGGGAGGCAGGCAACAGTGGATCAGGGGGCTCCCTACCTTTTCGTGAGGTACTTCATCACCCTGGAACTTCCTCAGCAACGAAAGGCAAAGGAAGCCAAGTATGGTGATAGTCTTCGTGGGATCTAACGATCCCTAATAAAGAATTGGACTATAATCAGATACCCCCAAGTCACCTTAAAATTAGTAAGAGAAGGAGGATGCTTCTCAGAAGGGTTTCAAGCAACGTGACCTTGCCGAGACTCACTGGGACACAAGGACAGGCTGACCAACCTTGAGGACAGGTGAGATGTTAGAATGTTCTGGCTCTGTGATGACCATGAGTGTCAGGTATGGGCATAAAAGGAATGCATGTGCCAGGGAGAGGAAGGACAGGGAGATTTTCTTTGTTCCTTTCAGCTGCAGCTGCCTGTAGGGTCTGTAGTCACTGTCTGCGGCATCAAGCTTGTTAGAGTGCACGAGTTCACCGGCAGGATTTTTGATCGTATATAAATTGTTTCCTGAAAGGCCTTATAGTCAACAGTCACCCCACTGGAGTTGTGTTAATTAAACAAACTAACCAACTAACAAAAGAAACCAATAAAACCCAACTAGCAACAATAAAGCCTTCATGGTTTTCAACCAAAATTTGCAAAACCAAATGGCCCATGAATGCATTTATGTTACGCTGCTAACACAGGGGGCTAACTGCCCACTTTTGGGAGGTTAGTTTTTAGCACTACTATGTTAAAAGCTCTCTCTGGCAAAGTGATGCACAGACAAACCTGCAATAAAGACCTGGATTTAACTTTGATTTTGCCATGAGGCAAATCATGCCTCTTCCATGAGACTTAGCTTATTTACTTAGTCCAATAGAATTTTCTACAAGATAGAACTGTTATATAGCTTCACCTTTCAATATGATAACCACAAGCCACACATGGCCATTGGGTGCTTGAAATGTGGCTGGTGCAAGAGAGGAGCAAAATTCCTAATTTAATTTATTTTAATTTAACTTAAATTTAAATAATTTCGTGTGGCAAGTAGCTATTGCATTGGACGGCACCAACTTAGCCAAACTTCGTAATAGCATCTGCTCTACTCAGATTTGTTTTGAGGACCAAGGGACATGGTACAAGTAAGTGACATTTTAAAATTATTGGTTTAAGGGGAGATTTATTCTCTATTGTACTTTAAAATTTTTTATATAGTATACTCTCAGAAAACTATGTATATATATTTTTAAAAATCAGTGGCTAGCACCCTAGCCCTGGAAGAAAGCGCAGCCGTGGGAACTTCTGTCCTGACTAAGAGGGAGGACCTCACGAATTAAGTGGATCCTGACCCAAGAAAAGAGGCGACTTTCTATTTCAACATTAGGAAAGAAGAGAATGATAATGTTGTAGCCAACACGCTGTAGTGATTGTAGCTGTTTTCCAACACAAAAACTAGATCTGATTTAGAATATTTTGTGCATGATTTATGAGTTTTTTTGTGAAGGGGAGAAGAGGTTATAGAAAGCCTTAATTTATACAGCCATATCAGCTCCCCTTTGTGAAAGGAATAATATTTTATGGAATAAGGTTTAAAAGTGGGCTAAAAAGATCAGTGTTTCAGCTGGCATCTCAGCCCACAGCTCCAGGGTGAGGAAAGGAGGCGCATAGATGTAGTTCTGACAATGAGACTGCCACCCCTGACTTCCCTGCTCTGGACCAGTTTCTCCCGACTTTTCTCAATCTCAGCATATCTGAGAGTTTCTATCTACGGTAACGCACATCTAGACAGGGCAGAGGGACCGCAGCCTCCCTCATGGGTGAAAATGTGGCAGAGGCAGTAGCCGAGAGGGCTGAGTCTATACCAACCTTTGCAAAGAATTCACTTAACTAAACTGAAGAGGAGGAAAACTCAGTATGAAGCGGGTCCTCTGGATACACAGGGTCTGCACCAAGTCACAGCATGCCGCCTGACAGGCCATAGGGCACATTTTCTCCAGGAGATGCTCAGGTTGAGGAGAGCCTGCGTGCCTCACGGGAACTGGTGCACTTTACAATTGTGATGTTACAGACGGTGACTACAGACGGTGACTACAGACCCTACAGGCAGCTGCAGGTGAAAAGAACAAAGAAATGCTTCCTGTCCTTCTTCTCCTTGGCACACGCATCCCTTGTATGACAGTCTCTGACACTTATGGGTCATCACAGAGCTAGAACTTTCAGACCTCTCACCTGCCCTTTAGATCGATCAGCCTGTCCTTGTGTCCCAGTGGGTCTCAGCAAGGCCATATTGCTTGAAACCCTTCTCAGAAGCATCCTCCTTCTCTCAGAACTTTTAAAGTGACCTGGGAGTTTTTGCTTAGGGTCCACTTCTTTATTGGAGTGTTACATCTGAAGCATTCATTAAGTAAACAATTATCGTGAATATGAGTCGTCAATAGTCCTGGCTTAGAGTAGCTCCCAAGTCGGGGAAGGGGGCATCATTATAGACAAATTAAAAAAACACACTATACAAAAAACTGTGAGCCTCTCTCCATTATTTTTATTGCAATTTTCTGTAAATTTGTAGTTATTTCAAAATAAAAAGTTTTTAAAAATCCCACAAAACAATGGGAACAGGAGTGACTGCCAAATTGTTGCGTCTGCACAGAAACACCATTATGTTCCAGGGGCTCTGCTGGCAAGTGAGCAGGCTCGTTTACTGGTGTTAAAAATCTCTTCCCAGGCTCAGCAGGAGTTGATGAAGCAGCTCTCCATCCTTCCTCGAGACAACTACAGCCTCCTGAGCTACATCTGCAGGTGAGGGTCCCCGGGATCAGCTCCACAGTTTTCGGGCACCTCAGAAAGAAGCTCATGGTTAGAGGAGGAGAGCGTCTCTGGGACCTCAGAGATGCTGATTCAGATCTTTGGAAGGTCAACTCTATTCGCATAGCACTGAGGTAGTTTCCTGTGTCCACAGGATAATTTAAAGGATCCCCTGAAAATCTGATCAGCACAAAAAATGAACCAGTTTCCTCCTTCAGGCCTGCCGTAGTGCCACCCAGAGTCCTGGGACATGCAGCAGAGCCCAGAATCCTTACAATGTTTCTAGAATCATTTCTCATCTTCCTGATTCTGGGCTGTAGCTTAGCATCCCAGAGACATTCATTCTGGGCCACTGTTTTTATTTCCTTTTCTGAGGACATACTGTGTGCCATCTCTGTGGCAATATGTAGTGTATGGATTGACCCAGACCTGGCTGAGTTGGGAGGCTGGAGCTCCATGTCAGACACAGCTGAAAGTTATCTTTATTTTTTAAAAAATAATTTGCTGTAGTTTCCAAATTATAAAAATGATACATGCTTGATTTGGAAACCAGGAAAATACAACATGCTATAAATAAGAAATAAAAATTACCCACAATCCCCTCACCTAGCAAAAATCACTATTAACACTTGGATATGTGTCCTGCTGGATGTTTCTTTTCTCTATGGTAGATCTTTACACACATCAATATAAATACAGGGGAACAATTTTTTATACCAAATTGAAATTATATGTATATGTATTTGTATCCTGCTTTTTTTGGCTTCATGTTATATTGTGAGCATTTCCCTGTGTCATAAAATAGGATTATAAATGACTCCATAATATTCCATATTGTTTCTTCATTTGGACACACCACCATTTATTTCATCATTTCTCTGTGTTTGGAATTTTATGTTGCTTCAGCCTATCCATTTAAAAAAGGTTTTTAGAGAGAGTATTTAGAAATTCCTTTCCTCATCTGTTCAGTTTATTTAATAGTGAATCTGAGAGCTTCATTCCTCAAATGGGTGGAAGTATAGTAAAAATTCTTCTTCAGTTATTGAGCACCTGCTGAGAATTCAAGGTGCTCGATGCTGTAATCAGAGGATGAGAGCAAGGAGGCACCGTAGGTTCCAGTCTCTGAGATCTTCTCATGATAAAGTTTTCTCCTCTGGAGACTTGGGTGGGAGGGGTGCTGAGAGCCTGGGAGATACGCCTAGAAAGTCGGGACAAGAAGACAGTCAAGGGGCCAGCCCGGTGGCGCAGCGGTTAAGTGCACACATTCCACTTCAGCAGCCTGGGGTTCGCCGGTTTGGATCCTGGGTGTGGACATGGCACCCCTTGGCAAGCCATGCTGTGGTAGGCATCCCACATATAAAGTAAAGGAAGATGGGCACAGACATTAGCTCAGAGCCAGTCTTCCTCAGTAAAAAGAGGAGGATTGGCAGCAGTTAGCTCAGGGCTAATCTTCCTCAAGAAGAAACATAAAAAGAGGGCAGTCAAATAGTCATTTTAGTCCTTCTAATCTCCTCTTAGCTCCCTGAACTGGATCCTGCCTCCCACTGAGGTGACTCCTCTCCCCTCCCCATCCCTGGCCCAATGCCACCACTAGCAGTTGAGCAGGCCCCTCCTGGATTTTCTGCTTCCTTAGTCTTAAATCTTTCAGGGCAAAGCTTAACTCTTATTGGCAGAGCAGGCTGGTTCCACTCCTGAGACCAGGGGGAAAGAGTTGGGATCCATCTCTGAGATCTCACTGGTACCTGGATGTGCTTGCTTCTGGCAACTTCCTATTTCCTACTCTGGGATTTCCTGGCTGCCCACAGGTTCCTACATGAAATCCAGCTGAACTGTAGTGTTAACAAGATGAGTGTGGACAACCTGGCTACTGTGATTGGTGTGAATCTCATCAGGTCGAAGGTGGAAGACCCTGCTGTGATCATGCAAGGTACAGCTGGTCCTAAGGTGGAGGCAGGCATGGAGGAAGTAACAACAATTACCACACTGCCCCTTATTTTTTCTGCGCTGTCGCAATTTGCCAAGCATTTTCAGCTGATTATCTTGTCTGAATTGTAAAGTAGCCCTGTGAAGTAGGCAGGGCAGGAATTGTGTCTATTTTCCAGATCGCAGCAGAGCAGAAAAGTTAAGGATTTACCCAATGGTCACACAGTACAATAGGCCAGCATGAAAACAGTCAGCTAGTGTTTCTTAGTCTTTTATTACTTTTAAATATCCTTAGCCTGAGAGAGCAAATAGGTTTCATTTTATGAGTCATCTCTCAAAAAGGCTACTTGAAAGCTGTGTTGAAATGACTTCCGAGGCTGTCTTAGTTCAGTGACCAGAAGTTGGCATAAAGTACCGATGTCTGTCGTGGATTTGGGGAGGCAGTATGCCAGGCATGTGTTCACTATGTGCACCATAAGAAATCAGATATATTGAGGACCACATCAGGAGAGAAAGATATCTTCATTTTGTCTCCTTTTATATTGCCTATTTTCCTGATCAAAGACTGAGCCAGCGGAGTGTAGACTGAAAATAATTCTCTTTCACCCCACTCCCATATCCATCTTCTACCTCATCCCTTTCACCACAATCTCCTACCCCAAGCAATTAAGAAGGGTCTTGTGAGGAGCAAAATGAGGTCCTTTTGGGCCCTGTGGTTTTACAGCCAAGTTTAGAGACACCCCATGGGTGTAGATCCTTGAGGACTACCTGCCTCCTGCCCCGTGGTCCAGCATAACAGGTCTCTTCTTTCTTTCAGGGACTCTTCAAATCCAAAGAGTGATGACCATGATGATCAGAGACCACGAAGTCCTCTTCCCCAAGTCCAAAGATGCACCACTGTCACCCCCTGCCCAGAAAAATGACCCCAAAAAACCTCCAGTGGCTCGAAGCTCTGTGGGCTGGGATGCCACTGAAGATGCCCCAATTTCTAGAACAGACAGCTTTAGTAATACGGTAAGGTGCAGAGGCTTCCTCCTTCCGTCTAACTCTTTCTTTTGTCTAGGTCATTCTGTGTAAGAGCTGCTCTGGGGTGGCAATTTGGGGAATTTTGGATGATCCTATGGCAATGGGCACAGCTGGTACAGACCCCTGGGCATGCATCTTGAAAGGTTGCCCTCGTTCACAATCTACTCTATATTGGCATCCTGGAGGTGGGGTTAGTGACGTGTGCCAGTCGCCCAAGGACTGAGCAATGGGAGTCCTCACTGAAGCCCACCCTAAAAGGGAAACCCTTTTAAGCACGATCCAAGGAAGTTCAATGGAGAAATTATATACCACATTGTAAATGTTTTAGTGAGTGTTGTTGAAAATTCCGGGTGAAAGTCCAGAGGGATCTGGTTTCCTGCTAATGCATGAAACGTGATTCCTTTCTCAGAGTATGTGATGTGTTCGTGTAATATTTCTCATTCCCTGATAAGCAGTCTCAGCAATGTCAACCCCCTCATTTGTCCTGAAGGGTTGGGGTTCATGTTCCCGATGTCAAAAAACTCTGCAGACTCTGATATTTAGACTCTTGGAGGACAATAATTTACAAAGCTCAAATATTTTTCCATATTTATAGGGGCAAGTTTCTTTTAAAAGAACGTGAACTTTCTATAGCAACTTGATTCGTTATGTGTGGCAAGAAAAAATTTTAAATTTCTGATTGAGCAGGTAATGTAAGTTCCCCATAGTACTGTTAATCCTGAGGATGATTAACAAAGTACTGAAAAAAAGATAGATAGTGGCAGTGATTGTGATTTTTCCTAGGTGATGTCTATCTGGACACAATGCATCTTACTAACACTCTAAAATTAAATTAATATTTAGAAATGCTCATTCCTCATATAATGAAATCATCCTGGCAGTCCTTGAGAGTAGCCATTGTTCCACTCATTTGACAGGTTCTGCTGTTTATTGTAACAGCATGGGCAGCTATGACAGGCACTGTGCTGGGAAATTTAAGTGGAGCACCTCTGGAGTCCTCACCATAACACTGTAGGGCAGAATTTATCATCTACACTTCATGGCCGAGGAGCTCGGCTCAGGGAGGTTGACCAGCAGGCCCAAGGTGTCAGCACTAGAAGGGATACAAGAATGAGATTTAGATCTGGTTCTCATCCCAAGGCCCGGGAACTTCTGGCTCCAGATGGGGTTACTGAAGCAGGTGATTCGCTAGAAGGGTTAGAAGGAGCCCTTGAGCCCTGATTTTCTGATTTTACATTTAGGGCTCATTATTTTTCTTTTTAATTTAATTAAAAAATATATTCACATGGTTCAAAAAAGATTGAAAACTTAGAAAAAGATATACGTGAGAAGTCGTGCTCCCTCTGCTGTCTCCACCCACCCGATCCTTCCCTGCCTTTATTAATTTCTTGTTTATCCTTCCAGTGTTCCTTCAGACAAATCTAAGCAGATACAGTTGTACATTGTTTTTTTACATAAAATTTAGCATAATCTCTCATTCTCTCTTTCCACACACACACAATAATCTGTATCTTGCGTTTTTCTACTTAATGGCATATCCTGGAGACTTTTTCATGTCAGTACATAGACAGCTGTCTCCTATGACCTCGTGTTTTTGCAGGTGTGTAATGTTCCATTTGTACATCTAATCTGCTTAATCAGCCCTGCAACCAGCCCCCACAGAGGACCAAGTTGTTTTCAGTCCTTTGTACTACAAACACGGCTGCAATGAATAACCTTGACCGTGCTTCATCTTGTACTCAGGCAGGTGTACTTCTGGGACAAATTCCCAGAAGTGGGATTGCTGAGTCAGAGAGTAAATAGATCTGGAATGTGCAATTTTGATTAAAATTGCTGAATAGAGATTGTGCCATTTTGTACTTCCACCAGCAATGTGTGAAAGAACCTGTTTTCCTATGGTTTCACCAGCAAGGGGGTGTTGTCAAATTTGGGGGAGGTTGCTCATCTGATAGGTGAGAAGTGGTATTTCAGTAATTTTCATATTAATTTGAGTTTCTCATTTTGTGAGAGAGGCTGAACACCTTTTCTTATAGTAAGGGCCAGTTGCATTTTTCCCTCTCTGAACTGTCTGATCTTGTCCTTTGCCCATATTTTTATTGCTTGGTCTTTTTCTTCTCAATTTTTATAGGTTTTATATAATAGGGAGAGTAGCCTGTGATATGTATTGCAAATATTTTTGCCACTTTGTCATTTCCTTTTTGATTTAGTGTGTGGTGATTTCTTTGCTCTGTTTTTGTTCTTTTTATTTTGGTGGGTCATGGAAATCCACAAGTTGAATGTATCAAACTTTTATTTTGGATTTTGAGCCATAGTTAGATGGGCCCCGCCCCCATTCTAAGATTATAACAAAATCCTCATTGAGAACTCTTTTACCACAAACAAACAATTGATTTTAGTCACGACTACACCTCTAGAGTGTGAGTTCCTTCAAGTGTAATGTCCTTTTGAAAAAAATGCCATGCAGATTATCAACTAATGTGACAAATTAAGAGATGGTGTCCTAATTAAGATTTTCATGGGGGTGCAACCAGGACATGCTTTCTTTCAAATCTCTAATCTTTATCTTGGGAGCATGACCTATGTGGGAAAAACCCTTGTAACATTCATGGCCATTTTTTTCTAGACCAGTGACTCGGACACAACCAGCCCCACTGGACAGAGGCCAAGTGACGAGTATCTAGAAGACAACGGCAAAGCCCCCAGGGAAAAGCCAGGAGATTGGAAGTTGCAGTCTCGAAAAAGGACTCAGACGCTCCCTAACCGGAAATGCTTCTTGACATCAGCTTTTCAAGGTGCCAACAGTAGCAAAGTGGAGATCTTTAAAAATGAGTTCTGGTCACCTTCTTCAGAGGTGAAGGCAGGGGAAGGGCACAGGAGAACGATGTCTCAAGGTGTTCCGCAACTTTCTGACCCCCAGCGGACTTCCACCTATGATAATGTCCCTGCCCTGCCCGGGTCCCCCAGGGACGAAGCAAGTGCACTCTCTCCCCATGCCTGTGACCCCAAGAGAGACACTTTTGCCAGCCCAACCTCTGAAACCGGACCTGGAAAAAAGAACTCTGGAGAAGAGGACCCTGAATCTTTGCAGAGGGTGGTCCAGGAGCTACGAAAGGAAATCGAAACACAGAAGCAAATGTATGAGGAACAGATTGAGAAGTAAGTCACATGCAGAGGGCCCGGGGCAGCCACTGGCTTCCATCTTTAGAAGCGAGGGGAATTGTTCTCATCTGCCAAAGTAGTGACGTTATAAAACTTCAATTTAGAGAATACAGTGATCAACAGCAATTGGGCCTAATAAGAAAGAGGGTAAAGGGAGTAATGAGATGACGAAATTAGTGAAAACTCTAAACTTTAGATTAAATTCATACAAAGGTAAGTATGTAGCTTAAGTAGCTTAATTAACTATTTCTGAATAGTGGTTCTTTAAAGATCAACAACCTTTAATGAATTAAGAGGAACTTAAAATTTTTTTCATGCTAATGTGACTCATCCATTCTGAAAATATTTATTGAGCACCCACTGTGTGCCAGGCACCATCCCAGCTGTGGGGAATAGCACTGAACAAGAAGACCAAAGTCCCTGCACTTAGAGAGCTTTCCTTCTGTCAGGGACAGACAGACAATACAGATGAGTAATTAATTTGTACGCTATTATGCTATGTCAGGTGGTGGAAAATGCTATGGAGAGAAATAAAGCAGGGCAGGGGGATGGAGAGTTCCAGAAGGGGTTCTAATGTTAAGTAGGGTGGTCAGGAAGGCCTCACTGAGGAGGTGACACTTAAGTAAAGGCCTGAAGGAGATGAGGGAACAAGTCAGGCCCACAGAGCGGGGAAGAGCATGCCTGGCAGAGAGAACCAAAGGTGCAGAGGCCGTGGGAAGAGCAGGTGTGGTGTGTTCGTGCACAGGAAGAGCCGTGGTGGGCTGGAGCAGGGGGAATAACCGATAGGACGGGAGGCAGAGCACGGGGGACCTTGTCAGCCAACTTAAAGCTGCAGTGAGGCAGAGCTTCCGGGAGACTCCGCCTGACTGAAGCTTCACTGGGTCACTGGCTTCCCATTGGACTCAGGCTGCAAGGGACAGACTCAAGCAGGAGGCCAGTGAGGCGGCTGTGGCCACAATTTCATGCAAATCCCTAAGTTGCTTGGACATAATTTGCTCTCTTGGGTACCTAAACTATTGTCTTGAAATCTTTCTCACACCACTTATTTTTCACAAGAGGAAACCTCAATCTGGCTTAGCCCATATTAACACTAATCATGAGGTAGTGAAATGTGAACTAGACGGTTTTCAAATTACAGGCACTTTTCAGTCCATTGAGACTCAGGTACGCGAAAGGAAGACTTCTGTGAGTCCTCATCCTCTGTTCTCTAGAGAGGGCTGCCCTTCTCGAGGCAAAATGTAACTCTTTTGTCTGAGAGCCTGAAATCAGTCACCTGTGAAAGTACAAGACTTGGATGATGTGTTGGCAGGGACCAAAGCAGCCCCAGAGAAGACACCCGCTGCGCTCTAACACGAGCGTCACTGGCAAAGTAGGTAATGAACTGGCTGCCACTGAGGCGGTTGCTCCTCCTGCATGGAACCAAGTCCTCTGAATCCACCGTCAGGTGGGCCTCCCATCCTCAGCAGAGGGAGGAGAATTAACAGTCTGCAGTGTCTAAGCTTTGTGCCTCAGACACACCTTCTCATGTAATCCCCACAGCGATCCTGTGAAATAGGTAATATCTCCACTTTACAGAAGAAATAGGGGCTCGGGAAGTATCGAAAGATCTCTGAAGGTCACACCACTTGTCCTTGGTGGGGCTGGGATTTGAACCAGGGTCAGCCAGGCTCCCGAGGCCCTCCAGTTCTACCTCTTCACTGGAATCGGTAGTGGCTAAGATCTAGCGTAATGTCCCATTGGAGATTGCCCCCAGAGCAAGAGGGAGATGGAGAATTTGGAGAATAGTCAGGCTGAAGGAATGAGACTAATTTAGCTTTAAGAAGAGACAGACAGGGGTAGGCAAGGCTCTGAAGAGGGGCTGTTAAATGCAGAATGGGCTAAGAAGAGAAGCCAGATGTGGGCTCAAATGGGAGCTCAAGTCACCGTATGAAAATGGGCAGGCCATTGGGGGAGCCGCGAGGCAGCACCTCACAAGATGAAATTCTGAAGCAAATTTCCTATCACATAATCCCCTCACAGGCCTGAAATTTCCTCTTTTGCCTTAAAAATGGCATATGTGTACTCATTCTAAGAATTACTTCAACATAACCTGGCAGGGGGAACTGGACTAAGATTTTGACCAGTAACCATGAAAATCCTGAGATTTCATGAATCCGACAAATCCTTCACCTGGAGCAGGATTCAGAAAGGAGGGCGGGAGTGCCAGGACCACTGTTCCTCAGTGAGCAATTCCCTATACTTTTCCAAATCTTGATCCCCAGGAGGCCTTAATAAGAGAAGGCATTGGTCTGTGCTCTCCATTGAAGCGGCATGAGAAGGCACTCCCGTGTACAAAAGTGTTGGTAATCTGGAGTCTGGACGGGGCTTCAGCAGTCAATCAGCATTTCTATTGAGCAGGACAGATGCAAGGTGCTGTGGGGGTGAACATATACATATATTAGAGGTGGTCCTCTCTTTCAAAAACTTCATTATCTGATGGAAGATACAAAAGAAAATGACATGAAAAACAACACAAGAGATGTCACAAGATGGCGTTAAATGACAAAAGGGGCTCAGACATGCTCTGGGAATTCAGGTTTCCCAGGAAGTTCTCACATCGGGGGGTGGGACATAAATAAGAGGTACAGGTTGGATGTGAATCTTGTGACGTGGAAAGAAAAATGGACAGAGGAGGTTGTAGGCAAGGGGGAAGGGAGAGTTTAGAGGTCATACCCTGTTCTTTCATTCTGTTGTTTCCTTCCTCGTAGCCTTGAGAAGGAAAATTATGACGTCTGGGCTAAGGTGGTGAGGCTCAATGAAGAACTGGAAAAGGAGAAGAAGAAGTTTGCAGCCTTGGAAATCAGCCTTCGCAATGTGGAGCGCTCCCGGGAGGACGTTGAGAGGAGGAACAAGGCCTTGGAAGAAGAAGTCAAGGAATTTGTCAAATCAATGAAGGAGTCCAAGACGGATGCATGAGGGTGCCAGGAGTACTGCAGAGACAGCCCGCAGAGACCAAATACTGCTCCCTTTCTTGGTGTGACCTGATGACTGGGAAGCACAATTACTCCCTAGGAGGGAGAAGATATTGTGGGGCAAACATCATATTCCCTAGTAAATAAATCAATGGAGTTTGTAGGAAGATGAGACTGAACAGTGACATGTGTGGACATCTAAGACCCCCTGTGGCCAGATTCAAAAGGATTGCATTATTCCACGGTGGTCTCAGGCTGACTGAAATGGAACCTTCCATGACTGAATAGTTATGTGTGATGGAGACATTTGAGGCAGGCCACATCCCAGGCAACAGGCTGCCCCCAGCTGAGGCTGGACTGAGGCGTTAGTTGTTTGTTTTCTGTGTGGAACAACTTGCCTAATCAGATGGCACCAGGGCATCTCTGAGACACAGGTGCAGAAAATGACATTCAGCTTTTGAGTGCTGGTCCATGGTATGCTGTGTTTTCCAGGGGCTGCACCTGCTGAAGCCAGAGCCCTGTTCTGCCACCCCCACCACAATGCGTACTCTCCAGGAGTGATTATTAGACTAAGACAAAACAAACAAGAAACTGTATTTATGAAAGCAAATCGATGAGAAAATTATATTCAAATAAAGCGAAAAAAAAAGGCAGGCTGTTGGTAATCCATGCAATGTGAGTGTTAGTAAGAGGCACCCTTCCTCAGGGCGGATGCTCCCCTTTCTGGTACATGGCACGGCAAGCAGAGCACAGACTGGATTCCAGTCCCTACTTGCCTTTCAGGGGCCACAGTTGTGTATGGTGGTCCTGGGAGCAAAGGCCTTCCCACCGTGATGTGACTTCCTGAGAGGCTGATTGGGGCTTTAGATAGTAACAGTCATGATAATATTTCTTCTGTTTGACCAAATATGCAAGTGATTCATCCTTTAAAGGGGCATGAGGCACTAGAGACGAGCTGAGAGAGGGGCTTTCCAAGCAGACAGCTGACGTCTCCTACATTAAGCCAGCTTGGCCAAGGCCCCTTGGTGAGGCCCCAGGCTTTAATGGAGTCTTTAAAGGTTTTTGTCATTGTTCTAGTCAGGTGCTCTGCAAGCTCCTTTGACCGTGTACCCCATCAGTAGGAAATATTTGAGTATACATCCCCTGATATAAGTATATTTGTTTATTTATAAATTATATACGTGTACTATTCTATTAGCCAGCCCTGGTGGTCTAGTGGCTAAGATTTGGTTCTCTCACCGCCACGGCACGGCTTCATTTCTGGGTCAGGGAACCACACCACCCATCTGTTGGTCCTCATACTGTTGTGGCTACATGTTGCTGTGAGGCTGAAAGCTATGCCACTGGTATTTCAAATACCAGCAGGGTCACCCAGGGTGGACAGGTTTCAGTGGAGCTTCCAGACTAAGACAGACGAGGCAGAAGGACCTGGCCACCCACTTCCGAAAAAACTGGCCATGAGGACTCTTATGAACAGGAGTGGAGCATTGTCTGATTAGCGCTGGATGGTGAGAGGATGGAGCAAAAAGACCGGGCAGATTCTGCTCTGCTGTACACAGGGTCGCTAGGAGCTGGAATAGACTCCACGGCACTAACAATAAAAACTACGATATTGCAATACCCTGTATATTATCAAACGTACCCAGAACAGAAATCGAATACTGATAAGATAAAAGCAAATATAAATAGATGTTCTCAAATGTGCTTTCAGCTCTGGAGGCCACTGGCCCGATTTCCCAGCAGGGATTCCTTCCTGCACGAGTTTTGCAGATGTCATCCCATTGCTCCCATCAATTTACTTGACCTCTTGAAGCCACATGGCTTAAGTAGTGGTCTGACAGATATGGTTGCCATGGTGAGAGTTTAGCCTTCCAAGCACGTGCATCTCTTCTCTGATTCTGTTTTCTTCCTTTGTTTTCTCACTTTTTCTTCCCTGGTTATTTTTCCCCGCCTGTGGGTGACATATTACTCACAGAACGAAAGGTGCAGGCAGAGGGGCTCAGTGTTTCTCAGTGCTCCTCAGGCCCTGCTCCCCGCACCCCAGCCCCTGAGGACCAGACTGACAGAAGGCGGGGACAACACCTAGAGCGTTCTCTCAGAGGCCTGCTTGCAGACGATTGGGGGATGAGGGCAACAGATCTGGAGCACTGTTAAGTAGAGCAATAAAATATTTTATTTCCTAGGGTTTACTTGTTCTTTTAATTAGAGAGTAACAAACATGGAAACACTTACTGAACACAATTTATGTTGATGAGTGTCTGCTGTTCTACTGGGTGTATGTCCCCGGGTTCTCCCATGGGTTCCTCACACTGACTCTTTTTTTTTTTTTCTTTCTGGAGGAAGATTAGCCCTAACCTAACATCAACTGCCAACCCTCCTCTTTTTGCTGAGGAAGATTGGCCCTGAGCTAACATCTGTGCCTATCTTCCTCTATTTCATATGTGGGGCGCCTGTCACAGCATGGCTTGACAAGTGGTGTGTAGGTCCGCGCCAGGATCCGAACCAGCGAACACCAAGCCACCGAAGTGGAGCACGCAAACTTGACCGCTGCACCACCAGGCTGGCCCCCACCGCCTTTACTTGTAAAGCCCTTGCATGGGCGGGATCTGCTAAATCCACCTTTTTCCAGCCACCCACCCTCTTCACCTTACCCCTTCTTCTACCTGCACAGATACTGAGAACCTAAAAAGGTCCGCAACATGCACTTTAAAACTCCTTGCCCTCTTCCCTATCCAGATTCTTCATTTCCCTCACAGCCTCGAGTGTAGCACATCACAAGGCAATTTTCTCATGAATTCGAAGCAGATCTGATGGTTTTCCAGTAAGTTTGTGCACTAGGTAAGACACTTTGTATTAGGGGGTTGCCTGGGGTGGTTCCCGTCTTCGTCCATTCCTGCTGCTATAGCAAGATACCACAGACTGGGTGCTGTTTATTTTTCACAGTTCTGGAGGCTGGAAGTCTGACATCAGGGTTGAGTGAGGGCCTTCTTCCAGGCTGCAGACTTCTTCTTGTATCCTCACATGGCAGAAGGGGCTAGAGTTCCCTGTGGGGTCTCTTATAGGTCATTAATCCCATTCATGAGGGCTCCACCCTTATGATTTATGCACCTCCCAGAGGCCCCACCTCCTAATACTATCATCTTTGGGAATTAGGATTTCTACATATGATTTGGGGGAGGCGGCACAAACATTCAGACCATAGCGATTTCCTTCCAGTGAATTTGGGTCAGAATCTAAGGCCTGGAGGGATTCCGTGACATCACTGGTACGGCGCCTGCTGCAGAGGATGTAAGTGATAAACAATAAACGTTTTTGTTGTTATTGTTTTGGCCAATTCTTTAAACCTTGCTCAGAGGCCCAGGCCCTCTGAAGAGCGTGAAGCAGGAGGCTCTGAGCAGCCCAAAGCTGCAGGGAGCGGGCGGACAAGGAGCATCACAGCACACAGCCGTTGGCTGCACTCCCCGGGCTCAAGACAGGGGGATGTGCGTACATTGCCATCGTGTAAACTTCCACATTCCACCACTTCCTTTGCAGATACCATCAGTGGTCAGGCCATGTGCTTGCTGGGGAGCGGACAGATCACTCAGAGGCTGCCCCTGCAATTCAAACGGGCTGCCTTTACAAGAATCGCATGAAAGCTTTCATCCTGCCGGAGAAGGCTGGGTGGAGGAAGGCCCCAAAGATAGAGATCAGCTGCTGCTCCAGGAGCCTAGGCAGGGAGCCAAGAGACCTGGAGCTACAAGGCCTGTAGCTCAGAAGGCTTCCCAGAGTGACTTCAGACAAAGAATGAACAGAGAGTACCAACATGGACGAGCAATATCAACCTCTCTTTCCTCTGATGCTTGAAAAGTATCTTAGGATCCTAAGATAACAGCACTGGAAGCACCCTGAGCTTATCAGATTTTGCCTGTTCATTTACTGGCTGGAGAAATGGAAGCCCAGAGACATAAGTTGAATTGCCAGTGCTCACACAGCAATAAGGAAGAAGATTAAAGTTAGGTGATTTTTAAGGGCTCCTTTAAGCCATTGTTCCATAATTCTTGTGATTCTTGGCTTCTATCCAAGAGTTCTTTTCCCCAGAATACAACCATGATGTGAAACCCATTGAACATCAGTTGCTGAGTGCTTCCAGAATGTAGAGCTGGGCTCAGCTTTTGGTCACAAGCAAGACCCACCAAGTAGGATGCCATTTTTCACCCACTTTGTATTACTGATACTGTTCTAAGACAGTGGTTCTTAGTCTTGGCTGCACAACAGAATCACCTTAAGGAGCTTTAAAAAAAATTTTGATGCTCAGATCCCACCCATATCAATTGAATCAGAATCTTGGGGTGTGGAGCCTAAGACTTTTTTTTTCTTAAAAAAAAACTTCCCAGTTAATTCTAATATGCAGACAGGATTATTAAACATGGTTCTAAAACTGCTAAGTTTGGCTCCAGTCATGACTAATGATAATATTAAGCCCGTCTGTTCCCCTCTCCCATCTCTAGTCAACACAGCTACACTCTGTGTCCTCCCTACATACTGGTTAATCATGTGTTCACTCAGTTAGGGTAAGAGACGCGGAAGAGATAGAAAATGGATTTGTGTTATATACCCATTTTTCAGTTGGGGAAAACTGAGCCCGAATATATAACTCAATGTAACTGTAGCTTAGTCATGAACAAATCTATGGAGTTTGAGATTTACCTAATATATGAGCGTCCTCTCAACTTGCTTTAAGGGTTGACTCTATACGTAGGCAAAGAAGGTAAGCAGTTGAGGGCTTGATTTAAAGAATCCTGAGAACAGCTCTGATTCAAACCATCTCCCTTTCAGACCCATCGTAGATCAAGAAATCTCTACCAGGAGGCTTTGGGATATTCACCACGAATATGATATGATTGGGAGACAACCATGAAGCCTCTATTAATCACTAATATCCTCTTTATATTAGTTATCTGATTCCTAGCAGAGGGCTGTGTAATGAGAGAATGAGAGCCAGGCAAGATAAGTTGTGCTGTGGGTGGAGGGGTAGATGAGAGTACAGTGTGTCACCAAGGACTGTGCAGCGTGGAGGTGCTGGCCGCCTGAGAGGACAGGGCGTACGATCAGAGATGGGGTGAGGGGGCAGGGCCTTGAAAGAGGAAAGGGGATTCAGGCAGTAGAATGGGGAGCTGGTTTGCCCTCAAGCAAAGCTGACAGCTGGTCAAAGTTGGCTCTTTGACATCCTTTACTGCTCTCTCTTCTCCCCTTTACTGATTACTGTCTTCCCAGGGCTGCTGAGGGCCACCACCTTCCTGGATCATCCTGGATCCTTGATTGGCATCATCGTCTGCATCACAACAATAGCTACCATTAATAGGAACAAATATCATTTGCTCTCTGTCAGGCACTGTGCCAAGCATTTTGTACATGTCATCTCCTTTAAATCTGAAGTCTTTAGATTGAGTGCTACTCTACCTCTTTTATGGATTGAAATTGAAATTTCAATGCAGCAGACCTGGGAACTGAAATGAGTCTGTCCAAGTTCTTCAATGCTATATTGGCCGTGCCTTCATGTAGGGAAGAAGGGCAGCATGGAAAGCTACCTCTGAGTAATGACAGACTAAAATGAAATTTCCAAGGACTTGTTTTTTAAGAATAGAAGACTGATGAGGGCTCAGGAAAGAACCCCCAATTTTGCCACTTTGCATCCAGCATCAGGATGGAGGAATATCTGTTAGCAGATGCCTTCCCACCAGCCCACCTACTCACCTTGAGGATGGCTGGAGGCCGCACAGAACCAAGTCCTTGCCCTGGAGTCCCATGTCATCAGCAACACTCTCAAAATACTTCTTGGGAGTAACTCTAGGACGGAGGTCTCCTATGAGTCTGGTCCCACTGTGTAGGGAGTGAGTCTCTCAAACCTCTGTGCTGAATTTCCTCACTTAGACTCGACTCTCCTTTCCAATTAGAGAAACCTTTTCTCTTCTGATGAACCTGGAAGGGCCCTCAAGTGAGCATACTGGATAAGTTTGAAGGACGTTCTGCCAGTGAGCCCATTAGGAGAGAGAAAAACTTCTTCATGTTCCACAGAGAGGACTCTATGTGAATGGGGTGTTTTTGGTGGGAGGAAATAGGGTTACGTATTCCCCATCCTTTCTTCATCTTAGAATGTATCATAAACTAAATATAGTCTCTAACCTGTAGAAGTTTATAGCCTAAAACAGCCCTTCCTGGCTAGAGGCGTGCATCTTTGGGGCGTGGGACACTGGAATATCTTCAACCTGTTTCACGTGGTCTGACTGTTTCCAAAGCACTCGTGGTAGGTGAGCGAGCAGAGGAAGTGTTGCCGCGTGACTGCTTTGGAAACAAGGCCCATCTAATGATGCATTCACCCAAACTTGCCCTCTGCTTCTTGCATTTTATCGTCACTGCCTTTCGGCTAGGATACAAAGCCCGTATCTCCCTTAGAAGTCACTCCTTCCTGGCTGTGAAAGAGGGCAGTGGTTTGCCTGTCAGTCTCCTTTTAGGCAAAGAGCTGGGTGATCATGTGGCCCGGCTGGGCTGGGGCTGGACACCAGACACATTCAGTGGAAACTTGAACTTGAGTACCAGGATGCAGGTGGTCTGGATTAGGAGCTGTGTCTATTGTAGGGCCAGATATTACCTTCGACAAAAAACCAACCGCAATCAGAAAAAACCAGCACCATGCTCTGCAATAGTGAGCTTACTCACATGTTGAAATGCTGGTTATTTATTAATGCAAAACTAATACCCTCAGAATTCCAGCGAAGAGCTTCACGTAGGATTTCGTAGTCTTGGACTCAATAATATGCACATCGATTGTTTGGCTTGCTATTCATGCTATTTATTTAGCCACTGACACTCGCTTTTGTGTGTTTTCCTTGCTCTTCTGAGGGTTTTGGAATACATCTCCCAAGGAATTTGAGGGTTACTAGAGAAATAAAACACATGGAAATTATACAGAAGGCAGCGGCTGCCATGCCAATCTTGAGACAGTTGATCTCTACACAAAGACAATCTAGGCAGTTGTTTGGCCAATGGTATCTTTACTTAGTATAAGTAAATGGCACCCAAGATATAGCAAAATGTTACAATACTGATTCTTCCTCCTGCAGTTGAGTGTTTTAGAGGAGCTACATTTGACTAGGGACATTAAAAAAATAATATTTATTGAGTGTTTTCTATTCTCTAAGCATGGTACCTCTGCTTTACCTGCAATATCTCAATTAATTCTCACAGCAAACTATGAGGTAGTTGCCAGTATCATCTCCACCATACAGATGAGGAAACTGAGGCTTCAAGAGATTAAGTAATTTGCTCAGGCTCACAGTTAATATCCTATTTCTAAGAGACAAATTTTTCATTTCAACACTTTTGAAATCAGTATGTCCAATGTGTGTTTTTTCCACCACCACTAAGCAATTCACTCAATTCTGTTCTGTCATTATCTACCTGAAGATACGGTCAGACCCCACCAGTTAAGGGTTCAGTCCTACAGAACTGCTCCCTCCAGCACTTCATATGCCAATCGCACGTCCGGGTTGTCACCTGTGCTTCTGGCTCAAGGCTCTACATCAGAGGTGCCCACGACGCCCTCCTCAGCTTTGATTAATTTGCTTGAGCGAGTCTTGAAACTCAGGGAAACATTTTGCTTACTAAATTACTGGTTTATTATAAAAGGATATAACTCAGGAAGAGCTAGATGGAAGAGATGCATAGGGCAAGGTGTGGGGAAGGGCATGGAGCTTCTGTGCTCTTCCCACATCGCCAAGTGTTCACCAACCTCAGAAGCCCTCTGAACGCCACTGTTCTGGGTTTTCACAGAGGCTTCATTACATAGGCGTGATTTATTAAATCATTGGCCATTAGTGATTCAACTCCATCTTCAGCCTCTTTCCCTTCCTCGGGTAAATGACGAGAGCAATGGTATGAATCACTGAATTGACCCTGGTGATTACTATCTATCTTCTTTTCCTGGCATTCCTATTTAAATTTTTATTTTTATTTTTCATCTAGTGTATAGTTTAAGTCTTATAATTTAAATGCATATGTGAAATTAAAAGTAATGAATATTACAGTAGCCATAATTGCTAACATTTATTGGGTGCTAAATATTGCCTGCCAGATGGTTCTCAGTGCTTTATTTGTATTAACTGAGTTAATCCTAACAAAAGCCCCAGGGCTAGATAGCAGTATCCCCTTTGTACAGCGAAGTAACTTACTTCTGCTTTTGCTCCCGCCTTTTACGGTGACTCTGCAAACTGTCTCAAGTCCAGAGGAAAACATTTTTCTGACAGCTTCTCGGGTTGGAGATGGGGTTGGGGCACGTTAGGGCAATACTAACACTTCACACAGGCTCCAGTAATTGGGTGAATTGCTCATCTGACAAATTGGCTTTTGGCAAATTAGTCTACTTTCATAGATTAATAGCCAAGCTTGGCCAACTGGAAACAGATTTACTGGAAACCGTAGTGAAGTGAGGAGGGAGGCAACAGCAGAAGGGAAGTCCGCACCTGACAGGCAAAGAGTTACACAAAGGATGCAAAGCAATGCAGAGGTCTCTACCTGGACCACTGAACTGGAGATCTTAGATGGGGGTGGGCTAGGGTGGGGCAATGGTTAGAAACTCTGCAGAGAGGGTCAGAAGACAAAGGGAGCTCCCCATCTGGATCTTTGGGGGTGAGTGCCCCCTGAGTCTAGGGCTGCCATGCGCCGTTGTATCGCTGAGGGGGCGAGTAGTATAGCTCCATTCCAGCGCCCTGACTGCTCACCCAGGGGAGGGGGGCCTTTTCCTCCATGCGGAGGCACAGTCAGCTCCATAGCTCACACCAAGGAGCCCTGTAGGCTGCTGGATGGCTCTCCAACAGATGGTTTCAGTGGAGGAGAAATGGCAGTGTGGCATGTTGAGAATGAGGAAGTTCAGGCATGCCACCCTTGTCACGAGTCACTAAGTAAAAACCAGAGACAGAGGGGATTAGAGGATTCTTAGACCTCAAGAGGTTTTCCAAGAAGTCCATCTTAAGATAGCTCTTTATTAGCAAATGAGGTTATTATTATTATTATTACTTATGGCAGATGAGAGGCTCTTTTTGTAGATAAATGGAGAGAACCAGTAGGCTGCAAATTCAGAAGCACAGACTTCCTATTCTAAAATTACCTCTTTTCTCTAGTCTGGGTGGTGGGTGGTACTGGTTAAGTTTAAACAGGGGGTATCACCTTGGGATACTTGTTCCAGGTTTGTAATTGTTGAGTCTGCTTCGAGGTCTACTGTATGTCTAACAGCCGTCAGGCCACCCTGCCTCATAAACCTTTGCCTGCCAGCGGTACAAGCTCAAATACCTTCCCTCCGTGTAGTGGGCACTTAGAGGATGGTCAGGCCAGTGCCCATCCTACACTTCATGCACGCACACACCCTTGGTCCCCGCGTTACCCTGGGAGCCACCATGTCAGCTCAGCATGTTCCTCAGCCCAGCTTGGCTGCCTTCCTTTGGGGCCCAGGATGACTACCAAGACAACGCCGCCATGGGAACCATACTAGCTGCTTTAAGGGGGTCGTCTCTGGACACATTGTTATGCTATTCATTTGACTGGCAGTGTGGGTGTCCCTCATGGTCATACCCATTGAGACATCACTTTCCTCACCTGTACACTGGGGTGATGGTCAGCCCTATCCTACCCACCACACAAGATGGCCATTAGGACTGAATAGCATGAGCAGGTGAAAGGACTGCACACGTGTGAGCTATTAGCCTGAGGATTAGGGTGGCCTTCGTGTCAAGACCCCAGAACAAGGAACTCTCCTTAAAGCAGGCTTTGTGCCTCACTTTCTCGTTGGCACAGTGGCTCTCACAGTGAGACCTACCACCATGCAGGAGTCTCCCAGCTGGACAGAGGGTCTTCCCAGCTCCTGTGAGTATATGGGCTGGAGGATGAGGGTCCTTGTCCACAGTGGGGGCAACTGGGTCTCCTGATGCCGCTGAGAAAACGGGCTGTTATCGCACACGAAGTCATTATGGGAAGTTTCAGGTCCTCAACCCAGTGTGCACACAAGGAGTCTCTGGTGCAGGAATGTGCTTACAAAGCCTTTGGCAGCCCCAGGGACACTGCTCCTCCATTACACCTGCCAGGAACTATGTTCTCACCAGGGCACTTGGTTTGGAGGAAACACCTGGAGGAGATGCAGAAGCCAGACTTTTGCCAGAAGCATGGACTTCTGCCTTCAGCCGGAAGCTTCATGCACTGTGGCTGAGGGACAAAATGACTCTAATATACATGGAAGCTTCCTGCCTACCACTCCATGCCGCTTAAAAAGCAGTCTTTGTAAAACCCATTTCCCCCCAAAATGTTCCTTAATAGTCTTTTAAAAGCCATTGTTTCAAAACACCCCAAAATGATGAACAATTAATAATACTTGCCATAAACACAAAGTCTCCAGAATGAGAATTACCTTAATTTGAATCCAGTTCTACTCTGTTCAGTGGTACCATTTTGAACTCTGCATCAGAAAAACTCCCAACCTGAGTGCATCAGTTTGCCAGGGCTGCCCTAACAGAGTACCACAGACTGGGGGGCTCACACGACAGAAATTTATTTTCTTGCAGTTCTGGAGGCTAGATGTCTGAGATTGAAGTGTCACCAGAGTCAGTGTCTTCTGAGGCCTCCCTCCTTGGCTCACAGGTGGCCATCTTCTCCCTGTGTCCTCTCATGGTCTTCCCTCTGTGTCTGTGTCCTAGTCTCCTCTTCTTACAAGGACATCAGTCATATTGGAGTAGGGCCCACCTGTATGACCTGGTTTTACCTTGATTATCTCTTTAAAGACCCTGTCTCCAATACAGTCACATCCTGGGGTACTAGGGGCTATGGCTTCAACACATGAATTGGGAAGGACCCAATCCAGCCCATAACACTTGGTACCTTTTTAGTATTGTCACTTAGATCTCCAATGAAGAGGGCTCCCCATCTTTCAGAATCTCTTCTGCAAAATCAGTAAAATGTTAATATCTTCCTAGCTAGAAACCATGAGTTATTGTTTCATTTGTTTTAAATTTTCTATTACAGGAGATGAATAGGATCAGAATTCTAAAATCTTGCTGACCCATGGATGCTGTGAAAAGGGCACTGGATGGGGGTCAGGAAACCTGGCTTTTAATTGTGATAAACAGCATTTTTATTAGATTATTTATTAAACTGTTATTATTATTAATAATAATATTTTTATTAGCTGGTATGATGAAGCAGTATTTAACTTGACCCAGAAACTCTGAGTGCCTGAATCTACATTTACCCAGCTATTACCATGATGGGTGTGTGAGGATATACCAGACATTCTTTATGACTATGAAGATTTTCCCCCAAACTATGGTTTAATCCCTCAGTGACCTGGACCGGACCTTGTGGCAGCACAAAGGCCCTTTGTTCCTGGGCTAGAGGTGGATCTGCAGCCTAAACTACTCCAGGGGGGCTGAGGAACCTCCTCAGCCCCTTTACGCCAGGCCCCCCAATCTCACCGTTCTGCCCCTGAGAAAAGGCAGACCTGGGGAGAAACAGCACCAAGGAAAGGAGGGAGGAGAGCACGTTCCCTAATCCCTGTGGAGAGCTTTTCTAAGCCACTCAGTCCAGTCTCCCTGGCTGCCCTACCTATCTCCCAGCTGGTAGAAGGCAAGGATAACCTAATCATGTGTGAGTGTGTGTGTGTGTGTGTGTGTGTGTGTAAAATTCACATCTCTTGATTCTGAACGGTCCTCAGAAAAAGAAAGTAGTGGAAGGCAGGGGGAGTGGGGGAGGTGGTGGTAGGAATGAGGTGACTTTATTCTTCCTTCCTTCCTAATAGCTGAGGCTTTGGGAGTCAACAACAAAGAGACATTCATAAAGGCCTGGAGGCATTGATTGTTCCCTGCGGGTCCATAGAAAACTACCAGTGTTTGGAGAAATGTCCACATAAAGATGGAGAGAGTGCTTTTTAACGCTTCTTGTAGACCGTAAGCCTAGCTGTTGAACCCAACATGAGCAAGACAAGAAACAAATGGAAAGTCCAGAAATGTTGGTGGCCCACTCCTGCCACTAGTGGGAGCTCTAGATTCAGCCTCTCCATCAACCCTAGGATGGGCTAGAATACGGGGTGAGGATATTTTGGTGAGGACTGTCACTAGGGACTGAGAGACTGAGGTCAAAACTCTCCTCTGCAACGTTATCTTCTGAAAGTCTCCACACAGATGGTTTGGCAGGAGAGGCCTGGAGCCTTGCCCCACCTCTTCAGTTCCTAACACACTGAGAGTTTAAAAAACACAGATCTAGAGATGAGGGCACGGGCCCAGAGCACAGAGGACCAGGAGACCTGACAGCCTGCTTCCAGGTTGTAAGCTTCAGCCTGCCTGAGACCCGGACCAAAGTCATCCACCCTAAAACATTCACCCTGGCCCAACCTCTAGGCTTTGTAGCAAAAGTATTATGGAAATAAAGTGATCTTTCTTGGAGAGCCCCCTCTGAATATCTTCCCTGAGAACCGGGGGTAACAAGATGATGTTGAGGTAGGTATGGGCGTCCTCGACCCCATCCAGATGCATCTCATTAAGACTGACAGTGTTATTTTTAATTCTCCAATTCTGGACATACCAGTTTTCTTCTCCGTGCAAGTCATTGTTTTAGAAGGAATGGTGCTGAGTACAATTGTAAGTTTGCAGCTGTCAGAGGAAACACCTGCTGAGAACCGAGCGTGGATAGATTCTTCCCTCAGGCCTGAGAACAAGGCCCAGCTGGAAACACGCTGATTTTACATCACAGCACTTATCATAGTGTGTAGTAATGCATATTTTGGTAAGATTATTTGATTAATGTTGGTCTCATGCGCTAACCCGTAAGATTCACGGGGCACACATTGTGCTTGTCTGGTTCATACATTACACCCAGTGCTCAGCAGAGTTCTGGCACACAGTAATTGAACATTCTGGGGGTCCCCAAACTGTGTGCCGAGGCGCCCTGCCCCGGGAGCTGCAGCAGACTCACAGGGCACCATGATATTTTACGTTTTCGAGGGAAACACTGTGATCTTCAACATCCATGGGACCTGGAGCAGACTTCCAGCTTGAGGTAGTTCTCAGCTTCAACATGAGACTGCCTAAATTCCTTTCAACGACATCAAATCTTTTAAAGCTGGGCTTTTGGTGGGTGCCATGTTAAAATGCACAAAATGCACAAAATCAACATGGAACGGGAAATGAGAGTGGAAGTGTCCCGTCTGACACCGAGCTTTAGAAATCGTGCAGTACCCAACAGGAACACATACCCCACTAGTAATCGTGGTTATTTAAAAATGAAATAAAAAAACTGTATTGCTTTTCTTTCAATGTGTGTGTGTGTTTTTCAAACAGCTACTAAATTATTGGGTAAATATATAAATGCTAACTAAATTGTTTGGACTTAACTACTTACACTGTTTAGTAAGTAAGTTAAGATATTTCTTTTGGCCCAAGGACTCTGTGAAGCACTTACTGAGAGACTAAGAGTGCCGTGAACTGAGGTTTGGGAACCACTGCATAGTCAATATTTGTTGATTGACTAATGGTCTCGGGATTGCAATTCTCTGCCTAATCGCTTTACCTAGAAAGTAACACAAAATGAACAAAAAGGCACCTTGGAGGAAAAATGTCACTGAACTTCTGTTTTTCCTCGCAGAGAAGGGCGATCCAGCGCTGAGCTCTCTTTTTGAGCAACTTACTATTTATTGACCACGTAAGTGGTTGCCAGGCCCAGAGCTTTTATTTATCTATTTTTTAACATGACCTCACTTAATCTTCCCAGCAACCTTTTGAGGGAGATTGTTGCTCATATTTACATGGAGGAAAACTGCTCAAAAAGGATTAAGTGGTAAATACAAGATTCAAAAGCTGCTTTGGTTTATACTAACATCCACTCTCTCAGTGATCATCACTATAATGATAAATTTCGATAATTTATCATGATTAGCTATAATTTAACTAATTATACTTTTACTGCTATTGCTAACATTTAAGGCTGAACAATATGCCAGACATGTATAAGCAGTTTACATGAATTATTCCATTTAATAATAATAAAATTGTAAAAGTAGGTGTTATTAGGATGATGACTATTTCACCAAATAGTAAATACCTGAACAAACAATAAATAAAGGGGGTTTGGAGAGCCCACGTGACTAGCCTGGTGTCTCACTGGTGGAACCAGGTTTGGAATTCAGATTCACTGTGCTGGATGCTAAGAATGCTGGCAAATATGAGGAATTTCTGGAAAAAACTTGGTTTTTCTTGGTTGCTAGACAGAGAAATTACACAGAGGCAAGGAATACTTACTGATGTCAAAAGCAGGGGGTGGAGAAGTAAGGTTCATTAACTTCAGTGTTTTGTGTAGTTCTGCGTGCTGCTGTCCTGAGTGAGCTGGAAGTTTCGAGAAATGTGAAGGCAACGGACACCAAGCTTCTTTCCTAAGAGTCACCTGCTCTTCTTAGAGGAGTAGTATAGCCACCTGGGAGGACCTGGGCCTCTTAGAGCTGGGGCACTTAATCTAATCGGAATCTTAATTGCTTTGGGGGAGTGATTTGTGTTGAAGTGACGGGTGAGAGCAGGGGACTGGGTGTCCTCGGTGGCCCTCCTCAGCCCACCTTCTTCTAAAATCACCTGTGGAATATGCCGAAAGCCAGGAATGCGAAGAAAAACTATACAAAGAAAAAGCAAAGATCGTGTCTTCTGTATTCCATGGTGACAAACAGTATCTCCCTTTGCTGGAGGAAGTATCGAGGCAACAATATTTTCTGAATTCATCATCCCCACCGAAATAATTTAGTTGAGTTGGGACATTAATCTACAGGGACTGGAGTCCCGGGCTGGAGCTGACATCACACATATCCCAACACTGGCTGTGGGGCGGGGATCTTGGCTCCGACCTCTGCTCTCCTAACACCTACAGTGGAATGCCCAACGGTGCTTCCAGTAGTTTCAAAAGGAAGAGGTTTAAAAGAGAATATGCTTTGGCTCAAACCTCTGGAGAAGCGGTACTCTCAGAGAAGTAGGTAGTCTTTGTCACTGGGAGACACCATTTCATCGAAAAAGCCTTTTGCGTGATTTCCACTTAAACATTTTGTTTTTTGTGTATCACATTACTGATGCTGGTGGGAATGAAATGAAAGTTTTCCACAACAAAAAATACAGATAGTTAGTTTTTGTAACTATCTGCAGTAAAGCAGCCGTGGATTGAATTTTAGGTAGTTTTCACTATCATGTGCCAAGCATCTTGTTGTTTATTTTAATTAATATTTTTGTATCACCTAGTGAGTGCCAGGCTCTGGGATAGAGGCAAGAAAGTGAGGTCCTTGCTCTCACACAAGTGTCCTTCTACAGGGGGAGAGAGACAGATACAAGAAAGCAAATAAATAAAAGCACTGAAGATTGTGATTAATGCTATTAAAGAAATAAATAGGGTGTTCTGCTAGAGAATAAACAGATTTTCAGAGAGAGCCCAAAGAAGGACATTTTCACAAAGCAAACAACGTTCCTGAGAGGTATGGGATTAAATTATTTAAAACACAGTCCTTGTGAGTAGACTTATCCAGATCAATAAGCGCTGTAATAGAAGCATGTGCAGGTTGCCGTTTGGGCACAGAAAGTGACCATCCAACACCAAACCAGGGGGAGGTATTTAGAGAAGGTGATGCTTGGGCAGTAGTCTTAGAGGGAGTAGGTTAGGAGGGATTCAGAGGAGGGGAGGGAGGGGGTTCCAGGCACAGAAGATGGCACGTGCAAAGCAGAGCATCAGTCAGTTCAGGAACCAGCAATCAATCTGGCTGGATGGAATCGGGTCACCAAAAAGCCTAGAAAAGATAGAATTGAAATCAAAGGTGGTAGGATTTTTACTAATTGCTCAAAGTTCAAGTCTCTGAAGAGAGCCATGAACAGTTGTATGTCCCTAGTTCCAGCTCAGACTTTTAAAAATTTGCTGCTGAGCAGATTGGTGCAAACCTGGAATTTAAGAACTTTATTTTCCTTTTCTGTTAATTTGCCTGCTGCCAGTCATTTCTTTCTCTTTCTTTCTTTGAGCCCGTTGTTGTCTTTGTTCATTCCATCTGCAATGTAGCAGCTTAAGAGTTATACAAACTGGGAATTTTGGAGAATAAATTATTACCTTAAGTAGGTTCCTCTACTGTACAGAAGCCATGGGTCTTTATTACTTCTTAGTAACCTATGGCTCCCAGCCCACGCGGGCCACTTTGTACAATTTCTCTTGTCGCCGGAGAGACAAGATCAAAGATTGTGCAGAGAGCTCAGAGCATTGTTTTTTAAAGAGAGGAATTCTTGTATTTAACTTCTATCTTTTGAAACACCCCCCAGAAGTAACTTCTCTTATCCAGTCTTTCGCGCTCTACCCTCGTCAGAGCCTCAATGTCACTTTCTCCACCTGCAGCCAAGATGTTTTGTTGATTTGTGTGTTTAACTTCAACCCCCCAACTTCTCCTCTCACCATCTCTGTAATCTGTGCATCAGTCTAGCTTCTCTTGCTCTGTCCTCTCCTGATTACTTCCTTTTATCTGGCTCTATTTTTTTGCTCATCTTCCAACTCTACATCACAAAAGTATAGTAACCTGGCTGACTCAGACAGAGCCCAGAGGGCAGGCCCTGCAGTCCAGCTGTGTGTGTTCAATGCTGGCCTCCCTCCCCTCTCACCAGCCTTAGCAAAGTCCCTGACCTTCTCCAAGTCTTAGTTTCTTCTTCTAATAATGGTAATAACCTGATTCAGTTAAGAGTGTTTGGCTGCAAATAAAAGGACACGCAACTAAGAGTGACCCAGGCAATGAAGACATGTAATTATCTCTCCTAATGAGAAATCTGGAGATAGGCAGTAGAGGTATGGGAGGGCAGCTCCATGCTTTTTGGAAAGCATATACATAACAAGGAGTTAATGTGCAAAATATATAAGGAACTCATAAAACTCAACAACAAAAAAACAGAAGCCATGCTTTTCCTATGCTTCCCCCTGCCTCACCATCCTCAGCCTTTTGGATTGTCTCACACTGGTCACCTCATGTTTCCAAAACGGCTACCTCAGCTCCAGGCTGCTTGATCACATTCAAAGACAGGGAGCAGAAGATAAACACCTGCATCCTTTTGAGGCACTGTCCTTTCATCTGGAAAAAGAAGCACTCCTAGAAGACTTGCCTTGGCTTCTCATTGCTCAGAAGGGAGTCACATGACCACCTGTCACTGTAAAGGCGACTGGGGAAGTTGCACGTCTGGCAAAGTGGGACAGGACACCTTGGTTTGTTCAGACCAATGATGAGCCGTGCCATAGGTGTGAACTGAATTTGGACTTTCTTAGCAAAGAAGCAGGAGTAAGCAAAGAATTGCTACTTCACGATGTCGCCATGAGGATTAAATAAGGTAATGCTCTTGGGACATTGCCTGGCACTTAGTAAGAGCTTAGTAGATGTTAGCTATTATTTTTTATTTTGATCTTAATTTTGATATTTGATCCTGTCTCATCACCCCTGGCTATAGCAGCCTGGAGTCTTACATGTAACCAGTTGATGCACGCTCTTAGCTGTGCTCACCTGTGCCCTTTGCAACACAGATGAAGGGACCTAATTTTCTTTTCAATTATTTTATTGAGGTCATAATAGTTTATAACATTGTGTAATTTCAGGCATACATTATTTTTTAATTTTTTTATTTTTTTGAGGAAGACTGGCCCTGAGCTAGCATCGGTGCCCATCTTCTCTACTTTATATGTGGGACACCTACCACAGCATGGGTGCCAACTGCTGCCACGTCCGCACCCGGGATCCGAACCAGTGTACCCTGGGCTGCAGAAGCGGAACATGCACACGTAACCGCTGCACCACCGGGCCAGCCCCTCAGGTGTACATTATTATTTATCAGTTTCTGTGTAGACTTCATCATGCTCACTACCAATAGTCTAATTTTTATCTGTCACCATACATATGTGCCCCTTTACCCCTTTTGCCCACTCCCAATCCCCTTCCCCTCTGGTAACCACTAATCTGTTCTCTTTGTCCCTGTGTTAGTTTATCTTCCATATATGAGTGAAATCATGTGGTGTCTGTCTTTCTCTGGCTTATTTCGCTTAACATAATACCCTCCAGGTCCTTCCATGTTGTTACAAATGGATGATTTTGTCTTTTTATGGCTGAGTAGTATTCCATTGTATATATATACCACATCTTTATTCATTCATCACTTGATGGGCACTTGGGTTGCTTCCCATGTCTTGACTATTGTGAAAAATGCTGCAATGAACATACGGGTGCATAGCTCTCTTTGAATTGTTGATTTCAAGTTCTTTGGATAAATAGTCAGTAGTGGGATAGCTGGGTCATATGGCATTCTTATTTTTAAGTTTTTGACAAATCTCCATACTGTTTTCCATAGTGGCTACACCAGTTTGCATTCCCACCAGCAGTGTATGAGGGTTCCCTTTTCTCCACACCCTCTCCAACATTTGTTTTGTGTCTTGGTAATCATAGCCATTCTGAAGAGTGTAAGGTGATATCTCATTGTAGTTTTGATTTGCATTTCCCTAATGATTAGTGATGTTGAACCTCTTTTCACGTTCCTGTTGGCTATCTGTATATCTTCTTTGGAAAACTGTCTGTTCATATTTTTTGCCCATTTTTTGATCAGGCTGTTTGTTTTTTTTTGTTGTTGTGTTATATGTGTTCCTTATATATTTTGGACATTAACTCCTTGTCAGATATATGATTTCCAAATATTTTCTCCCAGTTGGTGGGTTGTCTTTCTGTTTTGTTCATGGTTTCCTTTGCCTTGCAGAAGCTTTTTAGTCTGATGTAGTCCCATTTGTTTATTTTGTCTTTTGTTTCCCTTGCCTAAGTAGACAAGGTATTTGAAAGGATGCTGCTAAGACCAATGTCAAAGAGTGTGCTGCCTATATTTTCTTCTAGGAGTTTTATGGTTTCAGGTCTTACATTCAAGTCTTTAATCTGTTTGAGTTCATTTTTGTGTGTGGTGTAAGATAATGGTCTACTTTTATTCTCTTGCATGTGGCTGTCCAGTTTTCCCAATACCATTTATTGAAGAGACTTTCCTTTATCCATTGTATGTTCTTGGCTTCTTTGTCAATAGATGTGTGGTTTTATTTCTGGACTTTCAATTCTGTTCCATTGATCTGTGTGTCTGTTTTTGTGCCAGTACCACTGTTTTGATTACTATAGCTTTGTAGTATATTTTGAAGTCCCTGATCTTGATGCCTTCAGCTTTGTTCTTTTTTCTCAGGATTGCTTTTGCTATTTGGGGTCTTTTGTTGTTCCACATAAATTTTAGGATTCTTTGGTCTATTTCCATGAAGCATGTCTTTGAGATTCTGATTGGGATTGCACTGAATCTGTAGATTGCTTTAGGTAGTATGGACATTTTAACTATATTTATTCTTCTAATCCATGAACATGGAATATCTTTCCATTTCTTTAAGCCTTCCTCAGTTTCTTACAATAGTGTCTTATAGTTTTCATTGTATAGGTCTGTCACCTCCTTGGTTAAATTTATTCTAGATATTTTATTCTTTTTGTTGTGATTGTACATTGGATTGTATTCTTGACTTCTCTTTCTACTGGTTTATTATTAGTGTATAGAAGTGCAACTGATTTTTATAATTTGACTTTGTACCATGCAACTTTGCTGTAGTTGTTGATTATTTCTAATAGTTTTCCACTGGATTCTTTAGGGTTTTCTATATATGGAATCCTGTCATCCACAAACAGTGAGCATTTCACTTCTTCCTTTCCAATTTGGATACCTTTTATTTCTTTTTCTTGCCTAATTGCTCTGGCCAAAACCTCCAGTACCATGTTGAACCTCCAGTGAGAGTGGGCACCTTTGTCTTATTCCTGTTCTCAGAGGGATGGCTTTCTGTTTTTCTCCATTGAGTATGATGTTGGCTATGGGTTTGTCTTATGTGGCTTTTATTATGTTGAGGTCCTTTCCTTCTATACCCATTTTATTGAGAGTTCTTATCATAAATGAGTGTTGGATCTTGTCAAACTCTCTCTCTATGTCTATTGAGATGATCATGTGGGTTTTATTCCTCAGTTTGTTAATGTGGTGTATCACATTGATTGATTTGCAGATGTTGAACCATCCCTGCATTCCTGGTATAAATCTCACTTGATCATGGTGTATGATCCTTTTAATGTATTACTGTATTCACTTTGCCAATATTTTGTTGAGGAGTTTTGCATCTATGTTCATTAGCAATATTGCGTTGTAATTTTCCTTCTTTGTGTTGTCCTTGTCTGGTTGTGGTATCAGGGCAATGTTGGCTTCATAGAATGAGTTAGGAAACATTCTGTCTTCTTCAGTTTTTGGAATAGTTTGAGAAGATTGGTGTTAAATTTTCTTTGAATGTTTGGTAGAATTCTCCAGAGAAGCTATCTGGTCCTGGACTTTTGCTTTTTGGGAGGCTTTTGATTACTGTTTCAATATCTTTACCTGTGTTTGATCTATTCAGATTCTCTATTTCTTCTTGATTCAGTTTTGGGAGGCTATATGAGTCTAAGAATTTATCCATTTCTTCTAGGTTATCCAATTTGTTGATATATAGTATGTCATAGTATTCTCTTATAATCCTTTGTATTTCTGTGGTATCTGTTGTAACTTGTCCTCTTTCATTTCTAATTTTATTTATTTGAGCCTTCTCTCTCTTTTTATTAGTGAGGCTGGCTAAGGGTTTGTCCATTTTGTTTATCTTCTCAAAGAACCAGCTCTTAGTTTCATTGATCCTTTCTACTATTTTTTCAGTCAGTATTTCTTTTATTTCTGCTCTAATTTTTATTATTTCCCTCCTTCTTTGACCTTGGTCTTTGTTTGTTCTTCTTTTTGTAGTTCTGTTAGGAGCAGTTTAAGATTACTTATTTGAGATTTTTCTTGTTTGTTGAGGTGGGCCTGTATTGCTATGAATCTCCCTCTTAGAACTGCTTTTGTTGCATCCCATAAGAGTTGGTATGTTGTATTTTCATTTTCATTTGTCTTCAGGTATTTTTTAATTTCTGCTTTGATTTCTTCATTGATCCAATTGTTCAGTAGCATGTTGTTAAGTTTCCACATATTCGTGACTTTCCCAGCTTTTCTCTTGTAGTTGATTTCTGGTTTCATAGCATTGTGGTTGTAAAAGATCCTTGATATGATTTCAATCTTCTTAGATTTATTGAGGCCTCCCTTGTTTCCCAGCATATGGTCTATCTTTATGAATGATCCATGTGTACTTGAGAGGCATGTGTATTCTGCTGTTTTGGGATGGAATGTTCTATATCTACCTATTAAGTCCATCTGATCTAGTGTTACATGTAAATCCAATATTTCCTTGTTGACTTTCTGTCTGGATGATCTATCCATTGATGTAAGTGGAGTGTTGAGGTCCTCTACTATTATTGTTTTTGCTGTTAATTTCTCCCTTTAAGTCTGTTAATAGTTGCTTTATATACTTTGGTGCTCCTGTGTTAGGTACATATATACGCATAAGTGTTATGTCCTCTTGATGGAATGTCCCTTTTATCATTGTATACCGCCCCTCTTTGTCTCTTATTGTTTTTTTACCTTGAAATCTGTTTTGTCTGATATAAGTATGGCCACACCTGCTTTCTTTCACTTGCCATTTGCTTGGACTATCATATTCCATCCCTTCACTCTGAACCTATGTTTGTCTTTAGAGCTGAGATGTGTTTCCTGGAGGCAGCATTTTGTTGGGTCTTGTTTTTTAATTGATCCATCCACTCTGTGTCTTTTGATTGGAGAATTCAATCCATTTACATCTAGAGTGATGACTGATACATGAGGGCTCAATACTGCCATTTTATCTCTTGTTTTCCAGTTGTTCAATATACCCAATGTTTCTCTTCCCTTGTATTTCTGACTGCCATTTTAGTTTGGTGGTTTTATGTGATGGTTTTCTCAGTTTTCTCTTTATTTATGAATTGTGGCTCTGCTCTGATTTTTTGTTTAGTGGTTACCATGAGGTTTGTATAAAAGATCTCATAGATGACATAGTCCATTTTCTGATAGCCTCTTATCTCCATTAGCCTAAGCAGATTCCATCCCTCCCTCTTCCCCTTGTGAGTTATTGTTGTCACAAATTATTCTGTTTTGTGTTGTGTGTTTGTGACTAGATTGAAGTGTTTATAGTTAATTTTGATGCTTCCCTTCCCTTTATCTTTTATGTTATAATTAAGTGTTTGCTAACCTGTTCTGATAAAGAGCTGCAATT
Organism: Equus asinus; assembly: GCF_041296235.1. Lineage (NCBI taxonomy): Eukaryota > Metazoa > Chordata > Mammalia > Perissodactyla > Equidae > Equus > Equus asinus. The sequence goes on along the minus strand of NC_091795.1, from coordinate 44,644,756 downwards.
TTCTGATTTTTTTTCTGTCTGTTTATCTCCTTGCTCAAAGCTTTATAGACCTTGCCTTTTTGTTTCAGATATGAGGGCTTCCTTCATCATTTCTTGTAAGGGAGGTCTAGTGGTGATGAACTCCCTCAGCTTTTATCTATCTGGAAAAGCTTTTATTTCTCCATTGTATCCGAAGGATAGTTTCACTGGATAGAGTATTCTCGGCTAAAAGTTTCTGTCTCTCAGTATGTTGAATATATCATTCTATTCTTTCCTAGAATTTAAGGTTTCTGCTGAGAAATCTGCTGACAGCCTAATAGGAGTTCTTTCGTAGGTCATTTTCTTCTGCCTTGCTGCTCTTAAGATTTTTTCTTTGTCATTGACTTTTGCCAGTTTTACTATTGTGTGCCTTGGAGAAGGTCTTTTTGCATTGACGTAATTAGGAGTTCTATTGGCTTCATGAACTTGTAAGTCCAGTTCTTTCCCCAAGTTTGGGAAGTTCTCAGCTAGTATTTCTTTGAACAGGCTCTCTGCTCCTTTCTCCCCAACTTTTCTCTCTGGAATACCTATAATCCTTATGTTGTTTTTCCTAGTTGAGTTGGATATTTCTCAAAGAATTCCTTCATTTAAAAAAGAATCTTAGTTCTCTCTGCTCCTCCACCTAAAGCATTTGTATATTTCTATCCTCTAAATCATTGATTCTAGCCTCCATAACCTCAGCTCTATTTTTTAAGGATTCTAGATTATTTTTTATGTTCTTCATATCCTGAGTTTCTGATTGTTTGCTTTTTATATTTTCAATCTCTTTGGTGAAGTATTCCTTCTGCTCATTAATTTTATTACTGAGCTCATTGAACTGTCTTTCTGAGTTTTCTTGTAACTCATTGAGTTCTTTGTGACAACTATTTTGAATTCTCTGTCATTTTCATTGTAAATTTCTGTGATTTCAGGGTTGGTTTCTGGAGACTTGTCATTTTCCTTATGCTCTGAAGTCTTACAGTAGTTTTTCATGGTGTTTGATGAACTTATCCTTTGCTGGCACATTTGAGGTAGTATCAGGTTGCAGATTCTGCCTGCCACCACTAGGGGGAAGCAGGAGCTGTGTTTCTGATCCCATTGTCTGCTGGAAGTTGTGCAGGTATAGTGGGCACTCTCACAGGCTGGGATAGCATTAGTGTGCATGCTGGGCTGTTGCTGCCTCTGCTTACAGTCACTCCAGTCACCTTGCTTTGTGGGTGGGGCTCCTTTGTGGAATCTGAGCTGGGGCCACTCGGTGGAGCCACAGTGTCATGGTGGGCCCTCCCACTAGCCAGGATACTGTTTGCACGCAGGCTCAGAGCTGCTGCTGCCTCCTCTTACAGTTGTTCTGGGGCATGTTTCCACTGGTGAGACTTCCATGGCACAGTGGGTGTTCCCATCTGCTGAGATATCGTTTGTGCACAGGCTGAACTGTCCTTGCCTCCTCTTAGAGTAGTACTGGCTGCTGTGTGAGGACCCGTGACCTGGCTTGCTGCTGCTGGAGAGGGGGAGGGGATTGCTCCCCTATCTCCACTGCTTCCTGGGGATTCAGCCCATCCATCTTCAGAGGTATAGCAGTGTGGGTCTCTCAGGCATCCTGTTTTGCTGTGTGGGTATCCTCCATTGTTCAGTGAATGTCCAATTAGTTGAATTCAGAGGGAGAAATATAAAGGGAACAGCTCACTGTTGCTGATGTCACTCTCCTGAAGGGACCTAATTTTTACAGGCTAAGCCACAGTGGTAGATGAGATTCACAGGAAGGACAAAGGGCCCAGAGCATGAAAAGAGAATTCTGGGTTTGGAATACTCCTTAACCAAGTAGAAGATACAAAAGATTGGTGACACTTGGAAGGATTGTTGGACAGTCTTGGGGTCTGGAGACTATGAGACTATAGAAAGTCTGCATCTATCTCTTGGCTGCGTGGTTTCCCCCAAAGCAGCCCAAAGCAGGAGTGAAGAAGGAAGAAAGTAGTATAAATCCAGTCTTGGAGCTTTGCCTTATGGATGAGCTGAAAGGACAAGGAGACAAGGTGACTTGAGAATATAAGCCAGACAGTGGTTGGACTGAAAGACAGACATGGGAGCAAAACTTGGAGGGGGTTATAGATTAGGACAAAATGGAAGGAGGGTCAAGGGATCTAGGGTCTTTTTAAGTCCAAGAACAGGTACAGTTAGTGATAGTGAGGAAGAGTGGACACCTGCCCAAGTGTTTAGAGGGGGCAGACTAAGCAGAATGCCTTACAAAATGAGAGTCAAATACATCCATTTCTGTATGCCTGTGTCACATGTCATATATCTACCTTGTTTGACAAATGTGCTTCTATAAAATTGTTCACGTGTCCATTTTTCTCCAAAGATTTACAAACTACCGCATATGTTTATTATATTCTCCCTAATGTATCCCACCTCTTAGCACATCTCCGGCAGAGCCAAGACTGACACTACTGGAACCAGTGCCTTCTCTTGGGTTGTACTCAGGGACAAATCTTTAACTGGGCCTGGGTCAAGTACAGTGGTTTGACATGTGAGTCTTCCACAGCCACTGCCCTACCTTTGTCATGTTGATGCAAAGGCAGCAGGCACAGCTGTCACTTATTGAGCGAAAGGATAGGGATCTCCACCCCAGGATCTTGGATGGAGTGAGAGATAGTCGATTATGAACAGGACAGAATATGGTGGTGATTAGCAGGCCAAGACCACCTTCCACTTTCTCAGTATGGATCTCCAACTCTGACCTTTCTCCCCTCTCCACATTCATATTTCTAATTGTTGGACACATCCACCTCAGGGATGGGCATCTCACACAGAATATTTTCAAACTGGAGCTCTTGGTTTTCTCCTTCAGACATCCTCTTCTCCTTCATTATTCTTAGTTAATAGTGTCACCATTCAACTAGTCATCCAAGCTACAAAACCCTGAATCATCTGGGGTTCTCCACGCCCTGCTTTCTGTTCACAGAAATCCAAGCTCAGGTAATTTATTTCTGAAAATATCTCTTGAATCCATCCTCTCCCCTCCTCAAGCACTTATATGGCCTCAGACCAGGCCTTTTTATTAACTTCCTTGCCAGACTCCCCACCTCCAGTAGCTCTCAACTAGGAAATAGAGCAACCTTAGAAACCAGCGACCCTGGTGGAAATAGATGGACAAATAGTCTGAGTCACAGTGACTGCCTGTTGGGTCTGAAGAGTTAGTGACCTGCAGCTGTTTCAGCTTCTTGAACTAGGGCAGCAGAAGTTGCTGTCTAGAATCTGGTGTAGTGATCTGCTAATATTCTGAGAGGCCAAGCACCATTGTTTCTGCATAGGAGCAGGATAAGCCAGGCACCTCCAATCACTACTATGATCTGCTCAGGAAATTAAACTCTGTTTCAGTTTAACACTATTGGGTACCTACCACGTTCCAGGTCCTAGTTAAGGCATTAGGGATATCAGGCAATGAGTGAAATCAACATGAGCCATGCCTCATGAAGGAAACTTACAGCCTAGCAGGGAAGCCAGACATTAAGCAAATGTGTTGAATGTTACAAAGGAGAAGGGCAGGGTCCAGAGGAGCACAAACTGGAGTTTTCAGCCTGGTCTATGGGGTTTGCCTTCCACGGGAAAGTGATAAGAAAAGATTATGCAGGGAGGTGGAAGGGGAAGGAATTGTGTCCCAGAGAGACGAACAAAGGAGGCAATTTCTTTATTCACCCAATTTCAAAATACATTGGACTTTGGTAATACATGGAAAGATTTTCAAATGAGGCACATGGCCACAGTCTAGCCATTTCTTTGAGACCCCTGGTTTTAGCACCACTATAGTTTTCTGAAATATTTCCACTGACATATCTCTCAGGTCACTGCAAGTTAAAATTTTTGATGAACTACCATATTGTATTTTTAATATTTATTTATTAATTTACTCAACAAATATTTACAGATTGCCTACTAGGTCAGGCACTTTTCTGGGAGCTGAGGGAACAGTGGTACATGTGATGTGAAAATTGTTTTAAGTATTGGCCTTAGGGTAAAACTGAAGCTCTAGGAAGATGCCCCAAGTTGGATCCCATCACGTTTGTGTCCCTTGTACACATAGTTACACGTCTCCAGGGGAGTGCCCCAATTTCAAGAACCCTAGAGTGAGAAGTAGAAAGAGTTATGGTGTGGTCGTTCTCAATTCAGTTCTGCTATGAACGCAGTTTCTTATCTAGAAGTTCCTTTAGCCTCTCTGGCTTCAGCTTCCGTGTCAAAAATGAGGGAGTTGAGCTAGATGAATTCTGAAGCCATTTCCAGCTCTGCAAATATATAAATTTCTACCCTTACAGAGTTGGAAGAGACCCTGAAATCATCTTGCCAATTCCTCATCAAATACTTAAATTAGTCATTAGTAGAATCTTGAGGACAGAGTGGCTACGTGTCTGGGCCACTGAAAAACAGAAATAAGAAACACAGACCAAGAAGCTCCACTAGAGAGTGTTTATTCAGAGACACACAAACACACAAAAGCTTTGCCATGAGGTCACCTTCCCCTTATCTCTGCAACGCTGACGGAATATACATGTCTGTCAGAATTCTGCTCTCAGAGCTCCATGAGTCAGCCGGAAGCCAAGTCACAAATAGGTCCACAATTAACCCAAGAGGTAGGTGCCTTTGCTTTCTTATCTCCCCACCTCGCTCATTTCTCTGGTGATGTGAAAGTGAAAATTCTCTGGAACCTAAGGGGAGGTTCTGCAAAGAGCAGAATGCACAAGTGAAAATTGGTCTCTCTCTTTCTAGGGGAGGAGAAGGAAGAAGACAGGACCTTTGCGTAAAGTGCTGAATTTAGAAGAGGTAGCACTCCTCCGAGATTCACCTCCAAACCTTTTCAAATGCTTACTGTGGAAAAGTCCTGGCAAAGGTGGTTTTTTTTGGTTAAATCTGGAATTTTCTTCTCAGTGGTCATTGCAAAGCTAAAAATCTTGGGAATTCCATTTTGGCCTGTTTCTGTGGAACTTTCATTGCCAGCAGAGACAAATTCAGATCAGCCTCATTTAAAATTCTATGTTTCACCCCTTCCCCATGCCAAATTCTCGTGCGCCAGCTCTATTGGGCTTTGGGAAATTTCTTTGCCTTCACTTAGAATGGACATCAGGAGGGCTCCATGAGAGCTTTGTGCTGAAGCCATCCAGGGCTAGCAGATGGTGCTTCCTCTTATTATCACCAAACACTCACATGTGCACAAAAAAGTATGTTAAAATCAGCTTTATGCTCAGCCTTATAAGAAAAGAATGGAAAAACGTAACAGGGAAAGGTGAACAAAACATCCAAGTTGGCTTAAGGTTTTCAGTGGAGGGGCGCGGGGCCTCAGCTTTTACTTAGTAACACTATTAGCTGATACTTATTGCTTCCTTTCCCATTGGCATACACTGTTCCAAGCACTTTGTGTGCATTAGCACACTAATCCTCATGGTAAGTCTATAAGGTGGGTGCTTTCATTCTTCTCAGTTGACACGTGAGGAAACTCAGGCACAGAGAGGTGAAGTAACAGGCAGGCAGGCTGATCCAGCGCTCAGGCTTTTAACCACCAGTCTGCATCGCCCCTTCCAGAGCGGAAAGGAGGCAGAGCTGGCTGAGGGATGGTTGCAGCTGGCTATGGGTTCCTGAAGTTTGGGTGTCTAAGGGAGAACTTAGCCCTTCCCTCCTCCCCTCTGGACAGCTGCACAGTGAGTGAGCAAAGTACTATCGACTATTAAAGATTTCAAGAATCCTTCATTTGTAAAAATGTGGCCAGGAAAATGGAATTTTTTTCCACTCTTTATTTTCCCTTCCTGCCCCTATTCTAGCTCTTCTAGTTTTGCTACCTTTTGTGTCACTAGACCAAGGTGGTCACAAACATTTGTTCAAGTCAAATACATTTAAGAACGTCTACGACACCTTAATAGACATGCGCACACACACACACACAGATACACGAGGCAAAAGAGAAATTAAAAATATGTTAAATTATTTTAGGTCGTTTTCCTATTTTTTAAAGAAAATTAGATTCAGAATTAAAAGGAAACCTAAAGTTCATTTCGTCCAATAGGTCTCAACTGGAGGCAATACGGCCCTCTAAAGGGTTTTTTCAAGGGCTCTGGGTGTGTTATAAGGATTGAAGATGGGGTGTGGCGCAACTTTTATTTAGTCGGGGAGCCAGAGATGTTAAGTATCCCGTAACATGAGGGCCAATCTTTACAACCACACATTTTTCTGCCTTGAATGCCGGTGGTGCCCCAGTGATAAACCCTGACTCAAGTTCCAAACTTTAACTTCACAGTTGAGAAACTGAGGCATAGAAACGTTAGGAAACTTTCTTAAGGTGACTTAGCTGGTTAGTAAGCAGCATAGCCTGAAGTAGAATCCAGATCTGTCCATAGAGGTCAAAACTATTTTCACAATAATATTAGGACATTATTTGCTTTTATCTCTCTCATTCTCTGACAGAGTATACAATGGAGCTTTCCAGAGGCTACATGATGTGTGATGATGAGTGTGTACAATGAAATGTGTCAACATTTAGAAGATCTGTGAACAAATGTTTTCCAAAGGACAAATGCATGACATTATAGAATCATTCTTGGGTAAGAGATACATTAAAAGTGCAGGAAGACCAATGGATTTTAATGTGGGTAAGTACCGAGAATTCATTAATATCATTTAAGATTTCACCTTGCAAATAACATTTAAGAAACTATCACTCATTGAGTTTTAGAGTAATATCTAGGAAGAATATCTACAATTATCTGAACAGGCTAGTAAAATACGTCTCCCTTTTTCAACTACAATTTGTAGGAGGTCAGATTTTTATTCATCTCTTCAGCCAAAACAACATATTGCAATGGATTGAATGCAGAAGCAGATAGGAGAATGTGGTTGTCTTCTATTAAGCCAGATATTGAAGAGAATTGCAAAACTGTAAAGCAATGCCAATTTTCTCATGGCTTCAATTTTGTTTTGGAAAATATGTGTATTATTCACAAAAATATGTTATTGTATTAATGTGGAATGAGTTTGTTAATTTTAAAATGAATTGATAAATATATATTTAAAAAATTTTTAGTTTAAATTTATCATATAATATATATGAATAAATACAACCCACATAAATACATGCTCTTTGAGATCTTCAGTAGTTTTTAAGGAGGCAAAGGGGTCCTGAGAATAAAACATTTGAGAACTGCTGCCCGACATCATACCCTTTTGACTAAATCTGATCTTCCTGGGTAAGACCAGAAACTCTGATTTAAAATTACTCCTCAGATGATTCTGATGTACAAACTGTCTTGAAAACTATTGAAATAGAGAGCCTGTTTGTTGAAGAAAGTCACAGTATAACGTTGAGCTGTAGGAACAATGCTAGGATCAAGGACAGGCTTGCACAGGCCCGTTGGGGACTTCAAGGATGCTTTGACTCTATATCACCAAAGAGTAGATGTGAGCTCCCCAGAACTCGGGGGCAAGGAAGCACCTAACCCAACTCCTGATCTCTCTTAACCAAGAGAAGCAGCTGAGAGTCAAGCTAAGAGAATGAGCCTCAAGAGGAACAGTTCCAGTTCTCGAGACAATTGGCAGAACTATGGGCTCAGTGGAAAAAGTCATAGTCCCAGTTAGGAGGAATATGATTCTCCCAGCATTTAAACTAACCTCAAGGCTAGAGAGGGCAAAAATGTAGCTTGTGGGCCAAATTAGGCTCATTATTTGTACTTCCCAGAATATAGACACTTTCTAGAATCAGCAGGAAAAATTTGTAAAATTTTAAATCCCAGATTTCTAGTTTGTCTCAAAAACTGGAAGGTCTGCTGGTACACATGGGTCTACACTCTACTGTGGGAACAATTGTGTGGAACTGCAGAGTCACTGCTGCCAACAGGTGGAGCCTGAGCCTTCCAGTCTCCAGGCCACCTCACTTGTTTATGTAACTTGCCTGGCCCGTGGGGTTGCCGCCCCTGTTCTAGATAGCGCCAAGAGAATAGTGAGACCCTTTGATGATCTAAGAAGACAGAGTCTAAGGCTATGTCAGTAGACGTGTTGGCCATACAGGCTCAGGGTGTCATAGCAGAGTCTGAAATCTGGCACTGGAACTTCAGGTTGGTCTAATTTGCCTGGGTACAAGGATTAGAGGCCAACACTTTGACCTTTCTATTATTGATTTTAAGTTATCGTGCTGGTAATAGCATTAGTAATAGATCTAAAGGGCTCAAATTAGGTGTAGGTGATCAATTAACTGCATCTTATTTGTGAATATCAGAGCTCAGAGTAACCAGCGTTCTCCATTCTGTGTCTTCTTGAAATCACTGTGTGATCATGAAAAGGGCAGTTATAATACACCGCTTAATGTCCTCCATATGGAAATCTCTTCGTCTGCTTAATTTTCATATTTGGTCTTCGTTTGTCAATCCAGTATGAGAAATGCTACTTCCTCAAGTGTCAGCTGTGGATCCAAAAACATCTACCAAAGATAAGCAGTTGTCATGGCAAAAAACAACAAACCTAAAGGTGATGAATCATGGGACTTGCTTACTGTACTTGCGTGTGAATCCACACTGCCTTCAACCTTTACTTAACTCCACATGTGGCTTTTCAACACCATGTCCTGGGTTGTTTCAAAAGCACTTTGCTTCTCACTTTGCAACTCCTCAAGCCAATGACATTCAACCACATTGTGTAGGTAGATCCCTACTTACCAACTAATATTTCTTGGCAGTATTTATTTGTTAAAAATCTGGATTTTGTTTAAATACATTTACGAAAGTTTGGAAAATGCAGAATATAGTCTACTCAGATCTGGAATGTTTGTTTTCTGCTCATTAAAAAGCAAGTATCGAGGCAAATGTTCACTAAAAATATCTTGGTCACATGACGTTGAATTGTGATGTAAGAATCCTAATATCTAGGTCTTGTGATTAATTCTTCCCCTGACTATTTAATTGATTTTAGTTAAGTTACTTAGTTTTTCTGTTTTTCATTTGTCTAAACAGCAAGAATTCCAAATTAAATTTTATTTAAAATCTAATAAACAAGAAGAACTGAAAGACGCCTCTAGCTCTTAGCTTAAACATATTGCTTAGCCATCTTGAGTCACCAAGTTTTAAAACCCTATCATGATTTGACTTAATGTAAGAAAAAATATTTTTCTATTAAGGAAGTATCTTCCATGCCCAAGTATTCGTCAAAACTTGACTTTAGTGACATTAATTCATTTTGAATGTATCCTCATTTACTTAGACTAGCTTTTATTGTTGGAATTAAGGGGAGGGGAAAGAATGCCTGCCTTCACTTCCTTTGTAGTAGGAGTTCCTTCAAATTGTACTCCTCAGAGAGCTTGATACATTTTCCCTATGTTTGGGGGGATGGGCATGGAGGACTCAACTCTGAGCCCCACCCGGGAAATCCAAGATCAAGAGACGAGCTGGTGATCACTCCGGTGGTGGAGTGAAGAGGAGTTCCTGTTGAGCAGGGACGGGCTCGCTCTCTCGGGTTACGCAGGACAAGGAATACCTGTGAGTTTCCCGTGGATTCAGGATGGGCAGTGCACAAGTGAGAGAGAACCAGCTTAGAAATTTCTTAGATGCTATCTATGGGGGTTTTAAAAGATGTCTGATGTCTATCTGATGTCTAGTGACTCACTTCTACCAAATAGGATGTGGCGGAAATGAGGTGGCATATTTTTCAAGGCCAGATAATAAAAGACAATACAGCTTCTGCCTCACTATCGCTCTCGGAACAACACTCCAGAGACCTTCTGCTGCCATATAGGAAATCTGGTTACCTTGAGGTGGACATGTGGAGAGACAGCAAAGAGTGAGAAAAGAAAGAGACTCAAGGAGGCCCTGGACAAGTGCCACATGTGTGAGTGAGGAAGACTCCGAGAAGAAGCAGCCCCAGCCACCATTTTATTGTTATTGTTTCAAGCACTGTTTGTTATGGCTTGTTACACGGTGATAGATAACAGGAACACCATCCAATAAGACCACCTAAAGATGTGATGGGACATAAGTGCAAAAGAACCTGGGATGGACTCCAGGTACCCTGGGCATTGCAGGAGGAGTAGGCAACCAGCTTTCAGGTCACAGGAACTACAGATTGAGAGGCAATTGCAAAACTGGAGTTTTTCTAGGAACTTACAAGAGAAAGTGAGACTTTAAACTTCTTCCAGGCCCAGTGTGAAACTGGCTTATGATGGCCCTAGTCAGGAAAAACACTTTCCTATTCCCTCCACCTCTTCTCCTTCTGTTTGCTTTTTTATTAAGCTAGGTCAAACATTACTTTGCTGAGCACACATTTTATTTAATTAAATTATTTATTTCCTTTTTCTCCCCAAAGCCCCCCAGTACATAGTTGTATACTCTTCGTTGTGGGTCCTTCTAGTTGTGGCATGTGGGACGCTGCCTGAGCGTGGTTTGATGAGCAGTGCCATGTCTGCGCCCAGGATTCGAACCAACAAAACACCGGGCCGCCTGCAGCGGAGCGCGCGAACTTAACCACTCAGCCACGGGGCCAGCCCCAACCACACATTTTAGTAATTTTGAGATGAACCATTTCTAAGCATGATGCGCAGAACCAAGAAGCCACAAAAGAAAAGACTGACAGATTTGACTAAATAAAAATGCAAGACTTTTGAACAGCAAAATACAATATTTCTGAAAGGTTAAAAGATAAGCAACAAATGGGAAAACTATTGAGAGCATATAACAAAGGATTAATTACACATAGTATAAAGAGTTCCAACAAATCAGTTAGAAGGATATGAACAATGGGTAAAAGAAGGGGAAAATCTATTGACAGAATAAGAAGAATTCGTCAAGAAATATGTGAAAATGTATTCAAACTCACCCAATCAAGTAAATAAATTTAAATTTACTTACTTAAATTTATTGTGGTTGGCATCTGTATTAGTTTCCTAAGGTTTGTTGTAACAAAGTACAACAAACTGAGTGGCTCTGCCAAGCCATGCTGTGGTGGTGTCCCACATAAAATAGAGGAAGACTGGCACAGATGTTAGCTCAGGGCCAGTCTTCCTCAAGCAAAAAGAGGAGGATTGGCAACATATGTTAGCTCAGGGCCGGTCTTCCTCACACACACACACACACACACACACTCACACACAAAGCAATAGTATAGATGCAGCACTCCCGTATAGAGCTGACGGACTATAATTTGGTGGAACATTTTGGAGAGTAACTTGCTAGTATCTCTCGGACTGATATATTCTAAATGCACATATCTTTTTCTCAAGCTATTTCACTTTCATGAATATAACAAAATCTAAAATAGGCAAAGTCAACATGAAAAAAGAGGACCTTTGAAGGTAAGATTTCCAGGGAAATGGGGAGGATGATGTGTTAGACATTGCCACTGTTTTTAGTATTAGCAGGTGTCGTGCTCGAGGGGGTTTCAACCTCAAATCTCGTCGCTGTTCTTCAACAATGAACCCTGCTAGGCTTGATCTGTAGTCCTCTGAATAGCCAGCCCTTTGGGAATGGAGGAGATAACTACTTCATTTTCCTCTGGCTCTTTCCACTCATGTAACCTTGTGAGCAATATCTGACCAAGGCTGCCAGATTTAGCCAATAAAAACACACGATACTCAATTAAATATGAATTTCATATAAACGGCAAACATGTTTTTAGTGTATGTCCCATGCAATATCTGAGATATACTGAACAAATTATTCATGTTTATTTTAGATTCAAATTTAACTGGACATCCTGTATTTTATCTGGCAACCTGATACCTGTCCCCAAACCGCGCGACGCAGGTGAGCCTGGCCCCTGGGACCTAGGATGCTGTGATGTGACTCTACTGTGTATACGTCATTCAGGCATATTCTCAATGATCCTTTCACAGAGGTTAAAAAAAACAAAAAAACCCCAAACAAACAAAGAACAAAACATGTGACAGTGCAGTAAAAGATGTAACAGGAGCTGGTCTCGTGTAAATATTATGTTAATTAAAACAGATGGGTCTGGAGCATAAACAAAATAGCTGCTGGGGGCTGGTTTTTGTTCTGGCCGTGTTTCTTAATATGGTGACTCAATTCCCATCCAGTTAACACTCTTTCCTTATCAAACATTGAACTGGGGAATAAGGAAGTTTAAATTACCACTGATTGGAAATCCGTTTTCCAAATACTTGAAACAGATGGTTTATTGCCTGAAAAGCATGCTTCTTTTCAGGGAATGGAGCGTTGAGCTTGGTTATTTTAGGAAAATGTTTTGCTGCGGCTCACGTGTTGACATCAGGTTTGCACGTTGATGAACAGTTAGTTTCCCCTTGGCTCTCTTCCTTCCGTTGCATTTGCCTGCTGGGTAAAGGCCTCAATCTTAATGCTGCCTGCTCGTTTCTTAGACATTGTATTGGGTGAAAGCCTAGTTACTCCTCCCATCCAACTTCTCACAGCTTCAGAAAAAGAGCAACAGGCATGCAGAAGCTTTTTAAAAATGAATGTGATTTGAGAGTGTACATTTGATAAAGTTGGACATTCTACCAGCTGAACAGCAGAGATCTTAACAAAAAGATGATATCCTTTTGGCTCATTTTTTAAGGGATCTAGTATCCAATCTAGGATCACACATTGCATTTAGTTATCATGTCTTTTTAGTCTTTTTTTTTTTTTTGGCATTTTCTCCCCAAATCTTCCCAGTACATAGTTGTACATTTTAGTTGTGGGTCCTTCTAGCTGTGGCACGTGGGACACCACCTCAACATGGCCTGATGAGCGGTACCATGTGCGCACCCAGGATCCAAACCAGCGAAACCCTGGGTCACGGAAGTGGAGCATGCAAATGTAACCACTCTACCATGGGGCCAGCCCCTTTTTAGTCTCTTTTAATCTATATCAGTTCTTCAACCTTTCTTTGCCTTTCACTGATGTTTGTGAAGAGTACGGTCTAGTTATTTTGTAGATTGTTCCTCAAATGGGTTCATCTGATATTTCCTCGTTATTGAGTAGGTTATGCGATGCGTTTTAGGCAGGAGTACTAATAACAGCTTAGAACTGGATTTTCTAACACCATCCTCATGCTGTTCAAGAAACTTAGCCCTTGAGTCCTGCGAGTGAAAATTTTCTGTTGAATATTGATTTGACAATAGTGCTTTACGCCTCCCACCAAAGAATTTCGTTTTGAACTCAGAGGCATGAATTTTGTATAAGATTCTCACAACCATATTCAAGAGTGAAGATGGATTGAGGTGTCCATGTGTTTCTGGGTTTTCCTCTTGGGACGAGATGAGCACTTTGGATATGTGCTAATGGTCCGAGGAAGGCTAAGGGAGGGCAGGAACTGGTTCTTGTAAACTGACAGTTCAGGAGAGTGAGAAGGAGATAATCGCATAATCCATTTATAACCACCCAAGTTAACAAGCTCTCACCTTCTCCAAATAGGCCCCTTATTTACAAATAGTCACTTCTGTACCAAAGTGGGCTCTCATCCGTGTGACCAGTCACACACAGCCAGTCTCATGGCATTATTATGCCTCAATACCACAAAAATCAATTCCCATTAGGAGCACTATTAGAAGCTGTAACATATTATTAAATATATAATCTGAACTTTGAAAATAATGTTTTCTCTTACTTCGTAAACATACTACCCTCCAAAACCACTTGTAGCCATGTCTGCCCAATGCGATCCTAGACTGTATCAGTAGACAAGAAATTTCTAGAACAACCATGGCTGGTCCTATGCTGCCACGCTCAGGTCAGACCACAGGTGGAGAATGGGTCCAGGCACCACACTGTGAGAGACATCCATAAAAGGAATTATTTACAGAAGAGAATGAATAGGTTGCTAAAGAATTCAAAATCAAGTCATAAGCGTGGCTTTTCAGACCTTTTCAGTCCAGGCCTGGCCTGAGTCCCGTCTTGGGTTCTCAGCTCCCTTTCTTCCTTGACTAGACAGAACTCTCGGCTTGCCCTTATCATTTCTCCTGATACTGAGGGACAAGGGCTGTGCTCCCTGCTGATGCACTTGCCAGATTTAGCTTGCCAGCCAGGACATCAGAGGATTTTCCTCAAAAGGGGTGCAGGATGATTGTCTGATGGAAGAAATTTTAGTCCACCTGGGGCTGTCTCTATGCTCTTCAAATCCCACATTATGCCGTAAGAATGAACTTCCTTCCAGAACACGTGGCAGGGTCTGTCTGTCCCCCAGGCCGCCCACTCAGGGTGTACTGTAGTCCAGGTGCAGCCCTTCCATCTGTTTCCCTCTGGCCGAGGGGGCTCACTGTGTCTGGCCACGTGTTCAGACACACACTATTGCAGGAAATGGGGAACAGTGGATCCAGAAGGACAGGAGAGCCACTTGCCAATGGAGAGGCTGTCACGAAGATGGATTCAACGTGTCTGTGCAGCCTCAAGAGCTGTGAACTGGGAAGTTACGGGGCCACCAGGAGAGACTATAGTTCTGTATAAGGAGAACTCTCTAACAACTTTCTGCTTACCGTTGTCTCTCCTGCAGAGACTTGTGTGCGTAATGACCTAAACTGACTGTTAAACTGAATACAACTGAGGCAGAGCCCTCTAAAACTGTAACAGGTGCCCTTAAGAAGGCAGCACACTCCCTTCTCTTTACCAATATTTGCAGAAAAGATGAAAAGTACTTTGGTGGGCTGCTGGAGGGGGTGGGGTACACTCAACAATTTTTAAAATTCTCTTCTATGCCTGAGATTCTATGAGGTTCAATAATCAAATTTCAGTGAAATTTAACCTGAATAGTTTCCCCAAAGTAATTGCTGTTTAATATGACTCATTCTAAATTCAAAGAAGAAATTCTTCTCAGTTATTGAGGTGGACGAGCCAATTTCATTTCCTAAGTATGTCTCTGCATTCATGGGATTTACAGAAAGTTGTGTGGAATGAGAGAACCACGTAACAACAGAATCTCACTCTCTGGTGAGCCCACTTAGATGCTAAAACCAACTTCTTGTTTCTTCAGGCCAGGTTCCACTTACAGAGCAGGAAGTTCGATTCCATCTGGATAGACTGTGAAACAGAAAAGTAAAAACAAAAAAAGCAGAGGGGGAGTGCAAAAAAGATTTCATCTCAAGGACAAATACTCACAAATAATTATCGTCAAAATAATTTTTCCATTTTATTTAACAAGATGACTTTGAATGTACACATTTGGCTTATGAACACAGTGTAAAATATTTATTTCCATCTTCCTTTTAGTTTAGGAGTTACTACATAAATTTGGACATAGATAGTGAACAGGTTTTACATAAGAAAAGGAACGTGCTTCAGCTGATTTGGTGTGACCGAGGTGTTGGCTGATTTCCCGTATTTGTGGAAGTTCGTTAGGTGGGCGTGAACTCGTCCACCTCCCCACTGCCATCAGGGCAGACACTCACAAAACTAGTGCTCGTGTGTGATAGAAGCGTGCTGATCACAACAAACAGTCATTCCTTGAAGACGTTATTAACTTACTGACAAATTTCCACACCTAGAAACACTCTCATGCTACCATTGTACAACATTATCTACTTTCCTTCCATTTAATATGTGAAATCAAATATTCTTGTTGGGGCAAGAAAGTGCACAGAGTCACGGTAGTGTTCCTTTTTTACCTGAAATACAAAGGGCTAAGTATGACCCATGGTGACTCTGTGGAAAGATCCACAGTCCTTAAAAATGGCAACACCCCCTCCATGTTGCAGACAAACTATAAATGGTTTTGCCACAACACTGCTGGGCTTTATGGGCTGTTGAGAAGTCCAGGAAGAAGTAATATGTAAAATTCTTTTCTATGAAAATATGTTTTACTTGAAGAATATAGATTCCAAAGAACACCTAAACAATTACCAATAGTTCTGGGAATAGTATTGACCGTTAATTTCCCAGGCCAAGAGTTATACACAGGGAAAGAATTAAGCACTTTGAGGCTGACTCTTTTGGGAATCATTAAATTAATATTTTTTACATTTATAGAGTAACTGGTCCAATTACAAACCAATTTGTCCAACCGGATGTCTGAATTGATGGGTCAATGAAGGCAATGGATACAGTCAGAGGGGAAGCACCTTGTCTGGGAAATGAAAAGCCCCGATTAAATACTGCCTCCTCTCACTGAGCAGCAATGAGAGTCCCTCATAGCCTGACAATATTTGCCTCTCAGGGAAAAATGACAATGTCAGCTCATGGAACAACAGGACAATTTATTGGTTAAATATTTTCTGCAACGTCTACACTTCAGTTAAAACTATACTATTCAGTTAAAACTATACTATTTACAAATCAGTAAATATGCCAAGGGGCTCACAGCATGCCTACAAGACAAAATATACAAAGTTATGGCAAGCTTCTCGCAAGGCTCCTTAGAATAACAGGAAATTTTGAATCAAAAAGAGAGATGAAAATATAGGCTATATATCATAAAGGAGCCATACTCTGGGAAAGGCACTCCCTGAAAAGCATAGAAGACTACTTTATCCAAGAGGGAATCACAAACATAAAAATAAAATATTTGGTATTCTACACTATATTACAAAAATAAATATATCCATCAATAAATAGTAGGAAGCCTAGAAATTCTTACATGGATATTTTGGTTATTGGCTGCCGAAGTCCCTCTGCTACAATTTTTCTTGAGAGTCGACTTCAATGATGATAATTCTGACATAAAAATGTAAAAAAGACTGGTATGGGACGTCGCCAAGGTCTAGGAGCAGAGAAGACATTAGCGAACTCTACTTTCCTAGGGATCTGACAATTTCACGGCTTCGTGTTCATGCAACGACGTAGAAGAGACGCATGCATCCTGAAAGAGGCCTGAGGAGAGCTAGGAGGACTCCTCTATTTATAGTTTATGTTTTTTCATCTTCTGATGAGAAGAAAGCAGAAAAAACTCAACTAACAACATTTGAATAACAAATATGTGGCTTTCTGCACTTTCTTTCCATAGGGAAGAAGAAAATCACAGAAATGCATGTTTGTGTCTGGACTGTGGGAAAGGAGAAACATCTGGGATATGCAGGCTAATCGCCAACAGCCTGGATTTTCACATCTCTTTAACCGAAGAGTGCTTCTAAGTGCTCGCAATGAGGTTTTTCCAGGAACCTGGCAGAGTCAGCAGAGGGAAGGCAGAAAGCAGGGCCTGGCACACTTCAGTGTTCTAATATCAGTGTGCTAATAGCAGCGGGGTGCCAGAGCTGGCATGCGTGGCTCCTGAGAGCTGACTGTTAAGTTTTCAGGAATTTTGCAAGCCAGTTGACATCACGCTGGTAGCTTGAAATAAGCCATTGAAATTCACAAATCAGGGCTTATTCCCTCCCAGGATTGCTGGTTGTTAAGCATTTACCAGCTTACCACTGTCTTATATATTTTAGACATAAAGAAAATTCTGCTTGATTTTTATTAACCAGGACTATCCTGTTCAGTTGAGGTTTTACTGTATGTCAATTACAGTGTCCTTTAGAAAGGATAAAAAGTACCATAGAGTATATGAATATACAGAGTGCACTGTGGGTGTAAAGGATGCACCACATCCCGCTGTGGGCTCTGAGTGTGGCTATCCAAAGCCAGTTACACAGACACACACATACACACACACACACACACACACACACATGCATACCATTTTATATGGAGACTATTTCATAAATGAATGATTCTGAGCTGCATGGCCATCTCAAATTATCAATCACTGTATACTCACTGAGGGTCAAAATACCACTTTTCTTGGGCAACGATTTCCCCAGGATCCACCCTCTGGATGCTAGTGGACAGCAGATATGCAGAACTGAGGTCCACATTGGGCAAAATGTCCTTCAAAATAGCTTCCCTTGCCTCTATTTTCTAGTGTAATATGAATGTATAACTCCAAGAAGTTTGTGAAAGGGAGACAGATGGTTTCCCATGGTTAAAAAAATGCAAAAGTTCTTAAGGAAGCATTCAACAGGGTGAGTGGGAAACAGTGTACTAGAAGCCACATTCCTGACTCTAGTGTGAACCATCCGTGTTGTCTGCCTGGAGGTGTCAGAACAGCTTGAGAACTGCTCTGCTCTGGTTCTTCCTGCACCAAGTATATGATCCCACGTGCGGGGGAGGATCCTAAGACCAAAGCCAGAGTCTCAGAGTCCTTCCAACTGGCCAAGTGCTGGCAGACCCACCAGACCATTCCTGTCAAGAACACATCCCAGTCCCTTTGTCCTGGCCAGTTCCGAAGTGGGAAGACTACCGAATGGGAAGAGTGGGAAGGCTACAGGGTTTCTACCATGGGGCAAACCTGCTTTCAAAATACAGGCTTAGTTTTTGAGTTATTTGTTCAAGTGTCTATTTATTGACTCGTTTATTTAGATGTATCTGTTTAGACTCTGATTTTCTTTTTCTTATATTTAAGTATTCTTCATGAACAAGACATTTCACAAAGGATATTATTAAAATAAATCAAATTAAATATCAAGGGGAAACCTAGAAATTAGAGCTAACTCCATTCATCCTGAGGACAAATGCTTTCAGATGTCCCCTTCCAGCCCACAGCGGGGGCAATGAAGGCCAGCGAAGACAGAGGACAAAGGAATGGGAGAAAGATATGAGGCAAAGAAGAAAGAGGGGAGGAAAAAGGCAGGAAAAAAGCAAAAGCAGAGATGCAGAGGCAAGGGAGAAATATTAAGATTTGAAGAAAAATATTAAGAAGCAGAGTCCAACAAACAGTTCCTTTCTGGATTTTCCTCCTCTGAGTCACTGATAATTTTATTTAGTCCAAACGATTTAATTCTCCTGTTAAAACTGCTTCTAATTTTACAAACACATCCTAGAATAGGATCTATATCTTTTTCCCCTCCTCCCCGTGAGGCCCCTTCCACCTCCTCTCCCTCTACAGCAATAAAGGCCAACATTCACGGCTTTGCTTTAATTATCTCAGGAACAGATGTCATCCTGAAGTGCCCTGTCTTTCTTTCTTGGCCAGGCGCTGCCCTCTAGAGTTCACTGTGCCCTGTGGGCTCCTTCTTTGCTATTGTACCTTAAGGCCACTCCGTCTTGAAGCCATTTGGTTTCTGCATCAAATAACTCCTCCTCTCAAACATGCAGTCTCCTTTACCAGGCTGTGCTGCTCTCAGCAATGGCAGAAACTCAACTGACAAAAGCGACACCTATATTTCCAATAGCATTTAGGAAATGGAGTACTTCCTAGGAAGGTTAAATTCCTGGTGCAAATTATCTTGACATAAATCCTACTCAGAGAAGAGGTGACTGAGAACATACCATTGACTTTTAATATATACACATGGGGTTGAGTCATGCACATGTGTGAGTCTAATCTACCTCTATAGAACCAAAAGATTTTTATAAGTTTATCTATGTACACATATACATACACAAATATCTATCTTTCGACGCTGTATTTCTGCTTAGGGGTTGTTGTTTTCAAATTGACATAGAGGACAAGTAGTGTGGGTTTGCCACTTGCTGTTAGAGATGGTATTGCCGGGAAATGGCAAGTCTGAAGAAAAACAGATTGGAAGGGTCTAGACTGCATAGCAAAAATGCATTTCCTACAACAAACTGACCTGTCAAATTCCCTAAGGTAGCAAGACTCTATGATCTGTACATAATCTTATTAAATAATCTTATTAAATAGGAACACAAAATATACACATTTACAGTTATTAAATAAGCCACAGGACTCCTCTTCTATCTACAGCCACATTCAGAGACGGCCATGCCTTCATATTTAAACTTGTAGGTGACGACACCTTTGTCTAAATAGAGGATGGAGATGGGCTCTAGCTTGGTGGGCACACAGCAGGCTTTGGAAGCCTTCTGGGAATTCTTGAGATGGACCAAGGCCTGGATAATTGCATGCTTTGTGGGTGTGAGATGCTCTGCCAGGGGGTAGTTGCAAACACCACGGCATTCGTAGGCTTCGTATCCAGGCGGAGCAATGATCCAAGAGTCCCAGCCAATCTCCTTGAAGTCGATGTAGAGTGGGGTCCTCTTGCAGTAGTTTCCTTTGGCATTTCTTCTGATGCGGGCAGTGGAGTCATAAATGATGTTTGACCTCATCTGCAGCAATGCCTCTTCCCCAGGTCCACTGGAAAAACCATCCAGGCCCAGGTTGTCCAACTCCAGAAGTTGCTCATGGGCGATCATTTCACTCAGTTCCTCCTTCCCCTCCTTCTCACTGCTTTGGTCATCAGAAAACACGACAAGCAAAGGGTCATGCTTATTCTCGGCACTGGTGTCTATTTCTAGTTGTCCTCTGCCAGCGTCCTCGGCTTCATCCTGTCTGCTCTCGATGTGGACCTCCAGCTGGTGGGTGGATAAGCCTGACTTTTGCCAATGTCTGATGGCATTGGTAACATCAAAAGTCTCCCACTCACTGTTGGTTCCATAGATCTCCCCTGACACCAAGACCAGCATGGTCCTTTCACCCTCATTGTCCCCTTTGCTCTCTAGTACTTCATAAATGGTAATTTTCCGGTCTACTCCATCATATATTATGCGATCTCTTTGCACCAGCGTGTACAACCTGAGTTCAGCCATGATGACCTCTTCGTGGTGAGGGATGGACACATTGAAGAAGAGAGGGTATTTTCGGAGCCCATTAAAACTGGCTGGTTGGGAAAACAGATCTGCAAAAAAGACAAAAATCATATTTGCAGTATGTTGCAGTGAAAAACAGATGCTTATTTATGTAGTAAGAGGGATTGTCCACGCAGGAAGCTTGATACAGAGAGAAGGAGGGGAGATCAACAAAAACAAACACAATGTTAGCATTCTTTGACACAGAAAACACTGAAAGGTCAATGGTAGAATGCTAAACTCAGTTAAGCTGCCAAGACTAAAATGAAAATGGCTGCCTAATGAATGGGAGAAAACTCTCCCAGCATTTCACAGCTTTTCATATTTGTATTTGTAATGGGTGGAGATCCCCACATAGTTAACTGGGCACTGGTCTTCCTAAAAGAATTCCATCTAGACCAAAGGTTGGTAAACTATAGCTCATAAGCCAAATCAGCCTGCCACCTGTTTGGGAGAATAAAGTGTTATTGGAAATCAACCTCTCCCATCCATTTCTGTATTGTCCGTGGCTACTGCTGCACTGCAGTGGTAGAGTTAAATAGTCACAACAGAGAACAATGGCCCACAAAACCTAAATTATTTACTATCTGTCTGGCCCTTTACAGAAAAAGTTTGCTGACCCCTGCTCTAGATACCAAAGCCTGACAAGGTCAACAAAATAGCTATAAAGCAGGGGGCACAGCAGTTGAATTCTGGGTGACTGGTCCTTGACAAGAAGGAACGGGAAAAAATGAACGTTGGGGATAGACTGGTTGCCTTAGTCTTGTATCCTTTGCACCTGGCATGGAGTTAAGCACGTATGAATCACTCAGAATGTTTATGGAATACGTTTTCAAAGATCCTTTGGTCTTAGAAGCATACCTCCAAATATCATCATGCTGACTTCCTACCTGAGAATTTTACAGGACTCCAAAGTTCTTGTACACTTGCCTCAGGTAATACATGTTTACAAGGAATCCCTGAAGGCATTTGTCATCAATCAAAGGGTTCCATGACACCAAAGATGCAAAGGACTGCCAATTGGAGGATTCTCTATCATCTTTGGCAGCATTTTCCCAACTGCATATCCAGTTCACGATTTCAGTGGGGTCCCTGTTCTAGATTGTATCTTTAATATTTTTCTTTAATTTGATCTGATTATTTTTATATGTATTACCTCTTTGGAGACTTATCCTAAACAACAAGCATTCATGAAATGAGGGCTTTGAGGTGATAGTTACATGGAGTTTTTTCTAATAAACATTAATACAAATATATAATGATTGCACATGATTCACAGCTTCCTCTAGGTACCACCTAAAGTCGTTTCATACCCTGCCAGTGGGAAACACTGGTCCATGGAAGGAATTTAAACTCTCTAGCTTGGCTCTCAAAATCAGCTATAACCATTTCTTAACCTCTTGATCCAGTCATAGCTCCCATTCATTCTCTACAGTGCATGAAACATTGCAACTGATCAATCGATATTTGTTGAAAGATTAAATAAATTGTAAACCCTTCTATTTAAAGTAGACTGATATCAGGGGCCAGCCCCGTGCCAAGTGGTTAAGTTTGCACACTCTGCTTCGGTGGTCCAGGGTTCACTGGTTCAGATCCTGGGCACAGACCTGCACACTGCTCCTCAAGCCATGCTGTGGAGGTGTCCCACATGGAAGAACTAGAATGACTTATAATTAGGATATACAACTATGTGCTGGAGCTTTGGGAAGAAAACAAACCCCAGAAGATTGGCAACAGATGTTAGCTCAGGGCCAATCTTCCTCACCAAAAAGCCTACCTTAAAATATGTATATATACATACACATACACATATATATAAAGTAAATAAATAAAGTAGACTGATATCTTCACCACTTGCCAAAACATTCCTTTGCTTTATTGTGTATTGCACCTTTGGATATGTTCTTCTGACCCTTGGAAAACCTTCTCCCCTCACCTCCACCTCCGTAGCTGTGACCCCTCCCTCTCTCACCACCCTGTCTGGAAGTTCACTTCTTTCTGGGTCACTTGAGTATTTACTCTCTGTATCTCTCCTTTGACCTTTGCCATTTACATCCTCGTATTTCAATTGTCTCTTTATGAATGGGTCTTCCCAACTAGATTGTCATCATGCTGGCAGGTGCCACAGCTTAAACTCGCTTCTATATCTCCGATATACCAAGATGCCTTATATAGAAGTGGCACTTTGAAAATATTGATTAGTTGATGATTCTGGGCACCAGACCAAATTGATGTATGGGCATGACAAACGTCCTTAATACATCAAGTAACTTGGGAGTTGTCTCTCCTTATGAGAATGAAAGAGACTTGACTCCCCTTGGGCAGAGTGGACAGGGAACATGAGAAGACCAAAAATAGAGGAATAGACTGGTTGCTCCATCCATGAGAAAAGCACAGAGTAAAAGTTTACTGTAGTGGGAGGAAGGGATTAAAAAGGAACACAAGGAAACTTTTGGTCTGGCGAATATGTTCACTATCTTGATTGTGGTGATGGTTTCAATGGATGTTTACATATGTCAAAACCTATCAAATTATATACCAAATATGCACAATTTATTGTATGTCAATTATACTTTAATAAAGCAGTTAAAAAATAAGTTCACTGTGCATGTGCAAATATAGTAAGTAATAGATGGAGGGGTTGCATTTCGGGCAAGAGAACTAATGTTTGTTGAGCAAATTTCATGTGCCACGTGCTTTGCAAATATTGTTTTACTTAGTTCTTACAATGACCCTATAATGCAGGTATTGCTGGTCTGTTCATTTTATAGCAGAAGAAATCGAGCCTTGATGCAGAGAACTGACTTCCCCAAGATGACAAGGTGAGGTCAGAGAAGTGATAGGAATTGAAGTCACGCTTTTCCCACCTTGAAGGCGGCACTTGTTTTCCCCTGATTATTTAGATTTGGAGGAGGGATTTTTTGGTCTTTGTCTCTTAGGGAGCTGCAAGAAGCAGACCCAAAGAGTCAAAAGAGAAACAGTAACAGCCAACAGGGTGAGCCCAGCGCAGCAGTCATGTCCTCAGGGCTGTGCATTTCCACCCACAGACTGGCAGAGGTGTGGATAGCTGGGTTGTCCGCCAAGAGATTTGCTCCTGCCCTCGCTGGTCTCCAGTAATAACAAGCTCTTAAACTCCACTTCCTGACCTGGATCATCCAAATTCTCCATGGGAGAAGCAAGAATTGAAAAACTCCTATTTTCCCAGGGGATGTGAACATTTTTCCACCCACATCCTGAGCCAGGCACCTCAGGTTCAGTGCTCAGAAACATAAGGAAGAGTTCCCACGGAGGAGGCTATTTATTTTCACTTCTGACTCACCTCCAAAAGGAATCTGTAATTTCAGCTTGACATTTCCAATTTGTTACCAAATGTTTGGCGGTCACCTAATCTTAAAGGCAAATGGTATCTCCAGGACTGAGCAATACGCACTCGACATTTCCTCCAACGCCTAGAGTTTAAGGAATTCATTTGTAATAACTAGCGTTTGCTCAGCACTTCATAGCAAATGGAATGCTTTCGTACTTATAACCTCTTTGAAATCGCTCTTTTGACTTATGTAGGTATATTATCCCCAATTTACAGAGGAGGAAATTGAGGTTCAGAGAAATTAAGCTAATTATCCACAACTACCAAGTCAACCCTGTTTCAAAATTCCAAATCCTGAGCTATTTCTTCACCACCACCTTTCCGCTTTCAAGAACATTGGCCAACATCAGTCTAAACCCCCTTTTTACCTGGTTAATGACTGTAAAAGCATAATTGGTAAATAGTAAAGAATTAGCTTCTTTGGACTCACAGCTTTTACCATAGATATTAGGAAAAAAATTTTTTGCCCACTAGCATCATATTAAACAAAGGATTAATTAGCTGATCATTAGATTTAGTTACTGAATAAAGATCTAGAAAGACCTGGGGGGAGAAAACACACTTTTTCCACTGATACTTAGAGCTTGTGCATCACTCTTCATAAAGACACAGAAATAAGCTGGATCATTAACTGGGCCATGCACACTTCCTGGAAACTATAAACAGTGCTTCAAGGATATACATGTCACATCAAACACAGCAAAACTTTAGGAAGAATCTCTAAAATACGTTTCCATTCTATTTGAACGTTTCTTAAACAAGGTCACAAAATTAAAACTCATCCAAAGTTTGAGCAAAACTCAAATCGCAACTTCCTGTTTTTTGCCTATTTTCATTCAACACATTGTAAGTAGAAATTGACAAATTTTGTAGTCAATTAAAAGCCAAATGGAAACTGAGGCCTATCTGGAAAATGACAAACAAAGGTATAATAGTAGACCAATATTAATTTTTTTTATTACTTGCTGTCTAAATTAAAATTTTTTAAAGCCCAATTGTGATGCCAAAGTGGTAGACACTTTATGACTTTGGATTAAAAGATATTCTTTAAAATACCTTTTAATTCCATTTGGGAAATGATCATAAAAGTGGCATAGACCAAAATGCACATCGTTTTATGTTTCGGTGTTCACACACCCTTATATAGATATATTCACCTTTATCTACATTATTCCCATGAAGTGTAAATTTACTTGTCACTTCTTGAAAAAATCGAAGCCAAATTTCATCAATAAAGTATAAATTTACCTTCATTCTTGAAACTCCTAATGATGTTGGCAGACGGCATGGAGGTCCGATCGGTTGCAAATTTGTTGTAGAGTTCCAACATGTACTCTGGCGGGTCAACCTTGGCTGAATCCTGCATAGGGATGTCAGACAGGTTCAATGTCTTGAGAAATTCATTTTTCATGCTCTGCAGCAATGTGTTGAAGTCAACACCATCTTGCTCTGAGAAGACATCATCGAACAGGGGCATATCTTCTTCCAGAGGCGACCGCTCCAGGCTCATGATGGGGCTGCCAGAAACCAAGTGAGCCACCAGGCAGAAGAGAGCGCACAGCTCTAAGGCCAGAGAACCCATGACTCTGCTGGAGCCCCCAGGCCAGCCCAGGAAGGTTTAGCTCTCCTGGGCTCTAAGTGGCAGTTTTATCTTGTGGAGCGTAAATGTCTCGTGTCACTGGAGACAAGTTTGGAAACTCTTCCCCTCTCTCTCCCTCCCCCTACCATTCTTCCTCTCCCCCCAAAAGTCAGGTTGCAGTAATTGGATAACAAAATCCGCTATAGGGGCCTAGCCTTTCTTATCTCTCTAGTGTAAACTTGTGCACCAGATTTTGTTTCTATCTTGCTATCCCTTTTTCTTTTAATGAGCATTTTGTAAACATTTCCACATTCTGACACTGGCTGAGAGATAGGATAATTTTCTCCTTGCAAAGGCTCTGCTTCTCTTCCTTTCAATTCACTTCCTTTTGGCAGGAATGCCTAAATTCTGCTTTTATGTGGTTCAGTTTCACACATGCGTATAATAGATATTAAGAATCAACACAATACGCATCAATGGTGATACGTATGAGTGATGGGGCATCCATCCTCACATAAACATTTCTGAAGAAAGACCAAATACCCAACATCTCCAAGTTGAGTGAACAGATGTAAATGAATTTATATAAATTTTTAGAAGCTTGCATTTCTAGAAAGAGGAAAGTATAAACGACATGGTCAATAGTCTTTTGGGGACAGATTTGATCTGGCTAATATGGCTTTTGAAAAATATGGAGAGTTCTTAATTATAATAGCAACTAAAATTTATTAAGTGTTTTCCTATAAACACCAACTTAGACATATGTAAGTGCTTTATACATATCACCAAACGTGCTCCCTATAACAGCCCGATTATTATCCCTGTTGCATATTTGGGTCACTAAGTTTCAATAACTTGCCAGAGGTCACAAAACTACAAAGTGATAGAGCCAGGATTTGAACCCAGGCAGTCTGACTCTTCGAAAAAAGAAAACAATCAGGCTTCTTAACCCATGTCCCCCTAGACTGTGGTTCAGACAGTGATGCTGAAAGGCTGACTAAGCCCAAGGGTCCAGAGTCAGGTGGCAGGCAGCAATTCACAGGTGGATGTGGAGCTCAGATCCTTCACCCGTGCAATGAATTATTAAGATGACCAAAATCTCTACCAAATGCATCTTTATGTCTAAGTCAAACTGATCAACAAGTGGCTCCAGTAAAGCTTGGCAAACAACACTATTAGGCAATGAAAAATGCCAAATGCCTTGGTCTGAAAAACAATGGTGGCATTGATTGTGCGTCCAGTTTAGGAAAGACAAATCAAGTTTGTCTCACCCTCCAACCCCAGTTAGTGGTGGTAGCAACATAGTGTGGTCAGAATGGTCCTATGGATGACTCCGGGGGGGGGGCTTTTCCCACTGGGACTGTAGAACTGGTGTCTCCCTGACTTGCTCAGTGCACTCCCTGTGCAATTATTCAAGTGCTCTAGCGCAGTGTTCAGAGGACTGTGTCTAGATATTTGGTTCACTGGAGTAAACCAATTTCTGTGCTAAATTTTCCTACGTCTACCCTAATAGTTTAGCTATAGCATCTCCACTTTCCTTTTTTCTCTAGGCTCCATAAGGTTCATAGTCATCTTCTGAGTCTCTCCTCTCTTAAAATGCAAAATTTTACAGTAATTTTTTGAACTACCACAAAAAGAACTGTATTTTAAAGACAAATCTCTCTTCCAAATTGTCCACTTGTTTAGTAGCTGTTGAATTTGATTCAATGCTCTATTTCAATTAAAGCCTCTGCTCCTATATGAAAAAGACTATTGTAGACTGAAAATAGATTATACCCTGAACTGGTCCACAAGTGAGTGAGTTCAAGAGCCATAAGCCACCCTGGGAGTGGTATGCTTTAACATGAAGTTTCTGACAGCATACCAGCAGGGCCCTTGTATCCCATCCTGCATCAAAACAAGCACCCGTTTATCTTCACACACACACAGATGTCAACGCACACTCCAAAACTCTGAATGGCAGGCATGTGCGTGTAACTGCCACAGGACAGCAGAGTACGTGGCAGTACTTATAACCCGGGTGAACTGGTTTCAAAGGTCAGGGGGAGAGATGGGTATCCCACCCTGCAGAATTCCGTTTCTTCACATTCTCAGGAGCAAGACATGCAACTGAGATTTCACTGCCTTCTCCATACTCGGTGTTGGAATAGATTTGGGGTTAGATATTTGGGCCAGTTTCTCCACCATAAATACTTATATTTTGGCTGATTTAAACATAGAATAAGAAAATGTCTATAACCACATCTCAATGTCTATGATTTCTTGACATGAAGGTCCGTAGGCCCTGCATCTGTGCTGGGGTGGACGAGGAAGATTGGGATTCACACACAGAGGAAGGGCACAGAATCCTCTCCCTCTTCTAGGCCTGGGACACCTCACCTTTTAGCTGCAGAGTCTCTTCATCCCCATGATTTTCTTTAGAAGCTTTTCCTGTGACTCTCATCTGACTCTAAAAGGTCCAAATATCTCCACATTCCTTCCCCTGTGTTGATTTTTCTGAACACAATCTATTCTATTACTCTGCACTGATCTCATTCTTTTGGATCTCATTCTTTTGGAATGTGTTACAATTTGTTTAGAGTAGACTGAAGATGACTATTGTGCTGAGCCAAAGATATGAAAGTTATGTCCAGATGTTTTAAGAGAACCAGAATATGAATTACACATCATGCTTTTCAAACCCACTTCAAAATGCTTCAGAGTCTCTGCTTTATAAAGTTTGGGGCCAAACTTTTAACACTAGTTCCAACAACTGTACTAACTTGAAGGATCTAAGACTGAGCTCCGTTAGATTCTCAAAGGGATCTGCGATCCAGACCAGGTTAGATCCATTGGACAACAACCTTACCGACGCCCTTGTGAACAGACCCTGGATAAATGTAATCAATAAAGTTCTCCTGACTGACAAGAGGTCAATGAAGTTCGGTCTTTGAACATGACTCCACATTCTTGCAACTCCCTCCACCTTGGACCCTACTTCAGAAGCATTAAACTACTCTTGCTACTTACTCAGGAATTTTCAGGACCTTGGGGTAAAGCTTCTCAAGCCAGGCATGATAATAAAAATATTTAGCAAGCTACATATCCAGTCCCAGTGAATCAAAACAGATACTACTTGTAGCGTGAGAACAAGATTCCAGAGGCCCCAAGCTTCACCTCCTGAACTCCAGATGCTGGGGAGATTGGGGCGGGATGCTGGGCGAGGGACTCGGGCAGCAGCTGTTTACCAACCTATATGGGAACGTTTTGATATTTTGACTATGTAGTACTATTGCACTATGTATAACAGGCGAATATAAGTTCTAGGACGAGTCAGAGGGCTCCTGCTTTTCCTCTATCATATGATCTGCCCCAGCACCTCCCTCTAGGATTAGAAGTTGCCTCAACAGTGGCATTTCTTGTCAACTCCACTTTCCGGAGTCCACATCTGCAGTAAGGGAAGTGTTCCTTTGCCTCTGTGACCCCTCAGCATTTAGGTTACCCCTTACCTGAGGCTTATCAGTCTGCCAAGTGGTTCTCACGCAACAATACACAGAGGCCACCTCCTCATCTCAACTCCCCCGATATATGTGACTTAAATGGTCCCTTGGCTCCCTCCTTCATAACCTTCCACAGGATCCCTTCACTCTCCAGTAGGGCCTCTAATGTAAATTATCATCAATAATTAGGTTAGCCATAAAAAAGATTCAGGCCTTGGTCTTCCGTCATAAGATAGGAAGTGCCAAAGGGGAGGGGTTGCCATGTCAAGGCCAGGGAAGGCCTCCTGGTGGAGGTGAGGGAGTCAATCCTGTGGGCCCATGGAACAAGGGCATGGCAGGCATAGGGAACAGCTTGTGCAAAGACTCTGAAGTGACAGCAGGCTTGGGAGGCTTAAACATCAGTGAGAAGATCAGGATGGTTACAGAAAATCGAGTGAGAGGGAGAGTTACAGGAGATGAGGTTCAAGAGTAAGCAGGGGCTGGACCAATTAGCAGGTCATGGGTCTTTTTTTAAAAATAGCCGTGCTATTCAAACACACAACTTGGATTCTTACTTTTTTCACTGAACATTCCATCTGAAGGGTTTTTCACATTGCCAGATAGTCTTCACAGCCATCAATTATATTGGGTAGGTGTTCTATAACCTTGTAAAAAGATTTTTGAAGTAGTAAAGGAAAACTTACATTTCTATTAAAAATTTAAAGACATTGGATACTTAGATTTGAAATACAACTGCCAACATATTCTAAGACAGAGAGCACTTATTAATATATTTGCTTACTTGAATGTAGGTTCAAGAAAGAAAAACTGCAGAGTGGTCAAATAACATGTATTCTCCATAAAATACCACCAGCCTCAGAGATACAGGGAGACTAACCGTCTGTGCCACATCAGCTCTTGCCTAAATAGCAATAATAGGCTACTAACTGCTCTGTCCTCATCTCCTAACAGTTTCTTCTCAACATGGCACTCCAATCCTGACGTGACATCAATCATCACTCCTTTCCTCACTCCAAGAAAAAGATGAAGTCTTACAAAAGCCTTCTTGGCTCTCCATTACCTCTCTGACATCATTGCCACTTGCTAATTCCACTCCAGCCCCAATGGCCTCCTTGCCATTCCCTAAACACCCCACGCGTTTTCCCACCTTAGGGCCTTTGCTTCCACTGTTCCCTTGCCTGAAACAATCTTGCCCTGAAAATCCACACGGTCACTCTCTTGCCCCCTACAGGTCTTTGCTCAGAAGTAACCTCCTCAAGGAAGCCTGCCTGGAGCACTGTATTTAAAATGGCAGCCCATCAAGCAATCTTGAACCCACCTACTCTGCTCTAGTGCTTACCTATCACCTCCCAACATAAGATACAATCTATTAATATAGTATGCTCATTGTTCTCTGTCTCTTTCTGCCATCTGCCCCTCACCCGCTAGCCAGAACATGTGTTCCAGGATGGCAGGGATCCTAGTTTTGTTCACTGATGTATCATGAGTTCCTTGAACTTTACTCGGCACATAGGAGTTAATAAATGGTCATCAAATGAATAAATTATAGCGAACATTCAAATATTCTTTTCCTTAGATTACTTACAGTAATATCAGAAATGCCATTTTAAATAAATATTCATTATTAAAGCATGCATGCATTTTCTTGAGACCCACTATATATATCTAGATTGGCTTATATACCGTGTATACTACTCATCTAAAAATTTGCAAAGAATTAATTAATCATTCTAAACTTTTAGTATACAATGTGCCCTATACACAAAATGTTTATATAAAGTATTAAAAAGTTTGAAGACTATAATAAAACAGACACACATGTGTACCCACCACCCAGTTTAAAAAGCAGAGAAGACGGGTAGCTTTAAAACTTCCAGGGTAACCCTTCCCAATTTGTCTCCTTCTGTCCAACACAAGTAACTATTAGACTGAATATTCTGCTAATCAATCTGTTACATTTTTATGATTTTACTACATATGAACAAATTCCTAAAAATATATACTTGTTTTGCCTATTTTAACCTATGTATAAATTGAATCATGCTATATATTTTCTTGTGTAACTTGCTTTTTTGCGCTCGACAGAATGTTTTTGATGCACATATGTCAATACTTGTAGCTGTAGCTCATTGATTTCCACAATTGCATAATTATCAGTTTTGTACATATAAAAAGATTTGCTTGTCACTGTTGGTTGACACTTGGATTGGTTCTTTTTTCCTTATTATGTAGAGTGCCACTGTGAACAATCTTACCGCTAAATTGTTTTCCCAAGTGGTTTTGCCGATTCTGTTCCTCCCAGCAGAAATTCCTGTTGTTCCACATCCTTACCAACACTTGCGTTTGTTGAGGCTTGGAGGCTCTCTCTTCTGTTGCTCTCCCCATTCATTCTTAGGACCTGCAACAGAGCATGAGATAGTCTTCTGGACAAAAGGCACAGTTCTGGTTGGGAAGCAAGTACTCTTTTAAAATATTGTGTTGGCTCCCACAACTCTGTAACAAATGATTCAACCCTTGTAAATCATGATACGTAGGAGCAAAAAATTGCATTGAAGGACAGGAAAGGAGACATATAAATGAGCAACATTCCAAGTCCGTGAATAGGAAGATACTATAATACAGACGCCAATAATCCCCAAATACATACATAGATTCCATAATATTTCAATCATCCTAATAAGATTTTTAATAGAATTTGAAAAGATGATCCTAAAATTTGTATGAAGGAGCAAAGGGTTAAGAACAGCTAGGATACTCTTGGAGAATTAGATGGGAGACTTTTCTTACCAAATATTAAGACCATCAAAAATCAGTCATAATCAAGACTGTGTTGTGTTGTTGTAAGAATAGATCCATAGAACAGGAAAGATCCTGGGAAAAGACTCACGAACCTGAAACATTGATATATAATAGCCGCAGGTAAGTGGGAAAAAGATAGATGATTTGATAAATGGTACTGGGATCATTTATTGAAAATACTGTTTGCCTACTTCACTCTTGATGCAAAGACAAAAGAATAATTTTGAACCTTTGTCTTGGTGATATAGCAGCTCTTGAAAAAAGTCCTGGGAGGAGAGCTCCTTTCATCCTAAGAACTAGTACCTTGTATGCTATCTCCACCTCTAGAAGATAAAAGGAGATAAATGATTATCCTATCCCCCTTTGCTCAAAAAAGGAGAAAAAGATATTCAGAATAGACAAATTGATATTATCTATCAAATTCCAAAGTAACAAAATAATAATATTACTGCTAGCTTTAGAAAAAGCTTCACCAAGAGTTCCTCGGAATAATGAGTTCCCAAATTACATTTTAAATTGTGTTAGTTACACTTACTCCTTTCAGAAACACATTTGTTCATAGAATGAGGCAAGCTTTACGCGTTACAGAAGATTACATTATCTGTATCTTAAGTAACATTTTTATAGTTCTTTAAAGCTAAAAAATTCTTTTGTGGCAAGTGCTTCTTAAATAGTATATGCTAAAAATGAAAATGCCCACTGACCTAGGATATCCTAGGAGTGGAATAGACGTCCATCAACGTGCTCTTAGAATCACTAGAGGTGTTTGACAGCTGTGCTAAGCAACCGTACAGAGTGCAAAGACAAAGAAGTAAACCCAGCCAGGGCGCTCTGCCACCACACCGAGATAAGTCAAGCCCTTTAACACCAGAGGCTGCTAAGGGTTTATTCCACACTCTCAGCAAGATAAGCTGCCATTCACGCCTCACAAGACACTCAGATCTGGAAAGCAGCTCAGAGGAAAAACTAAGAGATGCAAATAAATGCAATTATTTCAGTGAAGAAAATTAATAGATTTCAAGTCATTTTGACTCCAGTTGCATGAAGAGCTGTGAAGAGCATGTTCCTGGGGGCTTTCCAAACATATTGCCGTGTAAAAGGAGAAAGGAATATCCCCAAGATCCTAAACTGAGTCCCACTCTATGTCAGCCATTTGCCACTCATTATCTAAGTCTCAGTCTGTAAGATGGCATTTATTTTCCCATTTTATAGATGGGACTGAGGTTCAAAAAGATTAAATGAATTGTCCCGAGGTCGGGAAACTTGGAGTTAAACTCACTCTCTCGCCACTGCTCCCTCCATTGTCTAAACTTCCTTTGTTAGGCTGATGGTCCATATAGCAGACTCTGAGGAGGTGGATAGGGCATGATATAAACCTCGATTGTATGATTACGTACATAAATCAGGCTTAGAGTGGTGGGCTTCTCTGTATTAGCTGTTAATGTGTTTTCCCTGAAGGCCGAATGAATCTTCGAATATTTTTAGATTTCCTAGGATGGCTCCAATTTCAGATGTTCTGTCTTGTTTCCCCAGAAGGACAGGCAAAATATGAGTCCCCTTTCTTTTTTTCTCTAAAAAAATATGGTCACCATGTCTGTAGAATTCAGTGAATATGCATTTGGAAGGAAGAACACACAATGTCTCTTTGAGGACCTTCCCTAGAAAGCTGCAAGGTCAAGGCAAACCACGCTCATGATAGTGAACTTGGAAAGTGACTCTTACAAGACAAAAAACAGAAGCACAAGCAGAAGGACCTATAGCTAGAATATACAACTATCTACTGGGAGGCTTTGGGGAGAAGAAGAAGAAGAAAAACATGAAGATTGGCAACAGATGTTAGCTCAGGTGCCAATCTTTTTTAAAAAAAAAGATAAAAAAAGAAACATGGTTTTATTAAAAATTTTTTTTCAGCTAAATCAGTCTGTGAATGTCAGTGTCCCAGGCTGAGAATATATAACCATATAGAATATTACTAAAGTAACTCTTTGCTCCCCAGTTTCATGATCCACTGAGGCAAATCCTGTAACAGAATCGTTGACTCTCAAAGTTGGAAGGAATACCAGGGATCAGCCCACTGACCTCAGACACTCTGCAGGAAGAGAGAAGGAAGGAGAGAGAAACAACTGAGACCTGCATCATCAGTAGACAGCCACTTTTCTGACTACTTTCACTTGACAAGTTCAGAAGGTTACATGCCAGAAGGGCTTCTTGGAGAAGGTCTTCCGTATCAGAGCGATAGCCTAAGTGTGTTGTGACAGAACTGTTGCTGAGCATCATACATTTCTTCGTGAAATCAGAGTCCACATGTGACCCATCTTCATTAAATGCCATGCATAGAACAAAGAGAAAAAGAAACTTGAAGCCATGGATAATCTTGGGTTTTAGGTAATGTTGGAATAGCAAATATATTTACAGAATCAACCCTCTGGTTGCTAAACAGAAAGGCATGGTCACTTCTGCCTTAAAAGGCTTAGTTACCCCCAAGAAAATCTTTTTCTTTCTTCCCTTCAATGGAAAAAGGTCGGGTTACGGAGTCAAGTTCCACTCTAATTGTATGATGTCATAAGACAGCAATTCTGCTTAAGCAATCCTTACAAAGCAATGTGAATATAGACTGGAAGATGACAAAGTGAATTTTAGATAAGCACCTTCAGTTAAGCTTGTTCTGATGCAATTTAAATTGTGTAGGAAGTCCAGGGGACCAAAGCCATTCGTATGGTCCTTCACATGCCCTCCAAAATTATTAGTGAATTATCTATCAAGGTTTTGTGTTTAGTTAATTCCTTCTGGGGATTTTGTGTGGTTGATATTGAAACAGCGCCTAAAAGGAATTCTAATGAAAGATAGCAACAGAATGTTTAAAATATCCAATCAGACAGCTAAATGGAGTTTGGATAGCTGAATAATAGAAAAATGTAGACTTACTTTAAGGAGATTCCTGCAGTCACCTGACTCTGCCACTCTTGCCACACAACAATCATTGGCTCAGCTAAGATGAAACACCAGAGTAAACTCTGTAATAACGCCAAATGACTAAATTTGTGGTGAAAAGGATTCTGAACTATGCATCCCCAAGCTGTTATTCCAGGCGCAAGAATGCTTATTCTCTGTTGCATGGTTGACATACTTGTGAGTTGTATCAGCTTCCCTGAGATAAGGTTAGAATGCCTGTCTTCTCCCATAGTATGGACAACTTGAGGGCAGAGGCTATGTCCATTCATTTATCCCTGGAACCTAGCATGAAGCTTGGACGTAATACATGCTCAATGAATCCATAATCAAAGGAGAGTGTTTTGGGCATGACACCATCACTATTTACGTGCTTTGTGCATTATATAGTACACTCCAGAACATTAAGCTTAGACATGTTCAAAGGAATCAACATTTGCATTAAGACACTAACCTCCCTAAATGTCTCAATCTTCCTCAAAACTGATGGTGCATTCTAATCCCTAAAAGCACTTACATCTCTCGCCTCTTGCCATTCCTCTTCTATCCTGTGGCACATCTGCCTACTCTCCTTCCTACGTGTCTACTTTGAAAATACTCAGGTTCTTTTTTTTACTGCTTCTTTGTGGATTAAGTGTTTTGGGAGCACTGGCCAGGGCTTGACTCATGGGTATCCCAGTCCTCCAAGTGGCTGACGAGATGAGAAGGGTCTGGGCACCCTCCAATTAGGAGGGCACATCCATCCAACCCACCACTCTTTTCCCTAGGCCTTCAAGAGGAAGGTCTCTGGACCTCTTCTTTTTCTTATATGTTTCCTATAAGGTTGTTTTTCTTCTCAAATAGATTGAAGTGTAGTCCTCAGGCAAAGAGACAAGGAGACTGCTGCTGCCTTTGGGTTCTCAGCTTTGACCCTGCGTATAGCCAGAAAAAAAGTCTGCATTAGGTTTGGGGCAAAATCCTCATAAAAGTAAAATGATTTTTCCTGGAGCATCCCCGTGCTACATAAATGTTGCTCTCTGGAACTTGTGTGGTGGTGATATCATTCAGCTCTCTGAGGAGTCAGGAATCTTGAGCCCCAGCCAGAGGCAACTTATCATGGCTAATAATTCATCATTCACCACTACCACTAGAACAAATGTTTATTAAGCACCTACACTGTGTAATGCACAGTGGCACGAGGCTGGCAAGGAAAGGCCCTGCGCTGGCAATGTTAACAGACATAGCAATCATGATAAACAGCTGACATTTATTCAGGTCCTAGTCTGTGCCAGGCACTGAGCCCCATGCTTTACGGTCATTATCTCATTTAATTCTCCCCTAAACCCTATGACCTAGGTGCCATCATCATCTCCATTTTACAGAGGAGGCTGGTCAGAGAGCCAGGAAGAGGAAAGTCCAAGATTGACACCAGTCTGTTCAATTCCAAAGCCCACTTCAACACTGCTTGACATCCCCAAGAGCCAATTTTACGGAGTGAGGGGGGTGGCCAAGAGAGCACAGCCGTGTGGAGGACGATACGCCATAGAAAAGGGAACGCCTTTGTCTGTAATGGAGGGAGGGAGGGAAGGTAGGGTGAAGGCACAACAGCCACATTTGGGATGGTAGGAGACATTGAGGAACTTCATACTCAATACTCTCAATTTCCTCTGGGAAGTAAGAGGCAAAATCATCTGGTAAGTAAAAGAGCGCAACGATGGGGCAGGGGCAATATTAATGATGATGACGACAATAATAATAATAATAGCAGCAAAAATTGAGTTCACTATGTGTCTCACAATGCACTAATTTATTTACATGAGTGATGCCTATTAATTTTCCCAACCCTAAGAGATGGACACTGTTTTGCACTCCAGGAAACCAACGCTCAAAGAAGAGAAATAATACGCCTGTTGCGGAACATGTACTGAGTGGTAATGTGGGATTGAATCCAGCAAGTCTGACTCCAGAGCCCAAGCCGCAGAGGGGAAAATGAGAAGACAGCCCAGGGATATGTATGAAGAGAACTTTTAATTCACTTTTCATTCAAAAGATAAAAATTGGAAAATTGGTGGTCTTAGAAATGGTTTTTGGGGAAGTATTTAGCTTAGCATGCTTGCACTAAAAATGGGACAGCAAGGTACATGTCAAGGAGGTAAGCAGAGATGATGAAACTGAAGCTGGAGAGAAATTAGGTGTAGAGTGTTAATGGTAATAATATATCACATGTGTATGACACATTGCAGGTTCCAAAATTTTGAACTAGTGAGCGATACAATTCAACACATATATAAATCCCAACATTTATGAATGTCACTAAAACATATCATTTCCCTCCATAAAACTCAGTAAAATATAACATAAATTTTAAGCAACCCTTATAAAATCTTAACTGGTCTAGACAAGTAGGACTGGAGCCATTTCCATAGTTACTAAGTCAACTCTACTTTAAATTTCTGTAATATTGAAGTAATACTGTAAATTTCAGAAATAAAGGAAACTGGGTCCTCAGAGCCACAGGGATGATGGCAAACATTGTGGGCTACTCTGAGACTTATGTGAGCTGGGCATACGGGTGAAGAAAACGGATAAATGGTCTACAGCAACAGAAGCAGTCACATTCCACTATGACGAGGTTCTCAATGGAAATAGCCAGTGAGCTAAACAGTGAGAAGAGGAGCAGGAGGACGGCTGTGAAAGAGGCTGCCAAGGACCAAAGGTGAGGCCTTGCAGAAACAGGTGGTTTCCAGGGAGAAGATGAAGTCTGGCTCCCGGTTTATTTCCTTTGGTACTTACTATTTTACTTGGTACAGAGCCCATGAGAGGTTAATTTCTCCATAGAAAGAAGCTCTTCAGGCTGGCTCTGAGGCCGAATGATTACATTCGGGGGCTCCACTTTGGCAGCCCAGGATTCACTAGTTCAGATCCTGGGCGCAGACCTACATGTTGCTCACAAGCCATGTTGTGGCAGCATCCCACGTAGAAGAACTAGAATGACTTACAACTAGGATGTACAGCTATGTGCTGGGGCTTTGGGGAGAAAAAAAGAAGAGGAAGATGGGCAACAGATGTTAGCTCAGGACCAATCTTCCTCAGCAAAAAAAAAACTATACCTAAAAAAAAAAAGAAGCTCTTCTTTCATAGGTGAATTGATGCTGATGAAAATGCCAAGTTCCAGTGTCACTCACTCAAGTATTTTATTAAAAACACTTTACGTCTCAAGTAACTTGGTAAAAAAGTTACTTTATGTTTCAAGTAACTTGGTAAAATTCTTTAACACGATCTTCAACTTTTTTTTCCCCACTGGTATCACTAACGTTTCTCAGACTTTTTCCACCTGTTTCTCCCACCACCCTCAAACAACCCTTTCTCATGGCTCTCCACCAAGCCCACAAATTCTCCTGCTCTGTGTGCACACGGCACACTTGTTTCCACGCTCCTCGGAAGGAAACTTCTGCAGGGACCTCATCCACAGAGCTCTCAACAAGCGGCCAACCTTAGGAGTTCTCCCCTACAGCATCTTAATCTTCATTACCCTGGCAGTGTAGCAGTATTCCCAACTCAGCTGTGAATCGAATCTGTGGTTAAATTTCTATTCTTTTTATTTCTCGGAAATTTATTTTAAAACTTTGAAGATTTTATTCTCACTTTCATGTCTTGAAAATATAATGTAAAATGTATTGCCCAGAATCAGACACCATCTACCTAGGACTTCCTGCTGTTTACAGTGTGACCCTTGTGGTCAGAAAACCTTCATCTTTGCTCTGATAAGGCAGTTTTTTTAATTCCTCAAAGCCTTACTTTTGTCATCTACAAAACAGGCGTCTAATAATCGTTATTATGAATGTAGAGATCTATTCAGCTTTGGCCTCTGAAACTATGTACTGTCCCTTTTAGATGAAATTTTGTTTTAAAATTTATATCTTCCCTGTCTTTTGTTATGTCCTAAGCTATGAATAAAATCCTTTTGAAAACTGCTTAGAAATTTTTTTAAAAAATGATTAATGAGTCAAAAATGATAAATGAATGATTAATGAATAATAATTAAATGAATACGCAGTTAACTCTCATTTAATGAGAAAGTTTCACTCGTCGGAATGGCCCATTTAGTTTATGCTGGCTAGTGTAGCCATAGGAATACTCCATTTAAGAGAAGAGCAAACCCTATCCTCCAACTAAGTCTCCATTTAGTGTCTGCAAAAGGAAAATAAAGTCAATAAAAAGTGCAGTCTGCACACCCAGGAGAAATAGAAGGAGTCCTCCACCCTGTCCTCTTGTGGCCGTGTGGGTGTGGAGGAAATGACGAGGGTCAACCCGGAAAGTCCAGGAGCAAGAGTATGAGAAATCCACAACCTTCACAACAGAGGCTCAGGAGTAACTTATTTGCTGCGTCCTCTCCTGTCCTTCCCTCCTCTCCTTCCTCTCTTTCCTCCTTCCTTCTTCATTCTCCTACCTCCTTCTTTCTATCTTCCCTCTCTCCTTTCAAAATATGTGCTTTGAGTGTTTCAGGTTGTAAATTTTTAAAAATAGACACACGTAAGGAAAGAAAACGACTACTTCAGTACTCTCAATTCACTTTCCTGTCACCAGATCCTCACAGTAATCCTGTGCAATAAGCAGGGCAGAGTAAATCGCCCTTTTTATAGAAATAGGGAAACTGAAACGCCAAAGGTGAAATGACTCCTCCCAGATAGGGCCCTTGCCAAAGACCTCTAACAGTCATCCTGAAAGCCAGGCCCGAGGGCTAACAGTTACATTGGGTCTAAGCTAAGGCAAATGAGGAAATAGGCAGGCATTTTTTTAATAGAAAATATGCTGGATAGCATATTCATAAATTTAGTAGGTTGTGTGTGTGTTAATGGATTTGATAATTTCAGACACAATACAGATTTTAATATTCTATAGAATGTTTACTGACAGTATTTTAAAACTTAAAGTCAGGGGCCAGCCCCGTGGCCGAGTGGTTAAGTTCGCGTGATCCACTGCAGGCGGCCCAGTGTTTCGTCGATTCGAATCCTCGGCGTGGACATGGCACTGCTCCTGGAGCCACGCTGAGGCAGCGTCCCACATGCCACAACTAGAAGGACCCACAAGTAAGAATATACAACTATGTACCGGGAGGCTTTGGGGAGAAAAAGGAAAAAAATAAAATCTTAAAAAAAAAATTAAAGTCAATAATTCAGGCAGAACTAGGTACAATGACATCCACTCTCTCTAATATATATATGACATATGATTTTTCTCCATATTAATTTACAAATATTTCTTATGTCTCATATATGCTCAAATATAAGGTAGTCTTCCCATTTTCTCAAGGCAAGATTAAGAAAAGAGAGATTTGGGGGGGCATTTTGATATACATCTTGTAATAATGTGGATGAAGCAGTCAAATATTTACTTATACTATTTCATTTAATAATTTTAATATACATGTGTTTAAAATAATTTTATATTAAATAAAATATTAATTTAGAATTGTTTCCGTTTTCACTTTTTTAAAAATTGCATTCAAAGCCTTCATGTGAATCTTCAACATCAGTGTCACCACTTGAGCCTTTTTTTTGTTTGTTTTTGCTGAGGAAGATTCCCCCTGAACTAACATCTGTTGCCAATCTTCCTCTTTTTACTGAGGAGGATCAGCCCTGTGCTAACATCCGGGCCAATCTTTCTTATTTTGTGTATGGGTTGCCACCACAGCATGGCTGACGAGTTGTGTGGGTCCATACCCAGGATCTGAACCCACAAACCCAGGTCCTCAAAGGGGAATGCGCCGAACTTAACCACTATGCCATGGGGCCAGCCCCACTTGAGCCATTTTTTGAGTCACTTAGCGCAGCTTCTAAACCTCATCATCTTCACTTTTACGACATCTGCAACACCAGCCTTTCACTGGAAAATCGATCCCAAGCACAAATATGAATTTGGATAACATTAGCTGTTAGTTTTTTCAGTTGTCCTGAGGTATGTATTTGTGACCTGCCTAAGGTTAACCACTTATACTATTGCTTTTTAAGCTGATCTTTAAAACATTTTTTTTTCTTGTAACATTCAATGTTTGCAATTGGGAAGCATACTTCCAGGAATAATTATGAAATTTGGGTTAAATTTCTTCACTTGTTTTTTAAAATTTTATCAGTTCAGATAGACCTCAGTGAATATCCGTCTCAGGTCATTAAGCTGATGTTTTCCCCAAGCAGAACTTCATTGGTCCAAAGAAAGTGACTGAGACAGTAATTGTAACATGAAACTTTGTAAGGCCTCAAATATAAGGTGACC
This sequence comes from Equus asinus, assembly GCF_041296235.1. Taxonomy (NCBI): domain Eukaryota; kingdom Metazoa; phylum Chordata; class Mammalia; order Perissodactyla; family Equidae; genus Equus; species Equus asinus. The sequence continues at coordinate 44,603,809 of NC_091795.1, read as the reverse complement.
TCCTCTCTGAGGGAGAACTTTGGGGAAAATTCTGGCCTTTCACTTGAGCCTATACAACAGCTGGCCTCTGAAGGGCTCCGTGCCGTGACTCTTGGCCTATTAACAGTCCAATCTCTGGCCTCCTTGAGGAACAGGGCTGCCTACATGCAACACAGGGAAGGCTGGAGAACTCCTGGTCAAGATGGAGATCTGTCAATGGAATGAGGGATCCGCCTGCAAACATGCTCCTGTAGATCTGAGACATCGCTTTACAAGGCCAGAAGCGAGGGCTTTCATCAGGATATGACCATGGTTCTCTCTGTGGCTGCTTTTCTGGCAGAGCGGTAAGATTCCACAGAGTATGTGTTTGAAATGTTACACACTCATTCATCATCAGAATTTCAGTAGCTTTTCAGAGCAGTTGACATTTAGACCTCTGAATGGGGATTATTTCAGAATGGACCATGTATGGGGAAAAATGTGGATAATGACAGTCATTCCAGAGAAGGCAGAAATGAGGATCTCAGATTGGAAACTAATTTTAGTTATCCTGCACATGCTCAACCCCCTGTCACACTCCTCTATATCTCTCCTCTCACTGAACGATTTGCTCATGCGGCAGGCAGTACCTGATAGCATTTATGGGCATCTTAGTGATGCTCTTCCCAGAATGCTTTGGAAGAACTTAACATTGCCCTTTGGTACCAATGACTTATGAGAACAACTTGTATCATTCCGTTGCTCAAAGAGCATTGATAGATGTCAGGATTCTGAAATAGCTGCAGAAGAAGTTGCCAGCACACATTTTGCAGGCAAAACTTATAGAGTGGTAGATTACAATGACAGAACTTTGGGAAAGTGTATTCATCACAAGATGGAGTCAAGTGGTTCACACTTTGGTGTTTTATCAGTTGTTGATTGTTGTTAGTAAACTCAGAGGTATCCTACGAGGCAGATGGCCTCTGCCCAAAGACTGCCTGAATCATAGATGCAATAGAATTCTGACTGCAACGTATTAGTCAGGATTGGACCCATTCATTGTTCATCTATCTCTTCTACTGATGTTTTGTAGCGCTATTCAATTTTCACGAGTATATATCTTATCTCTTCACTAGTTTATGGTTGAATGCTGGGACTGTTTGGGGTCCATTGGAAAGAGAAGACCATAACGTGAAAATGAGATTCTTGTCCAACAGGTTGAAGATTCTTGGTAGCAATCAGAGATTACTGACTCAAGAGGAACTGAGTGGAACCTCCATTATTCAGAACCTCTGGAAACAAAATGAAATGGAGATGGGGCTCAAGGGGAGATGTTACAGCACAAGGGGACGTTGTTCTGTACACTTTGGAATATAAAAGAAAGCTACAAAAAGGGTTTCATACTTTGGAGTTTTTTTATTAGCATTAATCATTCCCTCCTTTGCCCCCTAATTTTATTAAGCACACATTATATACCAGACACTTGGATAAGAACTACTCCATAGCCATTATCTTCTCTCCAACTCCTTCAATGTTTTCTTTAATACTATATTTAAGAGTATAGTCTTTTTATGTCACACAGACCTTTTTGTGGATCAGACAAGAAGATCACTTATTGACCCTATGAACTTGAGCTGATTACTGAATCTTTCTGAGACTCTGTTTTCTTGTCTATACAATGGAGATCAAAATACTTTCTACCTCATGGGGTTGTTATGAGACTAAATGAGATAATGCCTATGAAATAGTGTAAGCTCAATGTTGGCAAATGGTAAGCATTTGTTATCATTATTTAGTGCAAGTTTTTCTTTTTTCCAAAAGATTGAAACATTTGAAACCATTTTTGTATATCAAAAACAGTAGGATTTTGGTGACTTCACATAGTTCAGCTTCAGATACGCTGTGTTTTCTAGATGGACTTATGTTGGTAGTCATCAGAGTTGAGGAGGCTGATCTCTTTTATAGTGTAAATAAGGAAAGGAATATGGAGTTCAATGACTGGAGGTCCAGGCTTACAAATTGTCAGTTTATTTCACTCAGGATTACACTTCTTGGTAAAATTGAGCACTTAACTTGGGGATCTCTACATAGGAGATGATGAATACATATTAGAGTAATGAATTCATATATGAAATATCTGAACTTCAGGAAATATGCAATTGCTTTTTTAAAAAACCACCCTATTTCTCTTGGTCATAAAATTCCCTTTCTGATACCTAAGATCAAGTTGACACAATCATTTCAAAAACATGAATAGCAAATATTTATGACTTGAGTTGACCTGGTTTAGTTTGGGATCGAGATCTACCCTATAGAAACCATTTTACTTCAAACCAGTAATGCTTGATGAAAGACAAGACTGTGCAAACAATAGCACGGAAATGGGTGTTGTTAAGGGTGAGGGTTTATCTCTGCCCTTCTCCAAAAAACGAAAAGAAATTCCATATCAGGAATAAAAGGAGCTAGAAGTTACAAAGCTCTCTCTCCAGCCAGGGATGAGAGCACCATGAGAAGTCAAGGAAGCTTAGGATCTTCACACCTCAACCCACAGGCTAAGCAGTATTACTGCCAGGTCTGAAACTACCCGTAATAATAAATGCAACTTTGGTCCCTGGGTTTGGTCCAGAGGAAACAGTTAAGTAATGGTTGTTTCGATGCATGATCATTGGAAGTACTCTCAGGTGAGTTCCACTGAAAAGCAAATTTAACATATATAAATGTGAATTTAAAACATCAATCAGGAGGGTGTTTGTGAATCTATAGAGACAAAAAAACAGTGGTTGCAAGGGGATGGGTGGAGGAGTGGGAACCTGGGGGTGATGGCTAAGAGGTGCGAGATTTTTTGTTGTGGTGTTGAAAGTTCTAAAATTGACTGTGGTGATGGTTGTACAATTCTGTGAATAGCCCAAAAGTCACTGTCTTATTCATCTTAAACGGGTGAGTTAATAGGTATGTGAATTATATCTCAACTAAACTTTTTAAAAGAAAAAAGGAAGAAGAAATTTATTTTACAAGCCATTACTCCCACCACGAAGATACATAACTTCAGGAAGCATTTTGGTGTGTAAGTCTTCTGGACTTTTTTTCCATGCTATGAGAGCTATTTAGCAACCTACCTTTTAAAATTTAAGAGTGTAACTTGAATATCTTTTTATGCCAACGTACATTTACATAATCTTCATTAAATGGCTGCGTAACCCTCCATTTATTTGCATATATCTTCGTTTGCTTAGCCAATCTCTTATTAAATGTTTAGATTGTCTCCTCTTTTTTTTTTTTTTTTACTGTTTGCATACTTCTTTGAACCTAAAAAAAATTAACAAGGAGATTCTCTGATAAACAGGTTGAATGAACCTGTAACACTGTCAGCGTCACAAGCAGAAGAGGTGATTTTTTCTAGCATTAAAATGCACGCTTGCCTTGTATGAACAGGTCTCGGTAACACAGAAGGGCCTGCTGTGTGCCAGGCACTGTGCTTTGTGCTGAGGATTCTACAAACGTCAGTAATTATCTGTCCTCAGTTTGGACCTGAATTACCACTTCATAAGCAATATTCCCAATTCTTTCTAGGTAATAATTCATGCCAACAGAATGTCATATACCAGACAGTTCATTTTCTAAGGCATATTTTGCTACCACAACCTAAACCACAGAATCCAAGAATGTTAGTGCCTGCAGATCATCCACTGAAACCCTACATCGTTATATGGTAGATGTGAAACCTTAGGCCAAAAGATGTTGAATGACTTTTCCCAGATGACTTAGTCAGTCTGCAGCAGAACTGAGATTTGAACCCAACTCTCTGTGAGTCCAGAGCATTTCCACCATGTCACCCTGGCATCCCACAGCTAATCTTCTCTAAGATACCTTCCCTGCAATTGCCCAGCTCTCAGCCTCTCTCGCCATCAACCGGTGGTATGAAAGTAGAAGCATGATCTGAAACAAAATTCTCTTTTTTTCCACTGCTAATTGTAGTTAGGAATTAGGGGAATGCTATCTGCTAATGCCATTAACACTACAATGTAAATGACCATAGGTTTAATTCTCCAGGGAACATATATGTTTTAAAAGAAAAGTCACCAATAATAATACTTGCTGCATACTTGTAGCCCTCAGCCTATTAGAAAGCACTTTCATGTCAGAGCTGTACAATAGTAGGATCTTCACTGTACAGACGGAGAAATCTGAGGCTCAAGGTGAGTCTTCCTTTCTCTGGACAGAAACAGAAGGTGGCAAATTTGGGGCAGGCACCCAGATCTCCGGTCACTTAATCCAGAACTCTTTCTATTAAATTACCCTAGTGGATGAGTGGGATGCCTGTCAAGGTATTTTTGAGCAGTGTTGGCTTTCCCTTTCTCCCCCAAGAATATGAGTCGACCTGGCTCTTTACTTCTGAAAACTTGCTCTCCCATCCCTACTGCCAAGCTGAAAAATCTGGGATCCTTTGATTGCTGTCTTGCGGACTAAAATGATAAACTATTTCCTCATCTCCACAAGGATGGTGCTCTTTATACAGTTCATGAATGAACATGAGAGTCGCTGCTAACTTTAAGCTTATTTAAAATTCAGTTTTAGGGGAGGCCAGGTTGAAAGATGAAATGGAAACACACATGAAATGTTTAAAAGTTAGATGTTATATTTCTTTAAAACAATAATGCCCGGAGAAGCAAGAGCTCCGCATCCTCTCTACATTCTTCCCCACCACCCCGTCCCCCACTGCTGCCCACATGAGAATCACGCCCTTTCCGTCACGGGAAATCATCCGCCCTGACACGTCCTGGGCTCTGCCTCTCCTTCCAGCCTTTCAGCACCAAATATTGGACACACATTCCTTTAGAGGCTTCGGCGGCGGCTGCCTCGTGCGACAAGCGGCCGCGGGTTGCAGAAGCACCCCACAGTCCACCCTGAGTCGCGGAACGGGTTATCACAGATCAAATTCCTGCGGCAGTCACTTCCTCTCCTTATCGGGGAATCGGGGCTTTTTATGAGGGCCGGGGTGGATGTAAGCCCTTGCAGTGCACGAGCGGTCCATAATAAGCATGACTTCTCGGCAATGCAATCTGGGAGGGAGCTCTCAGCTGTGCTAACAGTGGATGCTTCTAAAGAGGAAGACCTGGCCAGCGTGGGGTCGTGCACTCACTCACCCACAAAGGCCAACTGAGTGTCTACATTTGCCAGACCCGAGCTGGGCACAGCGGAGATGAGCGAGCCCTCTCTCGAGCGTGGGCAGACAATGTGATAAATACACACGGTGCTGTGGGCTTCCTGGGCCGACTGTAAGAGGACTTAGGAATTATCGTGTTTTACTCACGCCACGACTGACGTTCAGAGGGTTGAGAATCTATCCTGTGGCCTCCTTGATTGGGTTGCACAGCCAGGAGTGGAACCCAGAGCTGACTCCCGGCTCAGCACTCCCCACAGCCCCCCAGGAGTCTGAAGGAGAAATCACAAAGAGAGATTTTCACAGGGACTTTATTCACAAATTGCTTTAGCTGTTTCTGGGTTAGGTCATCACAGCTTGTTGAGGCCGTCTTTGAACAAAGATTATCTACTTGGGAGCACCTTTTGGTGCAAAACTTTCAGGATATCGTTCCCAGATTTAGTCCCTTCAACTCTAAGCCAGTTCGAATACTCACCACTAAGAACATTTAAATAATACAGTGCTGTGGGGGAAGACCTCTCCTCTCCTTTATCTTGCAAAAAATAAATACATGTGCTCTTTCCAGTCTCTTTCCTCTTCTTCCTGAGCAATTTCTTCCTAAATCCATTAGGTGGGACACAGCAAAATAAACATCCATGCTGGGGAGGATGGAGTGAGAGTGGGAACTGTGGCGGCCCAGGGCAGGCAGTCAGGTCTGAGTGGAGTGAGGAGGGTGTCCACATGTCAGGGAGGCAGCGGTCAGGCCGGGCAACCAGAGCCTGAGTGTGGTGAGGAGGACATCTGCACGGGAGAAGGGGTGCTGGTTGCTGTGGGGGAACTGGTCACTGTGGGATGATTGATCAAGTAAGTATATATATTAAAGATAATGGGAGCCAGGTCCCTCACTGTCAGAGAAGGGAGTTACAAATATGGAAGGTAAGAAACTAAAATGAACCCTGTGGTGTTAAATTTAAATTGGAGGCATTAGTATGATCTACGGTTTTCAATAGATACAGATATAGATATGAATGATATATGATTGATGTCTATTTATAAATATGTATGAATATTTGTAAATATTTATCTATATACATATACTCCCTAGAATGGACCACTGAGAAGACCTGAGAGCAGAGAGATTGCAATAGCAATGAGCACATCTAGAGCCCAGATGCTGGCTTCTGATCCATTCTCCAGTGAAAGGAAGCAGTGCTTGTTGAGGAGGTGGCTGATTCCAGGACTGAGGCAGGGAAATCACAAGATGAACCTGGCACATCTGCTGTGCTCATAAGACAATAAGGAAGCCCTCAGGAGTGATGGGGGCGCTCACAAGGAAACAGAAGCCAGTGCGAAGCACTCCTTCTGGCCAAATCAGGGACAATTTGAGCATCAAATAAGTAATGATAGCAATGGTTTACAACACATTGAATAAAATAGGAAACCAAGGGTCTATACAATATAAATAAATGAAAAAATTGAATATCGAATGAGAAATGGAATGTTTACATAGTTCCCAGGTATCTCTCAACAAAATCCTCGTTAAGTGAGAAGTGAAAAGGAGTAACTACCGTGAAAAGCTTGGCAGAAGCCCCCTTAATCACATGATCAAAGTGAGCAGAATCAGTTAGAGAACAACACAGAATCCAGAGCCACCTGGTAGGATGCAGCGAGAAGAATACAGCATCACTTTGGTTATCTTCCCTCTGGGGAGATACAGCCTGAATCTAACCATAAGGAAACACCAAATAAACGTAAATTGAGGGACGTTCTACAAAATAACTGACCTGTAACCTTCAAAAATGTCAAGGTCGTGAAACTGAAGGAAAGATTGAGGAAATGTTCCAAACTACCTGGAGCTAAAGAGGCGTGACATTTAAATGTAACTCGTGATGCTGAACTGGGTTCTTTTTCTATAAAGGACCTTAACAAGATGCTTGCCAAAATGTGGTTGGGGGCTTAAGGACTAGATGGTAAAAATATACCAATGTTCACTTCCTGATTTTGTTGGTTGTATTGTGTTTATGTGGAAGAATACCGTGGTTGGTAGGAAATACAAATACGGATTGGCAGGTAATGGGCATCAGGGTGGCAATTTACATTCAAATGGGTCAGGAAAATAAAGTTCTATTCCCTCTACTTGCAACTTTTATATAACTTTTTAATTGTGTCAAAATAAAAATAAATGACAGATAAATAATTTGGAACTGGTGCTTCTCTGTTGACAAAATGTAAGAAGCATTCTGCTCTGTCTAATCTTCCTTACTACACTGGCATGTGAATACATGGTTCCCGTCAAATGAGATCATCAAAATGGGATGCGAATTTATTTGATCAATCTCCTGGTGTTACTTTGAACAATAAAAACTAAGTGGGAAGCATTCCAGTATTTACCTTTTTAACAAAGGCATGAGAAGTAAGGACATTAAGTTGACCAGACACTAATTAATTTTTAAAATTAGACATCTTGACTGAAGCTAACTAGCTCTGGTGCCAGTTTTTGTCTCAATGCAAGTGGGTAAATTGGAATAGACCTCTTGGTCGGGGTGTAATGATGGGCATGGGAACTGGGTGGAGCTATAGCTGGCCCCCTGAGAATCTTTTTCTCTATGGCAGCTGGCATTGACAATCTGTGCTCTGTGTGTGTGTGTGTGTGTATGTGCGTGCACTTAGAATAGTGATAGATGAGAAAAGGGGTGGTGTGGAGGCCCAGCAACGTCAGGCACTTGATCATGCCTTCTAGCTCTAATATTCTAACATTCTCAAATCTCTTTTCAGATGTGTAGCATCTGAATTCCCACATGAAAGATAAAGAGTAACTGTGAGACTCCATTTCTGAGTTTTATAATGCAGTGTTGTAATTTTGTAATACTAACTTTAATAATACAGCTGTATAGAATGGATAATAGAATCAATTATGGAATCAGATCTTGAGCAAGTAAAAAATTATGTGAGACTCGGTTTCCTCATCCTTACATAATAGTAACACTCACCTCACATGGCTGTTGTGAGAATTAAATGAGATGATATATGGTAAGAGGTTAGCATGGAGTTTGACCCATAGGAAACATTCAATGAACTGTCATTGTTGTCATTGCTTGGTTTGAAAGGAGGCATAGAAACAACAGCTATGAGGCCTGCAACAAGTCACCTAACCTCTCTAATTCCCATTTTTCAACATGAAACCTATTTAATGTTCTATTGAAAACCATTGTCCTCTTCTGAGAGAACAGGCTAAGCCAACAGCTTTAGTAGCTTGGGGCTGAGGGTGCAGTGGGGTGGTCTGTTCCCACCATCACTCTCCCTGCCCCCAGTCTTCCCGGGTTAGTTCCTCAGAGGGAGGGAAGTGGTAGAGCCGAGTAAGGCAGATGACTCACATGGATTTTCTAAGTGAATGGACCTGGGCAAAGAGGTGGGGACCAGAGGGACAGTCCAGGACCTCTTCAACCATGTACTGAGTCACTGTTTTGGATCATTGAAGGAATTTGCTGAGGAATAGTGTGGAAAGTTGGATAAACGATGACTTCTGAGTTTTAATGCTTCACAAACAGCAGCCTCTGACCCCCTTACCTGGGTGGGTTCTTTTCTCCTGCAGTCAAGACAGTAACAGCTTCCTCACACCATCTTTAGCTTGCTAGGTTGTGCCCTCTAGTCTTTTTTGATGACCCACAGATCCACCAGGAACAGCATTGAGGATGTCACTGATATGATAAGATGGGGGAACGGAGTTGGGCTACATAGACGCTGTGTATTGGAGTCTTTTGTTGTTGTTAGTGCTGTGGAGTCAATTCCAACTCCTAGTAACCCTGTGTACAGCATTCATTAGCCGAAATAAATTACCTGGGCAAGTCTGGCATCAATGGAACAGGGGGATAAAATGCTTACTGCCCTCTCACGGAAGCACTGCCAATATCTGGAACAACAGTAGTCTTCTATATCTCCTTACACTGAGAAAATGGGAGATCAGGCTGGTGAGCACAAGGAGATAGCATAAATAAGTTCTGCTGTGACAAAGAAGGTAGAACAGTTATATGGTAACAGGGAAATGGTTGGTGGCCCACCATGAAAGTATATCTGCTATCTTCTGAACTTCTCCACTTGGCAGTTAGTCCACAGGTCATGGGCAGTAGGTTGGTAATTGTGAAAGGCTTTGAAAAGCACTTTCCAAAACCAGGACATCACCAGGGACAAAGATTGGATTTCAGGTAACTTGGGAATCCTGGAGGTTGAGAACTGCAGTGGAGGAATATCACACTAGCAAGAAAGAGTTGCATTGGGGGCTAGGGTGAGGAAATAAGATGGGCCTTCTTTATAAGGATAGTTACAGGACAGTAGTGAATGTTGGGTGGATAAGTTGTATATAAGATATGAAGTGAAGGTATTTCTGGAGCTTGAAGATGGGCAAGGCATGCAGCTGTTGTCCAGGGTGCCTGAGGAGCCATAGGCTACACCCAGTGGTGTGAATGGACAGCAGCGGCTGCTCAAGGAGGTGACTTGAGCCAGGAGAAACACTTGGGTTTGGGCCTCATCAACCTGCCCTAATAGCTCCAAACCTTCTTGTCATTCTCTAGGGGCCAGATCATACCCTGATTCACTCAACAAATTACCCAAGAGCTACTGTTGCCAGGTCAGAGGGCAAGTTGGAGCCCTAGAGAGAAAAAGAAAAATTTTTTCAATTCTCTTTATTTTATTCCACTTGTTCAGGGTTCTGCTAGCATTCACTTTGGATGTAGCCCCGAATTAGAGATAAATAAGGAATTGAGTGATGATGTTTTTGCTTTTATGAGTCTCTTTTCAAATAAGGTGTTATTTTGTTTTAAGAATGTGGATTTACAATGCTTGCTTAAGAAATATTTACATTCTGGTGAAATCTTTTTTAAATTTAAAACAATTTCTCATTCTGTTCATCAGATTGGCTACGTTTCCCTCTTTTTCCTGCCTCTGCCCCTTGATGAGCTCTTTGATTTGAAGTTGTCCTTTGAGAGGCACAGTTCATGTAGATCTGCTTCATGGATGGTGGGACCAGGAGCCTCCAACCCCCCATATTTGCAGGAGTGAGACAGCTTCTGTGAGTTTAGAGGAAAAGAATTCACTAAAGACAAAAGGGGTGCTATGATGTTTGTATGTGTGTGTGGTGGATGAAAGAATCCCGTCCTCTTTCCCAGACCTCACAATGAAGCCCAGGCGCTGTTCGTGTGTGTGTGTGTGTGTGTGTAAACATCTGATCTATGCTTGTACAGAAACCTTCTCTGAGGCTCCTCTGCAGGCCTCCCCGAGTCACAGCCCCGCCTTCCCAAAGAATTGCCCCAATTTGCCTTATAAGGCAAAACTGAGGCTTCTAATTTCTCTCCATAAGACTATAGGAAGTAGAAACAGCAGGTGCTGAGAGGCACGGCCCATTGGCACATTTCCACAGTGACTCAGTGAGTCTTCTTGGAAAACAGGCCCCAGTGAGGGTGCTCATTTTTCAGCAGCCTCTCAGAGATAGTGACAGGCCATGAAGGGGTTGCCTGATGTTGCTTGGTACTCGTCTCCAACATGACTGCCTGCTCTGCCCATTCCTTGGGGTCAACAGACAATACACTCTGGTCCTTGGAGGCACTTCAAGAGGCTCCTTGTGGATGGATCAGTAGGAACCAAGAGCTGTGAGTGAGTCTGCAGTAGGTGCAGGAAGGGTGTGAGTCTGGCAGGCAGAGCCCAGTGGGTCAGGGTAGGCGTTCAGCAGCAAGAAGTTTCAGTAAGGCATCATAGGAGGAGGTGCCATGGCCTGTGAGCAGAGTCAGATGGCAGGGTCTAGTGGCAGAAAAGAGATGCAGCTTCAGGGAGGCAGATGTCCAGGGTCAGGGAGACATGACAGGCTGAGTTAGGGCCAGGTCTGCAGGCCCTGAAAGATCCATGAGGTAGGGTCCTGGAGCAAGAAGGAATGGAGGTTGGGCTCAGAGCCAAGTCAGCTGCTCAGCGACAGGACCTTTTTTGGGCCTGCGTATAAAATGAGGCCCCAGCATGAGAAATGTGTCAAGTGCTCAGTCAGCAGAACCCAGAAACAGAGTCAAAGCAGCACAATTCCTGAGCCACTAAGTCTCTGGCTCAAGGTTGCCAGAATTAGCACGGCCTAGAGCATAATGGATTCCAAAGCCAAGGCCACAGACGGAGTGGCTGTGGTCCTGTTGTTCCACTAGGTGTGAAATGATCTCCTGGAAAACCATAATGTCCATGCCTGCCTAACTTGGGATAGCTCCTCACCTGCCTCCTGTTGCATTTTCCCTCCTTAAGCTCCACCAGGTAATCAGATAGAGATAATAACCTCTGCATGCCCTCAGTATCTTGAGCATCAACCCAGCCAAATGTTCCTGGAAGGTCCCTCCTGCCTTGGAAGCCCCACCAACTTCCCACTCAGCCCCAACCACCCCATCCTTAAAACAACAGTCTTGTTTGTCTCCAGTTTCCCCATCTCTGACTAGCAAAAATTATTACCTTCATAAAGTGGATGAATTGGAGGGGAAATCTGACGTCATGGATTCAGAAATGAAAGGAAAATGATGACATTGGGAGGAGAGGAAAAGATAGATTGAGACATGATGAAAAGGAAAAATGCACAGGCTTAGCGAGTGACTACCTACATTAGTGAATGGAGATGAGAGACACATAGAAGTGGAGCCAAGATTTTGATCATAAGGATGACGGTCCTGCACATTTTCCTGCTGCTGCTTAGGACTTTAGTTTCCACTTATTTTGTATTCCTTTCCAATAGTGTAGAGAAGAGACATCTGAAATCTGCAGTGGGATGTAGTGGAAGGAGCATTTGACTTGACGTGGGAGGAGGACCTCTGCTCTGCACCCTCCCATATTGGCTGTATATCCTAGAGAAGTCATTTGACCTGTCTGGGTTTCATTTTTTCATCACCAAATGGAAAAGATCACCTTCTTCACCTGTTGCAAGGGAAATAATGTAAATGAAATGTTTGTAAGCTTTGCAAAAGAAGTGAGATTTTACGTGCAGATAACTGCAACCGCACTCTGTCGGACACACTGATTCTCTCCAAACCTCATACCAGGTCTCTCAAGACGGGCCTGAGCTTCACCTTCTTTGCTCCTACACCCACCTTGTGGCTGCTTTGTAAATGGCATGCTACGGTTAAGATATGGTAAGCAGGAGGAAAGAAAAAAATGACAAATTTACAAATAGAAAATTATTTGTTAATTCCTTCCAAGTTAATTAATAAATTCAATGGATTGCCAATCAAAAGCTCTTGATAGGATGACTTTACATTCGTATGAAAGACTGAATGGGCAAGAATAGCCAAAACAAATTTGAAAAATAAGAATAAAGAGGAAGAAAAAATATAGTATTAGAAAGCTATACTTATAAAAACTGTGGTGTTGTTACAAGAGCAAGCAAATAGATCAGTATAACACAGTGGAAAAATCTAGAAGCATATCTGTATGTAACCGAATTTAGCATACAATGTACTATTTCAAATCAGTGGGGAAAGTGTTCAATAAATGAGATTAGAACAACTGACTCTCCATTAAAACTTAAGTCATGCATTCATAAAACTTAATCCTAAATGAATTGTAGCTCTAAACTTACAAAATGAAGTTATATAGCATTAAAGAAAAATATTTTGGGGGTAGAAAAGGCTGTTAAAATTTTTAAAAACATGCACAAAACAAAACCTTAAACTAAATGATTGATAAAATTGATTACATCAAAATGAGAAAATTCTGTGCGAGAAAAGACCACAAACAAAGTTAAAAAGATAAGTGAAAGTCAGGGGCCGGCCCCATGGCCAAGTGGTTCAGTTTGCACTCTCCACTGTGCTGCAGGTGGCCCAGTGTTTCATCGGTTCGAATCCTGGGTGTGGACACGGCACTGCTCATCAAGCCACGCTGAGGCGGCGTCCCACATGCCACGACTAGAAGGACCCCCAAGTAAGAATATACAACTATGTACTGGGGGGCTTTGGGGAGAAAAAGGAAAAAAAAACAGAATTACATAAAAAAATAAGTGAAAGTCAGAGAGAAGAATTTTACAACAAAGAAATAGTATATAAAGATATTTCCACAAATTAATTTTTAAATTACTCAATTGAAAAGGAGCAGAGTATAAAAATAATCAATTCACAAAAGAAAAGCCAATGGTGATTAAACTTATGAAAAGATGTAAATATTCACTAATAATCAGAGAAATGCAAAGTAAAATTATTATCACGTCATTTTCACCAATCTGATTGGCAAAAATTGAAAACATTTTCTGTAACTGTTAGAGAGGATCTGGGAAAAGGACATTCTCATTCTCTGTTGGTGAATAGGGGACTATTCAATAAGCCGTTATACCTACACTATGCACAAATGGAAAAGGATAAAGTAGATGTCAATGCATGATGCGGCACTATCTCAAGACATACTGAGTGTAAAACACACTGAAATGAAATACAGACAGTATGACATGATTTATGTGAAACAGAAACACTACAGATTTCCTACGGACTCGTGTGGGCATGCGCCTCTGTGCACGTGTGTATGCAAAAGGTTCTGCCAGACAACCGACAAACACAAGATAGTGGTCACCTTTGGAGAGAAGATTGGGATGGAGGTATTGATCAAAAGGGACTTTAGCTTTACTTTTCATGTTTTAATATGGTACATTATTTGTGTAATTAGAGACTTATTTAAAGAAGAAAATGATTAATGTGACAGATGGTATTTTCCTCAGATGGCTACCACAGTATCTCCAATCCTCCTGCTCTTGCAATGTGACCTCGTCACCCCCATCAGCTTTCAGGTGTCAGAGCCACTATCCAAAGCCAGAGAGTCTGATGACATCCAAGCTGAGCCTGTAACCACCATCCGACACTGCTCTGATTGGTTAATCCTGTACAGTAGTACTGCTGGTATCCCCATTGTACAGAAGGCGAAGCTGAGGTTCATACAGGGATTACAAACAGCAAGCAACCAGCAAAAACAGAAAAAGGAAAAAATCTTACCGAAAAAAATTCCATCATCTCATCGATAATCAATAAACTTAAATTAAAATAAAGATATGACATTTATTAAACATAAAAAAGATAATATTTATTGCTGTAAAATTTGTATACTCATACATTATGAGCAGAAGTGCAAATTAACACAATACTTTAGAAAGCAATTTGGCAGAGTGTGTCATGAATCATAATGTGTTTCAATGATTTTATTTCCATCTACTGCAAGCTTATCTCGTAGAAATAACGCAAAAGAATAAAAACGTTTTCACACAAAGATGTTCATTGCAACATCATGCATATAATTAGACAGAAAACCCTTCTGTTTATCTTGGATTTGTATATCCTCTCACCACCCCTTTGCTAACCTCTTTGAATGATTAATTGAAACACACAATTATTAAAAATTCAGGACACACATTTATTTATAGAAATTATGTTAATAGATAAATTCCCATGGGAAAATACCAGGAGGGATTACGCAAGAATAAGCATAGCTTTGTGAGAGTGTTAGGGTCAACTTTATTTTCAAGATGCTTAGTAATCTTCTCATCCTGTTTAAACATCTATTTTTAAAAGGACAAAACTGTTTTGATGACGCTTGTCTGTCTGCCAATCTCTTTTCCTAGATCACAGTTCCTGCCTTAAAGAGTCGGAGCCCAGACATCCCTCCCTACAGTCACGCACAGAATAGATTTCTTCTTGTCCCCTGGGGTAGGACGACCGCCAGCCATAAAGCACCCAGGGCCATCCAGGAGATCATGGGCACTGCCCCGAGCCCACGGCAGGGGAGTCCCGAATGTCCATGGTCCCTGCCATGTGTGTCTGCCATTCTTTGTCATCGAGGCCTATCTGCTGGTGGCTGAGGTCCTTGACAGTTGGTTAACCGGCAGTGGGGTTTAAAGCCAAAGTCTGCAATTGAATTATTCTGTTATCTAGATTGGGGATTAACACCTCTATTGATTTGATGTGGAAAATGGCTCAGAAATCCCCCTTGACAAGCTCTCTCTTTATCAAGAAACCACTCCGATCTCACCCACTTAGCAATTCGCAGTAAGTGCCTACATTAACTGAAACTGGGTAGGTCCCAATCTGCCCACTCCATCCAACTCCAAGAGGCAAGGTAGCAATAACTCAAGCCTGTCACCTCACCCCCACCCCAAGGACCTGGAATAAATCTGACTTGAAGTTCATAAAACCCAGACCCCCTTTCATAACCCTTATTACCAAGAGATTACAAGTCTCCACATTTCACTCTTATGGCCTCCAGCTCATTCTCCACGGGAGAGCTAGAAAGGGTTTTTAAAAGACCCTCTGGTGGTTGTCTATATCAGAGACAACAGAAAAACAACCCCTGGCCTGGTTTACAGGGCGCTGCCTGGCCTGGCCCCTGCGGCCTCTCCAGCAGAGCATGTGTACTTGTCCTAGACTCTGCTGGGGACACTCTCTCTAGAGTGACCAATGTACCCTGGTTTGTCTGGCACTTTCCCTTAACACTGAGGCAACCTCTCAGTCCCAGCAAACCAACACAGTTGATCAGGCTACTTCCCCACCCAACCCACACTCCTAACCAGCCACAGTCATGCTTCTGGAAGGTCTTAGTCCAAAAGTCGCTTCTCAGAGAGCCCTGACTCCTCCTTTCCTGCTCCCCCTCCATCTAAATCGGGTCCTCATGGCCATTCTCTCAACACTACTTTCTTTGGCTTCAGGACACTTACACTAATTATTTACTGCTTCACTCACTGTCATTACTTGAGCACCTCCTGGTGCTGTGCATTATGTTATGGGCTGGGGATAAAGCAGTAAAGAAAGCAGACTGAAGTGCCTAACTCCATGGAGCTTACATCCGAGTGGAAGCACCGGGTCTGAAGAACAGATAAACTACATATTATGTCAGGGTGCGATCAGTGTGATGGAGAAAAATAAAGCAGGAGGGGATGGAAGTGTCAGGGGTGGAGATGCAGTTTTAGATAGGGTGCCCAGGGAAGGCCTAACTGAGGTTACATCTTGATCCTGAAAGATGAGGGAGTGAAACAAGGACTTCTGGGGGGGAAATGTTTCAGACCGATGGAACAGAACATGCAAGGTCCCTGAGGCAA
The DNA here is from genome assembly GCF_041296235.1 of Equus asinus. Taxonomy (NCBI): domain Eukaryota; kingdom Metazoa; phylum Chordata; class Mammalia; order Perissodactyla; family Equidae; genus Equus; species Equus asinus. Next base: position 44,587,634 of record NC_091795.1, on the reverse strand, counting down.
AGAAGCCAGAGTGGCCGGAGCTGAGGGGTGACAGGAGCAACAGCAGGAGGTGAAGGCAGAGAGGGAATGGAGATCTGAGCCTGTATGGCCTGGTCGGTCCCTGTAACTCGTGTGGCTTTTACAGAGTGAGATAGGAAGCTATAGCTGGGTTTTGATCAGGGGAATAACGTGATCTACTTTAGGATTTAACAGGGACGCTCCGGCAATCACCCGTTTGGAGGCATTCAAAATCTTCCAGTGGCAGGCGGGGGTGGTTTAAACAAGGGTAGTAGTAGTAGAGTTGATGAGAAGTTATTTAATCCTGTGTATATTTTGAAGGTCGAGCTGGAAAGCTTCCCTGATAGATTGGATATGGGTGGGAAAGAAAGAAGAGTGAAGATGACTCCAATGACATTGACTTCAATGAGTAGAAGGATGGTGCTTCCAGTCACTAAGATGGATGGGAAAGACTGGGCAGCAGGTAGGTGGGAGATGGAAAAAATAAGTCTAGAAGTCAAGAGAGAGACTTGGGCTGGACATACACCCTCAGGAGTTGTCAGAATATAAACTATACTTAAAGCCATAACACAGTGGATGAAATCACCAAATGAGATAAATGCAGACAGAAAAGAGGAGAGGTCCAAGGATTAAGGTCTAAGAAACGTGCACATTTTGAGGTCGGGAAAATGAAAGGGGAAAGGAATGGCCAGAATGGTGGGAACAAAGCCAGCTAAGTGTGATGTCCTGAAGGCCCATTGAAGGGAGAGAGGGGCTCAGTGGTGTCAAATGCTGCTGGTTTGTCAAATAAGAGGAAGGCTGAGAATTGACCTTCACATTCAGTGTTGCGGAGGTCATTAGGTTTGTTAAGGGCAGTTTCGGTGGAGTATCTGGGGTTAAGCCTGATAGGAGGGGTTCAAGGGAGGCAGAGGAGAGACAGTATGGACCTCTCTTGCAAGGAATTTTGCTGTAAATGGAAGTAGAGAAAAGGAGCAGTGTTTAGAATGAGAAGTGCTGTCAGGAGAGGAATTTATTTTTTGTTTTATTTTTGGCATTACTGTTGTTTCATTTTGTTTAAATGTAGGAGACTTAGCAGCGTGTATTTTTGCTTATGGGAATCATCCAGAAGAGAAGTGAAAATGGCTGACACATGGAAGAGAAACTGATAAGAGATAGAGAAGTGCATAAATGGGAGGGAAGAAATGGGATCTAGAACCCAAACAGAGGTGAATCTTAGCTGGGAACTCAGAGAGCCAATCCTCAGAAATAGGAGACAAGTTACAGCCTACACACACAGAGGCTGGTAGATGGGCAGACATGGTGGTGGGAGCACATGGAAGTTCTTTTCAGATCACTTCCATATCCTCAGTGAATAAAGAGCAAAGTTTATTAGTCAGCGTCCAATTTGGAAACAGGAAACATTCTCAAGCACAGAAGAGTTTAATGCGAAGAACTGGAAGGGCTGAAGAAGTCAGTGGGAGAAGGGGTGTTACCTGTAAGAGGACCACTGATTTGCTGGTGAAGTCACTACTTATGCCGAGCAGGAGCCACCCTCTCCATACATACCAGGAATGCTGATGTGGCTGCAGCATGTAGGTTGGGGCCACTGCAGGAGCCAGAATCAGAATGACTTCTACCCTCTGCCTGCCTTCTAATCTTGTGTCAATGCCTCCTATTGGCAGAACCTAACTAGAAAACAGCTAGCAAAGGGGTCTGGGAAATGTAGTTTTGAAACTTCCTGCCTCCTGCAATACAGGAAAGACTTTGGAAGACCAGGAATGTAGCTAAGTACCACAAACCACACAAGATCATCATCTGAGAATGAGGACGGGGAAGAGATATTGGATGTTTAGGGGAAGAAAAAAGGCATTCGATAGTCATCTAGGAGAATGAGGGTATGATTGGACGTGAAGAATATAGTTCAATTGCTTGCCAGTTTTAAGGGCACACTAGAGGTAAGCCAACATGATTTCAAAGTTAGACCACTCAGCGTGACTGTGTGTTCTTCTCCAGGCACTGAGTAGGCCAAGGTGTGATTTAATCAAGAGAATTCACTGAAACAAGAGTGGGGCAAGGGAGTTGAGGGTGTATTTAAGGTAGTGATTATAATATATGGCCATAGAATTTAAGCTGGCTAAGGAAAGAGGTGAAGACATAGGGAAGGGTAGATGACAGATTTGTTTATGTTCTAAGTTCCTGTCTCCTCCATAACTGAGAGTTATTTATCATAAAGGCCAGCTTTACCTAGCTCACCACTGTATTTCTAACACCTTAAATGCTGCCAAACACCCAGTAGGAATTCAAAAAACATTTGTTAGATAAATGGCCAATTGAACGAATGGACAAATATGTTCAATGCTATATCCCCTACCAGGCTGTCAGTTCAGTGAGGTCAGGGACCTTGCCTAACTTGTTCATTTCTACCTCCGTGGTATCACAGTGCTTGGCACGTTGTAGGTATTCAAATATGCTTATTAAACGAAATGAATTAAATCATTTTGAAAGTCAAGGAAAGGAAACCCAGCAAACAGAAGCAGAGTATGCCATAAAAGATATAGGGCAGGCTGTGTAGTACCTATAGACTTCAGCCAGAAGGGAGAGGGGACGAATTAAGGCCTGGTGGTAATCAATATAAGTAAGCCAGTCAAATGCCAAGTTCAAGTTCCATGTGAACAGACATTACAATTTCCAATCCGTCTAAGCTAAAGGAGTGAACAGGAGTAAGGCAGCATCAGAGCAGACAGGGGCCGTTCTTGATGCAGGTAAAGACTGCTTTGATGCCAGGAGCACGATGAATGGAGTCTGACCCAAAGCCTAGACTCAAGGTTTGGAACTGAGAGTCAAGGAGCAAAAATGCCAACTCTCTCTCCCATCGACTCCCTCAACTCTAAACCAACTCCAGGGCAAGCAGATGTGTTGTCAACTGGGCTATCTTCCAGGAGAGGGAAGCCAGGCCCTGCCCAGGTGAGCCAGAACATGCTAAGAGGTGGGGAGATCTGGGGTGGGCGCCACAAGCAAGTGCTCATTCATTCAGCCTGGGAAGGTCTAGCCCTGGACAAAATTGTGAATTTGGCAATATCGTCTCATGGACCTTCAGATTCTTGGCTTCTGGCTCCCACCCAAGTCTTCTATCTGTGTTCCTTAATGTGAGGCTAAGTCTCCTAACACTTCCTCTCACATCCCTTTCAAAACTACTTAGAGTTGGAATAGATTACAAGTTCAAGCTAAGTTAAATGTCTCTTTTCCCCCAGTTGACAGAAAGCTCCTTGGGGAAAAAAACTTCATCTTGTTCATCTTTGAGACCTCTGAGCAACTGGGCCCTATTCTATAAAAGATGCTCAAGCCATGTTTGTTCAAGGAGTGAGTGAATTAGTGAGATCATGACTGGAACACTTCAATGTATCATTCCTCCTAAGGACCAAATTTGCACCTTGATAACTGACATTTTAAATAACATTCCTTCATTAGGGAACCGCAAATCAAAACCACAATGAGACAGCGCTTCATACCCACTAGGATAGCTGTAATAAAAAATAAAAAATAACAAGTGTCAGCAAGCATATGGAGGAATTGGAAGCCTCATACCTTGCTGGTGAGTATGTAAAATTGTTCAGCTGCTGTGGAAAACAGTCTGATGACTCATCAAAAAGTTAAACATAAAGTTATCATATGATCCAACAATTCCAGCCCCAGTCACATACACAAAAGAATTAAAAACAAGTACTCAAATACACGTACACACATCTTCACAGCAGCACTGATCACAATAGTCAAAAGATGGAAACACCCAAAAAGTTCATCAATGGATGGATGGTTAAACAAAATGAGATACATACATACAATGGAATATTATTCAGTTATAAAAAGAAATGAAGTTCTGATAGATGTTACAACATGGATGAACCTTGAAAACACTATGCTTAGTGAAAGAATCCAAACACAAAAGGACACATATATCATTCCATCTATGTGAAATATGCAGAATAATTAAATGTGTGGAGACAGAAAGCAGATTGATGGTTGCCAGGGGCGCAGGGAAGGGGAGGTGGGGGGTAGCTGCTTAATGGGTATGGAGTTTCCTTTTGGAATGATGAAAATGTTTTGGAACTAGATAGAAGTGGTAGTTGCACAACTTTATGATATACTAAACACCAATGAATTGTTCACTTCAAAATGGTTAATTTTACGTTATGTGAATTTCACCTCAATAAAAAAATATATTACCTATCTCCAACTGCATAACAAGTTATCTCAAACATAAACATAATAAAAATTTATCATACTCCACAGTTTTTGAGGGTGAGGAGTCCAGAGGGCTTAGCTGGGTGTTTCTGGCTCAGTGTCTTTCTTGAGGTTTCACTCAAGATGTTGGCAGGGGCTGCAGTCATCTGAAAGCTTGACTGGGGCTGCCAAATCTGCTTCCAAGATGGCTGCCTCACAAGATGGCTATTGACAGGAAGCCTCAGTCTCTTGCCACGTAAAACTCTCCATAACACTGCTTGAGTGTCCTTACAACATAGCAGCTGGCTCCCCTCAGAGTAAGTGATCCATGAGAGCATAAGGCAGAAGTCACAATGTCTTTTATGAATTAGCCTAGAATGTTCCATACCATCTCCACAATATCCCATTGGTTGCACAGGTCAGCCCTATTCAGTGTAGGAGGGACCTGTACAAGGGCATGAGTACCAAGAAGTAAAGATCATTGGGGCCACCTGGAAGCCTGATTACCACACTGCCTTTTCCCCTTACATAAGGCTTAGTAATGAATTAATGCATCACCCACTCAGCCTGAACTTGACCACCAAAAGTGGAGAACAGAAGGTAGCCTTGGGAAATGCTGGATGTGAATAGCATATATGTGGGGAACTGTATAGATCATGCCTGAGTTTGCCCACAGATTGCTTCATGCACATGTGTTATGATGAAAAACTGTACCTTGAAACAATTTTCTGAGAACCCAAATTTTCTTTGAAGGAAGACTGTCATAAGTAATTGGAGTGTCGATCCCGCATGATGAGACACCTACCTCATAATAGCATAATGAGGGTGTTGTAAGGGAACTAGAGACAAGTGTCTTGCGCCCTCCCCTTGTCTCCCAGTTTCCTTTCATGGGTTATTACATGTCAGCACACGGCCTCCCCAACACCTCTTAGGCCTGCCCTACTGCCCAAGCCCGGGCTACCTTCCTCCCTTCTCAGAAATGGTAGCTTTGCCAAGGTTACAGCTCTCAGAGCCCAGAAGACACTCCAACAGGACCACAGGCACAGTTGTGTCATCTCATGAGTCAAATCTAAAATCCTGCCCCGGTTGGGTTGCCAATGGGTGCATCCTGAAAGTTAGCCACGTCAATAAAAGTTTACCAAAATCTTGACTGGGGTTTAACACTCTTTGGACATGTTCATGGAGGGAAGTGATCCAAACACTGGTCACTTGTCATTTGGAGAGAAAAAAGGGTCAAGCTATTTGAGGCTTTTATTTGAATAAAGAATTTAGTATGGAGAACATTCAGCGAATTCAGTCTTGCACTGCATTTTAACCTCTGCTATTCTCTTACTGAAGCTACTATTTGGGATTGACCACAAAAAGCAAGCATGACATATGTAAGTGCACACACTTTTACAGACAGTGTCAGCAAATTAACTCCTTCTCACCCACTCTACCCCAAAATAAAATAAACGTATTTCCACAAGGGCTCTCGCACCATTTGTTGATTGATGAAAAGTAAGTAGATATCGATGGAACTGGTTTCCACTGCTTATTGATGTCTAAGCTGGATTTCCTGCAGCCATCCAAGATGTCAGCCCAATGTCCAAACCCTCATCTTTTGGAGCACAGATGGCAGCCAGCAAGTGTGGAATGTGGAAGACAGAGCTGAGACGAAAACCCTGGCTTCCAGACTTTGGGTTTGGTGCTTTTTCCAGTACTCCACATTGTCTTCTGAAAAGTTTAAGATAAAGATACAAAAAGAGGTATTCAATAACAGTACAAGAGAATATTCTAGAGAATAAAGGGATAAGGGTTGCTTTATATAGAGTTGATCTTATATTCCTCGAACAGTTCCTTTTTGAGTAAATGCCCTTGACACCAGTGCAAAGTTACAGTTATGGTACGTGTTTCATGAGGGCATGCAGGTCCCCACTTCATGCCTTCTCCCTGTCTCTCCCCCTCCCTCCCTCCGTTCTCCTGAAGAGGAGGATCAAGGCATTTAGAAGCCAAAGAAGAAAAATGCACGTCTTCAGAGAAATGATTTTCCTCTCCTCCCCTGAGAGATTATCAGTGGAAGGACAGACATCAGGTAAAGAAAAGAGGAGTAAAAATGTTGTAGACATCTATTTCCCACCCTCTCCCTTGTTGGAACAGCTCCTTGGGGCATAAGCTGGGCAGTCTGGAGCTGGTGGCACCTAGTTTTCCTGACTCAGGAAAACTAAGAGGGACCACAGTGAGGCCCAGAGGAGAGGTCAAAGGTTACGAGCTCTTGGCTGCCGCTCCAGGTAAAGCTGGCCTTCTGCATTCTTTGGTTTGTTTTTCTACAGCTCAAGGCCCCAGGTTTGAGAGTCTTGAGAGAATATTTTTCAGAAATGAGTAACTTTGGCTCAGGAATCTTCAGGAAGATGGGCTATTATTGATCTGGTCAGGCCTTGGGTTAAGGAGAAGGGAACTCCCCAACTGGGGTAATGCAGAGCCTAGAAGGAGGATGTGAGGCCTAGCGGAGGGCCTGGGGCCCCAGCCAGTGCATACAGGTCCCAACTCTGTCACTGATTTGCTATATGACCATAGGCCAGGCATTCATTCACTTCTCCGGGTCTCAGTCTCGATTTCTACATCAGTGAAATGAGTAAAACTATACTATCTCCACCTCCCAAAGAGGGTTTTACCACCTACAATCAGCCCTCCTTACTATTCTCCCCTCCGGAAGTTTTCCCCAAGTGAATTAAACTAGGAAATCAAAAATAAATTGAAGAGGAAAAGATAAATATATATATATACATATAGTGGAGGAAAGAAACCTTTGAGGCAGTGGTTCTTAAACTTTTTTAGATGAGACTCCTCTGGAAAATTTGATGAAGTGTGTGGCCCTTCTCCCTGGGGAGCAAACCTCTTATGCACCCACCAATAAAGTTTTACATGAAATTTCAGGAGGTTATTTTAGAACCATCGACAAATCGTGGGCCTAGATAAGAACCCTTGCTTTAAGAAAAGATCTGTTGTAAAAATTAGCTTTGTGGGCCAGCCCTGGCAGCCTAGTGGTTAAGTTTCATGTGCTCCACTTTGGCAGCCCAGGTTCAGTTCCTGGGAGCAGACCTATACCATTCATCAGTGGCCATGCTGTGATGGCTTACATACAAAATAGAGGAAGAATGGCAGCAGACGTTAGCTCATGGGGAATCTTCCTCAGGGAAAAAAAAAAAAAGACTTTGCAAAAGATGATGTCAGCTGCCTAAGAAGATAGGGTGCACTGGATCCCAGCTGCTAATCTACCTGGAATGAACTTCAGGAAGAAGTGAGAGTAATCAAGCAATTGCAGATTGGGTAGACATAGAGATAAGATAACTAGCTCAGGGCAGATGCAAGATGCAACAAGATAAGGTTTGCTAGAAAGCTCTACCTGCTCAGAAATAAGGGCTCAGAGAGGCCTGCTTTGCATAAAATATTTGGGTCTGGGGTCCAGGGAGGACAAAAGAAATGGCAGAGACAGCATCCAGGGAAACTGAGCCAGAAAGGAAAGAGCTACCAGGAGCAGAGCAGGGCTCGGGTGGTCAGTGTCCTAGAACACCAGATCCTGGGGTTCCAGGATGTGTAGAGCAATGCAGAAGGTAAAGAGGGCTGAGAGGAGAAAACCTGCAGGGCAGAGAAAGAGGCGGTGGGAGTGGGACTGCACCATGGCCATGGAAAACAAATGAACATAATTATCATTGAACGTAGGAATATCAACAAGGGGCACATGGATGAAGAAGGCCAGAGGCACTGCATGCCGGACTCTGGAAAGAAGAATCAATTAAAGACAACCAAGCCACACAAAACACGCGTATCACAAGGAGAGTTGGTTTGTTGGCTAAAATGACATCATTGATTATTGATTTATATTTTTTATTTGCTTAGGGATTAGGGAAGAAATACAAATGTGTAGAGCATGAGTCAAGCTTTATTGATTAAAAAAATAATACCTCAGTTGTGATGCTCACTGAGTTTGGCAGAGCTGGAAAGATTAGTTAAATATCAGTACTATTACAGGAATAAATATAGAAGTCTGCATTCCAGGACAAAAGCAGAAAACGTGAAATAGGGATGAGGAAGTTTCTGGTTCATAGCAGGTGGTAAGTACATAACAGAGAAATCAAAGGGTGCTTAGCAAACACCAAGCAGGACCAGGGATCCGGGCAAGTGAGTCTTGCTCTTGCCAAGGTTCCAGGATGCAAGATAAAAGGCAAACTACTTTGTAGACCCTGGCTTTCATTTTCCTTTTTCTTCACCCTCTGTCCTCCAACCCAGGGACAAAAATATTAATGATGTGTCTCTGCCAACCTTTTAATTGCACTATAATTGGAGTTTATAAAGAGGGTCACTTTTCCTTGCTGTACATGATATTCTGTTCGGATTTTAATTGTCTTCCTCATTCAAGTTAAATATTTGATTCCATGATTTGCCATTAAATTCAGCAATTGTTTACCATGCATTCACTATGTGCCAGACGTTACTAAGTACTCCAGGAGGTACAGGGATGAATAACATACCGTCAGTGCAATCCGTTCATTCGTCCCCTTAATGTATCTGTTTTTTGAGTACCTAGTCTGCGTAAGGTACTGTTCCAAATATTGGATGTTAGAGCTATAGCAGAGAACAAGACAAAGTCTCTAACCTTACAGAGTTTACAGTCTAGTGACAGAAATTTGCCATTTAATGGCCTGATCAGAAAACTATACAAGTAAGTATAACACAATGAAGAACATAGAAAGCAGAGTTTGGTACAAGCTGAGAACTACAATATTTTGAAAGAAGAGGTCCCATTTGGCTGGGTGTGAAGGAAGGCTGGGGAGTGGGACACTGTTCAAATTGGCCTTGAAGAACAGATAGGAGGAAGTAAGGTAAGGAGTCTGTAGGTATGAACCCAGATTTGGAGTTAGGAAAGCATGCAGGGAAGAGTGGAGAACGAGATTTGGTTAGCATCTTGGCATAGGTTGCAAAGAGCTGGAAGGCAGGGCTACAAAGGTTAGTAGGGGCCAAATCATGAAAGTCTTCAGATGACTTTTGAGAAGTGAAGTAGCAGGACTGGAAAAGTTAATGGAATGGATTGGAGGATAAAAGAGAGAAAGTAGGACAAAAAAAGGTACTTTCCAAATTCTTTTCGCCAAAGCTCATTCCTTAATGCAACTCCATGGTTTGAATATATTGATTATTCCTTTGTGCACAAGGCTATTGGCCTTTGCAGAACTAAATGCAGATTTGAAAATGGAGGTGAATAGTTATTTATTAGCAGATTGGTATTTTAATAAGTATTCAAACACCATTATAATAATAACTTAGCAATAGGCTCATTTACATGAGTAAAGCCATCACAACATTTTGTCATTACTCAGCAGTAAATTGAAGACTGTGACCCCAGAGCCTAGGAGGACACTGGGGCGGGGGGAGAGCGGGATGTCTGTCCTCCAGACATCACACCCCCCTCATGCCAGATGCTGAGTGAGTATGGACCTCAAAAGGGACAGAGTTTGTCCACCTCCTGGTTTTCTGATTCACTGAGACCTGATCTCCATGCTTTCTTCCAACCTCAGGCTCCATTTCGTTTGCGTTCCTATCTGAGCACCCCTTCCTTTTCAGATAGGTCCATGTAGAAACTAATTTGGGATCATTTGCTGGTTCTGCCTCTATGACGCGGCTGCCTTTAGTTTTGGTCCCTTCACTCCTCGATCCTGGACTTAGGGACAAGAAGAGTGGCATTTGGCTGGCTGAGACTTGAATGATTCCTGGTCCCCAATTGTTTGGGGAGACACTCCGACAAAATTAGCTGCTCAGCATAGTTATATGAAAAGCAAACAACTACATACGGGGGACATGAAAAGAGAAAACTCCTCACGGGGTGGCCCCAAGGCAGAGTGGTTAAGTTCGCTGCGCCTCTTCGGCGGCCCAGGGTTTCACCGGTTCCCATCCTGGGCGCGGACCTAGCACTGCTCATCGGGCCATGCTGAGGCAGCGTCCCCCATAGCACCACCAGAGGCACTGACAACTAGAATATACAAGCATGTACTGAGGGGCTTTGGAGAGAAGAAGGAAAAGAAAAAGAAAAAAGATTGGCAACAGATGTTAGCTCAGGTGCCAATCTTTAAAAAAAAAAGAGAGAGAAAGCTCCTCAGGCCCCTCGCTCTGTTAATCTACAGCGTGAAGTTAATGAGCCCCAAAAGGCAGTATTTGTCTTTCTCTGTCTTGCTTATTTCACTTAGTATAATACCTTCCAGATTCATCCATAGTAATTACAAGTGGCAGGAATTCCTTCTTTTTTATGGCTGAGTAATATTCCTCTGTGTGTGTATGTGTGTATCACATTTTCTTATTCATTCTTTGGTCAAATGATGCTTCAGCTGTTTCCATATCTTGGCTACTGTGAAAAATGCTGCAATAAACAGGGATGTGCAGATATCTCTTCAAGATGCTGATTTCAATTCCTATGGATATATACCCAGGAGCAGGATTGCTGGATCATATGGTAGTTATTTTTAATTTTTTGAGTAACCACTATACTGTTTTCCACAATGGCTATACCAATTTACATTCCCACCAATAGTACATTAGGGATGCTTTTTCTCCTCATCCTTGTCAACACTTGTTATCTCTCGTCTTTTTGATGATAACCATTCTAACAGGTATGAGTTGATATCTCATTGTGGTTTTGATTTGTTTTTCTCTGATGATTGGTGATGGTAAGCACCTATTCATATACCTACTGGCCGTTTGTATGTTTTATTTGAAGAAATGTGTGTTCAGGTCCACTGTCCATGTTTTAATTGGATTATTTGCTTTAATGCTATTGAGCTGTATGAGTTCTTTATATATTTTGGATAATAATTCCTCATCAGAGATATGATTTGTGCATATTTTCTCTCATTCTTTAGGTTTCTCTTTCAAGTTATTGATTGTTTCCTATGTTGTGCAGAAGCTCTATAGTTTGATGTAGTCCCGCTTGTTTATTTTAGTGTTTTTGCTTGTGCTTTTGGTATATTATCCAAGAAATCATTGCCAAGACTAATGTCAAGGATCTTTTTCCCTATGTTTCCTCCTAGGAGTTTTATAGTTTCAGGTCTTACATTTAAGTCTTTGATTCCGAATAGCCAAGGCAATCCTGACAAAGAAGAACAAAGCTGGAGGCATCACGCTTCCCAATTTCAAACTATATTACAAAGTTATAGTAATCAAAACAGTATGGTACTAGCATAAAAACAGGCACATAGACCAGTGGAACAGAACAGAGAGCCCAGACATAACCCAGGCATATCCAGTCAACTAATTTTTGACAAGGACACCAAGAACACACAACAGGGAAAAGACAGTCTCTTCAATAAATGGTGTTGGGGAAACTAGATATCCACATGCAAAAGGATGAAAGTCATACTTTTAGTACATTTTACTTATTCAGTCAACAGCTATTGAGCATGTGCTGTGTGCACGGTGTTTGCAAAGTACTGACAGCAATAGAAATGTGTGTGTGATGTTATCTGAGCCCTGGTGACCTGATAGTCCCCAAACTCTGTCTACTTCACATTCTGGTGCCAATTTTCATTGAGCACTGTAAGGACTGAGCTGTCTGTCTTCCCTCTTTGGTCAGTCCTGTATCCAAGCTCATCCACATACTTCCTCTTCTCTCAGAAGAAATATCTGTCTGGTTCTGGACTTTTGGAATTTGATCCAGGTAGTTGGGTCACTACCAGTAAAGAGCTTGAGAAAACTTAAGATAATGTATGCAAAGCCCTGAATTAGTGCTTGTCTCATTGTAGAAAAGTGTTCCCTTTGTCTCAGGAGTTCCAGGGCTGGTCAAATCGTCCTTTACGGATAAAAGCACCCTGAAATGAAAGCTGGGAGGAGAGAAACAAACCATATAGTGGGAGCAAAATATCAGAATATCAGGAAAGTCGGTCAGAGGTGGATGTTTGAAGAATAAAATGAGGCCAGCCCGGGGGTGGGCAGAGGGCATTACAGGACCACCCATGTGATTTGGGGTTTGGATGAAGAGCTGGACCAGATTACTTTCCAATCTAATCTTGTAATTCCAGTCCATCTCTTTTGGTTTCATAAGGTTTTTCTCAACCACCTCCACTGTTAGTAAAGAACTCTGGAATTGAGAAGCAGAAACAGTGAACTCACTGATTTTGTATCAGGACCATTTTGCAGGTCTACTGTTTGCAATCTTCACCTTAGTCGTTAAGGCCATCAACGTACCAGCCCACAAAGACTTGTTCAATTTACCATGTTTGCCTTGGAACCAGTGGCGGTATCGGGGTAAAGGAAAAATATTTAGAAGTAGTTAAAGAAAAGTGATAACTGTGATTACATAAACTTGCCTTCTTTTCCCTGAAATGGTAGCCAGATTACGGTTAACTACCCCAGAGTCCTTTATCATGGCAATAGTTGAGAAGTCCAGGACTATATAAACCAGACTTAGAAAATATTTGGGACATAGAAAATTCTATTATGCATGCAGTTGCATGGGGTCTGAGAGAGAGGCAGCATGAAACACCTTGTAAGTATATTTTCTGATTTCAAATGTAGATGATTATGTTTTCAGGACCAAAATAGCCAGGGAGCAGTTCTTTCCCCATACCCCCAAGAACTCTTCAACTTGAACCCAAGTAGAATTTCCAAATATTAATTTGGCACATAATCTCTCTGTTGGCAAGCCTTTCTGTTTTGAAATGTCTGAATGATGGGTCTTTCCCAAAATAACTAATTTCTTAGAAGATCAAGAACCTTTGAGTGGCTATTCATATTTCAGGGCCCTTTCTTCCTAGATTCATCTTATTTGTAAATTGCCCATGAAGGAAAATTCAGACATATTTAATATATGGCACCAACTCTCAGAATAGTTTAATAAAATATTATTGCTATCTGCATCTCATGTATCTCCTTGACTAATTTCATTGCATTATGATTGCTGCCCATAGAGCAGCTGTTTTCCTTCGAAGATGAATCTCACTTTTACAGTGTCGTTGCACGTGGAGTATTGCACAGATGTTGTGGGCACGGAGGAGAAGGGGGTTTCTGTCGGTTTCAGCTTATGCTGTAAGTGCACCCGAGCTGAACGAGCCTGAAGTGGACCTAAAGTGGACTATGGAGTGAGGGAAAGTTTCACTGCCACACTTTCTTATCCTAGCCTGTTCCTGCCTCCTAATCCTCTCACTCACTCTCTGATGCCTGAAAGTCCCTCAACAGGCAAGGCAGGCCACACCAAGACAAAATGATGCACTGGAAATATCTCAAGAACTAGTAACGTTTGGGTAAAATCTATGCCGAAATAAGGTGTGAATAAGTGCACATGATCTTTTACTGTCAGGCAAGGTGGGAGAACCTAGAGGAAAGGAACGCAGGAAGAGACCAGTTTCCAGAGAAGGATTCCCCCATGGTTGGGAGGAGGGAGGAAAATGCAGAAAGGGAAGACTGAGAAGCTGAATTATCACTTATTTTACCATTTGGCCTCAGATTGTCCTGCCCTACGTGCCGATCAAGTGGTTGGTCAGGTTGCCTAATAGCCCAGAGATTGACAGTGCATGTAGAACAAAACAAAAGGTAGCCTTGAGTGAATGATAGAGTTTTGCTCCTGAGTGGCCAGCACACCCCTATCAACCACACTGAACGACAGAATCCTGATAAACCTTGGGGCTCCAAGGGCATAGAGACTGTGAAAGCTATAGATCATTTAACAAGGCTCCAACCCTGGGGCCCTTCCAGGCTCCGGGCTCGTCTGAGGCTAAAGAGACAAGGAAGCATTGACGTTCGTTTCCATTTCAGATTGCATCTTCCTTCCTTGTGGTCTTCTTCCTAACTCCTTCTCTGGCCCTAACGGTGAGTAAGGGTGGAGAGGGGCTGACCTGTCAGGTCCTCCTTTAGCAGAAGTATTTCAAAGGTGATAATCCAGGGTGACCTCCCTCAGACTTCTTGTGAGTATCCCTGTAAACCTGTGAGATATGGGCAGAGCACGAACTCTGGACTTTCAACTCTTCTCCCTGTTGCTTGGTTTTCTCCAGAACATCAATGACAGCCATCCTCTGGATGGATCTGTTGGAACCCAAAGCATCCGTGTCGATGCCTTCCGAGGTATGGTCAGCATCCGAGACAACAATGTTTTGAGTGAATGGGATGGAATCTTGGACTACAAGAATGTAAGATGTGGAACATGTTCATTACAATGCCAAAGAAAGCCTTGTCTGCTCCAAAATTTAGCCTTAGGCTTTTTCAGAGAGAAGAGGACGCTGTCTAATTTGCCTTCTCTAGGTTTAGGCTCTTGATGGAAATACGAGTCTCTAAGTAAGGGACCAGGTCCCCTGCAGTTGTGGGGACTTGTTTTCAAGCCAATGACTGTAGGAGGAACTTCTCTGATCTATAGGGATCCTACATCCCTTTGCATTCCTGTGAGGTATTGACTTCACACGGCTCCTGAAGACCTCAGAAATAAGAGAGCCATTTAAATTACCTCCATTTCTGATAAATGGTATGTGCTATAGAAGTTCCTTTGTCTTACTCTCAGATTTTAATCAGTTTTTCCAACGAAGAAGAATGGTTTATTTTCATTTTTAGAAACCTTGCCTCACCGTGGCCACCTCCTTAGGTAGTAAGACCTAGCAGAAAGGTGCAGGATCGGGAAGCAACTGTCTGTGTCCTCGGCCTGGCTCTCTGATGGAAAAGCTCTATAACCCCAGAGACAACACTCAGCCGTTCTGTGCCTCAGTTTCCTCACCTATAAAACAGTGTCAATAGCCGTCTTTCCTACCTGAAAAGGCTCTGAGAGGATTCGATGAAGTGAAAGCCCACACTCCCCCCTTGGGCCGAGAAGACCTCTGCCGTCCAGCCCTCCCCTCACCCCACACTGGACATCTCGGGACAGACACCTCACACACAGGCTTCCCTCTGCTCCCGCCTGTACCTACCATGCTCTCTCTGTCCTGAACACCTTCTCCCTCCCTCTTCACTAACCTGCTCCTAACTTCCTCAAGGAGACGTCTCCTGAATGCTCCTAGAACGCATGCAGTCTAGCGATTTCCAACTTTGTTTTAAGCCATAGAAACTATTCTTCAAACAAAATGTTCCACAGGATTCCACTCTATGGAACAGAAGAAGTCAGAACTGCTCTGGCCAGAGTGGGGAGAGGCAGGCGAAGTGTCCTTGGGCTCCGTCAGACACTGCCATAATCCAAAGCTGAGAGAGGCCAAATGACAGGCCCAGGGCCACAGGGAGGGGGCAGTCAGTGGCAGACCCAGGGCTAGAATCTGAGTCTAGAGGCCTGACCCTAGTCTCCTAACCACCCCGTACATTCAAAGAGCACTCTGTCACGTGCACGATGCTTTCACAAGCAATAAGTATCTTGTCTCATCCTCTCCTTGTCATGACAACCCCATGGGAGAGGGGTTAGTATTCCTAACTTACAGATGGGGAAGCTGAGGGTCACGGAGGTGGCTAAGGACCGTGAAGGCTGCTAAGTGGTAGAACAAGACCTTAAAGTCAGCTTTGTTACCGGGACTAGCTAACTACCCCTCCAGTTGCACCAGTCCTTTAGTGGTATGCAAAATGTCCTGGGGGATTCCTTCCTGTGCCTGCAGCAGGGGACTCTGCCACAGGGATAGCACAGCTCCGTGTGCATTGCCAGTCCTGCTCCTGGTCCCTTGCTCTGGCACCCTGGGCCACACTATCCGGGATGCTTGACATCACAGTAGAGAGAACAGCCATGCGCCAGCACTGATGGCGAGTAGGAGTCCACTAACATTGTGACATGGTTCCGCTGTGTTGCTTTAAGGCCCTCTTGGCGGCTAAGCTGTTTAGCAAGATGGCCTGTGTCCTGGCCAAGATGGACCAAGATGTCTTCCCAACTTTGGATGACATTAGCAAGGCCTTGGACAACCAGGTAGGTGAGACCAAGCTCACTGTGGTCCCCTCTAGTTTGGTGTTTTCCAACTCTGCATCCCAACCTCCTAGGACAATGCTGTACAAATAGGGAGCATTCAGTTCATGCTTGTTCTTAATGTCCGTGAAATCCCGCCATCATGCAAAGGACCCTGAATCCAGTCCAGGACCCATTTAGGTCGAATCACAGTTGGATCAATGAAAATTCCAAGCAATAACAATTTTGATGTATTCCAAAATGGTGTGAGCTATATGTTAGTGAATATAAATTGTTGAAGATAAATATTAAAGTGAATTAACAGAGTATTTACATCCCCATGCCTTCTCTCCCCTCCCTGCACAACCCCCAAAAACATACACACATGTTATCTCTAGTTGAGAATAAGCCCAGGACTGCTAAAGATCTCTTCTCCTCAGCCTCTTAAATGGCAAAAGGTAGTCAAATAAATTGAAAATCAGCAGGAAGTCCTTGAAATCTACTGTCACTTGCTTAAGTAACCTGTCCAGCACATCTGGGCAATACTAATGTCCATGACAGAAGAGTCACTGACTCTTGTAAAAAATGCACTTTGGGTCACATAAAAATTAAGCAATTTATCAATTTTCTTCAAGAGGTAGAAAGTATTCCAGTCATCTGATTTATAATAAGTAAAAACATAATATAAATGCTCCAAATAATTTTAAAACTATTCTATATTATCATTAGAGATGAGGAAAGCACTGGAGGCTGGAAGATTTGAGAAGGTGAAAGGAATATAGACTGAGTGACAGGGACACAGAAGCTCGCATAGAGATTTTTTTCTGGAGTAATAGTGCCACCTTATGGCCAGATTGG
This sequence comes from Equus asinus, assembly GCF_041296235.1. Lineage (NCBI taxonomy): Eukaryota > Metazoa > Chordata > Mammalia > Perissodactyla > Equidae > Equus > Equus asinus. The sequence continues at coordinate 44,570,722 of NC_091795.1, read as the reverse complement.
ATATTGCTCTTAGAAAACAAACGGGGAACTTCGGGTTCACGGCTATGTGCACTAGAATTCGTTTCTCGTTTCTTCCTCTTTGCTGTACCACATCTGTACTACGCTGTCTCACCGTTTTGAAATGCCACCTCTTCCAGGCTTTAAAGCATTATCCATCCACTCACGGTCTGACCTACACTGTTCTGCCCAGCCGGGTCAAGAACTTAGCCCAGTATGGAATGCCCATCAAGGACATGTGCCGAGACGTCCCCACTTACTTTGCCCAGCAGCAAAAAGAAGGTATGTTAATAACTTAACTAGAAACCCAACACCATGCATAAGATGAAAGGTGCATATGATTTTTAGGTCATTGGTCAATCGTCATGACTGTTTTCAGATCTATTCCATTTCTTTGCTACTAGGTATAAAAGTAATGTGGCCTGAAATGTATTTCCCCCTGGTGGCAGAGATGATGTCCCGACACCAGGGTTTACTGACAACAGGGAGCAGAGTAAGGTAGCTTTACCAGCAGGTTGACAACAGTCATTTCATCAGTGGGGTTTGACAGTTGGTGGATACCCTCCCCTGACCCAAAGCTTCATCACCCCTGCCCAAACAGCACAGTGCCCGGCATCACACCATTAGAAGCCATTGCTTTAGGGTCCTCAGTCCTCCTCTTTCTCAGGCTGCACAGAGGTTGGAAGGCACTATAGTTGCAGATGGCACTGGGAAAAGAATATCTCAGTGGCTGGCACTTCCACTGGGGTTATGATGGGGGATCGGTGGTGACCACCCTGGAAAGCTACCAGATAAGACCTCAAAATACGCCTGTTATTCCAGATGTAGTCAGTAACCCCTTCTCATTAGGCTGTTGCCAGTCGCTTACATCTTAGTATAAATCAACCCAAAGAACAGACTTCTTCATAACAGAAGGATCCAGCAAGGAAACAGGGAGAATATGAGGGGTTGAGGGTTAAGGAGGATGACTAAAGGTCAGTAAAAGAAATAAAAAGGAGTATGTGGGGCCAATTATTGCAGAGGCAAGGGAAACTTTCCATTTTGTTCCCACAGATTCTTGCTCATATAGCTGTCCTGAGCACCATGTCCAATTTAAGTGCAAATTATCATATATCCATCTCCTTTGGGGTCTTAAAGGGATTAAGTGATCTTTCTTGTAAAATGCTTCCTTTTGTTCTTAAAGGTACTGCACTGTCAATCGACCCCAATTCGTGTTTCGAAGTCCAACTTCTGTCCTTTATGGGACTCTCTATCTGTGGTGACATTCCTGGGCTCTGAACCTCCAGGACGCAGGGAGTGGACCTGCCTGGACGAGGCTGCTGGCCTGAAACCAGCACTCAAGGGCCCAGCCCTCACTCTGCAGATGGGAAGCTGCTCATTTCAGTGCTCCACCTTCTGCCTTCAGAGATCCAGCCTCGTACTCTGGGAAATTGGGCACACTTTCTCCCTCTGAGTTAGAACAATAAAGTTTCTTGCCTCATTGGCCTCGCAGATGAGCCCTCCCAGCCTGCACTGTCCTCTCTTGAGTTATGGGCATTCCCATCCACACACGGTCCCAAACGTCGCATGCCAGCATGGTGCAAAGTAGGAAGTGCCTCTCCTGAATGTCCCATTTCTCAGGGCCTCTCCTTAGGGTGTCCTTTGAAGAATCCTTTGAGAATTTTGGCCATAAATAAATAGTAAAAAGACACTAGCCACAGCACAGGCAAGCTGTCAAGTCTGAGGTCATATCTCTGTCTCCTGCAAATTGCCCTGAGAATCTACGAAAGCCTATTCCTTGTGGTGGCCCAGCCCACCCCACAAAAGCCCCTGAGAGAGATCCAAGAGACATTAGGCCTCCCAGACCTCCCTTTGAACTGGTCTAAACCCCTTAGTGGTGACTCCCAGGCATTTCTCTCCATTACGAATGAAAACGGACCCGGCCTCTTAGCACTGTTTCTTTAACTATCCATTCCTGAATCCGGGAGGGACAAAGCCACATCCCCCTCCCCCCTTCCCACACACACACACAGCATCCATGACTCCCCTTACCTTAGAAATAATAACGAGGAGGAGTATTGGAGAACAGACACAGATGTCCACAGAAGGTCATGTTGGAGTTTGGAACACTTCAAATAGGACAGGACTGGGGGCAAGAGGGTGCTGGACATTGCGTGTGCAGGGAGCAGGGAGGCCCTCGGGGATGAAGATGCTGCTGAGCACCAGCTCTCTGAACGTGTAGCTCTTCTGGGTAGAGTCACGGTGTGGTGTGGCTACCTACGGTCATGACTGAAATTTGATGGCACAGGAAATGCCCATGGTAAACCTCTACTGGGCATGAATAGGGCATGGTTGGGCCGGCCAGAGGCTCTGATCCTATGGATTTGCACACATGTGGCTTGTCAAGGATAAGGTAGGTGGAGATATGTACATAGCACATTCAGGGTGGAAGGATCAGACGTGACAGGCCAAGTCTTGGTCAACCAGAGGCCCTGAGAGGACCACAGAGCAGGGTCTGGCCCCCAGGGTGAGGCCCAATGAGTCCTCAGAGATAAGTCGCCATGGCTGTCAGTCCATCCTCCATCTGTATTCGCCTTGTCTCTGACGCCCAACCTCCACTAGCTCCAGGAACCAGTCGGTATCTTGTCCCATGTGCTTGAGTCCCTATTGCAAATGCCTGGACCCCTGCTCCTTAGCCCTCTGTGACAGTGGGAGGGCTGCTGCCTACTGACTGCTCTCATGCCAAACTCTCCCCTCCAGACTTCTGAGCTTCAGCTGTCCCTGAATTTCCCATCATCTCCAGACTCCACCTGATTATTATAACGTCTCTGTTACTTCCGGGAGACTTCAAGAGCCCACACCCAACCACCATGTTTGTCTCCATCTGTTACCATCTCTGCAGATACTCGCTCTGCCAGCTAGACTAGTTTCCTCCCAGAAACTCTAGGTTCAAGGCCTGCCACCTCCATCCCAAGCCTCGTCACTCTAGGCTGTCATTGACTGAGCTGTAGGAGCTCCGAGAAACAACAAGCACAGTCCTTTAGAACTTACAGGGTTGTCAAGGTAGATTTTGTTTCCTCAGGTTATAAACTCAACCTTTATCTTAAAAAGAATCTTCCACGCATGCACCAGGATTTAGGTCTTTTAGGAGATGGGATTGGGAAGGCAAAATTTGAAAATGCCATAGACTGAGTGGTTTATAAACAACAAACATTTACTCCCCATTTATTCCTGGAGGCTGGGAAGTCCAGGATCAAGGCGCTGGCAGATTCATTGTCTGGAGAGGGCCTATTTCCCGGTTCACAGACAGCCTTCTTCCTGCCGTGTCCTCATATGATGGAAGGGATGAGGGAGCTCTCTGGGGCCTCTTTTATAAGAGACTAATCCCATCACGCTAGGGATTAGGTTTTAACATGTGAATTTTGGGGGACACAAACGTTCAGTCTACAACACCACCCTACTGATGACCATTGTTAACGTTTATCCTTAGAGCTCGTCTAATCCAGCACTTAATGAAATGGACCATATTTGAATCTCAAACCAGTGCCCCTGATCCTAGTCCAAGCATATTGCATGTTTATCAAGACCAGCAGCCTTCTGTTGGAAATGCAATTACACTAACATTAATAAGAGACTGCTCCATCTGTGACTGAAGAACTCAAGGTTCGTGCGAAGTCCCTGATGATAATTTTTGAGTCTCCCCAGGAGTGCCTAAGAATTATCCCAGTGGTCTTCCAAGCAGAGCAATCTTCTATTTTCTTTCTCTCTTGGGGCAACCACTGTCATTGACCACTGCCAATATCTCCAATGCTGCCTCTTAGAGCTGGGAGAAGGGGCCCGAGAACCCACAGCCCTCAGTGCCCTCAGCTGAGCTGTCTCCACTGCCTCTTGCTGCTGCCCCTGTGCTGAGTACGCTACCTGGGCAGACACTGCCATCTCCGCACTGATGGAGGAGATTCGGGGATGTCAGAGGAGCAAGGGCCCTCTGGACTCAATGCAGAAACAGGGAAAGTGCATCCCCCAGCCCCGCCACCCTTCGGTGTCAATTGTTCACATTGCTGCAAAAAATGCCCTGGTTTCTTACAAAAACTGTAGTAAAAAAAGTCTTTTCTCTTCTGTTGTTTCTGCTCACAGCCCCCACCCACCACCCTGAGGCTTCAGGCATAAGCCCCTTGGTGACTGGCCTGGGGACAAATCGGAGCACGAGACACCACAGTGTCTCATCCCCTCCAGGATTTGTTGTTGGATTGGGACCATGTCCCAGCTCTCTGTTTCCTGAGCTTAAGATCTCCCTTGGCTTTGTTCTTATCCCCCTGCAAACACATGCTGGAGGGATCACCAGCAGTGCTTTGTCACGTCTAAATCCCAGCTGGGACCTGCACAAAACCCTCCCTCCGAGAAATCTCTGAGATTCCCACAAAAAGTCCACCCTTGCCCACGAGGGCCTTCTCAGAGAGGGATACCCAAGACAGAGGTCAAGCTCCCTGGCCTCCTTGTTCAGAGAATGACCCTCCATTGACAGACTCCCCCCTAGGAGGAAAGTCTTGCTCCCTTCACTAGCCCCTTTCGCCCTCAATGGTGGTACTTCTAACTCTCTCCATCACTCCTGCTTCTCTGCAGCCTCAGAGAGGCACTGACTGGCCCTGGGCCTCAGGTCTGTGCGTATGGGTGGACTGGCTCACCAGTGAGGTTAGCAGCTGCCCAGCATTTATTCTCTGACTTCCTGCCTGCTCCATGATCTTAGTTTCCCCAGGGATCAGGAGCAGGGCCCCTTATCCTGCCTGGAATATGCTGCTTCTCCTCATCCTGCTGCCTGCCTGGGATGGAAAGACCATCCCCATAGTTTAACCTGTAACTCGGCAGTTATTCCTGTGGAGCCCTTCATTGGCCTGCACCAGTTTTGGGGTGCTTTTCACGCAGGCAGTTCTCACAGCCACCCTCCAGTGGAGCTGTTGCTGTCCATGGTCCACACACAGCTCTTGGTCCTCTGCCTGGCTCCAGGCATTGTCTACAACATACAGTAAAGTGCGCAGACGAGTTCTTACATATACACTCCCGTGTAGCCACTACATAGCTGAAGATGTGGAACATTCTCAACACCCCAGAAAGTTCCTTCATGGCTGCTCCTAGGCAATACCCTCCCCCTGACCCTAGCTCCAAGGGAGTAGAGAGGGGCAGTAGTGGGATATTCTGAGGAGAAAAAAAATCAAACACACCCTAGCAGGACTCTTGGAGTGGGACAAACTTCAGACTGTGAGGGGCTGGTGACCTCCCCAGGATTCTCCCTATTATGGTAATTTGGCCAGGTCAGACAGAAGAAAAGTGAGGCTCCCAAAAGTCATTAGCAAATGACAGAATGGTTGGCCATTGATCAGGCACTGTATTCCTAAGCCCATGCCCTTATGAGTGCGGCAAAGGATGCTTTTCAGAGGAAGGTTGAGATGGGGACCACATCATGAGAGGCAGTGAGAGGTGGATTCTTGGGGTGTCGCTTCACTAGGTCATATGCTACGTAGCATGAACATGTGAGACCCGTGCTACAGCCAGGGGAATCCTTTAGCAGTGATTAAAAGCTTGCTAGGAAATGGGCTTCTCACCTCACAGTGGGGGAGACCCAGATCCCCAGCCCTGAGAAGCACTTGGTTCACTTCCTATATATGTCCTGAGCCCTTCATATCAGAGTCGCTGCAACCTCAGACATTTCTCCTGGAACTGAGGGAGCAACTGGGCATGGTGTCTAGACTAACAGAAGGAACAGCAGGCCAAGGAGAGCTGGACAGTGGGTTCCAAGTGACGTTTATGTCTCAGTCATTCTATAAGTAGCACATGGTATGAGTGCAGGGTGAGGTGAGCCCGGAATTTCCAAAGGAGCTACAGAGGTGAAAGAAGTGGAGGCACTCATGCTGGGGTGGACCCAGAGCCTGGGATATGTGTGCCCATTGGACTCACTCTGGTCCCTTTCAGATGTATCTGCAAGAAATGCTTTAGGCTACAAATAAGGAGAACCCAGTCACAGTGTCTTAAATAGAAAGAGATTGATCTGTATCACGTGAGTCCAAGGGAAGAAAGGCTGAGCTAGTGATGCTCTAGAATGATGTAATCAGGCATTCTAGATCTTTCCTTCCTGAGCCTTTCCTCTCCAGGATTGTTACCTGGTGGTCCCAAAATGGTAGCTGCATCTCTTGACATCAGCATCATGTCCACATTGAAGGAAGGATAACAGGAAAGGGCAAAAGGCAGAGTTGCATGCCAGCTGAGTCTGTCCCTCTTTATCAGAAAAGAAAAATCCCTCCTGGAAAGCCCCACTTAGCAGACTTCCATGTAGATCTCATTGACCATAATTGAGGTCATATGGCCACTCACTGACCAGTCACAGGCTGAGGAAACTGACCTTGTTTTCTCAAGGGAAATAAGATTGACTTAGCCCAGGCCTTCCCAACCTTGGTACTATTGGCTACTATTGAGCTGCTACTTAAACAAATTGAGGCTCTGTTAGCAGGAAAGAGAGGGATGGGGAATAAGAATTGAATAGTCAGTGGATATTTTTGGCCATAGAATGTTAGAAAACTGATCAACAATAGATGATGAGCGTTGCTTTCAAAAGTCTTATCCTCTTTAGTTTCTGCCCACTTTGAGTCACTCTCCAGTGCCTTCAAACAACTACTTTTTAATGTTTTGTCCAGGTTTATAACTTTGATGTCAGGAGTGTTAATCTGGTATAAGTGCTTCATCATTATCAGAAGTTAGAAGTCTCAATGTTTTTATATTTATTATGTTTGTGTTGACTAATATTTGAATTCATTGAGTCAGTTATCCAAACAAACAATTTGCATAATAAAGTATTTGTTTGGGCCCACATACTCTAATCCTGGGAACTCTGAATGAAGAAATTAGTTTTAGTTCTACCTCAGATGGGTAAATGACATGTCGTCTAGTAAATGAGTCTACAAGACATGTCATTTACCCTGGGGAACAAAACTTCATGGGAAATAAGACCTTCCTCTATAAGCCTCACCAGGCTTCCTGCAGAAACTCCTTTGGCACACTCACAGCCTGGATCACACTGCTCTCTTGGGCTGGCTTCAGTAGCCAGGTCAGCTCTTCTAGAGCATCCTTGATGCTTTGCTGTGTTCCATCCAGACTTGCTCTCCTCCCTTATGACCTGGAGAGGGTCTATGCTTGTGTATACAGTGAGCTAACAGGGCTGATAATCCAACCAAAAAAACATAGAGTGGACGAATGGAAAAAAAAAACAAGATCCAACTATATACCATCTACAAAAAACACACTAGATTTAAGGATACACATAGGCTGAAAGTGAAGTGATAAAAAAGGATATTCCATGCAAATGGTAACCCAAAGAGGGCAGGGGTGGCTATACTTATATCAGACAAAATAGAGTTAAGTCAAAAACTGTCACAAGAGACAAAGAGGGTCATTATAGAATGATAAAAGGGTCAATTTACCAAGAAGACATAATAATTATAAATACACGTGGACTCAACATCAGAGCACCTAAACCTACAAAGCAAACATGGACAGGTCTGAAGAGAGAAATAGACAGCAATACAATAATAGGAGGAGACTCCGATAACACCCCGCTTTCAATAATGGATTGATCATCCAGACAGAAAGTCAATAAGGAACCAGCAGACTTGAACAACACTATAGACCAAATGGACTTATCAGACATATACAGGACATTCCACCCAGAAGCAGCAAGAATACACATTCTTCTCAAGTGCACGTGGAATGTTCTCCCAGACAGATCACGTGTTAGGCCACAAAACTAGTCTTAATAAATTTAGGAAGATTGAAATCATTCCACATATCTTTTCTAATTATTCAAGGGAATTATTCAAGGGAATAAAACTAGAAATCAATAACAAAAGGAAAACAAGAAAACTCACAGATACATGGAAATTAAACAACCATTGAGTCAGAGAGAAGTCAAAAGGGAAATTAGAAAATATCTGAAAACAAACAAAACTAGAAACAGAGTTGATATTTTTCCTCCCCAGCCCTTAAGAAAGGGCTCCTTCTGAAGAAGGTTTAATGGCGCCCCGGCTTCCCTGTAGCTCCCATTTGGACGCACTCCTTTTGGGCATGTGCTTGGCCCCCTCCACCTGCTGCTCCTAACAGGTATTCAACAGGACACCAGCACTGAGCAGGGTGAATTGACTTAATGAAAGCAGAGTTGAGAAAAAACAGAACTCAAAGTTCTGCTTTAAAAATGGGAATAAGATTATAAAAATTAATAAGCCTAACACCTCTCTAAGCAGTAGATTCCAAAGGAGGTTGCTAATCCTAACACTCTCCACCTCCCAGCGGTCCTGGCCGCAGGAGTAAGAACATGCCCTCAAGGGATTCAATTAGGGACCTTTCCAAAGAATTTTTAAATTAAAACTAATTTGAAATTAGAACAAAGAGGAGTCCCTTCCTCTCCGACAATGACACTGGGAAGATGAGGACCTTGGGGCTGACAGCCATGTTGCTTCTATCTTCATGGAGAAAACCAGTGTAGGATACTGAGGCCGGCATGGAGAGAGAAGGAGAGTTGAGACATGGAAAAAGAGAGTCCAGCCACCTCCAAGCACCAAACCGGAATATCCACCACCCCAAACCAGAACATCCCTATCCCTCTATGGTAGGAGGAGACAATAAGTTCCTCCCCTCTTCGCCTCAGTGATTTGGATTTGAGTTCCATCACCTGCAAACACCAAGGTTCCAGCTCGTACACTCTACCACTCATTTGGCATTTTATTATACACTCATTACTGTTGTTATCAAATGTTTTTATGTAAGTGTCTCACTTCCACCACAAGAAAATAACTTTCTTGACTGTGGTAGTTTTGCCAGCATATCTACCCCAGGGCTGAGCACATGGCAAGTGCTTTAAATATATTCATTAATGGTCGTTAAGAAGTAGCTGCATAGCATTAGGAACAGGAGCAAGAGAAGACACACAGAAATTCTCGTTAAAGTAACTCCTCTTTGTTCTGAACTTGCACCCAGTTGACCAGTCCACATGAGAATGAGCTATATGATCTGGGAATTTGCCCACATTATGCAATTTATTTGGAATATTGAAAATTGCTTTCCTTCTATATATTGACTTGGCCTTCCCAGTTAGCTTCTCACTCCTGCTAAGATTTTCAGTAAAGTTCATCTTTCTCTGGGTGATGGTGTTCTCCCTCCCTCTCTCCTCACACCAGGACAAAATATATCATAATAACATTTATTAAGGTTGAGTCTACTGCTTTGATGAGCTGAAAGGCACTTCCTGAAAGGCACGTGAAATGGCCCTCCAAGCTGGGTGCTTTGTCAGAGGGGATAGGCGCCTTCACCGGAGCAGTCATGTTGTTTGATAAGGGTATATCAAACCCCACCCCATCACCGGGTGGAGGCTACTGCCTCCTGAGTCCCCACTCCACCAGGCTGCCCACGTGTGTTCGACAGACAGATTGGCCGCTGGTCTGGTGGGCAGATGCAAAGATGGAGACTTGCACCGAGCTGACCAGCATGTGACCCAGCTACACTATCTGGGAAGTTTCACACCTTACGCACTTTGCTTGAAATCCTGGCAATTTCTTTCCTTCTACATATTGACATAAATGTTGTTTGGCTTCCCTTTGCTGTTTACAAAAAAAAGCAAACACCCAGATATCTGTAAATACAGTATTTATGTTTTACCATGTAATCTCAAAATTAGTTAGACCATTGAGAGAGAATTTAATTTGGCTGCTGAGTAGAAACCAAGGGTGTAGTTCTTTGAAGGGACGAAACCAGTGGGCTGAGGCCTTAAATGTGAATGTCTGCGCAGATAGAAATGCCAAAGATGCCCAGGAGCCCAGCCTTTGCACAGGATCCAGCACCGACATTATCTGAAAAGGGGAAACATTTCAAAAGAAGGAGCATTAAGAAATATATTATTAGAATGCAACAAACCAACGCCTTTTTGTAAACGTCTTGACTAAGCGTTGTACGTATAATTTTGTGTTACCCAAGATTTTAGCTATACTTCTATTGCAATAATATATCAGCTTAAATAAGACTGACAACTCCTGGAAGTGCTGTCCGGCTCAATCCGGTTGATACTATGACATCCTGTGTTGATGGCATGCCTATGTGCCTTTACCTATAAGTACTAATGACCTTACTAAAAGGAAAACATCTTAAAGATGTTTTTTTCCAGGCAGTAGAAATGTAATAAATGCTAATTCTTTTCTCCTTTGTCTACCTTCCACCACTCTGGGGAATTTCTTTTGTTGCATTTGCCATCTGTGCCCAGCCTCTCTTTCCCTCTGGCCACTCTGCAATATTTAGAAACGTTGTGTAAAAATACCAGTAATGACAACAGTGACATATGTCACCTGGCTGAATCAGAGCTTTGATTCCCTGTCTGTCGGTGCACTTTGCCTGATCTTTCTTGGACTAATTCTGCCCTAGATTCTGAGAATTTTTTTTTAAGTTTTTTAAGGAATAATTGACAAACAGATTTGTATGTATTGAAAGCGACAATGTGATGATTTGATATCCATACACACTGTAGAATGATTACCAAGATCAAGATAACACATCCATCATCTCACATGGTTAACATAAGTAACTCTGTCTTTTTATGTATGGTGAGAATGCTTAAGATCTACTCTCAGCAGCTTTCAAGTATGTAACACCGTATTAACTACAGTCCCCAGGCAGTCCAGTAGATCCTCAGAACTTATTCTCATAACTGAAAATGTGTGCCCTCGGACCTACATCACCCATCGCCTCCTCCCCCCAGCCGCTGGCAACCATCATTCTGTTCTCTGAGAATATTTCTTACTGACTTCTTTCTTACTGTCTCCAAAAGCTGCCATTCTAAGGGCCCAGAAGCCTCTTTCCTACTCTGACTTCTTATATGTGAAACAATAGGAACCCAACAATTTTTCTTGGCACCCAGGAATCTTTTCTTACTCCATCCTTTGTGTCAACTCATCGACTTCTCCACCAGATTGTATGTTCCTTGGAGACAGAGTTTTATTCATTTCTGTGTCTCCCTAACATTTAGCACAATTTCCACACATGGTAGGTATTTAACTCCCAAAGTAAATTTAATTGAGCCAGGTTTCACATTTATTTGTATTTCACACAACACCTAGCAGAGTGCCCGGAACATAGGAGCTTTCAGGAAACATCTGGTAAAGGACTGATTTCTTGGTACTCACTCAGTATCTCTCCAGCCACTTCCCCCTTATACAAGGGCACGTCTTTGCAGAGCTGCTTAATGGGTGACCCGAACAGGAACCAGTCCATGTGAGTGATCAGAGACTGCAGAGGGTTGTACTTGACCCAGATGTATTTGTTGGAGAATATGTTGTTCAGAGCCTAGACCAGTGTAATAGAGTGGGACAGGGTAAAAGAAGTGGACATAATCTCGTGTACCTTATTCAAAATTGTGACTGTTTTTCTCTTTCAGATTATTAAGCAGAAGGCAGTCAGAGATCTCAAGACATCATCTCTTTCTGACCACTCGGTCTGCAGAGAGGCCTCATTATAACCAATGTCATTTTGCTGCTGGTGGCAATGAGATGCAGAGAGGGTGAATCCCATGCCAAAGGTGGCACAGATGGGAAGTCACAGAGGGAGAAGTAAACCCCAGATCCCTAGTCCGAAGCATGGTTTGTTGTTCTCACTATACGGTATTGCTTCTTTGCACCTTTGTGTCATTGAGTATTCTAACTTCTGCCATCTTTCTGCCAATCACTACTTCTTGGAGCCCTGCTCTGAGAAGAGAAGCTATTCAATCCTTTCTACAAAGACACCGGAATTTATTATAAGTTCTTACATTGGGGGCTGTATGGTGGAAATCAAGTTAACAGACGTACTACTGCCCTCAGAAACCATAGAAGTGAAACACTTTAATATGTTGAGAGTCCCGTCTCCACGGTGAGGTATAATATTACGATCTGCTCCCTCACCCTCTTTGTGTCTACACAGACAGCAGTATTCCCTGACTCAAGAACAAGGAATATTTCAGGGTACTCCAGAATTACCTTCGTCTCATAGATGGACTGTTTGAGCTGGTCCAGAGAAGGGGTGGTTTGACGGTTCATCTTCAGGATGTAGCAGGCTCTTCGGGAGAGCAACCTGGATGCAATGTAGCCCTGGGACAGCAAGAGCACAGTCACTGCCCCTTCTCTGTTCCCTGAGTCCTGAACTTGGTGAGAATGACGCCTGAGCCTTGGAGGAAAGCCTTGAGCAATCTTGTGAGTGCATGTGACTGCTTTTCAATCTGCAATCAATTCTATCCATTCGACTTCTTTTACACAGTATTTTTGCTTTTTCACTTGCCATTTCTACTTCTTTGAAATCATGTAAATCCATGATTTGAACCCCATTTTTCATGTTAGGGAACCAGGGTCTGCAGTTTGCAATTTGACAGATTGAGAAGAAATAGCTCTCCACCTCTTTCTATTGTTTTTGCTCTGCCTTTTCCTCAATTTGGAGTAAACACAATATTCTTTAGAAACTTGCTTTCCAATATGTTAGTTACTAGCCACATGTGGCTATTTAAATCTAAATTCAAATTAAATAAAATTTAACATGTACTTCCTCTGTCACACATTTCAAATGCTCAGGAGCCACAAGAGGCTTCCCTAGTAGAAGTATGCACATATGGAACATTTCCACCAGTGCAGAAAGTTCTATGGGACAGTGCTGCTTTAGAAACTCTCCGAAACTTGTCCACACACACCCTCACTCCCCACACACGTTTTACCTATCCTCCCCTCCTTTACCATCTTCTCTCCATCCTTTCTCCACCTCAAACCCAAGTTGGCTGGACAGGGATGGGTTGGAGGAAATCAAGATTGGAAGAGCAGTGGAGGGTGAGGACTTTGGAGCCAGAAGGAGCCTAAGGCCCTCTTATCCTCATCCAGGGTAGAACTTTCTTCACAAAGTTTCAAATAATTGTACAGCCTATAAGACTGTATCTAATAGAAACCCATCTAGTTCCTATTTTTCAATTCTCACAAACTGCCAGTTCCTAAGATTCAAAAATAGACCTAGGCCAAGTCTGATGATAGTGAAAGAGGCTTAAACCAATCCTCACCACTCTATTTGTGTGTGTGTGTGTGTGTGTGTGTGTGTGTGTGAGAGAGAGAGAGTAAGATTGGCCTTGAGCTAACATCCGTTGTCAATCTTCCTCTTTTTGCTTGAGGAAGATTGTCACTGAGCTAACATCTGTGCCAATCTTCCTCTATTTCATATGTGGGATGCCACCACAGCATGGCTTGATGTGAACCCTGGGCTGCTGAAGCAGAGCACACGAACTTAACCACTATGCCACCAGGCCAGCCCCAGCACTCTATTTCTTTTAAAGACACTTTTGGAATTTCCCTGATATCTGCTTAAAAGCAATTTCACTACAACTTCCTTTTAAACTGTGTTTTTCAAAGACTATGTACTTTCAAATGTGTCATGGAACTCCCAACACCAATGAGGAGGAGGCTTGTGAGGAGGTTTCCACAAGAATATGAGAAGAAAAGCATGCTCAGATGTCCAGCAAGATGGTCTGCAACCTACTTATATCTACAGTGCGTAGCTCTGGACCAAGGTGAAAGCTGGTGGATAATTAGTGTCAGTGGAATGAGTAGAAAACAAACAAATGAATAAATGGATAAAGAACAGAATAAGTTTTCTGAGCAGCTTTCTGAGACTTATTATTAATAACAGTAACTAAAACTTGGAAATAGTTTGGTGTTTTTAGTTAACATGCTTTCCTTCTTACAGAGGAAGTGTGACTGATTGCATATCCTACATACATAGTTAAATGTGTATAGTTCTGGATTTCTGCTCTTTCATGATTGTTTCATGATTGTTCTTTGCACAATTTTTTGTACTAGAAGCCCTAATTCATTCATTTATCCATTCGATGAATAGTTTTTGAGAGGCTGGGTGCCAGGCATTGCTGTAGGTTTTGATCACTCTCCTGGCACTTTCTTAGCCTGTAGTGAGACAATAGCATTGCACTTCCAATTTCCACCTGAAAAGGTCAAGCAAATGTATACGTTTCCTGTCACATTTTTTCTTAGAAATAGTTTTGTTTGTTTTTTAATCAATAGCTTGATTATTCAAAGGGAAAAACAGAATTAAGGAAATTCCGACAGAGTTGGAATTCAAATGTGTACTAAATGGCTGTCCCTCTACCCTTCAGAAACCCCGCCCTGAAGAATAGAAAAATTCCCTTGTTGCTTACATGTTTATAGTCAAAAATTGTGGTAGAGGAGCACGATCCTGCGTGGATGTTGATGGTGGCGACTTCTTTTTCACTGTCAATTGTCACTGTCTCCTGAACACTGCCACTGTTGTTGACTTGGCTGATGATGTTATAAACCTAGATTGATGACAAAGACATAATAGTTTTTCCATAAATCATATGCATTTGAAAACAACCCTCCCAGCAAAATAAAGTGTTCTACCTGCTAATAAGAGATTGAAGCCTGAAACCTTTCCACTGGGATCCCAGACCCAAAGCTCATGCTAAAATAAGAAAGCAAACCTCTTCCTCCTAGTTTATTATATTATGTATGGGAGGAGCAATGACATCACAGGAGAAGTGAGACCGAGCAATGGGTTACATTTTTAAGGTACACCAGTTGGAAAAGAATAACCAACCTCATTTTTGCATGATTGGTTATTTCTGAGATTCTATACCAAACAGGTTATATGGACTTTCTACTGTCCTTCATATTATCTTGTATCTTCCTTTTCCTCTCTCAACATCTGCAAGATATAAGGTACATAATAAATCAACTCACCTCATATCCATGAGATTGTGTCCCAAAGATGGCCAGCACCACCGGAAGTAACACCTGAAAAACAGACCACTCACTGCCATTCCCTATAGGGTAGTCATTGAGAGTAGAGACATGAAGGGACACTGCACAGGACAAGCGCAAATATCTCAGAAAAGGTACTCCTAGAGACACTGGTGGGTGGTCATGGATGGGCAACAGTCCATTTCCAAAGTATAAAAGTATACACATTCACTCATTCGACAGGCATTTGTTGAGTTCATGCTATTTGCAAGACACAGCGTTCCACCTTTGCGGCCCAATTCCTGACCCTTTCCACCATCATAACCTTCTAAGTAGCATGTGTTCTTATGCCAAAAAAACTTGGGGCAGGTGAGCAGTGAGGAAGGACTCATTTTACTACGGGAATACTCTGGGGTGATTCACACTGGCTTTGGATTACAGGGGTCAAACTGTGCTCTCTGGTAAAAGAAAAGAAAAAGTTATTTGAGTCTGAGAGGGTAAAACAGATTTAAAGTGGATTCATGGGCAATAGATACCATGGCTTTCTAAGGGAAACCACAAAAATAGGATGCCTGGGGGCATGATTAACTTTCGAGGCTGGCATCAAGGAAAATCTGCATACTCTCCCTACTGATACCATCAGACAAGTGTTGGGCCAGCAGGCCTTGAGACTGACATTGAGGCAGTTCTCACATTTTGCTGTCATTATGTAAGCGTCTGATCCAACACACTGATCCTGGTTTTGTGCTCTGTCTTCTCAACATCCCAGTGTTCTGCTCTATCACTGAAAACCGCTGATGGAGGGCGTCTGCGGGAAGGGCAGGTGTTTTCAAGAACTGTCAGTGGGACTTTTCTACTTCCCATTCCGTCTTGCCCGTAACATTTCTCTTCTGGTAACTGGGGGTGTAATGTCTAACAAAGACCTGCACACAGATATCCAACCCGCCTATATATTGTATTTAATGGGTTTAAAACAGAGATTTTAACAAGTGGTGGAGGACTGACAACCTTAACAGTATGATGAGAGAGAACTCAGGAAGCGTCCTCTGCCCCCAAATAACATCCACTCAACACCATGATTACTACACCAGGGTTAGGTTTTTGTGCTTCAGGGTTGGGTCTCCTCTTGGAAAACAAAGAGACTCCAGGGGGAGGGAACTCTTAAAGCTCAGTCTTTCACACCTCATGGAGAAGTTGTTATCAACTTGCTTTCTCTCTCAGCAGCTGAATGAGGATAAGGGATAGACACTGGGCAGAGGAGTTCCATTCTGTTTCAGAACATAGTCCACTGTCCATGGAGCACTGCACTTTGGAACTATGGGAGGCCTGAGATGAGGACCAGGCTCAGCTGGAGGAGTAGAGGTAGCCACGGCAGGGATGCTTTGCCTTAAGGGAGAATTTAGACAAGCTGGGTGGCCATTGAAGACCCTCAGACTGCTTAAATTTTGCAATAATTTCTCCTGTAGTGGGGCTTAAGATGGGTAAATTTTAAGCCTAAATCCCACAGTTACTGGCTTGGGAACATCAAATTCCTCTGTGTCTCAGACTCCCCACCTGTAGAATGGGGTAATACCACTCAGCCCATAGAGTTGTTGAAGCGAATAGATGCAACTATTCATGTGAAATGTTTTTTATAGGGCTTAGTATGCCCTTGGGAAACGACAGCTGCTATGATGATGGTGATGATGATGATGATGATGACACTTAAATTACCACTTCTCTTTTAGATAGTAAATGCAATTATCCTGAAATACATACATTTCCTCCAAAGCTCATAATAAAGAATTATTAGTAAAAATCTTCCAAATTAAAATTCTTTAGATATTTCCAAGATCTTTTCTTTGTAGTTTTATCACAAATATCCCCAAAATAGACAATGAACAAATAAATATCCAACTTAATATGCAACACTATTCCTGCCAAAGACATCATTAATCAATCACAGAAGCTTAGAAGCATGCACAGTATTTGTCTAAGACCCCTGAAATCTGAGGCATATTGGACACGAACATTCTCTGCAAGCAGCCAACACAAAAGTACAAAGAAGCATAAATAAATACTCACAAAGATTTTCATTTTGCCTAAAGGGATGAAGGTGCTGGAGCAAATGAGGCTGTCTGATGCAGTTTCTACCCTTTATATTAAGGTGTGGAAATCTCTTTCCAGAATGATCACTATGGAGAAGGCCATGTTCATATCTCTGACACACCCCAGCAAACTCCTTTATCGGGTGAGACCCAACCACACAACCTGATATCAATGAAGTTCATTAGTCAGTAATGAAAATTCACCACTTGGTCACTCTGTAAATATTCCCTACTTATCTGTTCTATGTTGCACTTGAGATTTCAATTTCCACCCTTTAAAAATATTGAGAGATGCTTGTGCTACACAAACATGTTATAGACATGAAAGGACATATTCCCAGTATCTCGCCCAGATGGTAAAGTCCTCCCTTAAGACCTGAGTTGGGTGCCCAGTCAGTGTCTTTTCACCCCTGCCTGACTTGTTGAATTCTTCCACCCAAGGAATGGACATGAGACTAGAGTCAAGGACAGTGGCTGGGGGACCTGCTTTGAGAACAAACAGCCTGATGGCTTTATTTCTCCTCCTTTTTAGAGTTGGTGCCAATTTCTAGAGATTCATCAGGCACAAGACTCAGAGAGCACTCTGCCTAACTACCAGGGTTAACCAAATTTTTACACTAAGCCTTGCCCAAAACTCTGTGAAAACTAAAAGTTATATACCTCTAGTTATCTTGGGGAGCACTGAAAAATTCTCAGGTTAAAAAAAAAATAGAATAAAGTTTAATCCGCGTAATTTTTATAATGCTACAATTAGAAATGGCTGGCTAATGTTAGGGTGGGATCATGAACTCAGAAGGTGGGGAAATACAAAAACAAACAGTACCTGTAAATTGCAAGATTGTTAAATTTTGAGAATCACTACAGTGAGCAAAGAAATAATACACATGATGTCCTTGCTCTGCAGCTGGAATGACTTCCTAACTAGCAGCTTTTAAAAAAAAAATGGGGCTTTTAAACAGCACACATTTGGGCAATTTAAGGGTTACCTGGAATGCCTCTGCCCTGGCTAGTGAGCTGGAGTGGATATAAAATGTGCCACTTTGTTAAGTCTTTCTGAGAAAGCAGCAGTGAGAAGGACTACAGTTTTGTGGGATATCTGCGAATTTTCTCCCATATCTGCCTCCAAAGAACCCAAGAAGCAAGCCAGCTCCCACCCTTATAGACATGAGGGCAGGCAGAGATGTTACATCCTACCTTCTACTGTGTCTCCCACATGTCTCCAGGAGTTCTGAGGCTATAGGTCTAACAATGATAATAGTTAGCATTTATGGAATACTTAACGTGTTCTAGCACTTTCTAAGTACTTTGCATATATTGATTCATTTGGTTCTCATAACAATTCTGTAGGTTACCTTCTATCAATGTCCCATTTTACAGATAGGAAAACTGAGGTGCAGGGAAGTTGAGCAACTCCTTAGTGTCATACAGTTTCTAAGGGTAGGAGTTGGGATTTGAGCCCAATCTGACTCCACAGCCCGCACTCTTAACTACCAGTATTACATGGCCTCTCTGATTAGTTGCTGGGTAAGTGTAACTTTTTGTCTTGTTGACAAGGGGGCACTGGTAAGGAGGGATTTGCTTCCAGAATGTTTCTTGATCAAAAGATAGACTTGGAAATAGACCTGCCTACAACTCAAGGGTGAAAACTTCCAAATACGGCCAATGAGAGACTGTGTTTGTAAAAGCTGTTGTAAACGAAATTCATGGCTAAGCCGCCCAGCTCCCATAAGAAGGCAAAATCGGTGTGGAAAGGTGTCATGCTGGACACTCCAATGCAGTGGGTCTGAGAATGGGCACACGCATGTGGACTTTTAACTTCCATGAGTGGTTTTGATTGAAAGAGTTGTTTCAAGTCCTGCCCAAACCCCTCATGAGGAAAAACAGACTCACACAGATTAAGAAACTAGGCCAAGTTCAGGGATATAGTTACTGGCAAAGATAAGACTATCCCTCAGGCCTTCCGATGCTGGATGCCATGTTCTTTAGTTGGTAGAGCATTGAAACTTTCTTCCACAGCTGCGCTTTGTCTGTTTCTATATGATGCTTACTGTGAGTGTTTTGCTTTATGCGGTTCACAGCAACGCTCTTTGGAATATTCGAGTTCATCACGGAACATCGTCCTGGAACGCTGTGTCTTTCATTTCTATGTAGTACGTCCCACTTGGCCTCTATTCATGTTTTTTGTCTTTCGTTTTCTTTCTTTTGTTACTATTTGGATGGTATACTTCTGTGGTCCTTTTGTTTTCAATTTTTCTATGTGGTATTGTTTTAGTTTTTTTATTTCAGCTTTATTGAGGTGTAACTGACAAATAGGATAAGCTATTTAAAGTGTACATCATGGTGATGTGATATATGTACACGTTATGAAAGGACTCCCCCATCTAGTTAATTAACATATCTATCACCTCACATATTTATCTTTTTTCTTTTTTTTTTTTGGTGAGAACATTTAAGTTCTATTCTCGCAGCAATTTTCTATTATACAATACAGTGTTATCAACTGTGGTCACCATATTTTACACCAGATCTTCAGTCCTTACTCATCTTTTAGCTGAAAGTTTGTACCCTTTTACCAACCTCTCCCTGTTTCCCCACCCTGTAGCCTCTGGCAACCACTTTTCTACCCTCTATTTCTATGAGTTTGACTGTTTTTTTAGATTCCACATATAAATGAGATCATACAGTATTTCTCTTTCTCTGTCTGGCTTATTTCACTCAGCGTAATGCCCTCAAGGTCCATCTATGTTATTGCAAATGGCAAGATTTCCTTCCTTCTCATGGCTGAGTAATATTCCAGTGTATGTACATACCACATGTTTTTTACCATCTGTTGACAGACTCCTAGGCTGTTTCTATATCTTGACTGTGTGGCATTTTGCTTCATTTTATTTATTGTCCAATCTGAAACACTCTCTTTTGATAGGTGAGCATTACCTGTTTTCTTTATTACTATTACTAATATATTTTAGATTTATTTCTACTTTCTTATTTTATCATTTATTTATCACTGTCTTTCTTTGCGTTTCTTCCTATTTTTGTCTGCCTTCTTTGTATTGACAAAGATTTTATATTCTCCTTTTTTCCCTTCTATTTCTGGAAGATTTGGATTTTTTTATTATTTAGTTCTAACTTTGAAATTTTAGCGTCATACTTAATCATTCATATTTCCTACAAATCCAAAAGGTATCCTGTATTTTGACCTTCTCAACAGAGACAAGGAACTTGGTACCCTTTAGCCAATTATTGAGTATCTTTTCTGTTCCCATATTGTTATATTTGTGTAAAGTTTCACTTTCACCTTTAAAATATAGCACAAAAATTGTTAGGTTTCCCATCAATAGATAATTAAATTTAGTTAAATATTTTATCTATTTCTATGCTAATTCTTAATTTTCTGTCTCCAAAATTTTCTTTTCTTTTTGTTTAAGTATGTTTTTAATAGTTCTTTTATCAGGAGCCTACACATGTTAAATTTTGAGGGTCTATGTTTGAAATGTCTCTATTTTCTCTTCACTTTTGAATAGTAGTTAGAAGTTGACAGTTGTTTTCCTTCTAGCACTGTAAAGGTGCTACTCCATTGCCTTCTCGCATCCACTGCTACTCATGTGAAACCTGATATCAATGTAATTACAGTATTTCTAACTTGTTCTTTTTCATGGTAATATGCTGTTTTATTTCTGCCTATTTTGTCTCATAATTTTTTGTCCTTCTTTATATATGCAATACCTTCATTTATACCTTTGAGTATCTTAGACATTCTTATTTAATGTCTTTTTCTTGCTATTCTATTGCTCAAGCCAAATAGTAAATCCATTTCCAACTATTTATTTTGTTAGTTGCCATTTTTAACATGAGTCTAAACCCAGTTTAACTCTTGCCTTTTTTATTATGAGACCTAAATGCTCTATTTTTGCAATATTTCTCTCTTTCTCTCTCTCCTCATTCCTTTCTCTTTCTCTCTCTTGTGTGCACATGTGCCTGCACACACACGTGAACACACAATTTACTTCTGCAGCTCTTTTTTAAAATTTTCCAGGCATTTACATCTGGATATACTATAAAATATCAAGCTCAATAAGTCTAAAATAAAACTTGTTGTGTTCTTTCCCCCAAAGCAGCTCTTTTTCTGGACAATGTTATTTCTGCTGACAGTTTCCCCGGGTCTTCAGATTCACTCTGAAGTCATACCTGATTGTTCTGCCATTTTTCCTCTGTAACGCTTCTCCCATTTGTGTCTTTCTTTCCAATCCATCAGCCAAATTCCATTTCTTGTCCTCGCCACCACCTACTGTCCTTGTCACAACTTTTATTAGTCAGAATAATTGACTCTAGCTGCTGTAACAAGCAATACCTAAATTTCAGTGATTTCACAAAATAAACTTTTATTTCTTACCCACATAAAGTCCAGTACAGAGGATCTCGGGGGGTGGCTCTCCTCCAAGTGATGACTTATTACCTCTTCTGCTCCCTCCTCTGCCAGGTTCCACTTGAATTTATTGCAGTCAGCCTATAAATTCATTATCATGTCACTTTTTGCCATATCCAAGAAAGGGCTCAAAAACTGCTACTAGGAAAAATAATTCAACTCTAATTGGCCCTGAGATGAAGGCATAGTTATTTGAGCAAGCTAATGTAGATACTACCATAAGAAAAATTAATTCCAAATTAATTTTTAAAATACATGTAAATAGTGTATGTGATGTAAAAGAAGAAAAAAAACTAGGATAAAATACAGGTAAACTTTGATCTGATTTTGGCAATGCAAAAGATTTTCTGAGCCTGGAAGTATTAGAATAAATCACAAGAGAAAAGATATATAAGCCTAACTGCATAAAATGTAAAAGATAATTAATTGTTTAGTTTTTAAAAAGCAGTAAAATTTAAAGGCAAATTTAAAACTCAGGAAAAATAATTTTAACATGTATGAGAGACAAAGGGTAATATTGCCTCTTTTTTTTAGAAGTGAAAAGCATTCTTTATTTTTATTATTAATAAACAGTCAAGTGTTCATTAAAAATCTCCAAAGATAATATTTTCAACTTACAAAAAGTTTTTAAAAATGAGTAGGAAAACGATGAACACATGAAATGTTTTTTAATAGGCAAAGGACCTGATTACAGGAAGAAGGAACAATGACAAGAGCTGGCAAAGAATTGAAGCCCCAGAAACAGTCTACCTGGATTTGAATTCCTTCTCTAATTTCTCACTGTGTGCGTCAAAATCCTCATGTGGAAAGAAAGGATAACAAAGTGTCCCCTCAAAGCATCCTTGTGAACACTGATGAGCTCATTTACATAAAATACAATAGTCACTGACACAGAGTAAGCTATCAATAAAATTCACCTAATATTGTTATCACTATTTATTACAAATAAAACCTATTCAAACTTGTAAATTATTAGAAATTACAAATCCAAACAGTATTATTAAATTAAATTTAAATGGAACTAAGATATCTGGAAAATACCTAGTTATTTGAAAATAGAAAAGAAAAATACTACTAAATAAGCTATAGGTTAAAAAGGAAGTCACAAGGAAATTAGAAAACATTTTGAATTGAATGGAAATGAAAATACAACATAGCAAAATTTGTAGGATGCAGCTTAAGCAGTGCTTAGAGAAAAATTTATAACATTAAATACTCATATTAGAAAAAAGAAAGATCTCAAATAAATAATCTAAGCGCCTACCTTAAGAAACCTGAAAAAAAAATCAAGTTAAATCCAAAGCAAACACAAAGCAACAAATAATAAACATAAGAGCAGAGATCAATGAAACTGAAAATTAAAAAATAAGGAAAAATCATGAAAAACATCATGCTTGATGAACTAGCTAATGCAGTAAGACAGAAAAAGAAAGAAATAAATAAAGAAGGAAGGAAGGAAGGACAGAGACAGAGAGAGAGGAAAGAAAGAAAGAAAGAAAGAAAGGAAGAAAGAAAGAAAGAAAAAGAGAAAGAGAGAGAGAGAAAGAAAGAAAGAAAGAAAGAAAAAGAAAGGAAGAAAAAAGAAAGAAACAAAAAGTGTATTGATTGATTGGGAAGGAAGAAATAAAACTGATTTTATGTAGAAAATCTGAAAGAATCAACAAAAAAATTCCTGGAACTAATAAGCAATTATAGCAAGGCTGTAGGCTACAAAGTTAGTATACAAAAGTCAATTGCTTTCCTATATACTACCAATAGGCAAGTGGAGTTTGAAATTTAAAACACAATATCGTTTATATTAGCACCAAAAAACAATAAAATACTTAGGTATGAATCTAACAAAAAAATGTACAAAATCTACACGAGGAAAACTACAAAACTCTGGTGAAAGAAACCAAAGAACAAATAAATGGAGTGATATTTCATGTTCATTGATAGGAAGACTCAAGATTGTTAAGATGTCAGTTCTTCCTTACTTGATCTATAAATTGAATGCAATACTAATGAAAATCCCAGCAAGTCATTTTGTGGATATTGATGAACTGATTCTAAAATTCACATGGAGAGGCAAAAGACCCAGAATACCCAACACAGCACTAAGGACAAAAATGAAGTTGAAGGACTGACGCTACTCGACTTTGAGACTTATTATAAGCCTTAGCAATCAAGACAGTGGAGTACCAGGAAAAGAATAGATCAACGGAACAGAATAGAAAGGGCCAGAAATAGACCCACACAAATATAGTTAACTGAGTTTGACAAAGAAGCAAAGACAATACAATGAAGAAAAGATAGTCTTTTCAACAAAAGGTGCTGTAACAATTGACGTTCACATGCAAAAAAAAGGAAAGAATCTAGACACAAACTTTACACCCTTCACAAAAACTAACTCAAAATGGATCACGGACCTAAATGTAAAACACAAAACCCTAGAAGATGACATAGGAGAAAATCTGGATAACCTTGGGTTTATTGATGATTTTTTAGATATGACACCAAAGGCATGATCCATAAACAAAAGAATTGGTAAGCTGGACTTCTTTAACATTAAACGTGTCTGCTTTGCAAAGATACTATCAACAGAGTGAAAAGACAAGCCACAGACTGGGATAAAATATTTGCAAAAGACGTATCTGATAAAGGACTCTTGTCCAAAGTATACAAAGAACTCTTAAAACTCAACAATAAAAAAACAAACAATCCAGTTAAAAAATGGGCCAAAGACCTTAACAGAAACCTCATCAAAGAAGATATACAGATGGCAAATAAGCATATGAAAAACCATTCCACTCATCTGTCATCAAGGAAATGCAAACTAAAACAACAAGGAAATACCACCGTGCATCTATTAGAATGGCCAAAATCCAGAACATTAACGTCACCAAATGCTGGGAAGGACGTGGAGCAACAGGGACTCTCATTCTTTCCTAGTGGGAATGCAAAATGGTACAGCCACTTTGGAAGACAGCTGGCAGTTTCTTACAAAACTAAACATACTATTAACACAGAATCCAGCAATCATGCTCTTGGTACTTACCAAAGGAGTTGAAAACTTATGTTTATACAAAAACATGCACACAGACGTTTATAGCAGCTTTATTTGTAATTGCTAAAACTTGGAAGCAACCAAGATGTCCTTCCATAAGTGAATGTATAAATAAACTGTGGTACATCTAGAAAATAGAATATTATTCAGAGCTAAAAATAGATGAACTATCAAGCTATGAAAAGACTTGAGGAAACTTAAATGCATATTATTAAGTAAAAGAAGACAAACTGAAAAGGCTACATGCTATGATTCCAACTATATGACATTCTGGAAAAGGCAAAACTATGGAGAGAGTAGAAAGATCAGTGGTGTCCAGGAGTTGAGCAGAAAAAGGGATAAATAAGTGGAGCACAGAATATTTTTAGGGCAGTGAAACTACTCTGTATGATTACTATAATGGGGGATACATGTCTTTATACATTTGTCCCATCTCTTAGAATGTACAACACCAAGAGTGAATCCTAACGTAAAATATGGACTTTGGGTGATAATGGTGTGTCGCATAGGCTCATCAGTTGTAATAGATTTACTGCTCTAGCATTGATATTGATCATACAGGAGGTTATACATGTGTGGGGACAGGGGCTATATAGGAAATCTCTGTACCTTCTGCTTAATTTTGCTGTTAACCTAAAACTGCTCTTAAAAAAACGCAATGGTCTATAAAGAAAATTGTTAAAGAAAAGCAGAGAAGACAAAAAAGAGGGAAACAAAAAAGAAAGACTAAAGCAGTGCAATGAATACAAAATAGGTATAAACCTATCTATCTTGATTGACTAGTAGTTAAAAATGGTAGTTATTAGTCCAACTCTATGAACAACTACTTAAATGTGGTTGATTTAAATACACCAAGTAAAAGACAAAGATTGTTTGAATGTATCAAAAAAAAAAAAAAAAGACACAACTATATGTTATATACAAGAAACCAACTTTAAATATAAAGACACAGATAGGTTAAAAGTAAAGGAGTGAAGAAAGACATACCATGTAACACTAATTTTTTTAAAAAGCTAGACTACTTATATTAATTTCTGACAAAGTCAACTTCAGAACAAGGAAAATTATCAGGGATAAAGAATGGCATCACATCATCATAAAGGGTTCAACTCTTCAGGAAGATATAATGGTCTTTAACATGTATGCACCTAACAACAGAGCATCGAAATATATAAGGCAAAACTGATAGAACCACAGTGAGAAATAGAGAAACCCACTATTCTAGCTGGAGACTTCAATACCACTCTTTCAGTAATTGATAGACCAGGCAGGCATAAAATCAGTAAGGATATACTTGAACTGAATAGTACCACCAATCAATTGGATCCAACTGACACACAGACTATTTCATTTGGCAGCAGCAGAATGCACATTCTTCTCAAGCTCATATGGAACATTCACCAAGATAGAACAGGTTCTGGGCCATAACACACACTTTAACAATTTAAAAGAATAGAAAAGATACAATGTATGTTCTCTGACCACAGTGGAATTAAATTAGAAGTCAATAACAGAAAGGTAACTGGACAATCTCAAAATAGTTGCAGATGAAATAACACACTTCTACATAATACGTGGATCAAAAAAGTCTCAAAAGAAATTAAAAGGAAATATGCTGGAAAATTCACAGTGATTATTTGCATAGTAGAATGATACGTGTCAATTATTTTCTTTGATAATTTTCCATGTTTTCTGCAATTTCCTGAGTTACTTTTATGATCAGAAAAAAAAACCTTTTAGCTTATTTTTAAAAAGAAATGTTTAAAGGTAGAATTTACAGGCCATGGTGACCACTTGTGGAAGAGAGGAGGAGGGGGTGAGGAATCAGAGCTGAAGATAGCTGAGATATTGACTAGTTGGTAAAAATGCCATTAAACTAAATAGAAGTTGTAGGAAAATAGTATGTTTGGGGACTAATGAAAATGATTTGATTTGGAGTCTATTTGATTTTAAAACAAGATTGTTAAATACGTCTAATAAATGCAATTGTAAACTAATGTCTGAACCTTGGCAGGGTTTGATTTGTTTTTCCATTGTGTAGAGTGGCTCAAGTGTTTAGAATGGAGGAGGTCTTCCAGGAAGAGTGAGAAGGGCGATGAAAGAGGAGCATCAAGGACAGAATCCAGCTCCAACATGGAAGAGACAGATGGAAGAAGAAAGGCAAGGAATTATTTGGGTGGTAGAAGGAGCAATTGAAGTAAAAATGGGAGAAAAGGATGTCATAGAAGTTCAAGGAGGAGAGAATTTCAAAAAAGGAGAGACTGTCAGGGTCAAAAAGTACGAAGAAGTCAAGTCATATGAGTACTGGAAACATACACCATATCCAAAATTTCAGAGTTCTACTCCTTGCCTTGCTCCCTTTGAGTCCCAGCACTACCAGTTATCCTTTAGGCCTGAAGACAAGTTGCAGTGGGTTCAGCTGTGACTGGGAAGTGTGGAAGTGGAATCAGAAAATCCACTTGATTCTTTTAAGAGATGTAGGGGGAGGGGAGATACAAGCTCTCTGTATGAGGAAAGTAGAGTTAAGAGAAGGTTTTCATGCTTGTTTTTGGTTTGTTTTTTTAGTACTGGGAAGAATGACCCATAAAAACTGAAAAGAAGTAGTAAACCAGCAGGAAAATATTGAAGTTTGAGGAAAAGGACAGCTATCTGATGGAGGAAAGTGAGCGTCAGAGGCGGAGATATTGGGTCTTGGAAACTAGGAGTGAATTCTTCCAAGATGAGAGGGAATGAAGAATGGGTGAAGACAGAGATTGGGAGATAGAGGGATGACTGTGCAAGAAGCTGACACTTTCTATCTTCTTGGTATAATAGGCAGATAGGTTAAAAGAGGACTTGGATAGACTGGCAAACATTTTGAACAGTAGCTGAAAGGAAGAGGGGAGAAGCTCACTACAGACAGGAAAGTTGAGTTCCACTAACACTATTACAGGTCCAAGGAGGATTATTTTTGAGTTTAAATTCTTTTCTTTTTTACGTCCCATTCAAGAAGAGAAAGGAAATTGTTCGGCCTCTTCCAGATTTGAGGAAAGTGGCCATAATTAGTAGAATCTATTTTGTACTGAATTTCAGCTGCGATCATCCTTGATTGAGCCCTAATCATGTGGTAGGAACTATGCTAGACACAAGGAATGTGAGTTCTGTCTCCAGAGACTCATAGCCTAATGGATATACAAGTCCATCACACATCATCCGTGTACACATTCGATCTATTTTAAAGTAAGTCATGAAATTCCAAGCAATAAATGGTATCTACATTTCTAAAGTATGTATACTTGTTTAGATACCTCTTTGTATATGTGCCTTATATTCCTTTATAAAAAGATCAAATCAAATTTAAAGGTGTGTTAATTACAAAAAAAAATCGACATACTACTTATATAATTAAACATTTAAGAGAAAGGACAAGAAAGGCAAAAAGATGTACAGTATAGTATAGTGGTTAATTTCATGGTCCCTGGAACCAGATGACCTATGCCCAGGTTGTAACTTGTTGCTTATATAACCTCTCTGTGCTTCAGTTTCCTCCTCGGTAAAATGGGAGTATCAATAGTATCTACCTCAAAGGTGGCTGGAAAGACGAAATAAAGTGATATATGTAAAAAAAAAAAAAAAAATCAAGTGATTGCTTTTTTTGGAGAAACACTCATGGCCACCAACTAAAATATTAATTTACTTGGAGGAGCTCAAGGGCATTGGAACACACAGGTGTGGGAAAGAGCAAAGAGCCTCCAGACATGCAGGGCAATGTTGGGCTGGTAGGACCACGTCAGGGAAAAAGGGGAATTTCAAGTGGGTATTGGCGAAGATTAAATCCATATAATATTTCAAGCTCAGTGTGTAACAAATTGTAGGTTCTCGATAAGTGAAATAATTCTCACTCAATTTTTCTCTACCTAATTGTGATTAAACTAGATATTTTTAACCATAAAGATGAATCTGAGAGTAAGAACATCATAAGGTGGTCCCCTCAGAGCCACTGAACCCCTAGTTCACACCACCTGGCTCTGCTGCTCCCCTAGGATGGAACGGTCTGACCCTTCATCCCTACGTGTCTGTGTCCAGGCTGTCCCACTGGGCTCAACCAAAGGCCCATTTTCTGCCTGAAGCCTCTGTAAATGCTCCAGCTTAAAGAGCTCACACTCCTCTGAATGTTTTGTTTCTATTGCTTGTTTGGAGAAGCTACAAGGCATAAAGCGAAAGAGTACAGGCTTCAGGATTAGATGAAGACATTATTCCATTCTTACCTGCCATGTGACCTTAGACAAGTTGCAAAGCCTCTCAGAACCTCATCTTCTTACTTTATTTTGGTATATCCATATTACGTGTGTGTCTTGTCTTCCATCACAGCCAAAACGTAATTTGTGAAGGCTAGTACAAAATGAAAATATAGGACCCCCTTGTTCAAAAAGCAGGAAAAAAACCTTTTTTCTTTGTTCCATAGTTTCTCTCTTTCCTCAATCCTTGATAGTGTTTTTGATTTGTTATTTAATATTACACTCCCTTGGGCATGGAGATACTTGCCAGGTAAGTACAAATCCTCAAAGGCAACCAGGGCCCCACCCTGTGACTCAGCATGAAGGTGTACATGTCAGACATTGACTCTTCCTGCAGGTGCACCCAGGCCCCACCAGTGGAGGTGGAGGGATGAGTGCTGGAGAGTCCATCAAGGGAAGTGAGGAGAGGCAGGCGGTGGGACCACACATGGGCCAAGGCTTCAAGCCCCCAGCACCTACTCTATTGTCTCATTAGACTTCACTTACAAAACACAAACTCAAAAACAAAACTATTAAGAATTTCAAGATGGCAACTGCAAAGCATTAAACTCAAGTATGAGACTTGAGGGTGAGCCTGACCTGACTAAAACTGGTCACATGTTCATAAAGTCAACCCTGCCTCTCACAGATTTCAGGATCTTGAGTATGAGCACTGGTTGTTTTATATCTTTGAATCTTCTGTAGCACTTGTGCTTAACTGGGGCATTGCATTAGCCCCAGAACATGGTAAATTGCTGTTAATTGATTATTTTTCAATATGAGAAAATGAGTAAAAGATTGTACGCCTGGTGACCCATTCCTGAGCAGCAAAAGGAAAAACTTTCTTTGTCTGGATAAGGGGAGTTAGTTCTTTATTTAAACCCAATGGAACCTCTGAAGAAACACTCCAATGGATGTTTTATTAAGCATTTCCAGGAATTGGAGGTGGGGGGGTGTGGGTAGGAAGAGTACATAATTGAATAAATATGGGAGCTCAAAATTCTCCAAGGCACCTCTGAGGATCCAAGATCTTCATCTGAGGATGTGTTCTTCCAGAAGTGAAAAGATTACACATGTGCGTATATTTTCTATCTGGGATGTAGAAAAGGAAACCCGTTGAGATCAGTAACTCTGTAGAAAATGCAATGATTCATGAAATCATGTTTCATTGTTCAGGGGCCTTGGGGCAAGTCCTTTACTTCGGCGTCTTTTGCCAAGGAAGTCATGGAGACAGCTCAGTGTCCATTGGATTCACAAGACCTGGGCTCCAGGTGTGGCTTACACAGCTGCAGCGCTGTGACCCACATCGCTTGGGATCTGATTTTCATCTTCCAATGTGCAGTTCTGTCCTTTCCTGGCCTGATTGCTGTGGTTGAAGGAACACACCTTCAGCATTAGTGCTTTTACACCATTTTCCCCAAATTGCTTCCATATGAACCCTGCAAAAGGCGTAAGCATTATTATTTCTGACTTAGCTATGAGGTAACTATAAAGCGACGTGTTACTATCACTTTGTGACTTCTATTCCTCATATGGGCATATTTTCTCCAACTCCTTTTCAGAATGGAAGTACTTAACCATGATATACTTAACCATTAAGTACTTCTTCATGATGATGAAAAATACAGTTACTAATCGATATTCTCTTTATCTCTACTTTCACATATTTTATACAAATGATGGCATCACTCAGGAGACCTTTAGCAAGACTTTTCCAAACTCTGTTTACAACACTAATTCTCAAGGTTAACAACCAATCTGAGCATAATATATCATTGGTTGCCTCTGAGGGGATTCAGAAGGTTTGGCAAATGCAATTGGACAGACATACCAGCAGCAACAGAAAGGCAGAGTTATATATATTTTGGAAGGCAGTGGTCCCAGAGGAAACAACAAAAAGCAAGGGCTTTGTGATGCTTCCTCCACTTTGCCGTAATTTGAAAAGAATTTCTTTCCTATACAAAAACAACTATGTAATAAGCATGGATTTTCCAGAATTAGAAGCTTTCCAGCAATAATTATTAAACTGTTATTTTATATGTCCCTGTTGCTATTTTTCAGATGTGTCATTCCTGGCCACAAGCACATATGGAAGATTTAATATGAGTGCATCACTGCCATAAGGCCTGGGGCCTCAGGAACCATAGCTAGAGTCTCAGCTGCAGGCCGGTCAAGCAAGACCATGGGAGGGGCCAGAAGCTTCCCTCCAGGGTGATGAAGTGTGTTCAGACCTCACAATGAACCATCTGACGCTAGACTGTCACAAAGAATATCCAAGTGGTGCATAGGATGCTCAGAAAAACAACAATAAAGGCAAAGAGACTGAGACAGAATCTCTGCATGAAGAGGCTTCCACACTCACGCAAATAAATTACAGTGTGAGGTCAAACAGGCTAAAGGCCAGTTGAGTCCTAAATATCAGAAAATGGGGCAATAATTAAAGGGAAGATGAGATTACTAAAGGCTTCACAGGTGTTAATGACTGGAGGTCAGCCCATTAACACGTCTATACAGGAGAGAGAATCTTGAATGAGGATATTTGATGATGAAAACATGCCCTGTAAGTAAACATTCCAATCAGAGTAAAAGAAGGAAAATGAAAGTTTGATTTCTGTGGAAAAGCTGGAGCGAAAGCCCTTGCAGATCGAATGTACGAGCACATAGGATGTGGATTGCATCCCCTCATCCCCTCCCTTTGCTCCACACAGAGGGAGTTCCCACCAGGCTCCACACGACAGGGTGTGGGGTGAAGCGAGGCCTTGTGTGCACTCTGAGATAAAATGCTGACAGGGCTTGGATCTTGGCATGGCCCAGCACCAAGCTCCGTGTGCAGGGCAGGCCCTGTTTACTTATGGGCTAGTCTGCCCCACACCAATCCCAGGGCACTGGGGCCACACCATCTCCTGGGGCTTCCTTGGTGTGTCACCATAGCCAAGGTAGGGCAGCACCTCTCCAGCTGGCTCCAAATATCAGAAATGATAAATATAATGCATTTTTTATCCTCTGGCTTGAACATATCCTTTACGCAATTCTAATTTTTTTTTTAGATTTTTTTTTTTTTTTTTCCTTTTTCTCCCCAAAGCGCCCCGGTACATAGTTGTATATTCTTCGTTGTGGGTCCTTCTAGTTGTAGCATGTGGGATGCTGCCTCAGCGTGGTCTGATGAGCAGTGCCATGTCCGCGCCCAGGATCCGAACCAACAAAACACTGGGCCCCCTGCAGCAGAGCGCGCGAACTTAACCACTCGGCCACGGGGCCAGCCCCACGCAATTCTAATTTTTAAATGGTCTTATCAAGCATCATATACGCGTCGGTATATTTTGTGGAGGTGACAAGAAAACATTGACATGTTCTGTCTTTCTCCATGGGAGGACAAGAAACATATAAAACCTAGCTCTCAGGCTGGGAGGGAGAGGAGATTTACTCAGGCTTCCTTAGGAATTTTGGCCTTGGGTGAGACTAGGGTTGACCCCCACAAACACGTACACACACATTCATACATACCACACGAAGTACAGAGGAAGAGGTTCTTCTGATTTGGTGAGCCATGGAAATAACAATATCACATAGAAGAGGAATTTTTTCGAATCCAAGGTGCATCCTCAGAGGCAGCACGATTGTTGTTTTCCTAAGGAAGGTGACCCCCTGGGACATTAATAGGTGTTCGGAAAAATAAATCAACAAAAGACAAAAGAAAAACAACTGGGTTCTATGATAAATTACGTTTAGGAGAATCTGGATGAAGCAATGTGACATAGATTTCTCCCCTATAGATTTCTTAGCACATTTGATATGTGAAAGTGAATTGTCAATCTCTAAGAGGGGGATTATTGGACCCCAAACTCTACCTACCTACCTATCTATCTATCTATCTATCTACTTCTATATCTATTTATTTGTCATGGAGCATCTTCCAGACCAGCTTTTCACAGGCCCACTGGAAAAAATGGCAACCTCAAGTCCTTGGTGAGGGATGCCACGCAAAAAGCATGCTGAGCACTGCACCCATGTACCAAAGTGACCACCCTTTGTGAGTCTGAAGGCATCACGCTGTCCACTCTGACTTCGCAGTGATGTGGCAGTTCCTAGAGTGGGTGAAGACCTCTTCACACGTGTCTGCCCCCACTCCAGTCTTACTGATCTTTTGCAGCTAAAGAGTAAGCTTGAAAGAAATGAGTGCACACATTAAAAACATAAACAAAATCTTACCACAGCTCTACAAATCAATCCACATGACATTTTGAAAGGGATGTTGATAGTGAATCAAGCTTTATAACCGTGTAACCCATCCTGTGATTCTAATCCATGAATAAAAGGACAATCATGGACTCAGGAAGGTTTCTGAAGGGGAAATTTATAGATCGGTGATTAATGGGATACTGTTTTCTTCTTCAGCATTTTGATTTACTGGCCTTAGTTTGTAGGAGAGAGCGGGAAAAAAATTCAAACTTTAATTCACATCCAAGACGGTTATGAGCATTTTTACTTGTTTGCCCAAGTGAACAGTATCTACTCTCTGCCTCTGATGAAAACACTTTTTAAAATTATTTTAACATAATTTCTAAAGATTAAATTTTCTAGAAGCAAATAAAAGGACAGAAATTTCTTTTATAGCTCTGGGGAAAAAAAGTTCCCCCTGGGATACGGGGAAAACGTGATGGAGGCAGTGGTATTTGAGCTGAGCCTTGAAAAATGAAAAGCAGTTTACCAATTAGAGAAAGGGAAGAGGTTGGCACTCCAGTGGGGGAGAACAACATGTGCAAAGGCACTGAGGCATGAAACATCCTGAATGTTCCAGGAACGGTGGGAACTCTGGTGTAGCTGGAATGTAGGTATAGGGCACAGACACAGCTAGGGAGGCTTTGGAAACCTTATTCTAAAGGACCCCCTATAGCATTCCAACGAGCTTAAAGTTTATCTCGTAGGCTGCCACTGAAAGTTTCTAAGCATGACAGAGTCATGTTTATTATATATAGGTACTTTAGAAAGACAACCTTATGGAAAATGGAGAAAACGCACTGGAATATGAGTGACTGGTACCCAGAGCAATCAATTACACACCTGTTGTAAAAGTCCAGGTGAAAGAAGCTGTGGGCAAGGCCAGAGTGAGAGGCCATTCTGAGATGAAATGACAAGGCTTAGTAAATAACTGGATGTGGTGGTGAGAAGAAAGGGCTCAAGACAGCCCCCTGGTTTTCAAACCCGATGTAGAGTACCATGACTGAGAGAGCTCAGCATTGCAGAAAGGGTATAGGTTTGGTGGGAGCAGCTCATAGAACATGTTTAGCCTAACCAAAACCATTACAGTGGGCTCAGGGAAAGACATGATGAGGAAACCACTTCTCTCTTCTCATACTAGCTGCTATCTGTAAGGCCCAGTGTGTCCACAGTTTCTCATCTGTGGTCTTGTTTGATTTCAGGGATTATTCTTTATATATTGATATACTATATATATCAGTATATAAAATACTCACACCCACAGCTTCAATTGGACCAGAAGCTATCATAAATCATAGTGAGTTTATTGTGATATCTTCATCTTTAACAAATGATGAGTCAGATCAGCTCCATGTCAAAGTGCCTTGCTAACCAGGTAGATATTCCAAAAGGCTTCCTGGTATGCTGGATCTTGGTGCAGATATGGAAAATGGAGAAAGATAAGTCTTTGACCCCACCTGGTCACGCCTAGTTTGAGTAAAGCCGGTCAAGTACAAATACGAGAAGGCTTCTCGTCTGAGTCCATGCCTGCCTTCTCCTCTGCTCCATTGCTTTGGTGAAGCCAAGATGAAGTTCACAGTGAGTAGACTTTTCCATTTGAATTTATGAACTTATATTTGGAGACTGGATTCTGAGCTAAGGGGGGGTCTGCGTCTTATGACAATCTCACCACAACAGAAAAATTTGTTTAAAAAAATCTCTTTTCTTTTCATGGAATTGTGGCATTTATAAGCATCTCTATAGAAAAAGATAGTTATCCTGGGATTAGACAGCTGTCTGAGCAGGTTACACCATGCTATCTTTAATAAAATCACTTTCCAGATCTACTAATTCAGGGCTGGGCCAAGAGTAAGCAGTCCCTAAGCTCTAGAAAATGCTTCATCTTTCCCCACATTCTTGAATTCCTTTTTTGACCAAAAATCCTGAATATATTCAGTTAAGATAAAAAGTTTATTATGAAGACAAATGGTTGAGAGACTTGCTGTCACATTCTCTGCTGTGAACCGGATCTCCAATAAGAAAGTTTTACCTGGGACGCTGTCCATCGTTATTTATTCATGAAAACACCTGAAGCATGAAGCTAGGGCAGTATCTCACCTGCGGTTCCAGATAAAAGGCTGAGAGTGTAGCAGGTGGATGATAAAATTCTCCCAAAGTAAGTGGTGGTACCGTGTGTCTCTTATAACAGGATGCAAAGGGGTTCGAGTCAGACAAATATTTTTGTTTTTCAACGTACTAAACACTAAAGTATATTACAGCAGATTCTGCTTCATAATGGAATTGCAAGTATAAAATAATTATCTAAAAGTAAGTTCTAATAACAGCAAAGTTAAAAAAAAAAAAAAAAGGGGGACTCCAGAAGTGGGTCAGATCTGGTTTGTCTCCTAGTTCTGCCATGAACGAGAGATATGACCTTGGTCAAGGTATTTAACCTCTGCAGCTCAATTTCCTTATCTATGAAAGGATTGCATTGTATGAGTAGTTCTCTAAAATTTCTTCCACCTTTGACTGTTAAGGAGGCTCATTTTTACCACCTTCTTGAGTTACCAGGAGAAAATTAAACAAATTAAAAAATTACCTTGAATCATCAGTGTGGTTCTCAAACCGTCTTGTCCCAGGCAAAGGAAATGAGAATAGGCACTCAGAATCGGGCACCCTGTGTAAAGCTCTGTGTTCTGATAACCAATATCATGCACCCAATGACAAATGAGTAAACCATCCCAAGACAATTATTGACTTCCCTTCTGCTATCCACACTTCACAGCCATACACTACATCCTTGGTCTCTTATCATCAGCATCAAACTTATTTACTAATCCATTGCTTTAAAAAGTTCTTTTAAGTAAAAAGAGTCTTTCTGCTATTAGGAGGTCTAGGAAGAAAGGAAAGCATCTCAGATGGAATAGGAAAATTAATTTAAATCATTTTAAGATGTGATTCTCAGGACTCATAACCATTTTCATATCACACATGTTGTTCATTTTCAAATTTGTTTTTCAGTATACTGACATTTCATCAGTTTTTTCATAAGACCTACATTAAAAAATTCTAATACTATATATCACAGTAACATAACTACCGTAAGAAATTAACCTACAAGTCTACATTATCATTAAAATTTTCTGTGGTTAAAAAAATACATTAAAGCTTTCTATGGTTAAGAAATACAAGGTCAAAGAAGAAAAAACAGACCACTCAACTGAGTGGTAAAATTAGTAAATATTTTTCATATGAGTGGATAGAAAAAGAAAGAAGAGGACATTGTTTTGCCACGTGTTATAGGCCAATGTTATTTGTGATTTCAGATTGTCTTCGCTGGACTTCTTGGTGTCTTCCTGACTCCTGCCTTTGCTAACTATGTAAGTCTCACTTTTTAAAAGTGTATTACCAAAATACATTTGCAAAGAAATGTGGTATTAAATCATTGTCAATTTCTTATAAATTTCAGAATATCAACATCAACGATGACGGCAACAGTAATGGAAGTGGGCAGCAGTCAGTGAGTGTCAACAATGAACATAACGTGGCCAATGTTGACAATGACAATGGATGGAACTCCTGGAATTCCATCTGGGATTACAACAGTGTAGGTAGTCAACATGCAATTTTCCTTCTTTACAAATATAATGTTTCTTTTTAACAACAACAACAAAAATGCCTGCTAACCATAAAAAAATAAAAAATAGAATAAATTCTAACTGCGCATAAGCATAGAATTATAAGTAAAAGTGCTCAGTTTCACTCCCTAGATATAACTGCTGTTAATGTTTTCCACCATCAGTTAAAATTCAAACCAATGAAAGAGGTAATGAGGATCCACTATGTTCAAGGGACTGTAGGATTATTAGACAGGTGTGATCATCCTTTTGCCTTGCTGCAGACGCCTTCGATCACAATGAAAGACCTACTCAATATTACTGTTGCCAAAATATAGCCTATCTCATTCTATCTTCAGTTTCCTTCTACAAAGACAGAAATTGACATTTCACCATAACACTAAAGGACCAAAGGAGATGTCAATGACAATACCAACTCTTTATTCTTCACTTTTATTGTCTGACCAATTAGAAAACTAATTCCTGTCTTACCTGCCTTGAAACATTGTAAAAATCAAGAGATTAAAATGTGATAGCAATTCAAAGTTTATTTCAGCAAAACAGACATATGTAGAGTGACTCTTACCGTGCTATAACCTGAAGATAAAGCAACGAGTTAGACAGTCTCTGCCCTCAAAGGCTTTGTAGTCTATCCTTACAAATGTTAGCAACAGATATGATTGCAAATCAGGGCCAGATCCAGTGCTCTTATTCCAGTTCATCATGATCTTGGAGTCCATTTCCCTGTGCTGCTGAAATTGATTTCTGATGAGAAAAGCTCTTTGGAGAACGTGCTCCTCAGCATCTACCTTCTTCTTTAACAGAACTTTGCTGCAACTAGAATCTTTCACAAGAAGGCATGCGTTGTGCACAGAATAAACAAAGATGTCGTGCCCTCTCTTCAAGCCCTTGAGGCACTGGTCAAGGAAAAGAAGGTAAAAATAAAAATCTTTTTATTTTCGCTTGAGGAAGGTCTTATGATCTCCAGTAAAGAATGAGACAGTCACAATTGTTCCCTCTTTAACCATAGTATGTTGTAGTGTGCAGCACAAAAAGAGAAGAGGAAATGGTGATTTACCAAG
Organism: Equus asinus; assembly: GCF_041296235.1. Classification (NCBI taxonomy): domain Eukaryota; kingdom Metazoa; phylum Chordata; class Mammalia; order Perissodactyla; family Equidae; genus Equus; species Equus asinus. Next base: position 44,533,234 of record NC_091795.1, on the reverse strand, counting down.
GAGAGGCAGCTGCCATCACACTTAAATGCTATGACTGACACCTGCCTCTACAGAGGCTGAACAGAACGCCTAATAATCTTTACTGTTAGAGGAGCGAAGCTCTGCTCATCTAATGGGAGCCCTCAGCTCTTCTTCAAGGACATTTTTTGGCAAGAGTTAGGTTAGGGTTGTTAGATTTAGCAAATAAAAATAGAGGATACCCAGTTAAGTTTGAATTTCAGATAAATGATGAATTTGTTTGAGCATAAGTATGGCCTATGCAATATTTGGGACATACTTACAATAAGAAATGATTTGTTGTTTATCTGAAGTCAAATTTAACTGAGTGTCCCGTATTTTATCTGGCAACCCTAGTTGGAGTAGGTGAAGAGAGGAGATCCATGGTTCTTTAAAATGTTTACCTGAGTTCATATTCTTATAACCAATAAATGGGTACCTTTCGTTGACAAGGTAGAGAAAATAAATAAACTGCATTCTCGGAAGCTGATTGTCATACAGCTCAATCCAAGAAATACATGATAACCAAATGAGGTCCAAGCTTCAGAATAAACAGCCTCACACTTCTGCTTTCCTGAGAAGTTGAGGTTTCAAATCAGCTAAAACCTTTAAGACCTTAGAAATTCTGAGATATACAGGGTTAGAATTGGCTCTTCATTTTGATTATGGAAAAATTGTAGCCAAGCAATACCCCTATTGGCCTTGTACCTAACCCTCAATTCAACAAACCACTAGGCTTGCATTCATTGTCTCTCTTTCTTTCCACCTATCTTCTCCACACTCAGCTTCAGGGTAAAGGACCAGGGGGACCACCTCCCAAGAGCCTGATATACTCAATCAACCCCCACAAAGTCAGTGACCTCGACCAGTTTGGACAATCCATCTCTGGCATGTGCAGAGGGGTTCCAACGTACATGGCGGAGGAGATGGAAGGTGAGTAGCCAACATACTGTTCACTCCAAGTTAGTGTTGGTGAAATTGTCAGACTGTTCTCAAGCCTGTCCACAGAGGACACCAATTCCTCAAGAGATGGTCATCAAGGCTAACACTTATTTAGTGCTTGCTTTGTGCCAGGCACTATTCACGTGCTTTTTGTGTGTTAAATCATTTGCTCCTGATGGCAAACTTATGTGATAGAGTCTATTGTTATTCTCAACTTTCTGGATGAGGAAACTGAGGCACAGAAAGAGGTCACAGAACCCCTACCTGGGTCAATCCCAAGCATTTTGGCTCTGGATTCTGTGCTCTTAACCATTCTGAAATACTGCATTCAAGAGTGGACATGGGGTAAATGCCAACATATTAAAAGAAAGGCATGAATGGCTAAATGAAAAGAGATTGCCAATGGAATATCTTGATTTTTATAGCTCAATCACTTAATTTCTGAGCGATCAAAGAATTACTTACATGAAAACAAAGTATCCACCTAGGAACCTAACGTAACAGCAGCTTTCCCGATCTCTGAATCAACTGATTTAATCTTGATAGATAGATAAATAGATAGACAGGTAGATCTCGAAACTAGCGCATAGCTAGTTTGGAAACTGTGTAACACTTAAAAAAAAACAAAAAACAGTTCTTGAAAAGACATGATATTGGTTTCTTCTTTTCTTTTTACCAGGGCCAAGCCTGTTTTTTGACTTAGAAGTGTGCTTCAATGCTAATATATTCTCGATTCTGAAGATTTCCTTCTGTGGAGAAATAGCGTAGAACTAAAAAAAAAAAAAAGTCGCTGTGGGTTCAGTCAGCAGAATATTTCATGCAGAAAAATATGGGTTCTAATGGTTTTTATCATGTCACTCTGACATGTTTTCTCCTGGTTATGTCTGATTCCTTTAACTTTCAATAAACCGCTTAGCACTGAATTCAGTTGATAGTAAAGTTCTTTATGATTTCTATTTGGAATGCACAGGCTCAAAAGTGCAAACTGGTGGTGGCAAGGTGTCAAAGTTCATTAGACCCAACTGTTAGCTTATATTCGGGACCTGTCCCTTATAAAGAACCCTTTCAGGTGCTTTGGATACTACTAACCACAGCTCTGGGAATGGTTCCAAGATCATCCGACAGCTCTGAAGACTCCTCTATAGTTGGTGTGCACGGTAACATTTCAGAACAGCAAGGGCAGAAATCCACTCAAAATAGCTTAAGCCAGAAAGAGGGGTTTATTGCAAGGATGTGGGAGTATCTAAAATAATCTTAGGGCAAGAAAAGCTGCTGGGCATCAAAGAGGCTGAAACCAGGAACTATACTGATGTCAAGGCCCAAGTCTTCTCCTCTCTGCCTATAGCCACATATTAGCTCTTCTCTTCTCCTCTCTAAATTCTCCTTCCCTCTTCTTTCCACCTTGCAGATGGCTTTTTCTGTACTCATTACAGAAATGGCTGAATTCAAACATTAGCTTCATCTCTCATATTTACATGTCTTTCTAGTTCAAGAGGTAATGTCTAATACTTTTGAATCCAAATTCCAATTTTCTTTGACCCCACTTGGTTAAGGAGTCCACAACCCTCACTTACTGATGGCCAGGGGAGCAAAGTCACATGGTACACATGCAGCACTGAGGTCTCCCCTGAAGGAGAAAGATCTTAGAGAAAACAGAGACTCTAAGCTGTGTGTCTTAGAATGTGAAACTACAGTTCATTTTTCAAAATTGTCTTTGAAAACCTGGATGCTGTAAGAGTATCTAATCCATTCACATGTCTTCAGAGGGGATATCCCTAAATAATCCTAACAAACAAAACTAAAGACACTGATTTCCACCATTTGGAAAAATGCTAATATTTGCCAGTCCTTATTGGAAGGAAATATAATAACTTTCTTTAACCTAGGCAATTCTCATTGCTGTTCGCATGAAGTGTACTATCAGGCTAGTAGAATTCCAAAATATCCTGAAGCTATGAGATATGGAAACCTGTCAAAGACACTTCAAAGATCAAGGTCTTAGATACTGCCCTACTGTGAGAGAAAATGAAAGAAAACTGTGACTCACAAGCTGTATACAATGTCATGTAGCTGACTTTGGGGAACTGGTGCATCCCCTGTTTCTTAGAACAATTGTCTAGTCACTATTTCAGGATAAAAAATTAATTCACTAGGACGATAAAAAAATTTTAGTTTATTTACACTGATCAAAATATGTGAGTGAAAAACTGCAAGACTTGCAAGGAGAATTTAACAATCACACTGTCCTACTTAAAGATTTTAACACATAATTTTCAATAACTTATAGATGAAGCTGTTAAGGATATTAAATTTTTTAATGCAATCAAAAATTATTTTAATGAACACATATAGAACACTACAGAATACATATTCTTCTCAAGCATGTATGGGAAATTTACAAATATTGATCACATGCTGAGGCATAAATCAGATCTCAAAAAAATTCAAACGATTGGCATCATAAAGAACACATTTTTCTGACTTCAACTTAATTAAGATGGAATAAATATTCCCCTCCAAATAAAATAAGATAGTTCCATTTGTTTTGAAATTAGGCATCATACTTCTAAATTACACATGAGCAAAGAAAAACTCATGATGAAAAGTAGAATGTATTTAGAACTGTGCAATAATGAAAGCACCACCTACCAAAACCTTGTGAGCAGCAGCTATAGCAATGTGTAGAGAAAAATGTAGAATCTTAAATATTCATTTTATAAAAGAAAAAAGGCTAAAAATTGAGTCAAGCATTCAAGGTTAAGAATGAAGGAAAAACGGGGCCAGCCCGGTGGCTCAGCAGTTAAGTCTGCACATTCCACCTCAGCGGCCCAAGGTTCACCGGTTCGGATCCCAAATGCAGACATGGCACCGCTTGGCAAGCCATGCTGTGGTAGGCGTCCCACATACAAAGTAGAGGAAGATGGGCACAATGTTAGCTGAGGGCCAGTCTTCCTCAGCAAAAAGAGGAGGATTGGTGGCAGATGTTAGCTCAGGGCTAATCTTCCAAAAAGACAAGAAGGAAAAGCATAAAATATCCAAAATAGGTAGAAAGAAAGAAATAGTATTGACAACATCAGAAGCTAATCACGTAAAAAACACTTATATAATAGTCAGGCTCAACAAAGTCAAAAATTGATTCTTTGGAAACCAATAACCATAATGTTTACAAACTTTGGGTAAAATTGACCAGAAATAAAAACAGATAAATCATAAGCAATGTTAGGAATAAAAAAGGATATTAAGCTACAGATGCCACAGATATTAAGACATTAATAAAATGATATTGTGAACTTTACATCAATAAATTTGACAGCTTAGGTAAACTGAATTTCTAAAAAACTAACTTACCAAAGCTCACTCAAGAAGAAATATAAAGCCTGAATAATTCTATAACCAGTAAAGGAATTAGCTCAGAAGTTTAAAAACTTCACACAAGAAAATTCCAAGCCAAGATCCTTTTTATACTGAGATTTAACAAACATTGAAAATGCAGATTATTCTAATCTTGTAAAACTATTTAAGTGTGTGGAAGGGAAAGAAGTACTTTCCAACTCATTTCATGAGACTATTATTAACTTGATTCCAAAACCTGTCAGAGATTTTATGAGAAAGGAAAAGTACAGGGTAAACTCTGTCATGAAAACAGATGCAGCGGCGGGCCCCATGGTCAAGTCGTTAGGTTCACACGCTCCACTTCAGCGGCCCAGGGTTTCACCGGTTCAGATCCTGGGCGCGGACATGGCACCGCTGATCAAGCCATGCTGAGGCAGCGTCCCACATGCCACAACTAGAAGGAGCCACAACAAAAATGTACAACTATGTACCTGGGGGCTTTGGGGAGAAGAAGAAAAAAAAAGAAGAAGATTGGCAACAGACGTTAGGGCAGGTGTCAATTTTTAAAAAAAATAGATGCAAAATATCTTAACAAACTGATAGCCAATCAATTAAGGAAAGCGTAGGAAAGATGATACAGCATGACTATATTGGATTTTTCCTAGTAATGCCAGTTGGTTTGATATTAGGAAATCACGACCATAATCTGACTTAGATGACTAAGATCATCTAAAAAAACCTACTATAAGCATCATGTAAAACAATGAAAACATTCCTGTTAAGACAAGAAACAAGACAAGATGCCAGCTGTCACAAATTCTAGAAACGCTGTACTGAAACTTAGTAAAACAAGAAAAAGAAATATTAAATATAGAGATAGGGAGAAAGAAAGAAAGAAAAAACTATCGTTATGCCCAGATGACGCGATTTTCGGTGTAAAAGACACACACATCTATAGATAAGTTATGGGAGTCAGAGCATTTAGAAAGATTCTTGCACATAAAATAACTATTAAACATGAGTTGCATTTCTATATATCGGCAGCAAACATATAAAAACTTTAATTTTATAAATAGCATTTATAATAGCAGCAAAAGACATGACATACCTAGGAAAAATCACTTAATTTATTTAACAATATTTCTTAAGCACCTGCTACATGCATAGCACTACTGCATACATTTGAAATCCATCAGCAAATAAAAATGCAAAGATCCTTGCCTCACGTAGCTAACATTTTAGTTAGAGGAGGAAGAAATAAATAATAAATATAATTAACAAACAAACACATAAACAAATAGTAGAATATTTGGCAGGACAGCGTTGCATACTATTACATAGTACATTAGAAGTGATAAATACTAAGGAAAAAATGCAGAGCAGGGTAAGAAGAATCAAGAATGCCAGGAAGGAAGAGGCAGTTTGCAATTTTAATAGGTATTAGGATGGGCGTCATTGAGAAGGTGACACTTGAACGATGAAATAGAGTAGTTAGCCAGGCAGATATTTCTGGGAGAAAAGCATTACGGGCAAAGGAAATAGCCAGCGCTAAGGCCTAAGGCAGAAGCATGCCTGGCATATTAAAAGTACAGCAAGGAGGTCAGTGTGGCTGAAGCAGAATGAGCAAAATGGAGAGTAGGAGGAGATGAAGGCAGAGAGGTAATGGGGAACCAGATCATGAAAAGCCTGGCAGGCCATGGCTAGAACTTCGGGTATTATTCTGAGTAAAGTAGGGAGACATTGAAGGAATTTGAGCCAAGATAGGATATGATCTCACTAAGTAGTAAACTAAACAAAAGATGTGCTAGACTTCTTTGGAAACGTTCTTGAGAGACGTTAAGATAAACTAAATGAATGCAGATAAACCATGGTCATGAATTAGAAGATTTCAATATTATAAGAATGTCAACTTTCCCTCAATCTATAGACTGAATGCAATTCAAAACAAATTCCCAACAAGTCAGGTGTGTGCACGTGTGTGTGTGTACATGACAAGCTAAATTTGGAATATATGTAGAAGATCAAGGGACAAGTTGGGAGACAATTCTCCATGGGTCCTTGATGTTTCTAGACATCTTGTGAATAGAAACACTGACTACCTTTTGTTCTCAACTATTTTTACAGGATGTTTGTATAGCAAAGAAAGAAGATAGAGATAGTACAAAGGAAGATAGAGATAGTGCCTCTCTTTAGAGCTAAAAGCAGGCATGATCACTCTCTATTGTAAAAGATTCAAGTTCCCTAAGCTCAGGATCCTCTCTGTAATGCAACCTCCTGTGTGCGCAAGCATCCATCTGGATCCATATGAATCACCCCTATGAGATTTGTGGGCAAAGGGCATTGACACAAACATGCTCATGCTCATACTACTTGCTGTGCTGTGGCTAATAAAGTCCTTTGTCTCTTACTGAGGAGTCTCATGTCTTCTGTCATCATCCATGAAGCTTTGATGGGCTAACTTTGTAGATTTCAAGTAGGGTAAAATCTTAAATCCTTCTCGAAAGGGTCAAGAATAACAAAGTTAGTGATGAAGAACAGCAAAACAAGTGAACTTGGCCTATCAAATTATTATAAAGACATAGTAATTCAGACAATGTGATATAAGTACTAGGATGTACATCAATGGGAAAAAACAGAAAGCCCACAGATAGATCCACACATCTAGAGATGACTGAAATAGGATGTAGGTTTCATCCCAGGTCTATGGGGAAGAGATGAGATTTTTAAATAAGTGGTCGTAAAGCAACTAGGTAGCCACATGGAATAAAAAGAAATGGAAAAATGAAACCAGACCCCTACTTCACATCATATCAAGAAAACAAATTCCAAGTATATTAAAAACCTAAATAGGAAAGGCAAAATAAAAAGCCCTGGAAGATAATATAAAACAATAACCTCATGACTACTGAAAGAGGAAAAGATTTGCTAAACTTTGCAGAAAATGCCCTAGCCATAAAGTAAAATATTGACAAGTTCCTCTACATTAAATATAAAAACGTCTGTTTACCCAAAGACACCAAAAATATAGTGAAAAGACAAGCCACAAATTAGTAGAGATCCATGCAACACATAAGCTGAATGAAGGATTAGCATAAAAATCATGTAAGAACTCCTACATATCAACAAGAAGACGATGAATAACTAACAGAAAAATGGACATGAATAGGTTTCAAGCAGAAGAGGAATCCTGAATCTAGATACGAAGAGATCTTAACTTCCTCCTTAGTAACATGGAAAATGCAAATTAAACCATAATTTGAGATCATTTCATACCCATCCGATTAGCAAATGCAAAAGTCTAACATCAGATGTTAGGGAGGATGTAGAGGAACAAGAATACGGCCAGGGCAAGCATGAATTGAAACAATCGCTTTAGAAAGCAATTCAATATTGTCTACTAAGCTGAAGACGTGAGGATCCTATGACCCAACAATTCCATTCTTAGGTATATATCCTAGAGAAATTCTCACACATGGGCATCCAGAAACATGTACAGGAATGTTCATAGCAGCAGTGTTTGGAACAGTAAAAAACTAGAAATCATCCAAATGTTTGCCAACAGTAGAACAGATAAACAAATCGTGATGTGTTTATTTACGAGAATAGTAAACATCACAAAAAAAATCCCAAATTAATCACAGCCGCCCACAACAACATGAACGACTCTGAAAAATCATGTTGAGCCGCAAAGCAAATAGCAGAAGAAAATATATTGCATTTACATGAAGATCAAAACCAGGAGAAACTAAACATCACATATATTTTAGAAATGCATGCATATGTGGTAAAACTATGACTAAAAGCAGAGGAATTATAACATGAAATTCAGTATAATTGTGTACCCCTGAGAGGGAGAGAAGAGTTCAGGGAGGAGAAAGTGGAAGAGTTCCAACGTAGTGGTAATGCTCTCCGTCCATCTCAAACTATTTTGAGTCGTGTGGAGTTCATGGGTGTATGTTGTATCATTATTCTTTATACTTTACACATGTTTTTAAATAATCTTTTGCACTTACTCAGTGTTTAATTACAATTTTAAAAAGTTAAAAGCACAGTAAATAAGATCATGTTAGGAAGGCAATAAGAAGGTAGACCCATGTGGACGGAAAGAGACTGCTCTTTCATTCCAACATAAGGCAGAGAGGCCTCTCATCTCTGGCTCAACTCTGAGGCTGGTGGCTCCAAATATTCAGCCTTTGACTCCTGTCCCCAGAAGAGTGTCGTAAGTGAAAATGAGTTCATTCAGCACCAGGATGCTGAGAGGTCTGCCGAGAGAAGCCTCTGTTCCTGGGCTGCCAAGCCCAGCTCTCCGCAAGGCTCTAAATCACTGCCTGGAAGCCTGCTGTGCAGTTTTCCTTTTGCAGTTTTGTTTGGCCTTGTGGGTAACCGAGTAACTCACACCAAACCGTGGCTCGCCTTAGCGCCCCGGCCCATCGGGTGAGGAGGACATGCAGGGAGCTCACAGGGCTAGCTTGTGGGGTCATCAGAAGTTTTAGTGACTTCATAACCCCAAAAGGCACCAGAGAGGAGCAGATAATATAAGCCCTTGCCCATTATTAGAATATCTTTCTTGTCTCCTCCCAATTGCACTTCTGACATAACTACATAATTTAAACCAAATTTCTAGTAATTGGATCCTTCCAGAACATTCACTAATAAGCTTTAAGCTAAAGTCCATTTTTCCAAGGTACTTTCATATCGATAGATACACATATGTATTAACTGAGTTTTATGCTTCCTAAAATACTCAAAACGTGGAAATAACCAATTAAGAATATCAGGAAGTACAATTAAATTCAAGCATCAGGGGAAGTATGCAAAACCTTACATTTAAATCACTCCTACTCAGATATTCAAATTAGGCTGGATCTGTTTTAACCATCCTCTTTCCTAGTATTATCTTTTTTCTTCTTTTTTTAAAGATTGACACCTGAGCTAACATCTGTTGCCAATCTTTTTTTTTTCTTCTTTTTCTCCCCAAAGCCCGCAAGTACATAGTTGTACATTCTAATTGTAGGTCCTTCTAGTTGTGGCCTAGTATTATCTTGAGTCATAAGATTCAAATCAGACAGAAGTCACAGCTCGGTTCCCTTAACTAAGAGTATCATCAATAGCACATTCCATCTGCAACTCTATGCTTATGTTATTCATTCATTTATTTGACAAGTATTATTGAGCCCTCCTATGTGATAGTCTTTTCTAGGCACTGGAGATAAAGCAGGGGGAAAAAAAGCAATTAAAGTACCTGTCTTCATGAAGTTTACATTCCAGTGGTGGAGAAAATCAATCAATAAATAAATACACAATAAGAATGATAACTGTTAAGGAGGGAGCAGAATGACACAAGGAAAGAAGGCAGCCCATCAGGGAAGGTTGAGGTGGTGGAAGGGTTGCTATTTGATATTAGACAGGCTGGCATATAATAAAGAATATTGCTGGCCTCTGTCCCAGGTTCCTGGGAGGTAGTCTCTAAAGGCTTGTAATTCCCCCAGTGATAGGAATGTCTTTGTTATCCATAGTGGTCCCCTCAGACCACACATGATAGTTCATGCTAATGAGATGACTCATGGTGGGCCCCTAGATAGTTTATGCAAAGGAGATGACTCAGGATGGGGGCTGGTCATGCCAGAAAGACCAACCATGTGATTAGAGGGTTGAGGCTTTGAGCCACATGGTATCAGCCTGACCTCAGGGGAGGTGAGGAGGCTGGAGATTGAGCCACATGACCAATGATTCAATCAATGATGCCTACATAATGAAGCCCCAATAAAAACTAGGAACACCAAAGCTCAGGTAAGCTTCCCTGGTTGGTGACATTCCACATCAATGTGTCAAAAGGGTGATGATCCTGACTCTGTGGAGAGAGAACAAAGGAAGTTCCAGTACTGGGACCCTCTCAGAGCTCACCCTATGCATCTCTCTTTGGTTGGTTCTGATTTGTATGCCATTGCTACAATAAATCCGTAAGTGTAAATATAGTGATTTCCTGAGCTCTGAGTCCTTTTAGTGAATTAGCAAACTTGAGATGGTAGTGAGAGTCCCTGACTTTGCAGCCACTGGTCAGAAGTGAGGGAGGCCTGGAGACTTCCAAGCCTGCAGTGAGTATCTGAAGCAGAGGCAGTCTTGTAGAGATAATAACGCCGACAGATTTGATCATGTATCTCCTTTACTACAATTTCTCATTTTTTTTTCCTTTCTTCCTTCCTTTCTTTTTGCCTAATCGTAGTGGCTAGAACATCAAGAGTATTGCAAAATAAGAAGGTAACAGCAGATATACTCAATTTATACCTTCTATTTTTCATCATTAAACAGCATGCCAATAATCAGTTTGTCAAAGATATCTTGAAAATTTATTTTGTCTAATTTGTCTAATATTTATTAGATTGCCTTAAAAAAGAAAGAAGTGAAGATAATCTTTAAAATATTTATATTTGGAATGAACTATTTTAAATGAAGTAGGAGGTTAAAACCTTGGTCAGATAAGAAAATGCTTCTATGATTTTAGCATTATTACAAGGTCTGTTTCACAATGCAAGATAAAACATTTAACTTAATCAGAAATGGGCTACAGCTTGTAATGAATTGCTCTTACATAACTGAAGTGCCCTGCTTTATAGTTCGGCAGCAAATAATGGCTCCCTAGTCATATCTCAAAGCACCACTCTCAAAATTCATCTGCTGAGATTAGCAAAGTTGCAATCTTCCTATCTCACTGGGCTTTTGGTCTGCCACCTCTCGACCACCCTGGGGTGTACTCACGTCTCAAGAAGCTTCCTGGTTGCTCTTGCTTCTGCATGGAACCGGAACCCAGACGTGTCTCACTGAGCCTGGAAGACTCCTCAATTGCTACCGGTATTGGCTGAGTTCCAGCTGTCCCTGTGCCCCACACAGGAGGTCTGGCTCTAACGCTAAAACATGGATATTTGAAAGAAGCGCCCCTCCTAAAACTTGTCAAACCTAAAGCTAAAGCTGAACCTCCTGTTTTGCCAGAGTTTGGCTCTTGGTGCAGATTCCGGTCCAAGTTGCAACAGTTCATCCAAGTGACCTTTGCAATCAAGTTTGTGTCATCTAAACAGTGGTCTCTGCTCCAAACCAAAGAAGTAGCTCCAGAGTTTGCTGAGCAATTCTCCTGCTTTTCAGTTTTATAATTTCAATTTATATTTTCTATAATATTGTTTGTTCATTTGTACTCTCCTTAGTTTATTGCGTTATTTTCTTCTAGTTTATTGAGTCAATTACTTAATTTATTTTTATAATTCTTTTGTTTGTTAAATAATACATTTACCATCATTAATTTCTTCCTGTGTATATCTTTACTTCATTCCTTAATTTTTGACATATATTCTTGACACTATCATTATTTATTTAAATAGCCAATAATTACATTGTTTATATCCTCATTTACAATGCCCCTCAATCTAGTCCTTTATCGCAGTACAGGTAACAAAAGCTTCTCAGTTTCTGGTTTTCAATGGCATCTTTTCTATTGCTAAAATGCATTTTTACTCTATTTTTGTATTATTTATTCAGTTCAAAGAGAATATGGAAAAGAGGAGAGTTAATATATAGGGTTTAAATGCCACTTTAGACCAGGCCCTGTAGAGGAAGCTGAGTCAATGTCAGACCCCACCAGGGCCTTGTCAAGGGGCCATGAGGATCTGGTAAGTGGCCAAAGGGACCAGCACCTGTGACAGGCTGCGGTGACTCTGGAGCTGAGGGGGGGAGGGATGCTTATAAACCTACTGATGTCTATAGGACTTGCATGGCCTCACTGGATAGTGGCCAATATTAGCCTCGACCTGAACAGACTGCAGCCAGATAATGACAGAGGCAGACCTCATATGCATCTTTTTTTATTATTATTATTAATGCAAAAACAAGAAAATTAAAAATAATCTTTCTGGGTTCTTGATATGCATTAACAATTTTTAGTCCAGAAATATACAGATTTGCTCATCCACCAGCTATTTGATGAAGGTATGTGTTTCTCCATCCAGGCTCTCACTTTGCCCTTGTGGTGTGAGGGAGTTAGGACAGGCATCATGATGCCCATGTGGAAACTGAGCCTTAGCGAGGTGAAGGGATTCACTCAGAACCACAGAGCTGGTGAATGCTGATGGACCAGGACTGGGCCTCAGGTTTTGCTCTGAGTCCAGTGCTTTTTCTCTCACCCATTTACTCATATAGCATCATTCACTGAGAGAGCAAGCATGGGACATGAAAGAGAGAGCTTTAATTCGCATAAATATCAAAAGCTAAGTCTTAGATGAATGCCAAGTCCTCTGTTTGTTCTCATTCAGAAGAGTATCAAATGTTAGGGCTCTAGGGTACATAGTCCCAATCCTCCTCACACACACACCCCCACACGCATGCATGCATACACGCGGAGTTATTCTCTATGAGACCAATGCTCTCCCAGGGACTTTTGAGTCCTTTAGCTAACCACACAAGGCAGTCAAATCAACAATGCTGTCTTTCATGCTTGAGCTCTGTGGATGGGCCCTCCCTTCTCAGTTGTTCATCTCTTCAGTGGAAATTGCTCAGGAAACAGTGAAACTCAGCACAGCAACGCTCCTCCCCACCCCCACACACGCCAAGACCAAAATTCTCAGCAATCTCTAAGAACTTCCTAAGGAAGCAATAGAGGGAGGAGCCCTCCCACTTTGATCTCTAGAAACTGGTCTCCTCCAACTCCCCACCCAGTGCCCACTAGGGCAGTGTAGGAGCTTGGTCACACACATCTTAACCCACCTCCTGTAGTACCAGTGTAGCAGACAGTGTGGGGTGCTGGATTAAGCAGAGCAGGATTCAAAAACTGTCCTTAGGTAAGCTAATTAACTGCTCAGGTCCTCAGGAAAAAAATGGAGCTGATAATGCCTACTCTATTAGTCAACTATTACAAACAACCACAGAATCTCAGTAGCATTCAATAGTAAGCATTTATTTTTCACGCACCTGTGGTCAGGTAGCTGGGAGTTGGCTGACCTAGCCTGGGCTCAGCTGAACGTCTCTGCTTCAAGTTATGAATTTACCTGGCTCTATTCTGTTGCATGTGTCCTATTCTGGGCTCCAGGTGGAAGAGGCAGCACATCCCTGGAGAAATTTATCTCATGACAAGAGCAAAAGTGCTAGAGAGCGTGGCCAACCATACAAATACATTGCAAGATCCTGTTTGCACCACAACTACTATCATGGACCAAAGCAAGTCTTAAGCAAGTCCAAAGTCGAGGTACAGGGAAGTAATCCCCTTGTGTACTTCTCATGGGAAAGGCACTGAAAAGTTATATGGCAAAGAGCATGGACGCAGGGAACAGTGAAGAATTGGCCCTGAAAACTCAATCTGCCACACTACTTCACAGGGTTGTTGAAAAGATTAAATACAACAATGTATGCAAAGGTGTTGGTGCATAGTAGGCATTTAATAACCACCTATCTTATTCCATTACATACATTCCAGGCCCACCCCACCACTGTCATGCTTTGGCTGGAGTCTATTCAGGCTGTGGCAGACTCCTGAAATATGGCCTCCATCAATTCCTTACCTCACTATACGGGCATGCTTTTCCTGGCGTCAAAAATTAGTCTAATTCTCTCCTCTCAGAACTGAGCTGGCCTTAGTGATTTCCCTTGGCCAAGAGAGACGAAAAATGATGTTCTGAGACTTTCAAGAGTCAGATATAAAAGACTTGTCACTCTTCCTGAGTTGCTTGGACTGCTCACTTTTGGACCACTGCTTTTGGGAACTGAGTCACCAAGCCATAGGAAGCCTAAGCCACATGGGAGGCCATGCATACATGTTATAATTAAAAACTCCACCTGAGCTCCCAGTCAACAGCCAGCATCAACTGCCAGCCAAGTGAGGGGGTCATCTTGGACATCCAGCTCAACTGATCCTTTAGATGACTGCAGCCAGCTGATATCTTGCTGTAATCACACGGGAGACCCCAAATGACAGGTGCCAGCTGAGCTCCCAGTCAACCCATGGAACCATGAGTGACAATAATAAATTATTGTTTTAAGTCATTCCATTGTGGGGTGATTTTTTTTGTAGTAGTAAATGACCAGAAGGCTAAGCAATGCTAATATCTCCACTGGCCACTGAAGCCACGCAGGACCCTGGTGGACAGAGAATCTGTCATGCTACAATCTTCCCTCTCATCCCCAAACTTATCACCACTCAGTCTTGGTGCTGGTCCTGCCTCCCCTTTCCAGCACATGTCCTTCATTCTAGGAAATTTTCTTTGTGATGATTCCTTCCCTTTATTTTCTCTGCTCTCACATTCTGTGATTCCGTTATTCAGATGTCAGACCTCCTGCACTTGGCCATTATCTAGTGTATGTTTTCAACTTATCTTTTTCATCTCCTTATTTTTTTTACCCTACTTCCTGAAAAAAATGTCTTCGAGCTTATTTTCCATTTATTCTGTTGAGGTTTTACAGTTTTACCATTGTGCTTTAATTTCTGGGTTCTTTTTTTTCTTTGAATTTTCCTTTTTTCCTAGCGTTATTTCCATTAAGTTCCTTTCATGAAGGTCATCAAAGAACTCCCAGTTGCTAAATCTAATGAAGAGTTTCCAGTTCTTATCTTCTCACCCTCTCTACCCCAATTGGTACTCATGACTATTCCCTCCTAGAAATGTCTTATTTCTCTTCTTGGTTCCTCCTTCTCTGCCAAGCTCTGTAAAAATGCTGGTGTTCCCCTGGGCTCCATCCTTCACCCTCATTTCTTATCACTCTCTTCACTTAGCCCAGGGTGATATACAAGCGCACTCACAGCTTCAACTTACATACTAGTGACTTCCAAAGTTCTTCATCCCAGTCATCTTTCCTGAGTGCAAGACTCACATAGATAAATGTCTTCTGGACTCTAATTTCCAACTAAACATGAAGCAGCCATATCAATTAAGAGTGAGGGGGGTACATGGGAAATTTTGAAGAAAAGATATAAAGAGATCTTAGAGAGGGAGAAAATAATCCAACTAAAAATACATAGGACCACTGGCATATATCTGAACTGCAGCAGCAATGAAGAGTAGAAAATGTACTTCTTGTTGTTTTAATTTTATGCTGTTAGGAGAACGTGATTAATGGGGAACTATCCACATATGGAAAAAAAATTCCAAAAATGCTATTACATAGGCTGTAGAGTTTGCTGGATTTGGATGTTTTTCTTCCTTTTTCTCTTCTCTTTCCCACAGTCCCTGAATTGACTGCATGAGTAAGAACTATATTTTAAGCTGATCCCATTACTTACTAAGTTTGTGATGAACTCCCTCCATAGTTCAGTTTTAAAGTTTCTGTTTTCAGACACCAAATTCTAAAGCCTTCTTCTCTATCACCTGAAGTTTTCCCTCTGCCTCTGAGCAAACCTGATTTCTAGAGAGTGTTCTAGGCGTGACTCTTTATTTCTTATTTGTTGGCTCTTAGATTTGTACCAATTCCACTGTGTTTTCTCTCCATTTCAACCCAAGATGAAAATTTCCCTATGCTGTAGGGGTCCCTAGTCTTCTTTATGTATTGATTGACTTCACTAGTTTCTTTGGATTAAACTCACACTTTAAGTGTGTAAATTTACGACTATGATTAAGATTTCATAGTACATTAGTCCTCAACCCATGATAAGAAATATGATGGAGAGTAAAGCAAAACCTGGGTAGTAATAACCATTCATGCCTTGAACTCTACCTATTTTGAGAGGAGTCTGCTCTAGCTTCAGAAATCAATCCCCATCCCAAGGGACATATAGGCCCTCTCACAATGAATGACACAGGACTTCCCCACCATTACTTTGGCCACAGTAAGGGCAAATGCTTTCATATTTGATGCTCAGGATGAGCCTTCTTAGACATCATCCATCTTATACGCATGCTCACTTCAGCCTGAAAATCTACACCAGAAAGCTAACCCAGCTCTGACTGCTGCCCAAGCAGCTCCCTAAGGAGTCGATGCTCAGAGGCAAGCTCATCAGGTAAATGCATACTTCGTTATCAGCTACAGCTCTGCCTCCAAGCCCTTCTGTGTTCTGGTGATCCATGACAAGGATCCTGGGGATTCCTTTCACTGAGACTGGAGGCAGTTTAAGTAGCCCAGCTCTTAGTCTCTTTCCATGGGCTCCTTCCTGATCACTTTTGGATCTTCTTAGGGAAGGGTATTCTCATTACTAGTAGGAAGAGACATTTGTCTTGTCTTAAGTCATTCACATCCTGGGACAAGCCATCCCAAAGAGTTGCAGTCCAACAGCATATCACTGAGGATTCCCTTATGTCAGACCTGCTTCTCCTTGGAATTAGCATGGTGGGGTGGAGGAGACTTGCTGAGTTTCCTCTAGAAGACAGGTTAACCACACTGTTGTACCAACACCTCTTTATGCATTTGTGTCTCCCAACTAAACTCTGCAAGGTCTGTATTGTATTCATCTTTGTATCTTCAGTGTAAGCATAGGGTCTGCCCTATAGTAGATATCCAAAAACTATTTTTTAATGAATAAATGAGTTAATAAAGAGAAATAATAAAGTTTCTTTCCTACGGATCATTAGATCTCAAAAAAACAGTATCAGAAGGAAGCATCACTGTTTATAACAATTTACTCAGACATTTCTTTAGAGTTTAGCTCTCTGGCATTCTTGGCTAGCAGAAACAGCATTGCTGCCAATAGATTATTGATAGCCCCAAAGCATTTTTTCTATTTGTTTCCTGCATGCATCCTAGGAAACCATAAATTCACAGTAGATCCTGCATGAGCTATGGTCTTCATTTTTGCATTTTTCAAAATTGAAAATGTAAATGACCATGGTACAGAAACAGCTTTGCCTCACTGGCAGTAGAAAAATCAAACACTCCGAAAATGATTCTTCTAAATTTACTCTTCTCATTTCTAGAAGAAATTCACATGCAATTTCCCAGAATCCCCCAAGAAAAATAAAAGCTGACATCTACTGTGTGCTTCCTGAGGGCAATATGACATACATAATCTCATTGAAACCACACAACAACCCAATGAGGTAGGTAGTATTATTATCTCCATTTTGCAGATGAGAAGCTGTGTTATGGATAGGTCATGCAAATTTCACAGTCACCAGTGAATAATGGCAGAGCTGTGCTTGGCCCCAAACAGCCTGATGTGCGATTATACTACTAATTAGTGTGTTGTCCTGCCTAATGCTCAAATAGTTTATGGGAATTACTATTAATTCTTTGTCAATAGATCTCATCAGAGAAGAAAAGTGTATGAGGCATGGAGGGAAAAGAAATTGGCCACTGTAAGGCCACTGTATCAAACTATCTGTGCCCCTGAAACCCCCACATCCATTTTTGATATTCTACAGATATACGTACCTTGAAAAAACCCCATAGGTTATTTCAGAGTGAATAAACCTCTTTGCCCCTACCTTCAAACTACCCCTGCCACATATCCCCATCCACACATGTGTTCACATCCTTTGAGAACCACTAGTCTTCCCGGCTTGGGACTTGTGTAATGAACATTAGCAAAAATGTTGAAGGAGTTATGGATTTGACAGGTCTAGGTAGATTTCTTCTGGTATCTTCAATTGTAAACAGGTCTGGGGTCTTTGAGTAAGACCTTGGTCTTGAATATACTTAAATAAACCAGGGTTGAGCAGAACTGGGCAGAAAATGGCTAAATTGATATTTTATTTAGCTTTGTGCTGGCCTTGAGTTATCTGATACATAGTCTTCCATTGGGCATTTGTAAACTCTGAGCTTGTCAGTATCCTGGAATGTACTGGTCCATTTCATCCCTCCTTTGAGTTCTGGGTTGGATTGGTGTGGTCTCTGCTCTAAAAACGAACATTTTTTTCATGAGGCTTTGAGTCTTGTGAGGATCTAGGCTGGATTTTTTAGGATATGTTGGTATGAATTATGGATTATCCTCTTGGCTGAGTCCCTGTAGGAATGCACCTTCATAAAGCTTGATGTGCTAGGCCTTGAGCTCTGGCTCGACTCTACCTGGATTGGGCTAAAGGAGCTTGGTGACTGAACTTCATGCTGGGCTTGGTGCGGCCTAGGATGCACGGGGGTGATCTGTGGGTTTAGCTGAGCTGGGTTGCAAAACAGATTAAACAAAATTTGTCTCTGGGTATGAATATATATGATATATGAAATTAGTTCACTTTTCTTAGGGCTCCAGATTGATCAGAGTTGAGTTGGGGCTGTGTTGAATGAGTTCTATCTCTGCGTTTGGGTGGCTGTAAACAGGGCTTTGGGATGGGTTTTGGATTGCCCCAAAACGAATCAAGAGATGTATTGGACTGAATTGATTTTCAAGCTAGACTAGGCTGGGTAGGGTTATTAATGGGATGCTGGGCTCAACAAGGTTTTGATTCTTTCTGAGCTGAGGTTGTGAATGGCCTGTCACATGGAATGCCATCAAAGGTATTTTGCTCTAGACTATAGTTCTGCCTCTGGGCTTAAAGTTATTATTGGTACCTTTGCTTTTCCTATGCCCAAAAGCCATCATTCAGCTGATTTATATTCTTTAGAAACTTTGTTGTTCTGAATGATAAATTGCTTCTGGGAATGCTTTCGTGGTTTTTTTGCACATGGTAGTTCTATGGAGGACAAGCATGAAGGAAATATCATAGCAATGAAAAGAGATAATTTTTACTAAACGATGTTTCCCCTTAGGAGGTTATGGGGTGCCACCAAAGCCCAAGGACCAGTGGGACCTCCAAAAACTTGGCAAACATAGGGCCCATTTGATTAACACAAAATTTGGCAGAGAGTGTCAGATCTGTCCACATTTGTAGACAAATATTTCTAAGGAAAATATTCCCAAGTTTCTTTTGGGTAGTCTGTGTTATCTGGAGCATTTTCCAGAACTTTTGCCAAAAAACCAGAAAAATGATGCTTTAGTGCCCAATGAGATTCTTGGAAGATTAGATGGCAATGTTATCAGGACAACAAACTTTGTTTTTGACAGTTTGACAAAAGGGGCTCAGTCACATATGTTGGAAAGTGGGGGATAAGCCAGGGGGAGTAAGTCACTGGAGGCTGGTAGACAACCCAGGCCGCATTTAACAATTTCAGTCTCAAAGAAGGAAGCCTGACAAATTCAGGTAGAACAGTAATGAGAGTGCAGGGCTAAAGCCTTAAGATGATCAGTCTAGTAAGATAAACTTTCCAATCTTTCGGAAGTTCCCGGTATCCTAAAATATCTTAGGGTCCTTCCTTGTGGCATATAAAACATTCAAACATTTGCAAGTTACCCCCTTATTCCTCTCTCTTCTTGACAGTGAAGTTTCCTCTTCCTAGAAACCCAGTACAGGCCAACGTCCCCCTGCACTACTCCACCAGAATGCTCCTTGCTGACACAATGACACTTGTGTCAAATCAATGGGGTTTTCTCAGGGCTTATCCTCTTGACTTCCACAACAAGTGGCATCGACTGCTTCTTCCTCCAAGAAGCTCCTCTCTGCCTTGACTTCCAGGTTTCCACTCAAACACTTCCAAGTGCATGGTTAATAGGTCCTGTGTTTCTCCAACCCCAGAAATAACTATCTGTAGCCCCAACATCATCACTTATATTGTTCTTCCACTGACTTGAGCTTGAGAGGTGGAGGAGTTCCTTCCAAACCTCATATTTCTATCTCTATGGACCTTGAGAAAGCCAATTGGTCTCCTCCAGAACACCAGGGTCCTTGGAAGGGATTAGGAGCCCCAACACCCTCAGTCCAATCAGAGCATTGAGAGTTCCCTCAAGAAATTGGTAAGATTTGCATAAGGGGATCTTGTTACTTGACTATCTCTGAACTGTGAAATTAATCTGGGAAATACTAGCAGGAGCCCATCAGAGACTCTTTGCAAGTTCTCCTCCAACCTCAAGCGACTGATCCATCTCTCCCATTTCTCTACATGCACTAATTTTAAGGCTGCTACATCCTAACAACTAAAGGAAAATGTTGCCAATTCAAAGAACCTGAAAATGTCTCCTCTTGCAGACCTGCTGAGTCATCAAGGTGTGATCACACCAGGGGCTTCATATACCCCTGTTGTAGACTGGATATCTTTGTTTTACTTCAACATTCCCTGAGGATAACCATATCCTCCATAGCTCAATGTCAAGTTCACTTCATGGGCATATTTGGAGAACACCTCCTCATAGTGAATGAGGCTGGCACAAAACACTCTAATTGGAAGAGCCGCCTGGAATGGATTTCTCTGGGCTAGAGGGAGAGAAGGGTAGAGCGATTTTAAGACCTAGAGATGGTCACCAAGTATTAATAAAACTCTTCCTAGAATATTGGAAGAAAAGCAGAGGAAGCTGAGACATTCAAGCGTCTGAATCCCTTTAATCACTTCTCTGTCCTCTAAAGCATCATCTTTGTCCCAGAAGACCCTCTACCACTTTCTCCCCTTCCCCATAACTTTGTTTCATACTGAATTTCCTTCCCGCTCTGGGAGCTCTGCTCTCATCTCTCTTTAAGAATGGTGTTTCTAACTCTGAAGAGCTCTGTCAGGGCACTTCTGATTCCTTCCCACACTAAATTCCTAAACTGTAAAGCTCTCAAGACATTCCTCTGTTACCCAAACTCTAAAGGACCTAAGAGGTCCCTAGGGCATGAGGATGAGAGAAGACATTCTTGATGCCTCTCTGACTTCTCCTGTCCCCTAAATTCCTTTCCACATTCAAGCTCTTTCCTATTTGCCTATCCTGGCACCCACAAATGTTCTCTCCACTACGTTTTCTTATCTCATATTCCTTTTCTTTCCTAACCAATTTCTCCTGGTTTCTTGCTTTCATTTACCTGCTTAATTTCTATAGATTTTCCCACCTTCTTTCTCAACACAGAGCTGCAACGAGGCCAGGATGGGTTTTCAATCCTTTGGTGAAGGAGAAGGTATGGAAAAGGAAGACATGGACAAGCTAGAGTATTTTGATCTCCTCCCAATTATTTTTTTCCTGAGCATAGTAATTCCCAAAGAATGGGTGTCAATAGGTGTTATTTGAAAAGAATGGTTTCATAGTCAAGTATACCTGGGAAATACAGTTAGGTAATTTTTTTTCTTAAAGAAATTATCAAAGCTTTAACATGATCATAGGCATTTACTAGATGTCTATTATTGCGTGACAAATTGCCCTCAAAATTAGAGGCTTAAATCATAAATACACATTCATTATCTCATAATTTCTGTGGATCAAGAATCTGGATTTGGCTTAGTTGAGTGGTTCTGTCTTGGGGTCTCTCGTGAGGCTGCAGTCAAGATGTCGCCCAGGGCTGCCGTCATCTGAAGGCTTGACTGGGGCTGGAGGATCCACTGCCAAGACGGGTCACTCACATGCCTGCCAAACTGACACTGGTTGTCCGCAGAGGATCTCAGTTTCTTACCACATGGACTCTTCCATAGGGCTGTTTGAGCAACCTCAAGACATGGCACTGGGCTCCCAGAGCAAGTGATGCAAGAGAGCAAGGAAAAAGCCACAATATTTTTGATGACCTAGCCTCAGAAGTCACACACCATCATTTCTGCAACATCATATTAATTACACACAGGTCAGTCTTATCCATGTGGGAGAGGGAGTGTATACCAGGAGATGAGGGACATTGGGGATCATTTTGGAGGCAGGCTAGTTCAATGCATTATGAATTTCTCAAATTTAGAGGCTCACAAGTGGAGGGGAAGATGTGTGTCTGGAGGAATAATCTTGGAAATTGGAGCAAGAATGATATTGAGGACTCCCAGAGTGGAACTCATATGAAACTAAAACTGAGCTTCTGTCTGGAACTGGGGCTCGGAGCCCACTGTAGAGGATCCCTCACTTCAGAAAGGCTAACACAGGACGTCACTGCCAGTCCCAAACTGTTTACTTCCTCTGCCCTTAATCAAAGATAGGGTGACAAAAGTCAAAGTTCACAGGCTGAAAAGAACTTATTACAGGCTTTCTGAAATCTGGAGAAAGAGACAATCTAGAATGCTCAGCTGTTCCATGCCAGGAGTAGCCTTCTCTGTGGGACTCTTTATGCTGTTTTCAACCACATGACTGGACCCCAACAGTCTCTTTTATGATCTGCGCTAAGACTACTGTAAGGTCATTTGGATGATTCAGATCACAAAGGCCCCGTTCTTCTCTACTTCATTGCACAATGGCTTGTCTGCAAAGGTCCCAGCGTGGGGTCCGAGCCACGGTGCTTAGAGAAAGTCCGTTCTCATCAAATGTTTACAGTGACCTTAGCAGCAGACGTAGGATAGAAAAGGAAAGGACAGGGATAAAAGAGGCTAGAGAGTGAGAACTAGGAATGGAGAAGAGGTAATGGAGAAAGGAAAGGTGCCTGAGAAAAAGGAAGAAGAATACGGCACAGGGGACAGCCACGCTCCCGCGAACGCCGAAGAGTGCTTTCTCCATCTCCGGCCACAAGGTGGCACCCTTTGAACTTTCTTCCTCCATCAAAATGAGAAAGGGGTGGAGAGGAGGGAGAAAAGGCTAAGCACTCCCCCAACCAAGAACAATTTGAAAACCCACCCCATAATATTTAAAATCTGGGACAAAGAACCGTCAGGACGGAACTGCTTCAATTGCAAAACCTCAGCGCAGCCTCCGGAGCGGCCGGCCGGCCCGAGTCAGGAGCAGCCCCTTTAAAAAAACGGAGTACAGTATTGGGATTCTTGAAACTTGAAACCTAGAAACAGAATCGAAGCGGAAACCAGAAGGAAAACCTTGAACTCCTCCAGACAATTGCTTCCGGGGAGTTTCAGGAGAGCGAGGGGGAATAAAGGGCCCGAGAGGAGGGCCCCTCGGATGGCTCGCCCCTGAGGGTCCTGGCGAGTTCGAGGAGCGTGGGAAGGAGAGGACCCTACCCTCTCCCTGGGCTGCAGGTCATGGCCACCGTGGAGCAGAAAGCCCTTGGCATTGGCTTCAAGTGTCTCTCTTTGGCCACTTTTGTGCTCATCTGCGCCGGGCAAGGGGGACGCAGGGAGGAAGGGGGTCCAGCCTGCTACGGGGGATTTGACCTGTACTTCATTTTGGACAAGTAAGTGCCGTGAGTTTGCACCCTAGACTAAGCTGATGATGCTTTCTTCCCGGGCTGGGCTTGTTGGCAGGGTCGCTTTGGGTCAGGCACGCATCTCCAGGGACCAAGAGCGCTGCGCCTTTGTCGGGGGAGCGAGCCTCCCCATCCTTCTCCTTCGCTGCCCGAGCGCCCGCAGGGGAGCCGTCGCCGTTTGTTTGGGGACAAACTTCTTTTCTGCCTTGCTTTCTGTGACCGAGGAGCGTGAGTTTGAGGATGCTGATGCCCTACTACGTTTCTGTGAATCTTTTCCGTTTGCTTTAGAAACATTGATGAGAAAAGCTTGCTTACGAGAGGCATAACTTTTGGGCACGTCTAAAGTTAAGGTGTGTGGGCTTTTAAAAGCCAATCATCTCTTTAAAAAAAAAATCGCTGTTTTACATAATGCATTGTCTTTGTTCCTAATAATATAATGCATGCTGCCTGGGCAGTTAGTGAAAATAGGCGAATTTCTCAACCTCGTCATCACTGAGTTTTAGGCTGGGAAATTCTTTGTTGTGAGACCGTCTTGTGCATTGTAGGGTGTTTAGCAGCATCCCCGACCTTATTCGCTAGATGCCAGTACCACCTTCCTCCATTCTCTCTCTCCCAATCCCCCTTCCCACAGAGGTCACAGTGGTGACAACCAAAACTGTCTAGACGTTTCCAAAATTCCCCTGCGTGTAAGTTCCCCCTTCCGCTAGTCTTGAGAACCCCTGATGTAGGCGAATTCAAGTTCTTGACTGGTGGGCTACCAGGGAGGTGCAGGAGCCCTGGTTTCCTTCTGAAAACAGATAGTGGTTAGGCTTTGGGGCTGTGCTCAAGGGAGAGCTGAACTCTGACCAATTAAACACTTCCCAAATCCCCCTTCCATGTGCCAAGCCGCAGTCATTCCAGGAAGCTTCATTGCTATCTACTAAAAACCGACTTCAACAATAAAAAGCCCCTCCGAGAAGATCCACGTTCGTTAAAACTGTGTGAGCTCCCCAGTGCCAGGGAGCCTCTTGCAGTTACAGTGGTGGGGAGATGAATTTCACAGACTGGAAAGTATTTGGGAGTTGGAAAAAGAGTCCTGCAAAATAAGCTGGCCAGCTAGACACCAAATGTGCTTTGCAGTTGCCCCTGGAGTTCGGTTTTTCCGTAAAGGCTGTTTTGAACTCCAGATTCTTTGGATGAAAAGTGAGATCTCTTTCTTGCAGATTTATGAGAAGGTGGATACTGAAAATATACTCTAATGCTAAGAAATGGAATTCCTTTTGTTACTTCTAGTGGCTGGGAGCACCAGCTCACAGATTCAGAGACTGTCTGAAAACAGAGATGCCCGTCATTGTGCTTTCTTTTTTTAAAGCCAGTTCAGAAGGACATAAAAGGGAGACTTGAAAAAGTGGGCAGAATCACCATGTCCCTAAGTGGAATGATTCCATACTGTAGAGATAATCAATTCTCCTCAAATTGATTTATAAATTGAATTAAACTTTTCAAAGTTCTGAAAGAAGTTATTTTGGTGGTGAGAGAAATTTAACAAAATGATTTCAGGTTTATCTTAGAGAAAAAACAGGTAAAAAGAGCTAAAACATTTTTGGAAAAGAATAACGAAGAAATATGTATACCATCAAATATTAATAGGTATTATAAGGCGAATTAGGAAAAACAGGATGGTAAAGGCCAAAGGATAGGTGGACAGAATAGAAAATCTAGAAACAGATCCAAGGACATGTAAGTGTTTAATGGAAGCTCAAATCAGTGGGGAATAAATTTGTTATTTTAAAAAACGATTCTTGGACAAGTGGTTGGTGACATGAGTAATGAAAAAGATTAGATTTCTACTTTACACCACACACCAAAATAAATTCCAGAAGGACTGAAAATTTAAATGTTTAAAATGAAATGATGAAAGAACTAGAAGAAAATTTAGATGAATATTATTGTAATCTTAGATTTAGAGCTTTTAAAACAAGGCAGAAGCAACTAAGAAAACTATAAAAAGATTTAAATATAATAAATTGTACAGTTCCATAAGTTAAAAAAATGCCATAAATAAAAGATAAGTTACAAAAACTTTGCAACATAAATTACTCATTATAGAGTGACCTTAATATAAAAAAGCCATTTAAAAAAGTTGATCCCGATAGAAAATAGACTTACTACATAAATAGTTCACAAACTACATATATAAAAGTCAATAAACAAACAGAAAAGTTCAGCTTCACTGGTAATCAAAGAAATGAAAATACCAAACAAGGTGTTATTTAAGTTGGCAAAGATTTTTAGAATTACAATATTCAGTGTTGGCCAACTTCTGGGAGATAGGCACTGTCATGTCTTTAAGGAAAATATAAACTGATATGGTCCTTCTGGACTTGCACAATCCAGCAGAACTTTCTGTGATGATGCAAATGTTCTGTATCTCTGCTGTCCAATATGGTAGCTACTAGCCACATGTGGCCACTGAGCACTTGAAATGTGGCTAGTGCAACTGAGAAAATGAACTTTCTATTCTATTTAAGTTTAATTAATATAAAGTTAAATAGCCACACGTGGCTACCATGTTGGATAGCACAGACAAGAAGATTATTTGTTAATGTGTCTCAAAGTAAAAATCCAAGAGTCAGAAGTAACCTATATATGTGTTTATAGCAATGCTGTTTATATAATAAAGCTGAAAATTACCTAAATGTCCAACAACAGAGAATTTATTGTTATGCATGTTATATGCATAATATTGAATATGCATATTATGCATGCTTGTAAGTGATTTTAAGAGAAATATTTAATGCTCATAGTATACTCTTGGGTGAAAATACAATTACCAAATATAATGTGCATTACGATTCTACCTCTGTAAAAAAGCTAAACACCCACATGTATATATCTCTAGTCACCCAATATGTAATAGTATTTTGTCTCTAGAAGACATGATTTTTAAATTCTGTTTTTATGCTTTTCTGAATTTCCAAAACTTTCTACAATGAACATATGTAACTCTTATATTCAACAAAAATAAGTGACTTTGAGTTTTTAAAAGCTCCTTTCAAGTGTGAGGAGGGTCTCTAACCAGCATGCTGAGCTCAAAGCCCCTCTTGATTATGGAGGATGCTGCTTCTTTGATATGTAATCCTAGAGTAAATTTCTTTTTTTTTTTTTAGATTGGCATCTGAGCTAACATCTGTTGCCAATCTTCTTTTTTGTTTTTCTTTTCTTCTTCTCCCCAAAGCCCCCCAGTACATAGTTGTATATTCTAGTTGTAGGTCCTTCTGGTTGTGCTATGTGGGACGCCGCCTCAGCATGGCTTGATGAGTGGTGCTAGGTTCATGCCAAGGATCGAAACCAGTGAAACCCTGGGCCACCAAAGCAGAGCACACCAACTTAACCACTTGGCCACATGGCCAGCCCCTAGGGTAAATTTGTAAACGCACCATAGGATCCTTTGCAGTACAATGGGAACACAAAAATACTCTGGGAAAAAATGGTGAGGAAACCTTTAAAGGTACCTACCTTTACGTTTAGGTGGACTCCTCTGACTTCCTTCCATTGTTCTATTGCTTGAAGAGAGGGATATTTTTATGCTGAATGAAAACCTTGCTAGAATTTGGTGTGACAGTGTGTACACCTCCAGCTTGCCATCTTGATCCAGGCTAATTTATATGATTGTTGAGCCCAGAGCTGGGGGATGGGCCAAAAGACAGTAATGGCAAACAGGCCCCTGGGTGGTCCCTAAAGACTTGGTCTTCTGTCCTAGAAAGACTCTCCTTGAAAGGTGCTGTCCAGCACCCAACCACAGCAGAGTGGAAAGGGAAAGAATGCTGATGCGTTTTTTTCCTTGGGCTTCTAAGATACTTTGTCCAGCAAGATACTGTCCTCAGGCTGAAACCAGTGGATCACAGGACACTAAATTCACCATTCTTTTCCCCACCCCTCAATTCCCTTTTTCCCAGCGAATGGTTCTCTTCTTTTCCATGACATTAAATCTCAGCTCATTTCAGCTTTAAGTAGGATGCAGCTCTGGCCTGGAGGGAACCCAGATTATACATTTAATGGAATGTCATGCTTTCTCAACCAGGAGCAAAGACTTCATAATGATAACCTAGACCACCACAGTAACACAATAGGGCATTATTAGCGGCTTTGGCGACGGGGCTGGCGGACTGGGCTTCACAAGGCTTTATACTGATGGAATTTCATGTTCATTTCAACATGCTTTTCTGGTTACAGTCAGGAAAAATAGATTGCTGGGAATTCAATCGGAGATTTGAAAAGTCAGATTTGGAAGGCCTCTAGCCACAAAAAAACAGCCAGGAGCTGCTAGCCTCCTTTAAATCTTCCAGGGGATTCTCCAAGATTAATGCACTCCGTTGACCAACCCGCAGACGTGAATGTACCGTTCCCCTCTCACAGGGCTCTTCCACTATTACACTATATATTATGTATCACATATTGATCTATCTTATAGAGAGCCATTAGTCACTCAAATGGAAAAAGTGGATTCTCCATCATGAGTCTCGTGGAAGTGCTGGTTATATTCATGTGTGCCCTAAAGGCTTCAAAAATAGGATGATGGAGTAGAGAGCAGGACAAGTGGAGGAGACGGTGGGCTGGAGAGTGACAGTAAGCACTAAATAGCTTTATTTATAGGACTTCCCAGAGCCACAGCCTGTCACTCAATAAATCCTTACATTTGCAAAGGCCCTCCACAGGCTCGCCATGTGCTTCTTCCCCATTAGAGCTCCGGAACGCCTCCCTCTGCCTTCTTTTTTGTTCAGTACCAATTTTCTTTTTCTCTTTTCCCGCATACAAGGGGACTCCATCTTGCCACTCACCCAGAGCTCCAACCCAAGCACCCCTTATTAGATGATCCCATGATGGTGAGGATCAGTAGACCATTACTATATGTTATACTTCAGGGATATGGCATTGAATAGGTTTTTATAGCATTAGACTGGGACCCACACTACCAGGTGTAATATTGTTTTTCTGGGAAAATATCTTCTGGGTTTCCAGCTACTAACTTACAAAAGAAATCTCTAGCGTAAGAACTAAAGTTTCCCAATACTTACGCCATCTCACAAGTACCCCAAAGACAACCTGGCTTGGTACTAGGGCAAGCACTGCTGTCTCTAATTTACAGATGAGCATACTGTTCAACCTGTGTCAACACACTGGAGTAAGTGACCTGCCCAAGGACCTAGGATTAGATCATGACAGTGGGGACGATGTCTGCTCCTGACTCCCAGCCCAGCTCTTTCCACTCATCACTGCCCTGTACAGTTGGGTCATAATGAGAAGCACATGGCAACACAACTAGAGGAACTGGGCGGATTCCAGGAATTGAAAGTCCCTGCATCAGAGTTTCAGTAAATGATGGTGCAGAAGGCAATTAAGTTACTTAACTGAGGAGCTACTGTTCTGCTGTTAAATCAGCTCCAGTTGATTGGAAGTTTCAGGAACTCCAGTCCCTGCTGTCCACAGAGATGCTTCAGAGATCTGGGGGTTAACTGATGGATAGGACTCTGAGGACATTTGATTATGACGCATTTGAAGGTCCAATAAATTAGTAATGTTTTCAGATTGAATCTGATGGCAAAGGGAAATTCAACTCTGTAGAATGTGTTAAAACACACAGATGTAGCTTGTTTTCAGAAATGCTTTGGAGGAGGGCTCCAAGTAATGAAAATGCAAAAATGGCTCTGATTAAGGAAAACAGTCCTTTAGAAGGCACCTTGATAATGCTACAATAATACTCCTAAGAGGCATCAGAAAAAAAGTTTTCCAGGGGGCCAGCCTGGTGGTGTAGTGGCTGAGTTCACACATTCCACTTTGGCGGCCAGGGATTCGCCAGTTCTGATCCCAGGCACGGACCTATGCACTGCTCATGAGAGGAAGATTGGCAACAGATGTTAGCCCAGGGCCAATCTTCCTTACCAAAAAAACCCCAAAAAACAACAAAAACTTTTCAGGGGCCAGGAATGTCTTTTTCTTTCTTTTTTTTTTTGGTATTGAGATAGAGTCTGTGGTTGGTTTTAAATGTTCCTCCAATAGGTTCCAGATTTGGAGAAGACTTATCAGGCCAGGTGTTAGTTAGCAGAGCTGCCTACAAATTGGAAGGTTTGGCATATGGGTCTAAAATAAAAGTAAATAAGGCAGAAGTGTTTTGTTTTGTGTTGTGTTTCTGTCTGGGTCAGCCAAGTAATTACCTCTGATTTCCTTAGCTGTGGAGACCTAGTAAAACTCAGTGTCAAGCTGAGAATAGAATCCAGGAGTGCTAGAGGAAGGCACCCATCCTAAGATGACCTGTAATTATCTCCAAGTGCTAAGGGACTCCCAGTGGTCCAGGAACAAACTTTGGCATCCCTTAGCGAGGCTTGGCTGTGACATAAATGCAAATGGGATTTGCTTTATGCTAATTTAGAGCATGTGTCTATTTTTGATGTGTGGCCAAGAGACTGGGTTTCACCTCTCCCAGCCATTAATCGGCAACAAAAGACAAAGTGGATATGTGGACGTTTCCTGACATGTTTCCCAGACGTGCCAGGGTCGTACTGACAAAAGTAATGAGATTTTTCAAGTTGGCTGAGCTGAATCTTTCATTCATTTGACATAAATATGTTCAGTCCCAATCACGAGCATGTACTCCATTAAAGGCATGGATAACACAGTGCCTGTTGCAGGCAATGTCCTGTTCTGGGAGCTGCAGGAATGTAAAAGAAGCAGGAAGCAGTCCCAGACTATTTGCTTTTTAGGCAGAAGGACATTAGAAGGACTCCAGGCAGCCAAAGCTAAATGCTTCAATGAGGATTTGGGGCAGGGGGCTGGTAAAGTCAATTTTTGATCAATAAAGAGAAGAAATAAGTAATGTTTACTGAGCCCTTGGGACCTGCCAGACACTGTGGTAAGCACTTTGCCCATGTGATCTGGTTTATTCTTTACAACCACATAAGGTCAGCACAGTCATGATCACCATTTGACACATGAGGAAACTGAGGTTTAAAAAGGTTAGCCAAGGTCACTCTTAAGGGGGGCAACTCAACCTCAAACCCCAGCCTCTCTGACTCATGATCTACGCACAAAGATGAAAAGAAGCTAAACATGCAAAAGAACATTGAATCAATCAGGGTAGGTTAGGTTATGCTGTGGTAACAAAAAATTCCCAAAATCTCAGGGACACAAAAAAACAAAGGTATAAACCTTGGTTTGTAATCTCTGCCTGTGCTGCATGTCTGATCAGGGCCAGCAGGGGCTCTGCTCCTGGTAGCTGTCCTGGAAGCTAGACTGGTGGTGACTCTTTCTTAACACCAGCTTCCACCATCATGGCTGCAAGGGAAGAAAATACTGAGGGTCTCTGGCTGGCAGTGAAGTGCTCCTGCTGGAAATGACACACATCCTTCCTCCCACTCACAACACACTGGTCAGAACTAGTCACGTGGCTTCAGCCTATGGAAAGAGGATGAAAAAATGTCATCCTCCTCTATATAAAAGGAGAGGAAAGCCAGATATGGGTGGGTACTAAAAGCCTCTACTACAAACCTATAATTAAACAATGCTTTGGCCTGAGTAAGCAAGAAAGGAGTAATCACTGAGAGAAGGTAAAGAGATAAGACTTCTGGAAAAGGATCAGCTTGGAGCTAGGTCTTAGATATATTCGTCAACCTGGAATTACTATCAGACGTGACAGTTCAGATCTGCCCATGAGGCAGTCATGGCCCCTGCTCTTTCCTACCTTCCTCATTCCTCCCATACTTGAGAGGAAATGGTCAGCACAGTGGGCAGATGATTAAATTAGATTAAATGGAAGGTAAAAATGGAGATTAGATGCTTTCCTGCTATCTAAGTATTACATGAATATATTGGAGAGCTAAGAATCTCTTTGTCCACAGTTTGTGGATTATGACGGAATTTGAAAGGCTGGGAAGGGAGAGCAGTCCCCGGAACACTGCAGCAGCTGAGCCGAGAGGAAGCCCGGATATTTCAGAGGCTGATTCAGAGTTTGAATCAAGAGTATCTGGGCTACGATCAATGTGTTTCTCAATGGGGGTGCCGGTGGCATTTTCAGTCGGACAATTTTTCACTGTGAGGGGCTATAGGATGTTTAACATTTCTGATCCTTACTTTACAAATAATGTTAGCTTCCTGGTCATTGTGATAATCAGTAAATAAACGGCTCTACATTTATATCTAAATGCCTTCCTGTGAGATGGTACCACCCTTATTGAGAACTCCCCACTGAAGGACTGCAGGGTAGAGCAAGGCATGCCAATGATGCTGAGTCCTAGCACCCCGGGACTACATCTGAGTGGGAGGAGCATTCATCTAGAGGAACAAGGAGGAAGGCCCTAGTGATAAGAGGGCCAGTAGAAATTGTAGACCTTGGAAGTGAATATGCTAAACCAGTAGTTCTCAACCAGGGGTTGGATCAGAACCTCAGGAGGCCAGGGCAGGCATATATATATGTATTGGAAAAGGTTCCCGGGTAATTCTGATGTGGTTCTCTCCCTCCCACAATAAACTGTGAAACTGAACAGGAAGACAAGAAAATCTGCCTCGTAATGATGGCCTTTCCCCTCTATGGTGAGGATGTCGCTGAGGCAGCAGACCCCTCAGAACCGGACACCAAGAAGAGTTCTTAATTTTAGATGGTGGCAGGAGAAGCCCAATATGATATGGAAGAGGAAGAGCAAAGGTCACCAATGGGCTATGCTTTGCCTTTCAGTGTAACCACATCCTGCCATGTGTGCATACACATGTAAATCACGGTGTTCACTAGGACAGTCCTTTGTTCCTTTCCTGTCAAGACTCCATACATGAGATGTGCCCCAGTGCCTCACAGGAATGAACCGAGGCTCAAGCACAGGAGTTAAGAGAGCCAACTTCAGAATCAAGCATCTCTGGGTTCAAATACCAGCTCAGCCTTTCACCAAGCTTTGTGACCTTGGGCAGATTATTTAGCCTCTCTGAACCTTAGTCTTCTCATCAGTAAAATAGGTGTTAAAATTTCTGCCTCACAGAAGTGTTGTAAAGATTAAATAATATTAGATTAAAACCTTTAATGAAGCTTTTGGTATGTGAGTGTCCAGATGATAGATGGTAATGGTGATGTGATGATGATGGTGGTGGAGGTGGTGGTAATGATGGTGGTGGTAACGATGGTGGTGGTGGAGGTGATGGTAATGATGGTGGTGGTAATGATGGTGGTGGTGGAGATGGTGATGATGATGGTGGTGGTAATGAGAGTGGTGGTAACAATGATGGTGGTGGAGGTGGTGGTAATGATGGTGGTGGTAATGATGGTGGTGGTGGGAGTGGTGGTAATGATGGTGGTGGTAACGATGGTGGTGGTGGAGATGGTGGTGGTGGAGATGGTGGTAATGATGGTGGTGGTAATGATGGTGGTGGTAACGATGGTGGTGGTGGAGATGGTGGTAATGATGGTGGAGGTGGAGGTGGTGGTAATGATGGTGGTGGTGGTGGTGGTGGTAGTGATAGCGATGATGGTGGTGGCGATGGTGGTGGTGATGATGGTGGTGGTGGTAATTATCCCTAGAGAAAGAAGATGTGGTTCTCTAACAAAAGACACCTCCTTATATTCCAAGCAGGACTGCCTGGCTAGGGTAAGGAATACATCAATTTAGTACTTATCAAACTGTGGTAAATTTATGGAATTACAAAATGCCTAAGATGTGTCTCTGACTCTCAAGGATTTCATAATTTAGTAGAAGAGACAAAAGGCTAGGGAAACAGAGTTGATGAAATAATTAATTTTGGTTGAGATGATAGAGGCTTAGGAGACTTCATAGAGGAGGTAACTTTGGATCTGGAACTTGAATGTTGAGCAGGATTTTGTAAGGTGACAAAGTAAAGGAAAAACATTGCTATCAAAGGAGCAACATACAAGAAAGCAAAGTGACACATACTCTGTGATGTAAGCATGACAGGGAGAGTGACAGGAAAAAGGATCTGGGAAGAGTCAATTTTTTCATATCAGCAATAGGTTGTGGGATTAAAGGTTTTTAAGGACAAAAGCGGCAAGTTTATGTATGTGTTTTATAAATATACACATATGTCATTTATTCTTGTAGTAGGAATGAGGGAAAAAGAGTAAATGGAATTGAGAGCTGTTTTGTAGTGAGGAGCAGCAGGACTTGAGCAATTGGATGTGAGAGAACAGGAGAGGAAAGAGTTGCGAGGAATAGGTTTCAGAAGGGAAGAGAAGTTTGGCGTGGCGGTGTTGAGTCTGAACATGTGGGACTTTTGGGTGGAGATGTTGAGTAGGCAGTTGGATTTGTTCCCTGGAACTGAAAATAAAGACTTGAGTGTTGTTAGCTCAAGGGTAGTAGTTGGAAATGTGGCTATGGATAATAAATAATATCGAGATAATATCAAGATAATATCAGTATGAAAACCTGTCAAGAAGAAGTGGAGTTTAAAGAGGAAGATGGCCAGGGTCCCACCTAGAGGAATTGCCAACAAGAATGTCTAGGTCAAAGAAAAAACTCTACCAAACAGAGCTGAGAAAAAGTTGCCAAAACAATCGGAAGAGAACCAGCAAAGAATTGTACCACTGAGGCTAGGAGAGAGAGAATTTCAATGGAGGGATGATCAATTCCATGTTTTCCCCCTGAAATCATCTCCTCCTCTATTTCTAGTCTTGGCCAACGATATCACCAGAAACCCAGGCACTTAAGCCAAAGATCTGGAAGTAATCTTCTTTCTCATACTGCAAGGCCTGGCAATTTCCATTCCCGCATCTCTCCTGTGTCTACCCCATTCTCTGCCTCATCATTGCCTTAGTTCAGGCCATTTCTCACTCAGTTCACTCAAGCATTCTCTAAATTGGTCTCTTTACCTCCTTTCTTTACCCTTCCCCCCACACTTTATTGTTGACACTGATACCAAATTGTTCTTTTTAGAACACAGATCTAATCTTGACATCATCTTCCCCAACCCTCTAACCTTTAAACACTTCCAAAGCTCTTTTAAGATAAAACGTAAGCTCCTTAGCAAGGTATTCAAGGGCATTATTGCTCAGGCCACTACATATTTCCCAAGCTTCATCTCCTCACCCTTTTAATTTCCAAAAAAAATTGTACTCTGCAGTTCCCTGAACTAATCCATACCCTCTCTTGTCCTTAACTAGAATACCTTCATCACCACTCCCATCTTTACATAGGTGATGCCCTCTTACTCTTTGAGACAATTACCAGCACTTGGTCCTCTCCCATCTCCATGTGTTACAAAAAGATTAAGAACAATCATCTCTCTGCATTATATCTTCATTCCAAGTCCTTTCCTTGATCAGAATCCCTCAACCTCATTACAACTCATCCCGTGATAAGCAGTGGAGTGATCCATTATCAAGAGATGGAGAAGAATAACCCTTAGTGTTTGTCATTCGGTGGCCTTATTTTCTTTTCCTCAAATCCTGATGCTCAACGATATACTGCTTCAGTTAATAAGTACCTGTAGGAACCACGTGGAACAGGGCTTTCCCAATATCTTGATGGCAAAAGGATTATGATCAGAATCATAGTCATCCTGCCATCATTCCTTACATAAAAGATAATGCAAATACCAGGTTTATGGAAATTATACAGCAAATCAGAAAAAAGTATCCTAACTGTAATGATACACCAGTCACAATAGTAAACAATATAAAGTAAAAGGAAATACAAGATGCCATTATACATCCATAATGTAACCATAAATAAATAAACGTATGGCCCAGGACATTCCTGGCCTATGCCTACTGTCTCAGTATAATTATTAATAGCTTTCTATTTTACTCTTGAAAGTGTCTCAGCCTGGATTTTAAGTTATATGGTCATCCTGATTATTAACTGTCATAAAAGACAATATGAAAGAAATAAAAGGAAAGAGAATTGAAGGTCAAACAGGTGAAGCATTTTGTACACCTTATTCCATTAAAATGGGCAGCCAGCTCCGCACTCCTGATTCC
Organism: Equus asinus; assembly: GCF_041296235.1. NCBI lineage: Eukaryota > Metazoa > Chordata > Mammalia > Perissodactyla > Equidae > Equus > Equus asinus. The sequence continues at coordinate 44,498,014 of NC_091795.1, read as the reverse complement.
ATGTAACTGCCCCAATTTTAAGTATTTCCTGGTATCCCCACTCCCAAATTCCCATAACAATTGGTGGAAATTCTCTAGTGCTTCTCACCATCTTAGCACCTAATGCTATGAATTGTGGTTGTACATTTCCCGACCCCTCCATGGGGAGGCAGTGTTGCCCAGGTGTTAAGAGCACAGATTTAAACTCCAGAAAGGAGACACTGTGAGCACAGTGTTTGGACTAAGAACATGGACTCTAGAGCCAGACCACTTGAGTTCCAATCCCAGCCGTACCACTTACTAGCTGTATGACTTTCAGCAAGTTACTTAATCTCTTTGTGAACTCAGTTTCCTCTTCTGTAACAAAGGAGACAATAGTATTACCCACACAGGGTTGTTGTGTCCAGAACAGAGTCCTGGGAGCACCTAGGAAGTGCTCTTTAAGTGCCAGGTGTTATTATTAAATGGCAATGACTATGAAGTTCTCAGCACAATGCCTGCTGCTGTGTAAGTACTCAGTAAATGTTGTGTTGTAATTATTAACCTATAGATTCTAAAGGACCTACCAGGCATTCAAAAATTAGATTGCTGAGTCAATAAATATTATCTGATGTATTTATACATACTATAAATACATCCAGCAAGATGAGAACTGAGAAAGGCCATATGCTTCAGCAGAAATAGAGGCAATGGTGCCTTTTGGAAGTGTTGATTGAGGGCATCATAAATGCAGAAACCAAAATTTGATGAGCTGAGGGTCTTAGAGGGAGATGAGAAAGGGAAAAAAGTTTGCTTATGACTTCTGAAAAAGAAGCTGAAAGCAGACAGTTAGCCTCTCCCTCACTGCCTCCCCACTCTCATCTGTAACTGCCCTACCCCCACCAAAAAGAGAAAGGCTCGAGGAGACATCTGGGGGAAGTCCGCATCAGGTCCAAAGACTAAGGACAGCAACACTGACATGCAACACACGTGTAAGAAATTTCACTAGAAACAAAGCAGATGGGCTGAGTTTCAAGGAGGTCAGCCAGGTTCTACTTTCAACTCTGCTGCCAAGTTGTAAAAAAAATATGTAGAGGAAGATTCTGGAGGAGCCCCAAGAACAATCCCAAATCTGGAAGTGAGTTTGAAGTAAAGAATGGGACATAGGAGAGATGAGAACCATCTCGTTGGAGCCTGGCTGCCATTGTGCATCAGCATCATGCAGAAACAGCTGCACTGGATAGTCAGAGGGGAAATTAAGCCACAAAAGAGAGAGCCCATGAACCAGGCATCTTCCTGACAGTGATCCTGTCCAGCATTCCTGAATCCTCCCTGTAGATCCTGGGCCTGCAAGAAAATGGCAGACTTCTGTCTTTGATTATATGGATGTAATCAGGATCAAGAATGAGATCAGGTACAGCACAATGTGAACCTGGAGTAGACACCAGGTCAAAAAACCCTACGTACGGCAAGTTGGAATTGGTCTAACCATGTCCAAAACAAACACACAAACCTTGCAAGGATGAAGTTCCTCTGTGGGAAAAGATGAAGGTCTATTCCATTCCCCACTCCCCCCTAATTGATGGGACAATAATATAAGCTTACTTTAGCTTTCAAGACCAACTTCTTCCCCCAGATTAAGTTCTTAGAGAAGTTTGTAAGTGTGAGATGATGCAAGAAAAAAAAAAAACCCAAACCTATTTAAGAAGCAAATACCAGATCCAATTATACTTTCCCATATTCAAGGATGAAAATAGGGCCTGCAGAATTTTAGCAACTTCAAGTAAGTGATTAAACAAAATTCCTGAGGTGAAAGAGGAACGTATTTATGGAAAAAATTTTCAACAGCAAAAGAGATCAGTTTTAGCACCATATGTTTTATGATTTCAATGAAGTTAAATAAAATAAGAAATTTGTGAAACTGGAGATAAAATATGAAATGGGAAGTAAAGAGACTTAGAACAATTAAGGAAATATAAAATAATATGGAAAAATGTAAAGTCACCTGAGAAGCAGTAAAGAGTAGAACTGACAATGCAGAAAGTGAAATAAATGATGGAGGCATGTTTGAGAAATTCTCATAATTTGAATAGAACAATGAGTTAGATGAAAGTGATGAGAGAGAAGATGACAATGGTTGGCAAAAATAGATATCCAATATACCAGATAATTTTGGTTGCTAAAGAGTAGTCTAGAAGAAATATTCAAAGATATAATAGAAGAGAACTTTTCTGATTTAAGAGAAACCTGAAAATGCAGATTGAATAGGTTCATCAAGTAAAAACCAAAATTAATTAATTAATTTAAAAAGGCTAATAGTTAGACATATCCTGGTGAAATTTTTAATTTCAGAGACAAAAAGAAGGAGCTGGCCCAGTGGCATAGTGGTTAAGTTCGTGCGTTCCACTTCGGTAGCCTGGGGTTCGCTGGTTCAGATCCCGGGTGTGGACCTACACGCCACTCACTGAGCCATCCTGTGGTGGCATCCCACATACAAAATAGAGGAAGATTGGTATGCATGTTAGCTCAGCGACAATCTTCCTCAAGCACAAAGAGGAAGATTGGCAACAGACATTAGCTCAGGGCCAATCTTCCTTACCAAAAAAAAAAAAAAGGCCAAAAAAAGAATTTTATGAGTGGGGAACAAAAAACAGGTTACCTACAAAGATTCTGCAACATTAAATGATAGAAAATTTTGATGGATACAATTTATGACCTAAAATATTATACCTAGCCAAGATGTCACCTACATGTGAAGAAAATAGAGACATTTTCAAATAGATATGGATTCTTCTAAAATGGGGTGTAGGATAATTTTCTTCAAGAAATTACCTAAAAAGTGAATCTTTTTTAAAGAAACCTCCAAAATATAATAGTTATTATATAAAAGAAGTGGGAATGACCATTAAAGCCATTTAAGCAAATAAATGTCTAATTAGTGTTTTCAGTAAATTTTGAGATTATGTTGCATCTACAAACAAGAACAGTCTGTCATGAGAAAGGGACAAGCTAAAAGTAAGCTTTTGGGGAGAAAATATACTATTTCTGAATATTCAGATCCATTGGAAGCAGTGACCACCACACTGAATATTGCAGAAAGTAAATTCAGTTCATCCGAATACAGTCTGGGAAACTTTTTTCCAGAACTCAAGCTGAAAGGACATAGAGATTAAAATTAGGAGACAAGAGATAAGTGATACAAAGACTAGGAACAGGATATCCAATATATAGACAACGAAAATTCTAGGAAGAAAGATGAGAACATTTACAAAAGATACAATAATAAAAAACAATAGTAAAATATTGCTTTCCTCAGCTGAAGAAAGATTAGAGGCTTCAGATTCAGAGGACTTACCAAATACTTAGCCTAATTAATTTTTTAAAAGATCCACAACCCACACAATCTTAGATATATTCTTAAGAATATAAGATTAAATAGACATGTCTACATTCTTCCAAAAAGGAGGAAAAAAAGACTTCCCCTCCCCTAAAAAAGAGAAACTCAGATTCACTTTAGATTTTTGTTGGTCTACAACATTAAATGATCAAAAATCTCAATAATTACAGAGTCTTGAGTGAAACGTGGTATTTAAATTTCTTAGCTAGTCTTCCTCAGATGTACAAAAATTCAAAATGTGTACCATCCACATGCCCTTATTGAAAGAAATTACTTGAAAATATTGACATGAAAATGGAAGATGTATTGGAAATAAAGTACAAGAAGAGGACATGTTATAAAAGGAGCTGAAGTAAGTAATGGCCTTAGAAAAGTTAGTAATTCATAGTAATGTTATAAATGCCATTATACAGCAAAATATAAAATTTAAAGAATGGATTTTCAAAAGAGAAAATGAAAAATGTAAAATTTTTATGCAGGATATAAAAAATTGCTCATATGCTATTTACTTATACAAAAAAAAAATGTAGTTTATTTTTAGTCCCAGACTCCTCTTTTCTTCCTCTCAAGTCCATCTACTGGGTAGTAGGAGGGATGGAAATGCCTCGATTTTGAACCAGTGATAATAACAGTCCAATGTGGTGATGTTTAAAAATCTCTTTAGGTGAAATACTTAGTCTTTCAGATTTTTCCCTCCCCGACTAGAAAAGTAGGAATTTTGAGGGAGACTAATTTGCCCTTTGAGGATGTCCTTTGGTTTTGGACCAGTTGGTTTCATGGAAAGTTCTATCACATCTTCAAGGAATAGAACATTTCAATATTAGTTAATTCTCCCAGAAAATAGAAAAAGATGGAGAGTTTCTCAATTTGTTTCAGGAAGCTAGCATATATCTGATATCAATATCTACCAAAGATAACAGTCATATGCAAAACTTCCAACCAAATTTAAATAAAAACTTTATTATTAAAACAAAACAGTGTAGTAAAAGAATAATATACCAAGACTAAGTATAATTTGTCCTAGGAATGCAAAGGTGCTTCAATATTTAGGAAATGTATTAAGGTAACTCTTGGGTTGGGGCCGGCCCCGTGGCCAAGTGGTTAAGTTCGCACGCTCTGCTTCACAGGTTCAGATCCTGGGCATGGACCTTACACAGCTCATCAAGCCATGCTGAGGCAGTGTCCCACATGCCACAACTAGAAGGACCTGCAACTAACAATATATACAACTATGTACTGGGGGGCTCTGGGGAGAAGGAAATCTTAAAAAAAAGATAACTCTTGGGACTGGCCCGTGGCCAAGTGGTTAAAGTTCTGTACTCCACTTTGGCAGCCCGGGTTACAGGTTTGGATCCTGGGTGCAGACCTACACCACTTGTCAAGCCACACTGTGGCGGCAACCCACATGCAAAATAGAGGAAGATTGGCACAGATGTTAGCTCAGGGCAAATCTTCCTCAGGCCAAAAAAGAGGAAGACTGGCAACAGTTGTTAGCTCAGGGCAAATCTTCCTCAGCTAAAAAAAAAAAAGATAACTCACATTTATTTTGATGGCTGAAGAGGAAAAACCAAATTATTTTCTCAGCAGAATCTGAAAAGACATCTCTCTGAATACTTAAGCATTCAGAGGATTTAGAGGATATGAATAATAATTAATGAGGTTGATTTAATAAACATATTTTAAACCCTATACTCCACAGAGAATAAACTTTCCTTTCAAAGTCCATGAAATATTTATTAAGTCACAAAGAATACCTCCATATGTATCCCAAGGCACAATTTTTCCAGTCTACATTCTCCGCAGTAAATAACAGGAAATGAATAGTGAAAGTACACTAAAACCTCAACTACCAGGGAAAAAATACATAGATTTTTAAATTATCTTGTCTTGAGAAAGACTGAGAGAAAGTCACAGTGTAGGACAGAGGTTGGCACACTGTGGCCCGCAGCCCGTTTTTGTAAATAAAATGGTATCGCAGCAGCACCTCAGTCATTCTGTTCACGTACTATCAATGGCTGCTTTGTGCTGGAGCAGCAAAGTTGAGTGCGTAGTTGCCACGGAGACCATAGAGCCTTCAGAGCCTAAAATGTTTACCGTCTGGCCCTCTACAAAAGGTTTGCTGCTCCCTGGACTAAGAAAACATTTGCTCCCCAGTAGAAAAATGGGCAAAGAATATTGATAGCAAGGTCAGCTTCATGGCGTGGGACCTGTGCAGTCGCCCAGGGGCCCCCCACGTAGTTTAATCCTCTGCTATCGCCATCTTGAAGTTCTTCATAATTTTTAAACAAGAAGTTCTGCGTTTTCATTTTGCACTGGGCTCTACAAATTATGTGGCTCAACCTGATGGATACTCAAAGTTTTTAAAACAAAATCAAATGAACAATAAATATGAAAAAAAACTACAGCTTATAATTCAATATATCCAAATAAAAACAATAATAAAACTCCATTTTCATTTATAAAATGTATAGATATTCCAGAAAGGGCTAATCCCAAGAGTGGGTAAAGGGTAAGAAAAGGAGCACTTCCTACCTGGCCTCCTGGGAGTTTGGTGATCATGACAGTGGGAAGTGAGTTACAGTGGCCACCGTGTCCTGTGTGGTCACTGTGTTCCAAGCAGGACTCTTCACACTTTACAAATGTTGGGTTTAATCCTCAAAACAATCCTTAGGAGAGAAATACTATCATCCCCATTGCAAAAGGAGGAAGCTGAAGTGTAAGAAAGTGAAACATCTTGTTCAAATGTCGCACTAGTGAGTAGAATAGGAGTTTAAACTCACGTAAGCCACCAAGTCAGTGCTCATAACAGCCGGTCTGAACGCCCTCAAGAGTCACTTGTCCCACATTTCCAGGGAGGGAGGCGCCATTTGGTCATTGCTATCAAAAGCTTTAAAATGTTGTATAAACCCAGAGAGTCCACCCTTAGGAATTTTTTAAAGCCAGTATAAAGAAATGCAGTAATCGCAAAGACATGTGTGCCAGAGTAGAAAAAAAAATATTCTCACTATACTCAGATATATAGAAAATAATTTAAAGCTGCTTTGCTTACCCTCAAAAGACCCTCCTGCTGGGTGCGGGTGTGTGGAGAGTGTGGTGAGGAAAGGAGGCAACTTTTCCTCCAAACTGGAAATCTTAGCCCAAGGCAAGAATTTAACCACTCAGTAAATTTGTCTGTGTCCCCACCCCCCACCCTCCGTACTTCTCTTGCTCACATGTCCGTGTGTTTGAGCAGGGCTTCTTGTGTCCTTGTGGCATGCTCATGAAGGGGGCTCTGACGTCCCTCCAAGCCACAGTACCATCCCTCATCTGGTCATGGCCACCTGGCAGGCATCCACAAATCACATTGGTGGCTTTGGCTGGTGACCCATGGGTCTCACTTATCACATCTTGGTGTGCATTTCAATTATGTGACATATCTTATGGGCAGCTACCTGATCGTTTTCTTAACAACAACAATTTTCTGTTGAATTTGCACCAAAAGTACCAATAGTTGATATCAGAAATTTTTTTTCGGCTTTTCCTGGTGTTTATGCGTGTGCGTGTGTGTGTGTGTGTGTGTGTGTGTTGGAAAAGATGAATTAGTAGAGATAGTTTGCTAAAATATCTGTTTGATCATGATCCACAAGAAAAAATACAGTTTACATCTTGACACGGTATATGTATAGCATGTACAAATAATTGACCGAAAGTTTCATACAGCACTTCTGTTACAGTATGCAGTGCATCCTGATTTTTCCATTCTATTTCTTTTTTTAAAAATGTTGGCAACATCCCACCAAACTGATTTCCCAAATCGTTAATAAGTTGCATTCTGCAGCTTAAAAGTCATTGTTTTCATAGCCCTCAGTTAGATTGACTAAAGGAGAAACTCCTCACAAGTGAGTAGGGTGGGGCTGAGCATCCTGGACCCGGGTCTCTGCAACAGACAGAAGCTGGGGGGGGGGTAGCCCCATACATAAAGTGCAGTGCTCAATGGCTTGGTTTCCGTGTAGACTGGTGTCTGAAGAAGTTGGAGTGGAAGCAGGGGTCAAAGTCAAGCTTTTTGAGCAGGAGGGAGGCTTGGCCATGACTCCAGTCGGTCATAGGAGGACCAGGGCTGACGGCCTGGGCCGGGTTTAGGGTTCCAGCCAGTTAGGGTGCAGTGTGAGGCTAGGAGGAAGGAGAGGAAGACCAAGGAAGAAGTTGGGGGGCAGAGAGAGGAGGCAAATGAATGGGGGGCATTTGATGGCAGAACTAATTGCTGGTCCCACTTGGTGGTGCCTGAGGCTGCCGTACCCTTCCAGGATTAGCTGGGGACCTGGGTGGGTCACTGAGGACATCAGTGACTTCAGCTGGGTGGGGCTAAGGAAAGGCCAGGACTGACAGTTTTACAATTTCCAGACTTAGAACGACTCTGCTCTTCCAGGATTAAAAGACTCCTGAGTAATTGTTCCAACTCTAGCTCTCTTTTTTCCCTTTTGTTTTATTCTAACCCATGTGCAAAAGAAGAGGGGACAATTTAAACTCAGTCTGGCCCGCTTGATTCTTTTTGAGTCTGATTGTATGTGTGGCTAATGGAAAGCGCCTGTGTTTTCTAAAGAGCTGAACCACAGGGAGATTTGGAAACTCACATAAACACAAAAGAATGTGGTTCAGAAAACAAATCAGAATGAGACTCACAGTTCTTATTTTGCTCCTACTCTTTGCATATTAGACCCTTGGAAGTAATTGAACAGTAATCTGAGGGCAATGCCGGGTTCCAAGCAAAATCCTTCGCTGGGAACAGACAGCGAATGCAATGTCACAAAAATTTGCTAACTTTACCATATTCCAAACACTGGAGAGGCCATAGAGAAGGTGGTGTGAGAAGGCGTTGACTCTGATTTTGAGTGAACCCAGGTATTTTGAGTGCATGGTCAAGCACAGACCCCGGTACGACTGTATCCAAGCAGAATTCCTGGGAGGTGACTTGAATTCAAAATTTTGCTGCGATTTATACTTGTGGAACTAGGGCATAAAAATCCCAAGAAGGGGCCTGAATCCTCCTTAGCTGGCCCCTGGAAATCTTCAGGGGCTAGAATTGCATCTGAGTAAGGATTTAATTGAGTCAAATATTAGGGACCTTTCACATCCACTGATTTTTAGAACATGGGCATTTCACTTTCTATGACTATAGTCTGCCCAGTAATTGTGTATTAAAAGCAATTAAAAAAAATAACACAAAACAATCCACAATAGAGTCCAATGGAAAATTTCCCAGTACTACCCATATCAGGGCTAAGAAGGAGTTTGTATTTCTGCCTTAGAGCTTTGGTTAGCAATGGCCAAGTGAGCCATTACTGCCTGAAGAAAACATCAGGACTCCATAGCTGGGATTTTAAGATCATTAACTCTTAAACAGGTTGGCATGATAAATGAGATATTTTACACATTGTAGGGTGGGGAGAAACTGGAATTGGATCCACCCTCTTCCACTTCCCCAATCAGCACCTCACTTCTCTTGGCTGTGACCAGGAGTCCACTTAGGTCCTCCATGTTGAGAAGAAGCCAAGGGTCTGAACACAGACACACCATCCTAGGTCGATTATTCTGGGAGTAGCTACTAGGGCAGATTCATAACTAGAAAATCAGTTTACAAGGCAAAGTGCATGTGAGACATGCATGTTTTGACAGAAAGTCCAAACTGAGTCAAAGACCCAGCATAGCTATCCCTATAGGAGAAGGGCAGGAGTCTGGTTGAGGTCCCAGGGGTAATTTCCAGAAGCCTCATGGATGACATATTTAGAGTTCAGGGTTAGGACATCCAGCTGTGGCCAAAGGGTGGGGGTGAGGCAGCGGAAAGGATTGGCACCAGGCAGACAAGCCTCTTGCTGCTGGGGATTTGAGTTAAAGAGATATGAGCAGCACCCCCAAAAAACTTAGCTCCGTGCTAAAACCATGAGTAGCTGACATGGGGCTCTTTCCTTTTCCAAGGGGTGACTTGATCTTAGGGTATGATAGAGCATGCGTGTGTGGGTTAAGAAGGCTCAGTAGTAAGGACTGGAAGGATTTCAAGGTGCAGATCTAGTTAACCCTATATTCGTCTGCCCCTTCAGTAGCTGAGGCCCTGTGGGATCCCATGGTAACCCAGAGAAGACAAAACCATTTTGGTTCTCAGAATCCTAGAAGGTTATGTTCACCTGGATGCTTGAGGTAACACACTATGTACATCTCAAGTGTGTCCCAAAGAAGGTGTATTTTGGTCAAGGCTTATATAATTGTGTAAAGAATGATCATGTGTATAAATGAAACAGCAAACCTCAACAGTGACAGGGAAGTTATTACCAGCGATGGGATGGGAGAGGGAAGCCTGTCAATACCTCCTGGTCTCCACTTTTATCTTAGAGATCTCATTTTATTTTCTTCTTGAGAAAATACAGTGCTTGCCCATTAGCAAGAAAGTTTTCCAGCTAGATCTAGACTATTCTCAACACCCAAGGATATTTCTTGGATCTTTCCTTATATCTAGTATCAACAAATCAGTTGAATACCAAAATCATATAAATTTTACGTCAGTCAGATAAAAGAATAGTGAAAATGAAGTGTTTTAAGACAAAAGATAGTGTGAATTGTCATTGGGTGATCATGTTTAATAAGTAAGGAATGTAGATTGATTTGTGGCTGTAAAATAGGGCCAATCCTTGAGAACAAAGAAATAGTACCCAAAAGCATTTACTCCAAACCCTTGCTCCTTAAGCCAAGAATAGTCCCCCTGTTTTAGTTCAAGTCCCTCTTTCACCAACGCTTTGCCTCCCCTTCCAGTATAATTCCCCCACTGCAGGACTTCTCTACTGATGGGGTAGGGGAGATGGGGGGATTCCTCTTTAATTATTAGGCATCTTACACTACCCCTCAGTCACCAAAATTGCAGATAGTACTTGTCCTGGTCATATGGCCCAAAATACAGCATTGCATTTCAGAAGTGGGCACAGATGGCCAGTGTTCAAGGAAATCTCTTGATTCCAGTGGAAAGGAGTTGTAGAATCCTGGATTAGACTATGGCTTATGTCATGTCTTCTGAGGCACTTAGACTGCCTTGGGCCATATCTGCTAGACCCTCACCAGGACCCCCAGGAGCCGAGCATCTACCTCATGGCTAAAAGAGAACGGCCAGGACTAGTCTGAGATGTGAAGTATACAACTGAATCCTGTCCAGGAGGATGGCTGGGATTCTAATGAAAGAGGATTTCTGAAGCTTTAAAAGCCCAGGGCTAGGATATGCAGTTCTGGTGAGCTCTTGGAAGACTCCCAGCTACCACTGAGCTCAGAGATCTATCGTTGATGATTAGGTAGGTCCATTCACCAAGGATCTGTGCTCTAGAATCATTGACCCACCTGGGAAGGCTCCTCAGGTTCGCATAGGGTCACAGGTGTTGTCTGGAGCCATCTGCGTCGTAAACCCAGGGTGTTTATCCAAACGACAAAGGCGAAAGAGGGGATGTCCAGCTGGCAAAAGATCAGGAGGCTTTCTTGAGCAATAGAGGCTTCTCATTTCCATGCTCTTCTTCCATTCAGCAAACACATACATGCTGGAGAGGCAAATATCCTTAAGACTCTCGAAGGAGAGCTTGAAAAAAAAAGTGATTGCAATCCAATATCAGAGATGACTGACAGATGTACACAGTCCCTTGAGAGCATGGGGCAGGGGCAATGAGCCCTGTCTGTGTTAATCAAAGGCAACAGGGAGGGACTGAGTTGAGTCTTGAAGAATGAGTAGGAGGTTGCCAGTGTGAACATTGAGTGTCCCAAGTAGATGGAATATGTATAAAGGCTGAGAGACAGGAACAGAAGAAGTTTACTGGAAAAGGTTTATTTTTGACATAAGGGCTCTCACCCCCTCCTCATCCTGATCTCTTTCTCCATCTCCCCAATCCTCACCCCCTACCCTGGGCTCCATGCTGCTGCCACATGAAACTGCTTGCTCTTCCCCACACAACTGTTTAAGTAGGCATTTCTATATTCACTAAAAGAGTTGAATGTTTTTTCAAATGCTAATTTATCGTCCTTCAGGGAATTGCCTGTTCTGATCCTTTGTCTATTTTTCTACTGTTTGACTTTTTGACTTTTACTTGTACTAATTATTTATATATCCTAGACACTAATCTTTTTGCCTTTTATATTTGTTGCAGACATCTTCTCTCACTCTTTTCTTGTCTTTGAACTTGTTTATGATATCTTTTTTCATTCAGAATTTTAGGCACTTCAGACAGTGTGTCTTCAAAAACAATTCCTACTTTCTGTATCTGGTTGAAAAAACTCTTCACTAACCTGACAACATAAGAATCCTTCTATAATTTGCCCTGTGAATTTCAAGTTTTGTTTTTCCCGTTAGGGAAAACATACATCTAGGGTTACCTTTGGTGTGAGATAGTGATGTAGTTGGTTTTTTCCAATTAGAAACCCATTAGCACAGCATCATTTATTGAAGAGTTTATTCCCCCTCCCCAGTTTGAATCACCTTGTTCACTATAGAGCAGACCTCACATAGGATGATGCTTGGGTTCTCTATTCTACTCCATTGACTCTGCTGTTACATCATGTATCGTGTATACAGAGTCATTGTATCTGATAGGGCAAGCTTTCCAACTTTGCTCTTCTATTTCATAATTTCCTTGATTACTTTTAGTACTTTAATCTTCGTTTCATTTTTAAAGTCAATTTTTGATTTTCACAAAACATCCTTTCAGAATTTTCCCTAGGATTGAAGTTATAGATTAACTTGGGGAAACTGAGATGGCTTTATGATATGGAGTCCTTCACTGTATGACCGTAACACATTGTATCACTTTTGTTCAGGTTGGTCAGACATAATTTGTGCATATGTGGCAGAGAAAAATAAATACTCCTCATAGAGATGGGATACACTCAACTAGACTGAGAATTCCTAGGGATATTACACCATGAAAAGGAAGGCATAAAATCTGTTTTGTCAAGATTCATCTCAAATATCTATAAAATGTCCTGAAACAAAGAAAAATTAGAGCAATAAATAACTCTCTAGAAGTTAAAATTAAGGTAAATGAGTGCGTAAAAAATAAAAATCATCTGAGACTGCAGAAAATGTTTGCAGTACAAAATGTCAGAGCAGAAGGAGCAAACTCTAAGCTCAACAATTATTAGAATGACAGGCAGAAATGCAGAACTTGGCTGAAACAGATCAAAGTGAAAGGAAAGAGGCATCAGAGCTAAAGAAAAGAGTGGGTTAGAATAGAAAAACTTAATATGCAGTCACTGCAACAGATTGAGCACAAGCACTATGAAAAACACTTATCAGCTGAATTGAAGTGGTAGTAAGTGGTGTCAGTGAAACAGAAGACAACCTTGGGAAATCAAGAAGACCCCTTCCAACTCTGAAATTCTAAGTTTCCTATGTCCTAGAGAAACAGTTTTTTCAGTAAGAAGATCCCTTTTTAATATAGTTAAAAGGCTGTATAGTTTTTCTTCTTTTACGTATTAGTATGACTATTTGCATTAGATTTCTTTGAATATTGAACTACCAGTATGCTCTGAAACAATCTCCACTAATTAATTAATTATTATTCCTTTGGATTCCTGCTGGATTAGTTCTGCTAATATTTTATTTAGAGATTTTGCATCTATATTTGTGAATGAAATTGGACTCTTTTTTGAGGAGAGGGATTTGTTTGTCTATTTGGGTATCTAGTTTGTGCTGATTTCATTTAAATGAATTGGAATATTTTTTCTTCCCTAATCAGAAGAATAATTTAAATAGCACAAAAATAACTGTTGCTTAGGATTTGAAACTAACCTGTGAATCTGTTTGGGCCCAGGATTTTGTGTGTGTGTGTGTGTGTGTGTGTGTGTATAAGTGTGTAGAGTGGAGGTGGAAAGGACTGGAAGGTGGAGTGGAGGGAGTTTTTTAACAAAATTTTTAAGAGCTCTAACATTAAGTCTAAATGCCCTTTCAAACAATTTCCAAGGTTATAAGTTTCAGATAATGAGCTCACTTAATGGATAAGTCAAATGTAAAATAAAAGAATATGAAGAGAGAGAATACAAGGTAAAGACAAATGAACACGTGATTAAGCAACATCTGCTTTTGTTTTCTAGATCAGGAAGTGTGCTACACCACTGGAATGAAATCTATTACTTTGTGGAACAGCTGGCTCACAAATTCATCAGGTGAGAAACAGATTGTGTATTGCTCTGCCGTGAGTAAAACCAGCCTATGTTTGCTATTCTACTCATTACTGACTACTTTGGGGATGCTTTTGGACAAAGGTAGCCTCTCAGACCTTGGACCAGAGACTTGACTTTGTTTTAATCTTCGCCACATAGTAGAGTAACTTTTGGCTTCCGGTTTTTAGGAGGAGCCCAATTTGGCTATAAGAGCAAAATTTTAACTTTCTCCCTGTCTTGTTGAATAATACATCTTGTAGAAGGATGATTAACATTTTCTTTCACCATGCATCTCACTGGGGCAATTGGCTCATTCTAGCTGGACTCATGTAGGGTGTGTTGGATCAACTCATCCTAGTTTGCCCAGAACCTTCCCAGTTTTAGAACTGGAAGTCTCATATTCTGGGAGCTCCTCTCAGTCCTGGATGAACCGTGACAGTTGGTCAGCCTAGCTATGTGCCCTATCAGTTAGAAACCTCTGAGCATTCTCAACACCACTTTCCAAGGAAGGGCAATGCAGTTTTGAACATCATCACTATAAACATTGGAGAGGCCTTGGAGGTCTTTTTTTCTAGTGAGTATAGACACCCATTAGCAAAGGAAAGGAGGTCATTTCAGCCTCCTTGGGTACAGCCTCTATGGGATAACAACTGTGTTAGCTTTCATGGGTGTGCTTGAAGCCAGTTGTCAAGGTGTTTGGCAAAATTGGTCTGATCATAGTAAGTATCATCATAACTCCACTCCTGATGGATGGCCTCTGTAGAGTCTCCCAGCTGCTATGAGTAACCACAAACTTCTTCTTTGAATAAGGTTCTGAATCTCAGAATACAGGTTTTCCTTCAAGACCAGGGTTATGACAAATGTGTTCCCTCCAGATTCAGTTACTGGTCTCAACACATACCTGTCTGCCCAATTAGAGGGAAAGGGTTAGGAGGTGTGCTCCTGCCATGCGAAAAATAGGACACTGCTGCAGGAAGCATCTAACCCCAGAAGAATAGGAAAAACAAATGCTGAGAGGAGATAGGAGAAAAAAGTAGAGGGAAAAGAAAGAAACAAATACCTGGTTGGTATTAAAAACAAAGTATTTAAGAGAATCTTAGAAACTTAGAATTGAAAGGAACAGCTTCCTAATGCATCCTAGGAGGCATTCACTCACCTCAACTTGAATAGTTCTGGTGAGAAATTGCTGCCTTTTGGGGCAAACAGTCAAATAGTTGGACAATTCTAGTTTCCAGAAGACTCTTTTTTTCATTGAGCTAAAATGTCCTTTCCTGCGCTCTCATCCGCTGGTCCTTTGGAGTGCCATAAAACAAAGCTGCCTCCAGACATCTGACAGTGTCTGCTATGTCTCTGCTTGTTCTTCTCTTCTCCTGTTCTCTCTGAAGCAGAGGAGCTGATGGAAAAGGCTTTGAAGTCAGGCACATGTGGACCTGAATCCAAGCTCCATTGTGCAACCATAGCAATTTACTCACCTTGGCTGAACCCTAATTTGCACATGAGGATTGTAAGAGAAAACATGTGCAAACCAACTAGCCCAGCACCTGGTTTAGAGTGGGCACTCAACACTTCTCTTTCCCAGTTCCTTCAGTAATTCCAGACTCTTCACCATCTTGGAATGAAAGAAAGTTAGAGGTAGGGGTGGGGGGACCCAAGAGACCACCTGATCTAATCCTCACATTTTATGGATGAAGAAACTAAGGACCAGCAGTCGACATGGCATAATCCAGACCATAAAGGCACTTTCCTCCAGTTGTCTCCTCTGATGCTCCTTGGCTAAGGACCCCCTCATAGTGTGGCACCAAGACATTACTGTCATGCAAACTCCAAGAGGCAGGGACTCTCTTTTGTTCACTGGTGCAGTCCAAGTGCCTGTAACAGTGCCTGACACATAGCACATGCTCAATTAACATTTGGATAAGTGCATGATTTTTATTTATTCACTTTAATAAATAGTCTAGGCAGCTGTTACCTCAGGGGGAAATTCATTCAATAACAGTGGCTGATGCCAGTACAAATATAACATTATAATTTCAGTGGGATCCTTGAAATTTCAAGTCCCTCTATTTGTCTTTATTCTGACCCCCTCCCATTTTCCTAATAATGATTCTACCTCTTCACCATTTTCTTCAAGCCTCCAACCTACACCTCACACCCATTTACTCTCAGCAAAGAACCTCACCTCCTGCTTCACCAAGATCCCAGAGAATAGCAGACAAGTGATTACCTCAAGTTCCAATCCTACTCCTAAAAGGTGCATGCACATCCTTCCCATCTGCCTCTGAGATTCAAGTGCACCCCCTATTTAAGGACAACCCCTCCATTTTAGTCCATTTCATCCCATTGTCTCCAGTCTCCTCCAGGTCTTTGTCTCTCTCTTGTATTTTTCTCTACCTTTCCCCTGGCTCCATTTCTACTGGCAATAGACATAAACTAATCTCTCTTGCCCCTCATCTGAAAAAAGAAAAAACAAAACAATGATTCTTCTGATCATGTCTTTCTATTGATGATAACATTTCTTGACTGGTTTCTCATTCAAATATTTTTAAAGCCTTGCTATCTCCCTATCTTTACTTCTCATTCATTCCTTAACCCGCTGCTATCTGATCTTCACCTCCACGCTCCATCTGCTTGCTCTCACCAAAGCCAATAAGTGTCGTCCTAGAGGAAAGATCCAGTGAGCTCCTTGCAGTGCTTATTCTGATGGGTAGAGGGGCTTTGTCTGATTCAGACTTTTCTCTCCTTGAAATTCTCTCCTCCACTGGCTTCTGGTTCTCCTTTCATTTCGTGACCTGGGCCAGACCTTTACATATTGGTATTGGTTCTAGATTTGGCTCACTTCACTTCTCACTGCTGACGATTTCCTGGAACAACTTTACCCATGTCAGTACAGTGAGAACTCCCAAATTATGTCTCTAGCCCAGACTCAGGTACCAATTGCGTCTTGGAGACCTACATTTCCCACATTTCAAGTTATCCTTCCCAGAGCCTGAACTCTATATAAGGGAGGCAGTGTAATACAGTAGTTAAAAACCCAAGGTTTAGAATCAGCATGCTTTGTTTTAAGCCCCAGATCCACCTCTCTCTCACTGTATGACCTTGGGAAAAATTACTTTATCTTTCAGGGTCTCAGTTTCCTTTTGTGGAAAACAGGAATAATAATAGGACTGATCTCATAAAGTTGTTCCAAGTTTAATTAGATAAAACGTGCAAATCACTTACAATAGTGCCTGGCACATAGTAAGCACTTGATAAGGTTGACTATTATTTTAGTAATACGATCATTATGGTTGTTATTATTATCATTTAGGACATGGTGTCCTGCTGGCCCAGCAGTGGTGAGGTAGTAGCAGGCAGCATGGTGTCGTAGACAGAGAACCCAGTCTGTTTCAAGAGACCAATATTTGGGGCCGGCCTGGTGGCGCAGCAGTTAAGTGGGCACATTCCACTTTGGCAGCCCGGGGTTCACCACTTCAGATCCCCGGTGCAGACATGGCACCGCTTGGCAAGCCATACTATGGTGGCATCCCACATATAAAGTGGAGGAAGATGAGCACGGATGTTAGCTCAGGGCCAGTCTTCCTCAGCAAAAGGAGGAGAATTGGCAGCAGATGTTAGCTCAGGGTTAATCTTCCAAAAAGAAAAAAAAAAAAAGAAAGAAACCAATATTCAATTCAGCTGGTATTGCCTGGGCTCCTACCAAGTATTAAAAACCATGCTAAGAGTATCCAAAAATGCTTTAGATATTTGGTAATGAATATTGGCTTTATCCTGGAGGCAATAGGATCCACTGGAGGTTTTATAGCAGATAAATGACAAGATCAGTACTATATTTTAGGAAAATAATTCTAGAAGCAGTGTGAAGAATGAATTGGAGCAAGGAATGATACCAGGCAAGGTCATCAGCAGGAAATAATTGCAATTGTCAGACAAATGAGGGTGAGATCTTAAACTAAGAGACAGAAAAGGGGGCCAGGTTTGAGAAACATTCTGGGAAGTGAGAACTACAAGATTCAGAGTCAGGTCAAGTGTAGTGGTTTATTGCATTGTGAAGAATTAGGTTGATGCTATGATGGAAGAACCAGTTGGCCACCTAGAGAGAGCCTTCCATTGGTGAATCCACTAAGTCTGACAGTCCATCTTGCAAACAGAGACATGTTTGGCCCTCAGCTGAGAGTTGTTCTTTTTCCCAGAGTGTGGATTTTACGTTGACAAAGCTCCTAAGCATTGCCATATAAAAACTATGCCAATGTCTTCCTTAATAATGAGAAGCATAACTACCAAGTGGAATAGATATTCTTGTGGCTCATCAGCACATTCTCTCCTTATAGGATAACCTCCTTGGGAAGCCAAGTAGAAATTAAAAGTCGATGGTGATACTATTTTCAGAACAAAAGGAGTTTGTTGTATGATCTTAATGGCTGATGGCATCAAGCTGCAACAGCCTGAGACACCCTCTTCGTTATAGGATACACCAGACTACTGCAGATACACTATCAAATTTTGTCTATTGGGATCCCCCTTTTTATAAATGTCATGCAGACTTAGTCCTCTTCTAGGGACACACTTCTTCAGAAGGAGCACAGGGCAGTGATGCATTTTAGCTTTCTTCCTTGTGATCCACACTCACTGGTGTGGTGTCTAATCAGAAGCAGCCTCCAAGAAGACAAAGAGAGTCTTCTCTTTGGTCCACAGCTTCAAGTCTGCTGCTGGCTAAATACTTGTGCCACCAGGTGTGGAGGCTCCCTTGGGTTGTAGGGTCAGCTCTGGCAGCCGTGATACAAAGGGAAGAACAGGGGGGAAGCCTGGAGGGGAATGGCATTTCACAGTCTTTCTATCTGCCCTGATAGAATTTCTTTTCCTTTCCAGCCCACAACTCCGAATGTCCTTTATTGTCTTCTCTACTCGAGGAACAACTCTAATGAAGCTAACAGAAGACAGGTAAGGATGCTCCCCATCTCTGTCATTTAAAGCCTATCTTTTCTTGAATAGTTCTGATATTTCTGCCCTAGGGCTAGCTTGACCTGTCGATCATTTTAATCTAATAGTTGCCTCTTTTCACTTAAGCCTTGAACTTTGCACATTGACCCATCTGCTAGTTTGCTCTGACTTTGATAGAATTTCCTGATGTTGGTGAAATTTTATAAATGACTAAATCATGTTAGGTAAATCTTACATTTGACTGGTGACTCAGTCTGCTAACTTGGAGCAAAATGTTAGCAAACCAAATTCTTGGGGGACCACATTTTCGCTTATTTAAATTAGATTTATTTTGTAGATTAAGCTTTCAGAGAGAAAACAATTACACTGTGAGAGAAGTAAGAACTTGAAATATTATCATCTATAATTACCAAGGCAGGGAATAGAGAGAGTTTACTGCACAACAAAATAAAAATAAATTTAAATCAGGTGTGGAAAAATGTTGTTGACATAACAGGATTAGTTAGACTTAGCTTAACAAAAGTATTCTGGGTTTTACCTCTCGCAGAAGAAACTAACAATAACAGAGACATGTCATTTACTGATCGTTAGGATGGTATACTGGGAGTAGAGATGACAGTTTGTTCCTGAGTTAATGATGCTTTGTGCACTTTTTAAAAAGTGATATGGTCCAAGGCACCAAAAAAAAAAAATGTGATATGGGCCACCTGAGAGAAGCTCCACGTGGGACTATTGGCAGATTTATTTATGGACATGTTGGGAAAAGGAAAGGAGAAATGGCAGGTACAGGGAGGGCATGAAGACTTCATTCTATCATAGCATTCTTCTTCTAGAAATGAAAATAGGACTAACAGGATAGAGCAAAGTTTTCGGGATTTTGCGCCGACACAGCAAATCTGAGCTAGTCACCATTTTTCTCCGTTTCTTTGTTTCCCATCTGTTAACTAAGAGTACTCTGTACCGTGTAGAAGTTTTCAAATCCTGTTACTCCTTTAGCAATATCTGTTATATGCATGCACGCCATTTGAGATGCACAGACACGCCCTTTTAAAAATGGAGTTTTCTTATTCCTTAACACAAGGAGAAACTGATGTCATATAATCTTCCTGAGGATACCCAGCAGAACCCACCCTAGGGGCAGGCTCCGCATTCTTTTCCCCTCTACCTTTTTGCCCTTCTGTTTAACAGAGAATCATAAAGCCCAAGAAGCCCATGTGACTTTCCTTCAATATTGGCCAAAGGTTTTAAGAAGCTCTGAGAAAGTGTCTCTAACCTATGGCCTACAAGCAAGACTCCTAATCTTGCTCAGTCTTTATATGATGACATCCTTTATGCAGAGATGTCTTTTATTCAGAGAGAGCACACCTCTCACTCATTCTTCACATCCTCCTACAACCCGAGGCTGCCTGGAGCTGCTTCATGCTGACTCCGCTCGCTCCATCCCTAAGAGTTTGGCCGAGAGACCAAGTTCACATATCCCTCGTGTGCTACTGCTCGCAGCCTCTGGGAAGGTGGGGAGGGCAGAGAGGGGTCATGGATTTATAAACACCATTAGAACGCCTAGGCTTTCAGACTCGTTTCGGTTATGCTAGTTCAAATTAGTCATCTGAATCCTACTTTGAATCTAACTTTTTGTGCCTTAACTTCACTACTCCTGGTTTCCCGTGCCAAGAAGATAGAGGTTAGAATCTCCACTTTGCTGGAAGGAGAATTTAGGACTTAAGGGCTGAATATGCATCAAACAACAGCCAGAAATGTCTTGCAAAAGGCTATGTTGATTTCATGGGGTGACTGCTTGGTCTAACCTATGGGTCAGCTGCCAAAGCATGACCTGGTTAACTGACACATCCCCAACCTTATCAGCCTGTGGAATAATGTGGGCAAGCCACCTTTCTAAAATATTTTCTCAAGAAATTGGCTAAAAGAATTAGGCTTTCAGAATTTCCAAGTTGGTACTATTTCTGAAATGTATGGCTTTCAGTGTTTTAGTTGGGCACAGGAATTTTTATATTTTTCTCTATAGCTCATTTGATCTTCACAATATCCCTATAAGACAGTAAAAGATGCATTATTATACCTAGGGAATAATTTAGAAAACTTACAGAGGTAAAATAGTTGTTCAAAAAGAAGACATGAATTAGCAGAGACTCTCTTGTCAACAAGAACAAAAGATTTGGAGTAAATCAGGAGAAATACTATCAAAGGTGTATTTTCATCCACTTCTTAAGATCAAATCCACATAGGGGAAACCACAGGAAGGTTGAAGAAATAGAATGGAAAATAGATATGGTGTGCGGAGATGTAGTAAAAGAATTACAATTAGAATAATAATACCTATTATTTGTGTTTTTTATCTTCTGAGCACCTAGCATATTATTTCTTATTTATCCCCATATAACCATTATAACTTCAATTTCTAACAGGGTCTCTGTGGTCATTTGATTCATTGCTTTATATGTAATATGCCATTTTCCACAAACTGCTTTCAAGATTTTTTTCTTTAGTTCTCAGCAATTTGATTATGATGTGTCTGGGCATGGTTTTCTTTGAGTTTATCATATTTTGGCTTTGCTGAGCTTCTTGAATCTGTAAATTTATGTCTTTCATCAAATTTGAGGAACTTGCAAGCGTTATTTTTCAAATGTTTTTTCTGCACCAGTTATTTTCTCCTCTCCTTCTGGGACGTCAATGACACAAATGTTAGACATTTTGATATTAATCCATATGTGCCTGAAATTCTGTTCTTTTTCAATCTTTCTTCTTTCTGTCCTTCAGATTAGATCATTTCTATTGATCTATCTTCATGTTCACTGACTCTTTCCTCTGTCTTCTACGTTCTGCCATTGAGTTCATCCTTTGAATTTTTTCTTGCAGATACTGTGTTTTTCAGTCATAAAATATGTTTTTGGTTCTTTTTGAAGTGTTTATTTCTCTGCTGAGAATTTCTATCTTTTCATATATTTCAAGTGTGTTTACCTTTACCTCATGAAGCATAGTTATTATAACCACTTTAAATTCTTTGTTTGATAATTCCTACAGCTCAGGATTGGCATCTTAATTGTCTTCTCTCTTGAGAATTGCTCACATTTTCTAGGTGCTTTGTATAATGAATAATTTTAGATTATATCCTAGAAAGTTTTGCTGTTATGTTTTTTAGACTGTGAGTCATATTCAAATCCTCTGGAGACTGTTGATTTTTTTTTCTTTGTTTGCTTCAGTAGGCAATCACCCTGGATAGGTTCAAACCACAAGTTCTCTCTTTTCTTCTGTGTGTGATGGTTTTTATGTCAGTTCAGTTTTCAAAGCCTTTGTTAAGCTACTTTGGGTCTGACCTGCACATGTGTAGCTCAGAGATGAGCCTGGGACTTCTACAGCTTCATACACAGAATTAGAGAGACCCCCTTCTCCAGCCCTCTCCTCTACAGGATTTCCCCCACACTGTCTTTCTCATTGAGGCACCCCTTTCCAAGTCCTCTAGCAAGAAAAAAGGGATTTCTCTTGGAGCATTGGCCATCACATTACTGCCATGCAATTCTAGTAAGACTGCCTGTGAGGCAAAGCCAGGAGGAAAAAAAGAGAAATGAGAATGGAGATTCCCTCCACATTCTTTGAACCATAGGGCCCCCTTTTTCCAGAGGCCAGAAATGTACGGGCTTTCTTGGCCTTTTAGGTGACATCCCAGAGCACTGCCATGTGACTGAGTCCCACCCATAGCTTAAAACCACAAGAGAAAAGAAGGGGAAAAAATGGGAATTCACCTTTGTATGGGTTATTTCTCCAGGTTTAACTGCCTTCTCCAATCTACCTGCTTTGTTTACTTTTCAAAGTCCTCATGTCTTTGATTTTTTATTTTATCCAGAGTTTTTTGTTATAATCAACAGGAGAGATAGCCAGTTGCAAGTTTACTCTATCTTTCCTGCTGCTACTTTAATTTTACAGATAAGGGCACTTAGATTCAGAGAGTTTAGATAACTTGCTAAGGTTGAATAATAAAAATAGCAGAACTAGGATTCTAATTCTGGATTCGGTCCAACTCGTGTGCTTTGCATTATATCATGTTAGTCTTCCAAGATTTCTTAGCTTCATCCATTTGCAAAACAATTGGCAAATTGTAACAAATTTTGTAGTTTTCTTCATTAGCATAATAAAGGGTCTAATTTTAAGTTTAAGCTCTATTAGTATAAATTATTTTAGTGTTGGCTACTGCATATGATTCCTTGAAAACTCTCTAGATAGTCTTTTTCCTGATCTTACTTGAAATGCTTCAAATGTTTCACCATTTGGAAATGAGATCATGTCAAGGAAGTCCAACCCTTCCTTTAAAAGAAATCAGGAATAGATATTCAATTTAATCAAATGCATTTTTGGCATCTATTGAGATGATCATATTTTTTCTTTGACCTACTAATACAGTGAAATGCATTAAAATATTCTTTAATATAACTGGATCATTCTTGCATTTCAGGTTACACTTAGTTGTGATATATTATTGTTTCAGTGTAGAGCTGAATTCTGTTTTCTGTATTTTACTCAGAAATTTAGCATCAGTATTCATAATTGTGATTGGGCTGCTATTGCCCTTTTTACAACTGTTTACTAATAGTATTTTTTTATAATTTTTTTCTTTTACACCAAATCCTAACTGCTAGAATTTATTCTGACGTAAAGTATAAGGCCAAGGTCCATCTTTTTTCTCCAAGTGCTTAGCCAGTTTTCCCAACACCATTTGCTGAATAGTGTTTTACTACCAGTTTGAAAAATTAAACTTCTTCATAGTCTCGAGTCCACTGCTGAGTTTTCTATGCTGAAATATTGCATTTTTTGTCTGTTCCTATGCTAGGATCACGTTATTTTAATTTGTTTTAACATCTGAAGGACCAGTCTTTCCTCATTTCCAATTTTGGGTGAAAATCTTCCTAGTCTGTAATGTTTTCTTTCCCTTCCATGTGCGTTTTAAGCAATTTTTTTATGTTCCAGAATATCCTTGGAATTTCCACTTATATTGTGTGAAAAGTAAAGAATAACCTTAGGGAAATGACATTGCATTTTTACTGTATCTATTTCTTATTTAAGGATGTATCACTTCTCTTTTATGTCCCTCAGTAAAGTTTTGTTATTTTCTTTAGATCAGTCTCACACAACGTTTGTTAAGTTTATTTCTAGGCATTTTAAAGTTTTGCTTCCATTGTAAATGAATTTTTTTCTGTTGTATTTTCTAAATTATTATTCATCATAGAGCAGTTAACCTATACTTTGGGGTCCATGGGACTTTCTTGAATTCCATAAAATGACTTTTAAAAATTTGGCAAGTCAGAGAGATTGCAGTTTGATCAGAAGAGGCCTATTCCCCCAAAATAGTTTTAAAATATTGGTTTTGGGGGAAACTATTGGTTTTATAGATGTATTTCTTATCCTGTCATCTTAATGAAACACTTTATTAGTTCTAATACTTTTCCAGTTAATTTTGGAGTTGTTTTCTAGTAAGATGATTGTATTATTTATAATTAATGATAGCTTCTGTCCTCTTTTCTAATATTTATGGCTATTATATCTTCTTATGTGTCTTATTACATTGGCTAAAGTTTTCAGACTTTAATGAGAATCACTTGTGTTTCACAGTTTTGTGCTTTATTGGATATTGACTTCATGGAGATAATTTATCTAGTATATTAAGGAAAGATTCTTCAGTTGCAAGTTTATTAAAATTTTTGATCTAAAATAAATATTGTTTTATTAAATACCCTTTTGCCATATCAAGATAATTATATCTTTCTTCTTTTATTTCCTTTGTGCTATCCACATGAAAATTTTAAATCAAAAGATTTCCTGATGAAAAAGTAGCCTTACATTCCTGGAATAAATTTTATTTATCATGGTTTATTCTTTTATTATATTTCTGGCTTTGATTTAACATAAGCCAGAGGACATCGCTTATCAGTATTTAATATTAAGAGTATTCAGGAGTTTTATTTTATACCATCTTTGTCAGGCTCAGGGTAAAAGGACTGCGTGAGTTTAAAAAAATGTATTGGCGCTCTTTTCCTGTGCTGTGGAATATCGTAACTAACATAGAAAGCATATGTTTGTTCAAGGTTTGATAGAACTCAGAGGAAAACCATCCAAGACAAAGTCATCACTAAAGAATTTCTTTGATTATCTCAAATTGTCATAGTCATATTTTCTACCTTGAGAAGTGATAGAAATTATCAATGTATTGATATTTTAATTTTATAACATATCTTTTTTTAATTTTCAAAATCTCTTCTGTACCTTTGGTTATATCCCTTTGCCTGCACTTATGTAAAGGTACTATTTTTCTCTTATTGTCCCATTCAAACTACCCAATGGTTTCTCTCTTAAATTTATTCATCAGTTCTCTTTTCTGTATTGTTTTTTGTTTCATGATTCACCATTTTATTTTTTACTATTATTAATTCCTTCTTCTGCTTCTTCTAGTTTATTCCCTTTCTTTTTCTGGCTTCTTGAATTGACAGTTTATTCATTATATTTTGTTATTTCTCCTTCAGTAATAAAAGCCATTATAAATATAAATTATACTCTAAATCTCATCTTTGTTGAATCTCATACATTCTGACATGTACTGTTCTCATTATTGCTAATTTCTAAATAGTTTATATTTATAATTTGATATTTGATATTTGATTTAAAATGATTTACAAAGTGTTTCACAATTTCCACATGCTTTTTGGGGTTTCTTTTTGGTTTTCTCAATTTCTAGAGTCATCTATATTTTCAGAAAATGTGGTTTATTTAATTTCTACTTTTTAAATTTATTAACTTTTATTGGTGGACTAGTACATTATTTATATTTATCATCCAAGAATGTTAGAAAATATGTATACTTTAATGAATGAAAAGTTTGATATAAGAAATATGTTGATTAAATTTATCAAATATTTTATATTTTTGTTTACTTGACCTGTAAAGACAGAGATATTTAAAAACTTTCTACCATGACAATTCTATTTGAATTTTCAAGACATTGCTAATTTACACCATATTATGTAGCTCACATGTATCATCATTATGGAATATATTTCTACTTAATATAAAATGACCTTTTTGTCACCTTTAATGCTTTTTAAGTCCCTTGTCCAAAAATAATGTTATTAAATTTTGCTTGTATTTTCCTGCCACATCTTTTGTGTGTGTGTGTGTGTGTGTGAGGAAGATCAGCCCTGAGCTAACTACTGCCAAACCTCCTCTTTTTGCTGAGGAAGACTGGCTAACATCCATGCCCATCTTCCTCTACTTTATATGTGGGATGCCTACCACAGAATGGCTTTTGCCAAGCAGTGCCATGTGCACACCCGGGATCCGAACTGGCGAACCCCAGCCGCGGAGAAGCGGAACGTGCAAACTTAACCGCTGCGCCACCAGGCTGGCCCCCCGCCACGTCTTTGTTTATCCATTTATCTTTCACTCATCTTTGATATTTTGTTTGATTTACCACTGGTGATTTGAAAAGTGTAATTTCATCTTTATTCTAATAACAGGTCCCAATGAATTATGCTTTTCTTTGTAATGGCAAGAATTAAGTAATATCTATTTATTTTTTCTTGCTGAACTTCTTTTAAGAAATATTTGCGTTATATTTCATAAATCCACAGACGCACACACACACACACACATATATTTCCTTTCTAGGGCTTTAAATTTTTCTTTTCTTTTTTTTTTTTTAAAGATCGGCACCTGAGCTAACACCTGTTGCCAATCTTTTTTTTTTCTCCTTCTTCTTTTTCTTCCCCAAAGCCACCCAGTACATAGCTGTATATTCTAGTTGCCGATCTTCCTGGTTGTGGCATGTGGGACGCCACCTCAGCATGGCCTGATGAGCAGTGCCATGTCCGCACCCAGGATCCAAACCCGTGAAACTCAGGGCCGCTGAAGCGGAACACGTGAACTTAACCGCTTGGCTACGGGGTCGGCCCCTCAAGTTTTTATGTAACTTTATTTTTTAATTTCTCAGTTGACAGCATTTTTTCTAGTAAAATTTTCCTGAAGAGTATGTGAATATTAAGCTTTCTAAGCTGCTTAGAGAATTCCCCTTGAGAATTGTTGTTATTCACCTCCAGGTAAATATTTTAACTGAACACAAATTTCTTATATCCTGACTATGGTTTCCCCTCAGTTTACTAGAGATAGTGACACAACGTTAACTTGCATATATTAGAAAAAGGAGGGATGCAAATTTAGTATGTTTCTCCTTTGTGGGTAGCTTGTTTTCTGCTCTTGCATGTTTGTAAACAAAATTTTCTTGATCTTTGGAATTTAAACAAGTCAAGAGAATATATCGAGGTTTGAGTCATTCCATGAACTTTGTATAGTACCTCGTATAGGCCTTGAGCCATTCCGTCTGACAACTTAATAACTTCTTCAGTTTAAGAAATGTTTTTCTATTATTTCTTTTATTATTTCTTTCATTCTGTCTGTTCGTTGGATTCTTAAGTCTATCCAACATCTCTTTTATAGTCTATTATAATTGTTTAATCTCTACTATTTTTCTTTGAGTTCTTGGACAATGCTTCACTCTAGTCCTGTAATTCACCAATTCAAGTTGTTTTGGTTTTGGTTTTTGGAGTGTCCAGCCTACTATTGACCGCTTCCACTGCATTTTTTTTCTTATTGTGGTAAAATATATATACCATAAAGCTTATTTTAACCCTTTGAAGCATACAATTCAATGGTATTAAGTTGGGCAACCATCACCACTATCTATCTCCAGAACTCTTATCGTCCCGAACTGAACCTCGCCCAGCCCCTGGTAACCTCTATTCTCCTTTCTCTATGGATTTGCCCATCCTGGATACCTCATATAAGTAGAATCATATAATATTTTCCCTCTTGTTTCTGGCTTATTTCACTTAGCCTAATGTTTTCAAATTCCATCCATGTTGTAACATGTATCAGAATTTCATTCCTTTTTAAGGCAGAATAGTATTCCCTTGTGTGAATATATCACATTTTGTTTATTCATTCATCTGTCAATGGGCATTTGGGTTGTTTCCATCTTTTTGCTACTGTGAATAATGCTGCTGCGAACATTGACATGTAAATATCTGTTCAAGTCCCTGCTTTCAGTTCTTTGGGGCATATACCCACAAGTGGAATTCCTATATCATATATAATTCTATGTTTAATTTTTTTTTCTTGAGGAATCCCCATACTGTACTGTTTTCCACAGTGTCTGCACCTTTTTACATTCATACCTACAGCGCACAAGGATTCCAATTTCTCCACGTTCTTACTGGCACTTGTTATTTCTGGGTTTTTTTTTTTTTTGATAACAACCACCCCAGTGGGTGTGAAATAGTATCTCATTGTGGTTTTGATTTGTATTTCCCTAATGATTAGTGATGCTGAGCATCTTTTCATGTGCTTATTGGCCATTCATATGTCTTCTTTGGAGAAATGTCTATTCAAGTCCTTTGCCCATTTTTTTACTGAGTTTTTTAATCATGTTATTGTTGAGTTCTAACAGTTCTTTATATATCTGATATATTAATCCCTTATCAGTTATATGATTTGCAAATATTTTCTCCCATTCTGTGGGTTACTTTTTCACTGTGTTAATAGTGTCCTTTGATGCACAAAAGTTTTTAATTTTGACGAAGTCCAACTTATCTATTTTTTCTCTTGTTGTCTGTGCTTTTGGTGTCATATTTCAAGAAATCATTACCAACTCCAATATCATGAAGCTTTTCCTCTACGTTTTTTCTAAGAGTTTTATAGTTTTAATTCTCACATTTAGGTCTTAGATCCATTTTGAGTTAATTTTTATATATGGTTTAAAATAAGGGTCCAACTTCATTCTATTGTAGGGGATATTCAGTTTCCTCAGCACCATTTGTTGAAAAGACTGCCTTTTCCCCCATCGAATGGTTGGCACCCTTGTCAAAACTCACTTTACCATATATGCAAAGTTTTGTTTCTGGGCCCTTTTTTCTATTCCATTGGTCTGTATGTCCATCCTTATGCTGGTACCACACTGTTTTGATAACTGTGGCTTTGTAGTAAGCTTTGAAATCAGGAAGTATAAGTCTTCCAACTTTTGTTCTTTTTCAAGGTTGTTTTGGCTCTTCAAGGTCCCTTGAGATTCCATATGAATTTTAGGATAGATTTTTCTATTTTTGCAAAAAATGGCATTGGGATTTGGATGGGTATTGCATTGAATCTATAGATCCCTTTGGGTAGTATTGTCATCTTAACACTCTTAAGTCTTCTGATCCATGAACACAGGATGTCCTTCCATTTATTTATGCCTTCTTTAATTCTTTGTCATCAGTGTTTTATAGTTTTCAGTGCCATTTTATTTTTTAACTGACAATATCTTTCAACCGTATGAATACTTTCCTGCTCTTGAATTTTTCCTCACTTTGTGTGTAGCAGCCTGCTATTGTGTTAGAGATGGAATGTCTTCATCATGAATATGAATTAGAACTGTTCTATGAGTTCTCCTGTTTTTCATATGAGTTTGCTTCCAAGGGGAAATTTTCTCAAATTCCTCAAACTGATCCTCTTCTTCCCAACTTCTGAGACATTTCCTTAGTATAGTGATTTTAAAAAGGAGCATTTTCAGCATTGGAATTTGGAATGAGTTGTGTCAGAGATCATGTAAATCCATGCTGAAAATGTGAAGATCTCAGGCTAAAGATGGGAAAATTTAGATGTAATGTAATTTTTCTCTTGGATGAGTAGAAAACCAGTATTGTTTCCAAGGTAAGGAAGAAGCTGAAGTCAAAGGAAGATGGTCGGGTGTAGATGTTGGATCACTGTGTTAAGAACCTCTCCCACCACCTACCACAGGCTGTTCTTCTCATGTCCTAGAATTCCAGACCTGTAGGTCCTTCCCTTAGTCTGATCTCAGCGGCTCTACTGTCAGGAATTCTTCCAAGTGTCTGGTATGGGTATGGCACCCTTGCCTATTTTCCAGCGGTGAAAAACATTTTCCCCTTTTATCCTAGTTTCGTTGTTTCTACAGCATTTTGGAAAGAAAAAGAGGAATTAAAATCTGTAGACTCAAATCACTAACTTAGACTGGAAATTTCACCTTTCTTCTAAACTTTGCAAAGTTAAAAAAGCATAAGAAAACAACTATGGGTTAAAGAATTATTATGGCTTGTCCAACTCACCAGCTTCATTTTATTGCTGAGGAAAATCATTCTCAGAAAGATGGAATTATTTGCCCAAATTCATACAAGTAATCAGTGGCAGCAGAATTTCTTTTAAAAAACTCACAAAATTAAAATGTTTAAATCCAGTGATTTTTCTACTACATTACATAGCTGATCCAACTCACTGCATCTGCATGCTTGCTGCTGTCTTTTGTTTCTTATCTGTGGAATACTTAAATGGAAGCAACCACTATGTATATGTGTAAATGCGTAAATATATATGCATCTATATGTGCCTATATGTAATCTTTTATTCATGGCTTATTATGTACCAATAACCTAGAAAACCTTTCTCAACTATAATAATGGAAAACGATAATACCTACCTTGTAAGGTTGTTATGGGAATTATATTATGTATTATATGTATAATATACATGGAGATACTAAGGCAGAGAAGGCTCAAGGCCACTCTGCTGTAAAAGTTTAGGAACCTGGACTTGACCCCAGGCATCATGGCCCTAAGTCCACACTCTTAATAAATATACTATAGGGTTTCCCACAATTTTACTATTATGTACAGTTTTGAATTAAAAACAAATCCAAACATACACAATTCACCACCCCAAACCCTCTGACTTCTTCA
Source organism: Equus asinus (assembly GCF_041296235.1). NCBI lineage: Eukaryota > Metazoa > Chordata > Mammalia > Perissodactyla > Equidae > Equus > Equus asinus. The sequence goes on along the minus strand of NC_091795.1, from coordinate 44,467,783 downwards.
GGAAAACAGTCCCCTGAAAGCATATGCCCTCTACACGTTTCATCCTCATAACGTTTGACACTTCAGTTTGGAAATACTCCTCACAAAGAGGTAAAGATGTAGCATCAGCATTCATAGATGGGGTTAAGAGGTTAAGTATCTTGCTTATTGCTTAAGGAGTTGCAGTGAAAGCCAAGAACGCTTGGCTCAAACTGCTGAGTGGAAACCAAGAGACCACACTTCTCCATCCCTCTCAGTCATCCTTCGGTTTGGTTGAGAATGTGGTTTTGCCATTAGTGTCACAGGGGAAAATGACATATTCTGGACACATCGCTTGATTCCTGGAGCAGAATGATTACAGGCTGTCATTACCAAGATACATAGTTCTAAAAGCTTTTTCTAAATTTAAAAATAGCAAGAGTGCTTGAAAGAACCTGGATTTGTTCCATTTTGAGATACTATTCATTTAGATATGAGAAGATTTGATGGCAAAATTAAGAGAAATAGAGGGGAGCATTTATTTATTCTCTTGTCTTTTTGACTGAGAGATAATATCTTGGGGGTCTGAGTTCATAGGAAAGTTCCTTAGCTCTCTGTGCCTCTGTTTCTTCAACTGTAAAATGAGTATAATGATAGTCCCCACCTCATAGAACTGTTGGAAGTATTAACAGTGTCAGGCACTGATGAGTGTTGTTGTTACTGTTGTGGTGGTCGTTGGGATTTTTGGCAAACAGCTAAGGGATCACCCAAAATCCTCCTGGACACACGCCATAAATCATCATAGCTTATCCAACAGGAATTCGAGGAGTGAGTCCCCAGTTCGGCCTGGCTCACATCCTTCTCTGAAGTTTTTAACATTTGGCCAGTCTATTCCTCTATCGAGGGAGATAGGTAGAAAATATTGCTTCAGCATGAAGCCAAATAAAAGCTATTGTTTGGTTTCTCTAATGATTCTAGCAAGACTTCTTCCGGACAAGAGTGCACGGGCAGTGTCTCCAGGGGCAGTCTGTCTAAGGGTTCCTCATACTGAGTCACAACGATGGTAAAAAGAACCCATCTTGGAGAAGTTCAGCAGGTCTGGGAACAGACTGATTTGAGAGAGTAGTGTGGTTCAGCGCTTCTCACACTCTTCCTCTGGAGCACCCCTGTTAGTAGAAGAAAGTAAAAATTTACCCCTGGGGTCCTAGGCTATAGCTTAAAGTGGCTCATTGAAAGCAAGTAATTTCTTCAACATCATGTTATCTTAAAAATGCATGTGCATTTGTATTCTATTCCGTAATGTACCAATGTGTGATTTAATATAAAAATCAGGTTGAGTTCTTTCTCAAATTTTGGAGTACAATCTATGCTCCAGAAAAAATATATATATGTGTGTGTGTATCCTTGGTCTTTGTGTACAGTACCCTGTCCTATACCAAGTTTGGACACCATAGATGTGGTAGAAACAATACAGACTTTGGACCAGAGCCCTGTCTGGGTTCCAGTCTAGACTCCAGCAGCACAGGCGTGTTACTGTACTTCTTTGAATCCGTTTTCTCAAATGTACAGTGAGGATAATAATGCCCACCATTTGGTGGTGTTGTGAGGCTTTTGCGAATTAACTCATGGAAAGTGCCCAGTAGAGACCCTGGCACAGCGTGGGTACTCAGGAAATGTTACTTCCCTTCCTCAGCTACTATCTCTCTTGTGACAAAGACATATAAAGGATAAAAACTGACAGAGCAGTGTCCAGAAACACTCTTATCTGGATGAAGCCAGCAAGGCAAACTTCAGAAGTAGTCAATGGAACCAAAGAATGATAGAGTTCTCATATTCAAAGCTAGCCAGTAAAGCCAACAAATTTTCTGTGCCCCCCTCAAAAAAAGTCCCCACCAGTATTAGTCAATATCAGGCAGCTCCACAAGTGAAGCGCCTCACCTGTCTGTCACCTCACTCTTAGCCCCGTGGCCTCCAGAATGGTGACTCGAGCCTGAGATTTAGCACTGCCTTTGATGGGTGCTGAATGCCTCCTCAAGAACTCCATGTTCAGCCTTTGCTACTCACTCTCAACAATTTTTTTAAAGTTACTAAATATTTTGAGTGTAATAAAAGCATACAAAAAAAGGATCATGAACATTCATTATCCACCCCCAAGCTTATGAAATAAAATGTTATACGTATTGATACCTCCTGTGTACACTCTCGTTTCTCTTTCCTCACCAGAGCTAAGCACTCTCCTGAATTTGGGCTTCATCCATTTTAATGGATATCTATTTTTATATACCCATGAGCAATATATTATAGTGTTTCATATTAAGCTTTATAATACATGATCATATTGTATGTATTTTTCTTGAACCTGCTTTTTACACTTAACATCATGTTTTTTAGAATTTTTCTATGTAAATACTGTGCTTGGTTCATTTTAACTAATGTTTACTTTCATATTGCATCCTATTCTATTGTAATAATGTATCATCATGTACTTATTTATTCTCTTATTTATGGACAATTAATTTGTTTCTAATTTTTCTGCTGTTATAAACAAAGTTGCAATGAATACTCTCATACCTGTCTCCTGGGGGGTACAAAAGAAGCAAGAATTTCTCTGTGATATGTAACTAGGGATTGAATTTTAGGTCTTACGATATGTAAATATGTAGTTTCACTAGGCATGATTTAATTATTCTCCAAAAGGGCTGCACCAGTTTACATTCCCAGTAGTGATTTATCAGTGTTCTCACTGCTCCACATCCTCCCAACGTCTTATATGATCCCCCGACTCTTCTCAAACAGATTGTGCCCACATATGACTTGTGAGTTGGATTATCTGGTATGGACCTAGTACAGTCTTCTCTATTCCCACCTCCAGCCCAATTCTCCAAAGTGTGACAGGGAAGTCCTATCTTTGGAGAGAATTGTGGCCTCCACCAGCCTATACTATAGCATGTAGTCTGACCAAACAGAAGGCGCTTGCCTGTCATCTACCCTAGGACTAGCCACTTTCAGCTTCCACCCGAGAAGGTGACGTTGGGCTCCACAGTCTCTATTTCACAAGACTTGGCAGAGTGCCACTCTATCCTATGCCCTTCCAAACACTCATCGTGGTCAGTAGTACTGACCTCAAGGACATCAACCTGACCATTTTGGATGCCACCAGTAGCACAAGAGACTTAGTCCCTATTGAACTAAGAGGAACACGGAACTGAAGGTTCTCATAGGAGGAAGCTATATATTCAGGCAACCCTGAATATAGAGCCCACTTTCCACCACTCCCATCTCCTGCAAAATATGGCTCAACTGGGGAAAAGGGTTAGCGATAGGGAAGGTCTTGCAGGGATGTTTTTCAGAAGCCAAGCAGCGGCTTAGGAAACTACATGGTGAAAACCCTTGCACAAATGAGTAACTAACCAAAATGGAGTTGTGTGGAGAGGAGTTTGTTCAGACAAATTCATCACATTGCCCTGTGATTAAACCATCACTCCTGTCCTTTGTGCCAACTTAGGCTGCAACCTTTGGAAATTCCTTGATGGGCTCCTCTTAGTGAACGTCAGTTACTGGTCTGCACTTGACCCTGTGTCACATCGTGGACTGCTCCTATCTGCCAGGTGTGGCCTCTCCAGTTCCCAGCAGATGCCCAGGTTCAATTTCTGCTCACTCTTTAGCTCCTGCATCAAATCGGATGCAGATTGAGCTGGAAGAGAGTGGGTAACTCTTATACTTGCACATCTTCATTTTACATTGGAGAAATCTAAAGTGCACGGAACTTAGTTGACATGCCTAGGAAGTGGTAGAACTAGGATTCAATTCTATCCTCCTCCAAAGTGCATGCTTCTTTGAATGACACTGAAGCCATGGGAAGAATGTGATTACTTTGTAAAACAGTGTAGGTGTAAGAATGGGGGGATCTGAGTTCTGGGGCACTCCAATCTTTAGAGTTCTAGAAGAGAAGGAAAAGCCTACACAGAAATATGAGAAAGAACAACTGATGAGGGAGGTGGCAAGAGTATGCTGTAATAGAAAGCAAGAGAAGAAAGCATTTTAAATTGAGGGAGAGGTCAGCTGTGTCTGATGCTGTAAGAGGCTGAGTAAAATGAAGTGAGAGAAGTGACCATTGGATTGGCAATGTGGAGTTCATTGGAGATCTTGACAAAAGAAGTTTCAGCAGAGTTGTGGAGACAAAATTCAGAGCAGAATGGGTTAAAAGATGAGGGCTTCCAATTTTTAAATGAGGGGTAAAGGCATTGTTTTGGCCGTTTCTCTCACAAAAAGCACCCCAAAACCAGAAGAATATGAAACAAAGCCAGAAAGGCCATCTTTGAGGAAGTGAAGAAATAGTTAAACCATAAAAACGCTATATATGAAGACAGAGGAGTGGCAAATGATGTTAGCAGTGTGGAGAAAAGTCAAATGCAATCCTGCAGAAGGAGACACTGAAGACGAACAAGACTCGTAGCCTTGCAGAACCCTGGAAAGCTCAAAACTTGGGACTGTCAGATACTTCAAAAGACAAGGAAGGGCTACAGGGTGAAAACTGGAATATCATTTAACAGTTTATCTAAGGAGCTGTTCAGCCTTCGGAACCACCCACCTCTACATTCTGAAAATCATCCCTTCTCCAGCTCCACCAGAGGAGAGAAGTATATTCTCTGGCAAAATTAAACAAAAAATGGTTTCATAGTCAGACACAAGGCATGGGAGATTGTGGAGACATCTGCATAACAAATGTTGCTATTTCCAGCCCTCCCCCTTGGCAATTCCAGATCCAACATCTAAGGAGAGAGTTTGAAAACTACTTCTTTGCAGAAATAAATATCTCAGAGGAGGAAAAGTGTACATACACCGATATTTGAGGGTCTTCAACAAAAAAAGCCTGTTGACAAAAGCTGGTCATTCACCAATTGGCATGCACCACTGTGCACATGGAGTTTCCAACATGTCTTTTGGTCTCGCTCATTAGCTCTGAATAGACAGCCAAAGATCACTTCACATTTGAAGAAAGACTCCACCAGGAAAGACAGAGACATAAGGAAGCTAGTATTCTTTCAAGAAGTTTTGTTGTGAAGAGAAATGCAAATAGGTCAATAAGTAGAGGGAGACATGGAGACACAGAGGACTTATTTTCTTAAGATGAGAGATACTAGAGCATGTTTATATGCTGGTAATCAGCCTGCAGTGTTTTTCTTCCTTACCTGAAGCAAATGTGTAGTCACAAATACTTAGAAAAAGCTTTACAGTATGTCTGCTTCTGGTTAGGATGTAGAAGGATATGAAAAGCCTTTACTTTCATGGTCAACCAGAAAAGTCCAGACAAAATAAAATTCATACATTTCTATGGGTCTAGCAGACACACAGGAAGCACTGATGAACTGAATTAGAGAGAAGCAAGCCCTTTATAGCTGAGCAGAGATTTGCAGAAGCTTCCATACTTGGAGGTAGATGCCTGGCCTGGGTATGGACAATTGGAAAAGCAAGTCAGCCAGGGACAGAGATCTTTCAGGCATGAAGAAAAGCCAGCTGAGCCTTAGACAACAATGTGTGCCAGAGGGATGGATTATTCCAAAAGAGCCCCCCAAATGAAAAAGAAAAATCTCTCAACATGACAATTCTCCCCCTTCACCTGCACCTCTCCATTTCTCCAAGCAGTGGAACAGTTGGTGAAAAGTAGAGAAAAATCTCATTAATCTCATGTATTCTTGTGGTGCTTGGATTCTGGAGTCCTACCAGAGTTGAATCCAAAGATCAAGCAAAAGTATCTGAAGCTACTCCTAACTCCCTCCCAGCTCAAGAACTGAAAAGATCACAAAGGCAGGGCAAGGCAGAAGGCTGGCAGTTGAGCTAATAACAGGGAATATACTCTAATTAAGGCTGTGGCCCAGCCCAGGCTCAACCTAACTCAAGGAAGAATCTAAATAATCAGCCCCTACCCTAGCTCACAAAGATAAAAGGCTTTACACTCTGCAGTGAGTAAACAAACAAATCAACATTATACCTAAGTCTCCACTGCTTTTTTTATACACAATGTCTGAAATACAAATTAAAAGATTATGAGACATGGGAAGAAGCAGGAAAATGTGACCCATAATCAAGGAAAAACACAATAATGGAAGCAAACCATAGATGTCTCAATTATTGGAATTAGCAGACAGGAACTTTAAAACAACTATTATGAACATGTGAAGAATTTGCAGGAAAAGGTGAATATAATGGAGGAAGACATGGGTGTCAGAAAAACAAACTCAAAGAAAGAACCAAGTGAAAATTGTGGAACTGAAAAATACAATATCTGCAGAAAATGGATTAATGAACTTAAAAACAAGTTAATAGAAATTATTTAAACTGAAAAAGAGGAAGAGAAAAGATTATGAGGGGATGAATCAGGACCCGTGATTTGTGGGATGATATCAAGTGGTCTAATAGATGTATAATTGAAATACCAAACATGGTATTCCACACACAGATCCAAGAAGCTCAAAGAATCCCAAGCAGGACAAACACAAAGAAAACATCACCTAAGTACATCATAGTTGAATTTCTGAAGACCAGTATAAAGAGAGAATCTTAAAAGCAGTCAGAGGGGGAGGGGAAAAGACATATTATGAACAGAGGAACAGCAATGAAAATCACTTACTTTTCATCAGGAAAAAAACACATGCAATCCAGAAGACAGAGGATCAATATCTTTAAAGAGACAAAAGGAAATAAGTCAACTTAGAATTCTATAGCCAGTGAAAATAGCCTTAAAATTGAAGGCAAAATTAAGACATTTTTAGGGAAAAAAAATACTAAGAGAATAATCACCAACTGCACTACAAAAAATAAATGCTAAAGGAATTCTTCAGGCTGAAGGTAAATGAGACCAGGTATGAACTAGATCTACAAAAAAAGGGAAGGAAAAATACTAGAAATAATAAAGATTTTCTGAATTTCATAAAAAGACAATTGACTATTTAAGACCTAAGTAATAACACTCTATTTTGAAGTTTATTACATATGTAAAAGTAAAATATATGACAATAATATCACAAAGGATGAGAGGGGATTATTTGGGAGTATATTAAAAGGTTCTTCCATCATATGAGAAGGAGCATAATATTAACTTATGGTGGCCTGTTTTAAAATAAGGATGAATATTGTAATCTATAGAGCAACCGCTAAAACAAAATGAAAGAGAGGGTGTTACTATAGATCCTAAACATGTTAAAAGAATAAAGGAATATTGTGAAAAATTTTATAGAAATAAATTCAACAATTATAGGGAAAATTAATAAATGTCTGTGCAGGCTACTGTATGTTAATTATACCTCACTAAAAACTAATATAGGAAAGGATCTTTGCTTCAACATGCATCACGACATCATTAATCATGTTAGTCTATCTGTAGGTAAAAGTCCCAAACAGGCTATGATTCATATTTATTATAAACAAATGATTAGAGTTGGTTGTGGAATTTCATGACTCCACAAGCAAAATGTCTTTGATTAATCTCTGTCCTTCTGTTCACTCTACGTTTTTTGCAGTCAATATGGGAGCCCTAAGCCCATCTGGAAATGTGAGGGCAGCATTAGTGGTAATAGTGATGTGTGTTTATTATATAAGTTGAGACTCTGAAGCCAACAACTGCAGGACATTTGAGAAAAGTCCAGTTCCACAGAAGTTCTTCTGAGAGGAGGCAAGAAGTCAACAATGCAGAGCTGATGTTGGGTTATTCTGGCATTGTAATGGAGGTTGTTTTTATAGACTGGAAATGTGGTAAATGTTGCGTAACCCCAAGAAGGATTTTGCAGTAGGAGTTTCGCTGGAATACTTGAGATAAAAGTTTGTGAAGGAGCTTCCTGATGTGTTTTAATGTTTTCATCAGCAAATATTATCAAAATGTCACAACACAACTGGAATCCCAGAAAGTAATCTTCATGAAGTGTAGAAAAATTCCCAGGGCAACTTAAAGTCCAGCAGACATTGTGGCTGAGTGTCCCCATCCCCTACTCTACAAACCAGCGTAGTGCTGGGTAGATGGTACGTGCTCAGTAAATAGTTGTGGAAATGAATGAATGGATGGATGGATGCATTCGAACTGGAATCATTCATTCAACAACAAGTCACCTACTGTAGGCCCATCGTTACATGTTTCCAGGGTTACAAAAGGAACACAAGTGACCTGAGAACTCTTAACTTCTAAGTAGGAACATTGGCAAACATGTGAAACCACTAAGGAAAACAGGAGACTCTTTAATAGCAGTCTCTCTTCATAGGATTCCCAGCCTCTCTCATTTCCCAGGAAGATAACATTTCGTTTGTTAATAACCAAGTCCTCAGAGAGGTTCTTATCACCCACTTTAAAAGATCTTTCTCCCAATTTTCTTCCGTTTCTAGGAAAGTATTAAAAAAAACAGTCCCTTTTTAATAGTTCTATTGTCCCACAATTCCCTGAACCCATCTGTTTTGTTTGCTTAGATGTTGTGGGTGCTTAGAGAAGGGGCAGCAACTGGGGAGGTGGGGCCAGAAGTCATTTGATCTTTTGAGAAGTAAGGGTGGTATATGGGGAGGTTGCGGTCCCTGCTTGGATGAGTGAGTTCTTATCTTGCCAGACACAAAGCACCAAGGATAAGGGCAGTCTCCAAAACAGCCTTTGCTTGTTCTGAAACCAAAAAAATAGAAAGCTCAAGAAAAAACTTGTAAAGAAAAGGAAGTAGGTTTAGAGAAAACACCCCAGTTCCCAGACTTTATTTGGCAGGAAAAAATACAGTGAAGCCAAGGAAGCTTTTCCACACCCCCAATATGCCTTTTTTAACCCTCTTTTTTAAGCTTCAGTCTTAACACAATGTTCTAGTTTTAGTGTTACCAAACTGTCCCAGACTTGGCTAGCCCATGACGAAAGATAACACCACATTTACTTATTTTCCTCACATTTACTTTTAATGCGTAATCTCCTCCCACCTAATTGTCAGAAATTAGCCCCCTCCTCCATAGCACCCCCCAACTATTTTGAAGGGTTCCATGGTGCCATCTCTCGGTGCTCAAGACAAACCCCGATTTTCCTATCCCAGTCTCATTCTCATATCTCAGCCTCACCCTCATGCCACCTTGTCACTACCGTTACCTTCATGAAACTGCCAACCTGCAGGGCAAAGCTGCCCTCTGCCGGGTGAGTGCTCATGTCACCTTCTCTCCTCCCAATGGTGGCCTCGGTGGGTGACACTGCTCTCATCTTTATCCCTCCTTCTAATGCACATGAGTGAAATCTGAAAGGACAGATATATGTCCTTTCTCATTATCAAACAATAAAGTTGAAATTAAACTGTGCCTTCTGATGGGTTTTATTGAAATATTGGGGATAATGTAAAGAAGAACAACACAGAGAATGGTTTATAACCACCCCATGGGCACAGACCTAGGGTCGATTACCGGGTCACCTGCTACCTCACCGCCCTCCACATGGCCAAGTGAAGCTCATGCTGCCCCCAACATTGACCTCCTCCCAGGATGATTAGCAGTGGAGATGTCTGTTCCCTCCTCTCCCCTCTTCAGTAAATATTTGTTGAATGACTATAATGTTCCAGGTACTACAGTAGACAGAAAAAGATCATTTTCTATGTATTTTTTTAGTGAGGTATAATTTATATACAATAGCATGCACAGATATTTATTCATTTCCTTTGTAATTGTTGAACTTACTTCTATAAAGTTTTTCACAATATTCCTTTATTATCTTTTAACATCTGTAGGATCTATAGTAACATCTTCTCTTTCATTTCATTTTAGCAGTTGCTCTATGGATTACGATATTTATTTTTATTTTAAAACGGGCCACCATAAATTAATATTGTGCCCCTTCTCAAATGATGGAAGAACCCTTTAATATTATACTTACATATAATCCCCTCTCATCCTGTGTGATATTATTGTCATATATTTTACATATGTAACAAACTGCAGAATAGGGTGTTATTATTTCTGTTTTAAGCAGTCAGTTGTCTGGCAGAAGGTAAATATTCAGTGTTAGAAATTGTCATTGCTCTTCACTAGTTCACGTGTTTTTGAAAACTGCCCACTTCTTCAGCACTGTTTTATGCTGGTAGGCTGCTTGGCAGAGTTGAGCCATTTTGAGTCAGACGGATCTGACTTCAAGTCTCCGCTCTCCTGCTTAACCTCTCTGAGCCTAAGTTTTGTCATCTGTAATGTGAGGGTGATACTACCCACCTTGAGTGGTCAGTGTGAGGATGAAATCAGAAATCTTTGAACAAGGCCATACTCAAATGTCCGGGTTTTTCCCTATTCAAAAAAACCTTCCTTTCATAATTGAAATAGTACACGTCTACCCTCTGCCACTAAAGAGACCCCAGTGGGAGGAAGGTAATTTCAAATCCTTTCATAGGCTTGCAGTTTATGAATAAGGTTAATGTCTTTTTCGGAAATTACACTTTCTTGCCCTTTTTGGCACAACATGGAGCTATTTAAAAGACAGAAACATGGATGTGGACATCTTACATCCCAAAGAGAATGATCCACAAAGGTTCTATTTGGTCCCCAAATCATTCACATTTCCCACTGCCATCACACTCTCCCAATGCCGTAACCCACTTCCTCTTCCTGCCTCTCAGCACCTTGAACAACCAGAGAAAGAAAACACAGGCACCAGCCCACAGAAAGCAGTCTTGGTTGTCCTGGAAAGCGTAGATTGCCTGGGCTTTTATTTTCAAAGCTGACTACACGGTTTCCTTTGGCACAGCCATGCGGGTGGCAGCGTTTGCTCCGACGGCTGCCCCTCCCACCCGCGGTCCTTGTGGTGGCCTTGCCCTGGGTTCTGGGTATTTGCCTCTTTCTGGCTCACATGAGCCATTTGCTTCTTGATATAAAGGTGCCTCCGTTGCTGTGTCCCCTCAGGAGCAGTTGCATTTGAAGACTGATTTCCAGTGTAGAATGAAAACTTTGTCCTGTTAAGGGAATGGAAAACTTTCACAAGCAGATGGAGCTTCGTGCAGAAGGGTCTTTTCCCTCGGTCCTTAAATCTCACCCATCCTATGCTGTGGCTGATCTGAATGGATAACGTACTGCACAGACTTTCCCTTGGATGGGCTTTGGGGAACTGTTGGGGCAAGATAGCAGTGTCCGCGGAAATAAGAAAAAGACTAATGCCTATGACCGTCAACAGCAAAGTAAAAAATGTTCCAATAAGACTAACAGGGTGTCTTTGGCTTTCAGGGAACAGATCCGTCAAGGCTTAGAAGAACTACAGAAGGTTCTGCCAGGTGGAGACACTTACATGCATGAAGGATTTCAAAGGGTAATTATAACAGTCTTAAATACCAAATGTAAAGCGTGATAGGGAAACATCAACACAGGGATGGCTGATGAGATAAGGCATATGTATGAAGGGAACTGAATAACACTGAATGGCAAGACAGTGAAAAAAATTTTTCCCATAAGCTTGTACGCTGATAATTCTGTCCAAAAGAACTGATGAAATGACTTTGCTTGCTCCTTCCCCGAACTGACGAAGGGTTTGTTAACTAATGCTTGGCTGGCACTCATGAATCATGCAAGTCCCCTCCTCTCCAGGGTGAACTTTTCTGTATGGTGCTTCAGTGGTCCAGACAGAATTTCAGTGACTTCAGCCTTAAGGAAAATAAGTGTCCGTCTATGAGAAGACATTGATCCATGTTCACAAGTATGTTAGTTAAATGTCAGGTAAACTTTAGATGAATGTCATCCATTGATATGTGAGTGAAGCCTGGGTGAATTACATAAAGAATCAAGACTGAGCCACGGCTGCATCTCCAACACCAGAGCCCACTGCCACAATATGGTATCTGGAAGGGCAAACAGTGGCTATATGTCTAATGACTCTTTCACCTGTTTTTCAGGCCAGTGAGCAGATTTACTATGAAAACAGTCAAGGTAAGACCATATTATGAATTACCATTATAAACTGTTTAACTTTTTTTCCTGTGTTTACTTCTGAAAAAATGCCTCAGTAGTTTCATGCTTCAGAAGACATATATGATATTGTCTATAATTCTTGGACACATACTTCATCACAAAGAAGGAATGCATAGAAAAACAACACACACCAGATCAAATCTTATTGTCCTGTTGATGCCAAGAAAAGTTACATAAAAGTAATTAAGATCCCATTATGGGCCACAATCTGTAATGCCCATGAACAGTTCTGCATGTTGAATTCATTAAATTAGTAAATACTTGGATGGGTTAGTAAAGTCTTGTATTTTTATGTCAAATTTAATTTTCTTGTCCTTCTCTGAGCTTCAAGTCTCTTCATTACTGTAATTGGATATGATGCCAAGGTTAAGACACCATTCAAATGAAAAAAAAAAGCCTAAAATATACTCAATAGAATAACTAGCACATAGAAATAATTTGATTATTATTAATAATTTAGCTATTATTATTATTACCGCAGTGTCTTTCATGGATAGCATTTCTTTATCTGAGACAAATTTCTTAAAAGAGATTTAATATGACAGTGCAGATTTTTCTCCCAGGCCTGTAGAGGTGTCCACTTCCTATTTCATTCTAAATGCAACAAGTAGAACAGACCAGTATCAAGACCAACACTTGTTAATATAAATCAACCTTCAGCAGTGTTACTGGAAGTCTAAAAATCACTGAAGGAATTCTAGTAGGTTTTGCCAACTACTGTAAGATCTTCCAGTCAGCTCATAAATCATGATGGCCATTACGCTTTGCCAAACTCTTCAAAGGGTGGTGCATGTGGTCACTACAGAGTCTGAGAAGGACCCCTGAACTACCCAGGTGGTGGAGTTTGCTCTCAGACCTTGGTGACAATCACATGGACCATTACTAGAAAATAATCACATTTGATTCACTGGAGCTACTCCCAGCTATTGGTCCATCGACCATTGCACCAGATTTGGCCATTTTTTGTCTGTCCCGACATTCTTCTTCATGCTGGACTTGCTTCCTCTCGTGAAAGAAAGGTTGCTGATTCTCAGAATATTGACCTCGGGTGGTTGAGTTTATGAGAAATCGATTCCCAGGGCTGAGAAGGGGCTTCCCATGGTACAGCAGGATGGACTGAGTGGGTCTGTGTTGTGTTGAGCAGGATACAGGACGGCCAGTGTCATCATTGCTCTGACTGATGGAGAACTCCATGAAGATCTCTTTTTCTATTCAGAGAGGGAGGTAAGTGCTGGCCTGGCCTTTCTCTGTCTAAACACAGACATAGAAACAGAGCTTTTTCCTTCTGAAGTGGGTTGCAGTCTTTCTACTCAGGCAAAATGATAAGTATTCTTTGTAAAATCTCTGGATGAAATAGTGTTTCGTATGTAAAAAATAATAGTAATGGTTAATTTTTAAAGTGAATTTTCAAGTCTCAGACATGGTAGACAGTTTTTCCTTTTAAAAATATTTGCATATTACTCTGTGTTTTGAGGGATAAAAAATACCTACCATGCCTTTGTTGAAAGCACTATATTGATCTAACCATTTGAAAATACTATAAATCACTTTAAGGAAAAACACTGGTACCATTTTTCCTCCATTTTCCTTCATATTTTCTACTAAAAACAAGAGGAAGGGAAAGAATTACTTGAAATATGTAAGAGCCAATTTTGTCATGCATGAATCGTTGAGATTCTCACTCTAAGAACCAAACTTGAACATCAATTGGTGGCAAAGTCGATTGCAATCTCTCCTTTAAATTTCTTTTTCCTTTTCTTTATGTTCTCAAAAAGTACTCCTCAAAACAAGTGAAAGAATTCTGTTTAAATGAAGCTTTCAATTTGTGTAAAGAGATTCAGAAAAAGAGGTTTATTCAAAAATTGGAAAGTAATGTTTATTTTCAGGAACTCCTTTCAAGTGTTAGATTTGAGCTATAAGTATAATTGGCCCAAGGAAACCAGGGCAGCTTGGGAATGTATTGAGCCCTCGTTAGTAACAAAGGCTCATTCAGGCCAACTTAGAAAGCACCATAGGATGGAAGAAGACAGGCAATGAGGGAGGCCTCTGGGGGAGAAGTCAATCAGAGCGATACTCCTACCTCAAGCTCTTGACTACTACTGAATTTAAATTCAGCTCCCCTAGCAAGTGAAAAGTAGACATTCATTAAGTCATTCACTCAGTGTTAACTGAGAGCTTGGCACGTGCTGGGCACTTTGCTGGACACTAAGGACACAGAGATGAGTAGGACACAGTTGCTGCCCTCTTGGGTCTTACCGTGTAATAGCGTTCGGCTTTTTGAAACCCCAGCTGGTAAAGGGCATGAGGAAATTATGTAAGTGAAGACATTACTTCCCCTGTACCCCTAACTAGTACAAAGGATAATTCACAGCGGGACAACACACAAATAAAAAATGGCAGACACTCCCTGAGCATTTGGAAAATAATATATTTCTGTATTCTAAAGTTGAAATTCACTATATAATGGGAATGTGAAGCGACTTATTTGCCAAATAAAGTAAAAACCCTAATAAGGAAATAACTGAATATAAAATAAATGATGGGTGTCAGAGGCTTAAAATAGGGGTTAGTAGAAAAGAATTTTAGGTATGGCACATGCAAACTTGGGAAAATATTTGGCGTGCCAATGCCAATAGAAAGAGACTCCAAAAAAAAAAAGATAAAGCTCAAGATATGAAGAAAATGAACATTTCCATTTTTGATAATTCTATATAAAGCCCAACTGGAGAAGAAGAGTAACCGAAGTTGCTGCAGATAAGGCTGGGGCTGGACTGTGTCTAAAAGTTTGTTTTATCCTGAAAGCAGCAAGGAATATTTTTCATAGGAAGGAAAAAAGATATATTCTTCTCTCCCTCCTAAAATTTAATGTTAGACACAGGTGGGTTTGAGTACTAAGAGAGGGGGAAAAATTCAAATCGATATGCATATATTGAGCGCCTACCATATATTTACTATCAATTATTTATTAAGCACCTACTGTATATGCCAAGGATTTCCAATTTTGGTACTCTATTCTGAGACACAGAAGAACCTGGAAATCAGCTATCATAGCCTTTAATAAATCAAATATTCAAATCAAGCCAAAACCTGGATGTAATTCATTATTTTCCCCTTTCAATATTTAATTGTAGAAAAGGTGATGGGTTCACCTATTCAAATATGGATCATAATTACCATACCATTATACCAATATATTCTATGGGGATGAAAAAGACCCCATTCACAAAGAATCCTGGCACTTATGAGCATCTGCATTGTTCTAGGCCTTGTGTGAGGAGCTCTCATATATTATCTCGTTTAATCCCAAATGAGATTTACAGAGCAAAGCCAGGTAGCAAACCCAGGTATATCAGGTTCCAAAGGTTCCTTCCTTTCTGTTATACCATGCTGAAAAGTATGTCGATAAAAACCCATCAGAGGAATAGAAAAGATAATCATTTCTCCAGAATATTTAACATGACTTAGCCTACAGTTTCCTCCCCTCATCATTCAAAACCCGTCATCAAGACTCTACTTCTCTGAATCTTTCTCAACACTTCCCCTTAGACTAATCGCTCCCCTCATGTCCACCATGAATTACATTAGAGTGTGATGTTCACTAGAGTATGAGCTCCTCGGGGACAGGGATTGTCCTCTCGTGGTTGTGGTTCCTGGTACCTGGCACACAGTAGGTGCTCAGTAAATACCTGATCATCGAGGCTAGTCTGGCTAATCCAAAAGGAGTATGGTTGCCGCTGCTTCTCTCTCTAATGTCTTTTCTTTCATTGACCCAGGCTAACAGATCCCGAGATCTTGGTGCAATTGTTTACTGTGTCGGTGTGAAGGATTTCAATGAAACACAGGTATGACGGTGGGTTCCTCAGCTTTGGGAGCACACTAAGCTGGTGAATGATAGAAAACACATGCATTCAGTGCAGAGGGCGCATCAGCCGCATAAATACCCCTTAGATAGATCATTTTTCCAGAAATGCTAAGCAGGAAGGGAATTATTGTATCTGTAAGGGATGTGAAGTCATTTGCTGATGCACTTCAGGGTCTTTAACAAAGACCACCTGGGCAACATTCTTTCTTGGTTGACTTCCCTGGTGGATGGTAAATTGCCAAGGTGTCAAAACAGATCTGAATTAACTTGGAAAACTTGTTGGTTGTTTTTTTGCTTTTAAATTAATTTAACGAATCTTATTTTCTTATTTAAATGGCAAACATCCCTTTTCTCTCATTAAAAATGCAATGCATTTTCAATAGCAAAAAAATGAAAATAATTGGCAAGTGGGCAAAAACCATGTACAAGTATATATAAGTAAATTGTGAACATTTGCTAACAACATAAATTAATATACCTCCATGTAGTTCATAATTTCCTTTTATTTTAATGACATAGGACAATGCTCATGATATGTTATTAAGTGAATAAAATAGGGTTACAAAACAGTGGGAATAGGATGAGTCCACTTTTAAAATAAACATGTGTATACTTGCCTAGGAAAAGTATGAAAGACTACATATATCAAATTAACAATAATGGAAAGATGATAGACAGTTGGATAGATGGATGGGTGGATGGATGATTGATAGATAGATAGATAGATAGATAGATAATGAATAGCTTTTTTTCTTTTTCTTTTAACACTGCTGGGTTTTCTGAAATTTCCCAATGATTATGTGTTACTTTTGCAATCAGTAAAAATCCTGGCACCAACTATGACTGTGGCAATCACAGAATGATACAGAGATTTGGGAGCAGAAAAGCTCACAGATCAGCTTCTCTTTTCTGCAATCCTCTGCTCCATAAAGCAGCAACAGCCCAACCAATTGCAAGGGTCCTTTCCTCAATGAGCAGTTTGGGTGAAAGATAAGGGTCCCCATTCATTGGTTTCCCCCAACACCAAAACCTGAATTTATTTTCGAAGTTACTCTGAAAGGAAACTTGAGTTGGTTTGATTCAAATACGGTTGCCAACAGAAATTTGGGTGAATGGGAGAAAAATGAGCCAATGGCCTGCCCCCAAATCCATAAATACATCAACTCAGGCCAAATGTTCATCTGGCTGGGCAATCTTACCTCTGCTCCCAAGAAGAAAAGTATTAAAACAAATGTGAACACTGGATCCGACTCCCTGGGCCTGCTCCAGAGAGGCCTCTGGTAAGCTCATTATTACTGAGGGCTTTTCAGTGAGGCCCTGCGTTCCGAGGCCTCAAGTTCTCTGGGTTCTAAAAGTGATGGAGCCCTCTGGATCCAGAGGCTTTCCTCAGTTCTCCATGTCCAAGCCTGACACGTCTCCATGTATGTGTGTTTACTGTGTTCTCAGCTGGCCCGGATTGCAGACAGTAAGGATCATGTGTTTCCTGTAAATGATGGCTTTCAGGCTTTGCAAGGCATCATCCACTCAGTGAGTAGAGCACTTCGTCTGAGACTGGACACTCGGGCATCTTCTACCCCTTGATCCGCTATCAATACCCCAATTCCAGCTCTCTAGGGCTGGTGGTTTTCTGCTTGAGAGAACATTCCTTGGTATATCTTTGTATCTGTCACATCCCACTTCTCCCTCCTGCTTTTGACTCCTGTTTCTTTTTCTCATTCTCCTGTGCCACTTCTATCCTACAATGGAAAATTAAAAATGAAGGGAAGCCTGCTCTGTCAGCGAGCCAAACTTCAGGCGGCCCCCAGGTTTCATACTGGAAAGACTGTGGTTGATGGTGTGGACTTGACGAACCTTAGCTTTCCCCACCACGTCTGAGCGCAGGCTGCCTTCAGAGCGTTTGCTGGCTCAACCTGTATCACTTGGCCATTGGAGGCACTTTCAACCAGTGGTACTCTTCTTTGGCTTCCCGATGAAATCATCTGGAGCAGGATTTTTAGGATCTTGCCAGGTGTTTTTAATGGAACTACTGCTTTAGATTTATAATCCCCAGATATGAGGGCTTCAGTGTTCTCCAGGGTTTGCACAGTCTCACCAGCTCTCCTTTCCATCCCAGCCAGGATGGGACAGAACAATTCCTCACACATGAATGATCTTTTACCACCCCTTTCCTATCAGTGAATAGGACGCTGGCTTCCAGGGCCTCTCTTTTCCACCTTCCATGTACAGGCCAGGCCCTTGGTCCAGCTGGGCTATTGGTCTTTAAAGCCTCAGCCAGAAGGCCAGTGTGTGTGCTGCACCTACAATGAAGTCCAGAGGCGCTGTGGCCTCCACCTTTAGGTTTTGTGACCAGGCAGACGGCCAGTGGTTTCTCCAGTTGGAGCCCACCAGGCTGTAGACTCGGGGTCCCGATGCAAATTCAGAGTTCTTAAGTTGTCAAGGGGTCTTGATCCAGGAGCTACTAGCCATGGGCTCAGGATCTGCCCAGCCCTCCGAGACAGACCTAGGAAACCTCCCACATGGCTGCGCCTTCACGTCCCCTCTCCCTCCAAGGTTTGCTAAGAAGTCCGGCAGAGTGGGAAGCCACGTGAGAAGTAAGAACTTTGGAGCTGGTCATCCCAGAGGTTAAATGCTAACCCAGCGACTTACCATTTATAGATCCATAGATGAGTTATTTCACTTATTTCCTTATTTGTAAAAAGGAATTGATGATAAGACTTACATCATAGGCTTGTTTGAAGATTACAAAAATAACATTGGTGAAGATACCTAATATTTTCCCAGGCACAGAATAGGTACTCCAGGCATATGAATTATTTTCTCTTCCACTTCCCTTCCCCATCATCTGAGGGACATTAATTTTAGTTTCCCCCTGATTCTCTAAATTTTCTTGAATATGCATAAAAATCACCTCGGAATCTTTTAACAATGCTCATTCCCAGGTCCTATCCCTAAGAGATTCTATTACAGTCAGTATGGAAAGTAGCCAAAGAATCTGCATCTTTTAAATCTGCCCTTTTTAGTAAGTGCCACAGGTATACTTTTAGAACACAGAAATATGTGACCTTTGGTTTTCAGAATTGTGAAGACCTCAGGTTGGGAATACCTATCTTAAATATGTACGGATGACAGTTGTCTTATTCAAGATGTGTTTGTTTGCAGGGAACAGAAACACACTCAAACTACCTTAACCAGAAAGTGGAAATTATTGAAAGGATAGAGAAGTATCAGTCCCCATTACGGATCCCCAGGTGAGGGACCCCAGCTCTAAAAAATTTCTGAGGTCAGATGGCCTACTGAAAATATAAGCAACAAGAACTGCAATAGCCGTATAAAACAACACCCAAATGGTGCAAAACATGATTGACCCCAGGATTGGGGGCTGATCATGAACCCTTTGGAAGTTCAGAGGTGGATTATTCTGGGATGGAGCCTTCATGAGAAGATGGGGCAGACCTGACTCCCTGAAAACCAAGAAAGGTGATGGGTCTCATCAGAGAAGAGATGACGTGACCTCAGCCTGAAGGCTGGAAGAAAGCAAAGTATGTTCCAAGGACAATAGTAATAATAATACCTATCTGCCTGGTGGGAGAATTTGGGATGGATTCAGGAGTAAGGGGAAATAAGCCTAGACATTGGGTTGGAACAAGATTGACAAGAGCCTTGAATAGGTTTTGACTCCAACTTAGTGGGTGTAATCACTGAAACATTTTGAACATCTAAAAAGTGATATTTAAGAAGGGAATCCAATGCCAGTGTCCGTGTATATAGGAGGAGACTAGAGAGACCCCAAGGTAGGAGCCCCATACTGAGGCTGCCACAGAAGTCCTGCCGTCAAATGGCTGGATTCTGAACGGGGACAACTCTTATCTGTCCAAAGGTTCTCATGAGCCATGTGCCTCCATCATTGAAGAGTTGGTTCCTACCCAAATAATTAGAATACTTTCATCTGCATAAATCAGTGTTGTCCTTGAATATTTCAACCTCAGCAACTCACCCAAGCTCAACATGAGCCCAGATGTTTTTAAAGCTCTCCCACTTCAGGATGGAAATAACTCCAAAAATGTTTAAGAAATTTTAGGGAAATAGTCTCCCAAAAAGGGGAAAAAAAATAATTTGAGACTTCAGTTTCCAAACTTTTAGCTGAATGATAACATTCTTGCGAGCTTTTATCTGGGAGTTATGCTAGTGGTTTTGATCCTTCCAATACTTGAAACCCATGTTTATGGCAGTTGTTAATTCATTTGCTTGGACAGAGAAACAGGGACAAGCATAGCAGGGCTCGTCTTTCTAAAGTCAGACAGACATAATTATGGCCTAAAAGCTGGCTAACTATTTTTAAGAAGTAGGGTCATTTCTCCTTCTGGATACTGAAAAGAAAGCTCTCATTTTTTTCCCCCATCTGAAGCATCTATTCTAGCTTGTTCCCATGGATGTTGTTTTGGGGATGGTTATTTTCTCATAATAAAATAGGACCAGGCTTAATTATCAAAGATAGGAGTGCAGAGCAGCTTTCAATAAGCTCAAATGGTTCATAAAGTTTTCGGCCCATAGTGACTGTATTTTTAAATCCCAAATCAAGATGCAGGGGCTAATATTTATTGACTCCTTGAAAACCTTTTATGAAAGACTCTTGCCATTGAGTCACAAGAAAAGCAGATGGAGACCCTGCCCTGGTGAAACTTACAATCTAGTGGGAAAGACACATAAAAACAAGCAAGTAAATAAACATGTGTAATTAAAATTGTGATAAATGGCATAAAAGAAGCAACATACTACTGAGATGAAGGGTAAAGGGATTGACAAAGAACCAGGCTCCTCTGAAGAGATGAACTGCAGGATGAAATGAAACTCTTCATTGGAAGAACATGGATAGGAAATGCCTGGCAAAGCACAGCCCTAAGATGGTGCATAGCAGAGTGACAGAAGAGGAGTGCTTGAGGTGGAGAATGGCAGAAGATGAGGTGAAGAAGCCAGCAGAGGCTAACTCACGGGGAGCTGGAAGGCCATGGTATTTTACTCTAAGGCAGTGGAAACTATAGCCAGATACAAAGTCTGACAACAGAACAATCATGCTTGAAATCAAGACTCTCAGGGAATCTGTAATGGTGGCGTTTTATGCATATCCGCTATAGATGACGAATAAATAAACACTCAGGATCAACAGTAGTGAGGCCTGTGAGAAGAAAAATCACTATGATTCATTGAGCATCTTCTCTCCACCAACTCCTCTGCTAGGCACTTCCACAACCACTCTCTGAAGAAGGGCTTATTATCCCCATTTTATAGGTGAGAAAACTGAGGTTCAAGAAGTTTGGATAAACTGCCCCAAGTCTTCCCACTCATAATAGTGGTGTGGGGAATTTGAACCCAGGTCTGGCTCCAGAGATCCTGCTGTTTCCACAATATGCGGCCGTGAATGTTTGAGAAAATTAAAAATCACCACTGGTTTACCAGCTGACTCTCCAGGGCCTGGATTTTTCAAGTCCCAGGATTCTCTGCTTTCTCAATCTGATTCCTGTGTTCTGGTCCTCTCACTGTTCCTCAATCCTCTCTACTTTAAGGAAGAAGGACTTATGGGTCAGATTTGTATAATGTGTTACTTTTCAAAGTGCTCTCCCTTCTTTTCCATTTTAGTCTCTCATCAGTGAGACATAGGGAAAAGGCAGAAAGAAATCAAGAGCTCCGAGTAACTTACTTAGGGGCCAAACACTATTCCTTTATCTCATTTAAAAATCGTTAACAGCCCTCTGAAGGAAATATTACTCTCATTTTACAGATGAAGAAACTGAAGCTCAGATAACATGCGCAGGAACACACAGCTCTGAGGGGGAGAGCAGGTTAGAACCCAGTTCCTTGACTCCAGAGCCCATGCTTTCTCCTCCCTCTAATTCCTCAGGAAGATAAAAATAAGAAAAGCCATCATTTAGTGAGTTCTTAGGTGCTCGATACTGTGCAAATCATTTTACATAGTCACCTCATCAAATTCTCAAGACCACCATTTAATGTAGATGTTGTTACCCCTTCTACAGAAGTAGACACTATAAGAAGAGAGAGATTAGCTAACTTGTCCAAGGCCACACGGCAGTGGGCAGGGATCTAGAATAGACCCAGGTGTGTCTCTAATGCCCATGATGTGAATGACCACAGTACTCTACTGAATAATGTGAGCAGGCCAGGAGGTCGCTCCATTTCAGAGAAGACACCAAGGACCGAAAATGGGAAATGGCTTGACTCAGTTCACACAGTTACAGTAGAAGCAAGACCAGAACCCATGTGGTCTGACCTGAGTGCACCATGGGTGGGCCGGAGATCTCTTTGCCTTTTGCTACTGGGTGGAGAGTGCCTCTGAAAATCTCAGTTTCTGCTCGATAGGTGAAATTCCATCATCACGAGAAGCTGGCAGCTTGACAGGCTGAAAGGAACGTCTTCCCTTCTACACACGCTCAGGCCTCTACCTCTGAGCACAGAATTCCTACTTGCTTTTGCAGAATACGGTTGATAAAATTATAAGGCAAAATTTGGATGGTTGGAAGATTGTAGCCCTTTAAGCCAGTAAAACTGTAAAGGAAGAAACTATTCCTTTGCCTTCTCTTATTGTGGCTTCTTCGGGGAATTTCTACTGACCACAACTGGTGAATGCAGCGCCAGCCCTCAAGCGAAAATAGGAAGCAAATGTCCAGCAAGGCTCCTGGGTCCTTGTTTGCCTTTTCAAAAGTGCTTCAGGCAGTGAAACGGAAACCTGCATGAAAGCTGAGTTCAGATAACACTGAAATGGGTCTGTAGCTTTGCATCCCAACACTTGGCCTGGTTACCACGATGTCAATTCCTCCCCTAAGCTGTCCCCACTTCGGGTGCAATTGAGGGTGGTGCCTGGAACCAGGCACACCGTCCACGAGAAGGAGAACCAGTTACTGGCACCAAGCCATCTCCATCTAGGAGCATTTCTCAGAATAAATATTTAAGCCTACGTTGAGCTTCCTATTAATGCCAGAGTGAGTCAGGGCATAGAATTTCCTACAGGTTTGATCAACAAAAACAAGTATTGAGCAAACACAACTATATTTGCAAGGATTTCTTACAAGTTTCGGTATGAACATCCTTGTTATCAAGAAAGCTGTAAGATCAGCGAAACTGAGGAATAAATCTATTCCATGGTGTATACATATTTATTTTATTTATGAAAACCATATCCTGTGCTGATTTCACTCTTCCACTCGTGGGAAAGTGATACAAGTGTAGCTCCTAGTCTGGCCCAGGCCTATCAAAGCTACGACAAAAAGCAAAGCCTGTCTCCCAGGCCTTCCATCCCAACTACTCTTCCAGGACCCCACTAGGAACTGCTAGGGGGTTTCCTCCAATCAAAATCTGTATCACATCGCCACGTTCCTGGACAATGCTTGTCTTTACTAATCCTCTTTCCAGAGCTAGCAGAGGAGGAGGCCCATTTCAGCAGACCCCTCTCTTAAGTCAGACTTCTTTGTGATTGAAGGAAACCCCCTTCTCCTCCTTTGCCCCATCTGAATCCTGTCTCAAGGCCCTGATCCAGTCTTCTCCACAGAGCCTGCCCTGGTCTCTTTTCCACCATAAGCTCTCCCTGCCTTGAACGGCAGCAGCATCAATTGTTGGAACCACTCCTTGCACTTGGATC